>NC_139592.1:14892586-15517586 GCF_946808225.1 Silurus aristotelis | reverse complement strand
TTTTAAAATACTACTAATGCCTATACATCACTGAATAACTTTGCAATGCCCTACAACTTCCTTTCAATGTCTTTTCTCATAGGAAAAAGTATATACAGTGCATTCAGAAAGTATTCGGCCACCCTTCATTATTTTCATTTTTGTTATGTTGCAGCCTCATTTTTGCAGAGTTTCTTTCTCATCAATCTATACTCAGTACCCCACAATGGCAAAATATAAACATAATTATAGAAATGTCTGCAAATTTTGTAAAATTTAATAATCTGAAATATCACATGCAAGTACACAAGTATTCAGACCCTTTGCAACAAAACTTGAAATAAGCTCAAGTGCATCCTATTTCTCTTGATCATTTGGTGAGATGTTTCTAAACCTTGACTGGAATCTACCTGTGACAAGTTTATTGATTGGACATGATTTCAAAAGGCACAGATACCGCTATAGAAGGCCTCACAGCTGGCAATGCATATCAGAGCAAAAACCAGGCCATGAGGTCAAATTAACTGCCTGCAGAGCTCAGAGACAGGATTGTTGCAAGGCACAAACCTGGGGAAGGCTACAACAAATTACTGCTGCACTAAATATATCCAAGAGCATGGTGGCCTTCATAATTGGATGAAGTGTGGCACAACCAGGAAAGATCCAAATCCTGGTCACCAGACCAAACTGACCAATCGGGAATAAGCGCCTTATTAAGAGAGGTGACCAAGAACCCGATGGTCACTCTGACTGAGCTCTGGAGATCCTGTGTGGAGAAGGGACAAACTTCCAGAAAGACAACCACTGCAGCCTACCACCGATCTGGCTAGATGGAAGCCTACCCATGAAAGCCTACTTGGTGTTTGCCAACAGGCACCTAAAGGACTCAGACTGGGTGGAACAATTTTTATTTTAGTGTGTTTTTTATTTACATTTTTTTTTTTTTTACATAAAATCTCAGATAATTAAAATCTCAGATCACTGCAATTTGTGTGCTTGAATCTATGTTTTATCCTACACATCCTTAATGCATAAGGACATACATATTTCCTAAGAGGCTCCTAGAGAAAATGTTCAACCATTTTTGGCACCTGCCAACTGCATATCCTTTCCACCTGGCACCTGAACTTGGCTGCCATCCATAGCCACATTGATCCATGCGGTGCCCTGCGGAGCCTGGCACCAATTAAACACAGATGCCAAAACAAAGCAGGTGCAAGGTGGAGTTACAGCTTGGGACTGCCAACTTCTTGCTATCCACTTTGTTCGCTTTTCATTCCTTGAGCTCTGCCAGGTAGCAGTGACTGTCTGGAAAGGAGGCAGGGGGGTGATGACGTCTTGGAAAATTGCAACACCTTTGTAATGTTCAATGCCCAAAGCAAAGTGACTTCCTGGCCAAGGACCATGGAAGTCACACTGCCAAAGTACATACTGTATATAGCAAAAGCATTTTGTTGTGAGAATGGGGAGTTTCACACAACATTGTTATAATGGAGGATAAATAAAAACTCCACTGTAAAGACGATAAAATCTTTCTGCTTGTTTCATGTACTGTATGAAGCAAGGATTAAGGTGAGAGCAGTGTGGGGTGGATATGCTTTATAGAGCAGTGAACAGGGGAGTAAGAAAAGGAAAGAGGAGGCAAAGATTGGAAAAAAGAGGGAGTGGGAAAAAAATCTTCCTGGCAGTTCAACAAGAACTGTGCCCAGAACAAACAAGCATTCAGCCCTGTTCAGTGATAACATAAAAAAAAAGCTTCAGCATGCATGGCAGAGATAACAGAGGCAAAGTATGAGAAAGAAAGAGAGAAAAGGCATCAGAAGGTCATTCTGGTAGGATGATGACTGCCACATTACCTCTTGCTCAAGAAACCGAAGTGAACAAAACTAACAGTGCATGGCTCTGAGAAGTAAATGCATAAAACCTTAAGTTAAAATTAGATTAAAAACAGTAAGTAAATATTGTTTAACAACATGCAGGTAACTACGTAGGAACTAAGCAAGAAGTAGCATGACTGTGTAGTCATACATTAACAGTCATCTTACTCATGTTAATATTATGAGCTGCTATTGATTTCTCAGTAAGGGCAGTAGGAGTTCACTAAGGGGTAATTACAAAGTCTTAAGCAGTAAATACTGAACCTTACATTTTACCTGCAAAACTAGTAGCTAAATACAGCTATTTAATATACAACTACTTTTTATATCCTGCATAGTTATCTGTTGTCAAGTAGAATAGACAGAGGCATGTACAGGTATGTAAAACAATGTTAAGAAAATTACATGACATTAAGCAAAAATCAGAACAGAAAAACAAACAATGGGCAGCAAACTACATAAACTAAGAAAAGCCAAAAACCAGAAAGCCAAAAAAGTGATCAAAACTAGAATGTGAAAAATAGCAAAATACAATGTTATGAACTAGTAACAAGATATATATAGTTCACAATCGTTTGGTGTTTAAGAAGTCCTTAAATATTATTGCTGTGATTGTGTACAGGTGCATAGTATGATGGTAACTGTGAATGTGACAGAATATGTGGGTATTAGGTGTTGCACAGTCATGATATGTTCTGGTAAATACAGTATGAAGCTGATTGACGTGACACCAGTACTGTTAGGTATGCCAAAGCAAATATGTAGATCATTATACTAAAAAAAATTAAAAGTAGAGAGAATAAATCCAAACCTGGAAGAAATAAGTGGAGATGTAATAAGTAGGCAGTGTTTTAAATATTCAACATTTTCAGGTTTATCCAGGTGTAAATACTAAGGAGGGTCTGGAGGGAGAAGGTTTCTCATTATTTAATTCAGCTTTAAATTACAGAGACTTGAGAGCAAATGAACGCACGAGAGTCCAAAATAACAAGAGAAGTAAATTATTGAGACTTGGTCAGTAAAATGATTCCATAAAATTCTACAGTTGAGTTTAATCCAAAAGGCACACACAGCCTCAAAGACACACACACACACACACACACACACACACACACACACACACACACACACACACACACACACACACACACACCCCACACGCACACACTTTCACAATGCCAAGACACATTTTGGTCTGACAGTATGTACTTGGATAACAAGAACACAAAATTATCAGGTTGAACAATCTAAGAATAATAAACAGGTAGCTGAAAACAGGCCAATGACTTACTGGCTATTGTGCATTTGGGTTTTTAAGGCATTTTTCAAACAGAAAATAAATTATAATATAGCATAATATTGCTGATCTTGGACAAGAAAATCAATCTAAATGCCCTGATCCTATATATTCCTACTATGTAGATTATTTACTTTACAGTAATAGCTGTCTAGTTAATAAGGAACCTAAACATTTACTAAACAGTTTACACTTGCTAATATTTCTGAAATACTTATACCCTCAAACAATAACCTCATTGCAAATGTATAAGATCCTAAATTAAATATACACAAATATAAAGGCACCCACATACATACATACATACATACATACATACATACATACATACATACATACATTCATACATACATACATACACAACAACCCAATTTCTGTTACTGATTATATGTACATGTGTTTGCATGTGTGCCTGTATATTTTCCTACCTTGAAAAGGGGATAATCCTTGTGTTATAATCTGTCTTTTTGAATTTGACCTCGGAATTTTGTCCTTTATTTTCCTTTCACGGTTCATCTGAATTCATCTAAGAGTATTGTGATGAGTTACAGCAAGTAAATTTTAGCACCCGTATTGCTTATAAGTAACATGTTTTTGATAACTATTGAGTTTCACACTCGAGTAATAGATGAGCAGTTTGGCACCAAACTTCTTAAGACATGCCAAAAATTCAAGCACTGCTTCACAAAAGTAGGGGTAGCATATTATGCAATTTATGTAGCCAAATTGTTTATAATGTTGATTTATTATTTGTGTTTTTGTTGACTAAAATCATACTAGTGCATACATACTAGTAAAATACATACATACTTGCATCTAGTATGGAAATGTACCGTATTTTTCGGACTATATGCCGCTCTGCTCTTAATGGAGCCACAACATATTTCACCCGTTACACCGTGTAACAGACACTGTCTTTCGTTAAAGCCTGTGTAAAGTTAATTAGTTTCAGTGTAGGCATATAGACAGGTGCGGCTTATTTATGTTTAAAATAAAAATCTTTGTAAAATTCAGTGGGTGCGGCTTATATATGCTTATATATTCTTATATATGCGCTTAATAGTCCGGAAATTACAGTAGGTTTAACATATTAGGCAAATTAGCAAATATTATTTAAAGATTTTACAAGTTTTAATAAAAGAAGGAAATCATTAATTTACGTGTAGGACATACTATATATTAGGGATGCACCGAATATTTGGCCACCAAAAGATTCTGGTCACCGAAACAACACGGCCGAAACAGTTTGTTGTGATGACGCAAACAGAAACCGCGGCCTGCACGTACTTGTCTGAAGCAACATGTCTGCGGTGTGCACATATTTCAGTATATCTGAGAAAGACCCACGGATAGCGATTTGCAAAACATGTAATGCCGAAATTTCAAGAGGGGGTGCGTCTGCAAAGAGTTTCCCCACGTCGGGTTTAATTTATCACCTGAAATCCAAACATACCGATCGCTATGCTGAATCTAAGAGGAACGGGGCACAGAAAAGCAAAACCCCTCCGAGCATGCGCACTCCGTCTGTGGCAGACGTTTTTGAAAAGGTAAGGAAGTTTCCCAGTGATAGTGTCAAGGCAAAGGTCATTACACAAAAGATTATGGGATTCATCGCCAAATGATCAGCCATTCTCTGTCGTAGAAGATGTGGGGGTTTCGTAGGCTGTTCGAGCACATTGAGCCCCGTTATGCCATGCCAAGCAGACGACATTTTTCAGAGGTGTGTTTACCTGAGCTGTTTAATGTTGTTGCAACTCACGTCCATAAGCATTTAGTAAGGTTAGTACACAGTCATAGCCATAAATGCAATGGTAATAATAATTGCCATAATTTCGGTTTTCGGCCAAGAATTTTCATTTCGGTGCATCCCTTCTATATATATATGTAAATGTAAATGTTTAAATTATAAATTCACCATTAAGCTGATTTGGGCTGATGCCTGGGTATGGGCACGGAGAGTCTTTTAACCTGTAGAACTTTCACCTTTATGAGACTTTTGAGTTTGGTCTGCATGACTCATTCAGCTAAAATTCTAAACAATAGTGAGAAGAAGAAGAAAAGAAGAAGAAGAAATGAAGTAGAAAATACTATCCAGAACAACAGGATCCCTAATTTGAGTATACATGACTTGACTGATGACAATAGACAGGACAAATATTTACCCCCATAATTCTGTACCATTGCATAACTTGCATAAACAGCAGAGCACTCAAAAAGCACTTTTTTGCTGTTTTTTATTAAACAGTTTTCTTTTTTATAAAAATATATTCCCACCAATTATAAAAAATAGAAACACCACAATTACCTGTCTTTAGTAAAGTGATTAATTCTGAGTAACACTAATGCTTCATCTACAATGACTGAAAATAATCTGTTTCTAAAAACTTTTTGTTGAAATTTCCAGTAGCTCCTCTGTACTTTTCATGCTGATTGAAGAATTGTAACTCAACATCCTTTACCTACTCAATTTTGATATAATTTTAGATGATGCACAGTCCGTGAGAGGCCCTGGGAGACAGCCCCACTTGCCCACTCTTTGAGACAGCCCCTGGTGACAGTAATTAGGCTATTTCATTAGTAGACTATTAACTAAGTGGTTCAAATAGGTTCTTCTTGTGCTGCTAGGTCCACCCCCTCTCCCAGCTGTTCAAACCCACCATCCACCTTAAAATTGACAAGTAGTTATTTTTAAGATTTGTGCCATATTCTATGAAGGCAAAGGGGAAGAACATGGTAAAATGGTAATTGGTCTGCTTTAAAGGCAGATAATACAAAATATTCTTGTTAGAAGGGACGTATAATAAGAAAATATAATAATGAAAAAAAACCCTCACCTATATTAACATCACAAATATAAAAAATTGGTTCCCATCCCACCGAAGAAACCCCCTGAAACATGCATTTACAATTCTGATGAAACAGACTTTCCTAATACATCGTTTTTTAATCTGTATTTTAATATTGGGTTTAAGTTGTACGTAACATGTTTCCCATTCGAGGTGACAGCTTTATGTGAAACTCAGTTAAGCACCGATTATACTAGTCTCACGTTATTGTAACATAAAGCTAAAGAAACAAATCTTGACATTGTTTAATGCCATTTAGCAACAAGAAGTAATTTTAAACACAAATACTGTCAATTCCTGAACTGCTGAATGAATATATAACAATAACAGACATAAACTTTATCATTTGAAAGTCCCACAAGGGGTGAACAATACAACAAAATAGCAAGTCAAATATCCTGTTAAAGAATCGCTAAAAAAAAGGATTCTAAATTCGTTGCAAAGGGAATGTTTAGTCATAATTATAAATAATTATTTATTATTACAAAAAATCTATATGATATTTAATTAAAGTGTATTGTGATATAATGTTTTATTATACTAATAGACTTTTAAGTAGATGTGATAGGTGTTAGGTCTATGCCATCATTCCGTATGTAATTATATAACATGTCTTATTGCCTTTCGCTAAAATATGGTTCACTTTTTCAAAAGATCTCGCAACTCAAACAAACTAACGGACCTTTAAACTAATTAGCTGCATAGAAGTTCAAAAGATTTAAGCATAACCTTGTTTACTTTTTAAAATGTGTTATTTTAATGAGATATAAAGGTATACTGGTATACAAAAGGAGCAGACGGTCAACCTATATTCATTCTAAGCCACAAAAATATAACTTTAATTATATGTTACTAATATATTATCTATTATCTATTTTTAACTATTAACTATTTGGTATGGCAAGGCTGCATTATTATTTTTATGTATTTAACTATTTAATGGTACTGAAATGTTCAGTATTACTTGTAAGGAAACTAAGATAAATATCATTACACACAGCAACTGAAAGGCCCAAGCCCCAATTTCTAGCATTTAGGATTTATGTCACATCACTTACAAGATACATTTAAATGTTGAGACACACTCCATAATGATGACAGTCTATTAACGGTGGAAGTAGGATACAATTCCTGTAAGCACTTTCTGA
Organism: Silurus aristotelis; assembly: GCF_946808225.1. Classification (NCBI taxonomy): domain Eukaryota; kingdom Metazoa; phylum Chordata; class Actinopteri; order Siluriformes; family Siluridae; genus Silurus; species Silurus aristotelis. Next base: position 15,510,439 of record NC_139592.1, on the reverse strand, counting down.
TGTTGCTTGATATCCGAATCATGTCAATTTAGGCATTTTAAATGATACTTCAGGAAGGAATAATGCAGCAGTGCATATCCTTATATACTATATGAGGGCATTGTCATTGTGGAACATGTAAATAATGCTTTCATCATTTATACTTTAACCACAACCTTGTACAAAGAGTTTTAAAAAGTTTTGTCTATAAGCCTCCCTTCCTGTTGCCAGCTGGTGGCACTATAACAAAAAGAACAAATATTGCTATGTCTTTGTGCCTAAGCCCCATCACTCAACATACATTCAAAGTTAATGCCACATTGCAAGACATTACATTATGCTACACCTTCTAATGTGCTTGATGTAAAATATGAATTTATTCTCTCACCAGTAAAATACCATTTAAAAAACTCTTCACATTGTATCTTCACAGATGTACAGTATGATGTTCAGATTTGTTAAAGAAAAACAAGTGGAACCCTATCAGCAAGTATTGCAAAAGTTTAAGAATCATTTTGACATCATGCTTATTTGCAAATTAGATTTTTATCTGTTAAAAATTGTATACCTATCAAAATAAACAAAATAAATAAATAAGAAGCCACATCTCCAGTTAGGTTGCGTTAGATGTGATTTTCTAAATGAATTTGTCTTACTGATTTCTGTACAGATATGGTGTATACAAATAAAATCATGGTCACATTGGGAAAAGGTTTTGTATTATTTGGTCCAAAAACCTCACATTTGCCAATTGGTGAAATTAAGCCAATGATCATTTATTAAAATAAAATATGTTAACATTTGAAGTACCCTGAATGGTAATTTTTTAAAATGTATTTGTCTTTTGAAGACTAGTTGGAATACCACACGAGTGAGCAGTATGGCAGTATGCTTACATTAAAGAAAAAGTCAAAGGGGGCACTACTGAGCCCCTGATGAGCTCCAATCTTTTGTGAGGCCTAGATGACCAGCATTCTGATGTGTCTGCCTCATTTAGTTTGTTCTTGAGTATGGCATGCACCTTTAAACATACAAATCTGAAACAACAGGGCCTGACACACTCTTAGTGTTGGGCCCTAAAAATACTTTTTAAAGGAGTATTACTTGGGTAAAGAATTCTTCAGCACATCTAATTCGTAATTAGTACAAAATTTAAGAAACAGGTAACCAAGTGATTGTGAATTCATTGTCAAGCTGTCAAAAGTAATATTTTAACTGTAAACAGTCTTCGGAAAAAGCTCATGTTCTTCTTCATTCTTGATTCAAGGGAACGTTGTAACTCCCATGTAAACTCTAAAAATACACACACTCTAATACACGAAGAAAAGATGTATCAGAATTTCAGTTAAAGACTCCAGGTATATCTAAAATCACTATAAGCAAATACTTCAGCTCTAACTAAAACATAGTATAAATGATCTATCAGATAATCCTTCATTTTTAGCTCAACAGTTTGGGGAAATTATATTCAACAACCCACTTACAAAATTAAATCCTGTTCACACAGACAAGCGCACACACGAACACCCTAATCCTCACTCTGACACTAAGGTCAATTCAATTATCCTGTATTCCTAAAGAGTATGTGTGCCCATTTTATGGACTCCTTAAATACACTAGAGATTAGAATTGCCTCATTTTAATGATCTATATAACTACCAGCACCAGCAGCTAAATGCTGCCCAGACAAGTAAGGTTTTTTCTCCTCAAATACATGTTCTTAGTCCTAAAAACAAGGGATGTTTTTGTTTTTTGATTGATGTGCCAGTCTTGTGTCCCATGTGCCTGTTGGATATTAATGAGCAGATTAGTTTTGCAACCCCACTCTATTCCATCTATAAACAGCTGTAATTGTCACACATAGAAAAAAAAAAAGAATTCCCTTTGTCTTTACACATCTCTGAACTCATTCTGAGAAATTGTGGAACAAAGATTTTTATACAAATGAACATGAAATCTAATGTAATAGATTAGCACTTTCTGAAGTCCACTCTTCTACAAAGCCCATGGTCCTACCTGGAATGTCAGCTTGGTTATTGTAGCCCCAGCTGGCTGTGGAAATGATGGAAGGCATCGGAGAGCCTCCATGACTGCTGCCCTCATTTTGCTGCATGATATGCCTGACTGTGTCTTTGTTTTTTCTATTCTTCCTACGTCTTGAACCAGGTGCATGCCAGCCCCCTTCACCTCCATTGCTCTGATCTATTGGTGTTCCCTGTGTCTCCTGGATGGTTCTGTCCTGAGCATTAGATGGTGATCCCTGCTCCTCTTTGATTTGAAAAGAGCGATAGTCATTAGGCCATGGGTCTTCATGGCTCTTAGGCTCAGGCTCCTCCTTGCTGTAGGTGCTGCCACTTTCATGGCAGCTGGCAATTGCTGAGTCCCCTGACGAGTTGGCAGGACTGGTACGACGTACCAGCCATGGTGAGGAACTGCGAGCTGAGATCATGGAAACCAGTGCTTCAGAGGCCCCTCCAGCAGTACTTGTTCCCGTGGCAACCATGCCACTAATCTCTATATTGGCCAGCTCCATGTCAGCCAGCTCCGATCGAATACTAATGTCTAGTGCTGCCCTGATGAAGCCATGACATGCTTGTACAATCTCTGTCATCTGCAGGTAGCTGGCAGCAGACATCACCTCAATGACATTCTTACTGGTGAGTGCCAGGTGTGCAGAGTACATGAAGTCCAGAATGGTCTTGAACCCCTGTGCTGTTACAATATCCAGGTGTGTGATGGTAGCCTGTTGTTCTGTACCCTTCTTCACCTGGCAATAGAGTGTCTTGAAGTAACGGCTGCTGCCTAGCAGTACATTCTTGTGTGCCTTAAAGATCTTTCCCTCCACAACCACACATGCATCACACAAGATGCCATGCTGCCGCTGTTCATTAAGCTCACGTAGGAGCTGCCGGTAGTGAGATGCGATTTCCATATCTTCCTTACGGTTGTTCATTGGATCACTGAGTGGCTGTGTCTTCTGGATAGATTCTGCACTGGAGAGACAAAAGCACCCACACAACTGTCAGTTAGCACAATAGCAGCAATACTGATAAAATACTAAAACCGCTATTGAAATAATACAAGGTTATGTAAAGACAATACTAAATAATGATGGTAATAAAAAGGCAATACATTAAAACATCGAACAAAATCTAAAACATCAACTCTTAAGATCAAATTCCTTCTAATGAATAAAAAAAAAAATGATTATGTATTATGTAATTATTACATTATATGGGCAAAAGTTTTTTGACATCACTCATTATTATTAACTCCGTAACCTGAAGATTTCTATGTTCCATGTAATGTGTCTATCTAAGGTTCTATTTAATAAGTCACCAACCCGAACTATGGCCATGTTTACACCAGGCATTTTTAGGTTTCCTGGGTAATCCAATCATAAGCACACTGTAATCTGATCACTCTAACCTCTGTCAGATATTTAACGTTTGGGACACATGTTCACATAACATTTGTAGTTACATGAACATGTGTCTCGATACACAGCACCCAGAGAGCAACAAAGAAAGGCCCAAGTTACTGCATCAATGACCTGGCAGGACCAAATGCAACTTTAGTGAGGCTGTTTGCAAATTAAGATAAAAGGTTGAGTTAAAAAAGAAATTCATTCTTATGTACTGTTCATTTTAAAATAAATAATTTATGTTAGCAGGCCACGTAATTTAATTATTTGAAACAGCCCTAACAAGCACATGCAATCTGTGTGACTTTTCTACCTAAAAAACAAATAAACAGAAAACAGACAAAATAAATTTGTCAGTCTTTCTCTAGCAAAAATGAAATATGAAATCTGATCACATGCAGTGACTGGAGATGCATCCAAAATGCAAGGTGTATAATTTTCAGGTGTCCACTTGTCAGGTGATCGGATCAATCGTGATGGATGTTAATGTCTTTCCTAAATAAAGAAATACTTTTTTTACTATACCACAATAACTAGCTTATAATATTTTATTTTAGATTTAGGTAATGTTACATTTATGGAGAGATCATTTGGAGTGCTAAACCCTTTAATGAACATTACTTTATAATATCTATATAATTATATAAGATAAAGATTTTTAAACAAATAAGTACATTTTGGAGTCCCCACCAGAGATCTCATTCTTATTGGGGCAGTGACTCAATAAATACATTTTAATCGTTTTTACAGAGATATGAATGTAGAGTACAGTAAGGCAGTATTTAGGTTTGGCTACTGGAGAAAACCAGTGACGAAAAGACAAATAGGGTAATTCAGATTGATATATTAGTAATGAAATTGCTCTTATATTCTGTAAGCCGTGTTGCCAAATATAATGGTTGCATACTGCAGATACTGCAAAACAGAAATGTATATCACTGTCAAATTGCTTCCCAAAAAAGAACACTTTGACAGGGTTTTATAGCAAAAAGCTTATAAAAGCTTTGTCACATAATTATTAGAGTACAGTGAAATAACTTTTAACACAACAGAGTCAACCATGATACAAAGAGGATTAAGCACAGTGCTTGGGTCTGAAACCCCAACCTCCTACTCAGCAACAGAGCTTTAATCATTCAGCTACCACTGGCGCAGTTTAGGCCTTCTCTTTTTATAACAGTTGTATAATTTCACTTTTCTTAAACATATGGGCCTCGTCAAAAGATCTTCAAGCATGACAATCCCCATTTGCACAAAACAAGGCCCATTGAACTTCAAAGCCTTTGGGACGAGCTCGAACCCTGAATGCACCCAGAATTATAATATATAATAATATAATTGAAAAATAATAATTTAGTAAATTTGAAAAAAAAAAAAAAAAAAGGGAAGGGGGAGTGGTTCCCAACTAAATCAGTAATAGAATGTTTAAAAAGCACATATTGGTTTGATGGCTAGGTGTCTACAAACTTTCATTTATACAGTGTAGCTTTTCTGGCATAGACATTATGATTGGTCAAAAATCTTGTATTTGTATTTCAGTGTACACACTTTCCATTGCATGATCACTGACTATAACCAATAATCACAAAAAATACCAGAGTACTATTTCCTGTATAAATCTGCTTGTTCTCTGTCAGTGGTTCGTACAGTGCATGTCAACAGTTTGGACACACCTAGTCTTTTAGCGTTTTTAAGATTAACACATGCATGGTCCTTTTGTTTATATGCAAAGAAACTGAGTAATTTAAATGCATTAAGATTTACTGTGACCAAACAAATATAGTAATGTACAGATGTTAAACTTTAGGTTCTTTGGAAAATCTACCTTTGTGTGTGAATTAACACAGCCTTGCCCTCCGGACAGTTAGTTTTCATTCAGCTGAAATGCTTTGCAATGCCTTTCATAAAACTCGCCAAAGGTGTTCAACAGAGCACATTACATGTCCCACCAGAGACAGTGATATATTTGATCACTGTTATACCCCGATAAAGGGTGCATATCAGTCTGTCCCACGAGCAGTTTTGGGCTCTCTGATCACTGTCTAGTTCATCTCATAACAACCTACAGGCAGAAACTGAAATCAGCTAAACCTGTACTAAGGACTGTTAAAAGATGGACTAATGAAGCAGAGCGGGAATGCTTCAATTGCACTGATTGGAGTGTTTTTGAGGCTGCAGCCACCAATCTGGACAAGTCATGGAGACTGTAACATACATACATTCATACATCAGTTTCTGTGAAGATATATGCATCCCCACCAGTTCATTCTTACCAATAATGACAAACCGTGGTTTACTGGGACACTCAAACAGCTTCATCATGCTAAAGAGGAGTCTTACAGAAGTGGGGATAAAATCTTGTATAACCAAGCCCGGAACATACTAACAAAGGAGATTAGATTGGCTAAAACTACTCTGAAAAGCTGAAAAAAACAGTTTTCAGCCAACAACCCAGCATCAGTATGGACTGGTCTGAGGAACATCTCCACAAATACAAGACACCACCCACTCAGTCTGTGGGGAATCAACAACTGGCTGAAAATCTGAGTGTGTTTTACTGCCAGTTTGAAAAGCCCAGTCTACCACCCACCACCCCCTCTGATCTGCACTTCACACATTTACATACCCCCCCCCCCCCCCCTTGCAACCCCCTTTCCTGCTTCCCCCTCCATTTAACCTGTGCTTAAGGTATGTGTAGAGGATGTGAAACAAGTCTTTAGAAGACAGATGACTAAGACAGCTTCAGGCCCAGACGGTGTTTCACCTGCCTGTCTAAAAGTCTACGCTGACCGAATGGCCACCATCTTCACTCAGATCTTCAACATATCACTGGAATAAAGATTAAAGATCCTAAAGATTACAGACCTGTTGCTCTCATGTCTGTGATCATGAAGTCATTTGAAAGACTGGCCTTGGCCTACCAGAAGGACATCACTGGACCGTTTCTGGATCCTCTTCAGCTTGCCTACAGAGCAAACAGGCCTCAACAGGCCTCAACATGGGACTGCATCATATTCTGCACCATATTTATAGACCTGGGACCTACGCAAGAATCTTGTTTGTAGACTTCAGTTCGGCCTTTAATACCATCATTCCTGACCTTCTCTCAGCCAAACTGACCCAGCTCTCCGTGTCCACCCCAATCTGTCAATGGATGACCAGCTTCCTGACAGACAGGCAGCAGACCAGTGAGGCTGGGCAAACTCACATCCAGGTCTCTCACTATCAGCACTGGTGCTCCCTAGGGTTGTGTTCTCTCCCCAATGCTTTACTCTCTGTACACAAATGACTGCACCTCTAAAAACCCCTCTGTTAAGCTCCTAGAATTTAGGGATCAACCTCATCCAAGAGGGAGACGAGTCTGCTTACACACAGGAAGTTAAAAAGCTGGATGTCTGGTGCAATCACAACAACCTGGAGCTCAACAGGTTCAAAACAGTGGAGATGATAGTGAACTTCAGGAGAAATCCCCCAGCACTCCCCCCACTCACTATCATGAACAGCATAACAACAGTGGAATCATTCAAGTTTCTGGATACCACCATCTCTTAGGACCTGAAATGGGACAATAAGTGGGATTCCATCGCAAAAAAAAAAAAAGGCAGAGTTTGTATTTCCTTTGACAACTGAGGAAATTCAACCTGCCACAGGGGCTGATGAAACAATTCTACTCCCCATCAATGAGTCTGACCTGTGTACATCTATAACTGTCTGGTTTGGTTCAGCTACCAAATCAGACATCAAGAGTCAAGTCAGGACTCTGAGAGGATTATAGGTGCCCCACTGCCCAACCTCCAAGATCTTCACTCCTCCAGAGTGGAAAAAAGGGCTAAGAAAATCACTTTGGACCCCACACACCTAGCCCACCCTCTCTTTTTGAACTGTTGCCTTCTGGTCGGTGCTACAGAGCCTCGTCCACTAGAACAGCAAGGCAAAAAAAAAAAAAAAACAGTTTTTCTCCGCAGGTTATACTCATTTATACATAGAATCCAAATGGTACATTTGTAAATGGCACACTTGTAAATAACATCTGTACATTCATTTAAACAATATTTCTTTTGTATATAGTGCATTATTTATTTCTCTGTTTTACTTATATTTTGTTATATTATGTCTGTACTTTCTCCTGCACTGGAAGATCCTGTCACCAAGTCAAATTCCTTGTGTGTGTAAACATACTTGGTAATAAAGCTATTTCTGATTCTGCTATTCTTTCTGACCTTACGATTCAGTTCATCCCAGATCAGTTCAATAAGTTCTAGCTACATCTAGCTACATATAATTATAGGAATAATATGAGAAAATGTATTTAGGATTGTGTTGACAAAACTGAATGGTTTTAATAATGTTTTATTTAACTTAATTTATGATGTTTGCAAATATTCCTGTACTTTTGACAATGGTATCATGAATGCAAAAATGAAATCCAAAGGGTCGGATGGATCAGTTTTTAAGCTTTGTGACTAAAAAGATTTTAGGGACCGCTGGGCAAGCTTTAAATAGTAACTCTGATCTTGCCTTTTAGACATGGAAACCCTGGTTCCAAAAAGTTTAGAGACAGAGTTTAGACAATAGAAATTAATAGCTGAACAATTTATGTCACTTAGTTAATGATGAATGTTATGTTTGCTGAATGTGACTAACTAGGACTAAAGGCATTCTGTCACCACAACACAGCTGTGCGTATCTATTAATGGTGGCATTACATGAAAGGCTGTCTGTCCTAATCATGGAGACAAACACGCAGGAACTTAGCAATTGCTTAATAATTCCTGGTACTGGAAAGCTGTAGGTTTTTAAATGATTACCATTTTAGTGTTGCAGTGCTGATATCGAGGCATCACTAGTGCACCCTGAAACAGTTTTATTGCCAGTATTAAACTAAAACACATTTCAAAGGATATTTCAAGGTACAATACAAACTAAGCATAATGCAAATAATTATTACGACTGTAGCTGTTCTATAACTGTACACAATATTTATCAGACAAGAAAGTGCTATGCAATATCCATAAACATTCTTTAAGTACTTTTAAATGTAATTCTTATAAAAATAAATAAAAATAAATAAAAGATTTACTAATTTTTAAATCCACCATCTTTGTCTGGACCATTTGAAAAATGATGTGTCAGTGGGAATGCAATGCCAATGCAAGTGACTTTGGCCGGTGCTAGAAGCTCAAGACTAGCAGCCAGCTTGGCTGAAGTCATAAACATCTCTGCTCAAAATGAATCGGTTGTTTGGCAGACACATTTTCCACTTCATCAAACCACTAACAGACAAAACGCTAATTAATTCACTCCGTTTCACAACACAAATAAGGAGCTCTGGAGAAGGTATGCATTGATTTAGAAAAGGTGCTTTACACAAGCAGAGGGTAATTTAGTTTAGTATCTAATAAACCAAAACAAAACATTATTAGCTGAACATTGAACACCTGTGAATCTCATGGTGAGATAGAAAGGAAGAGAGCAGAATGTAGCAGAGACATTCTTTATGAGTAAAGAGAGAAATCACAGACAGGAAAACACAAATGCTTACAGATGCATAAGAGATACAATATAGAATGGCACAGTGAGATATAGATTGGTACAATGGCACAGTGCAAGACTAAATAATATAGCTATTACCACATGGCAACTGTGATTATTATTATTTTTTTTAGGAGTTGAGACTGTCAACTTGCATTGGAATGCAAAATGATTTGTTTCTCCAGAGTGACACCAGTGTTTGCTACAGGCTGTCAAACTTCAGGTCATGTTTAGGCAAGCTCGCTTCATCCTCACAGCTTGTAGGATTAGAACTATCCTCCATGTTTCTTGAAAACTCATTAGAAAAGTCTGACATACAAGTGAGGTTTTACTTATCATGGTCATGGCCTAAGCATTGAAATGCATGGTTTGAGAGATATTACTGAATGACTTTGGAGGTTTAAGTTTCGAGCAATATAGCTAAAGCATGCTGATCTGATTTTAGAATGTATTAATTCTCATTATGTGTATAAGATAACTTCTCACACACATACAGTGTCAAACAGCACAGTAAACATCCACTGCATCTATTCTTACTGGATTTGTTTATTTATTTATTTTGGTTTCTCTGGCCAAGGAAGATCTGAAGATGTCTGAAGCAAATTTAGTAACAGGGGACAGTCAGTTGTATCAAAGGGGTTGCAAAGACTAGCTGACTAGCAATCTAATACATTTACTAGTCACTGCTGTTGACAAAAAAGTTCAACTTGAAGTTCATTAGTATCAAATTAGAATTGACGCAATGAAGTCAACTGAACATGTTTATACATGTTAAATCTATTTTTTATTACGTTTTCCTTTACATTTTATGAACCAATTTGATATCACTTTGCATGAAATGGAAAGGTGTATGCAAGACTGTCGAGATCCCACTCAGCTAGTTTAGAGTCATTTGTGTCCCTGGCACAAGCTGTTCAATGAGGGCAGACTAGGTTTTAGGTGCAACTGAGGTCAGAACATGGTGTCAAACTCTTAAGTTATAAGGAGCTTGAATTTTGTGATTTAAGCGTACTTACCAGCTTGTCCATGCATGTGCATTTTAACAGCTGCTATGTCCTTAGGAAGTGTAAATTTATAAACCTATTTATTATTTTGCACATTTATTGCATGGATTTATTTCATTTCATTTACAGGATTGTCTAAAAATGCAGTGAATCTGGAAATGCCTAATATCAGAGCAGACATAATGTCCCAGATAAATGGATCACTGTGACACAGCAGACAATACACCATGAAATTAGACACACTCTAATGTGGGGTAAGACACGCTCTTGTAAATGTGTGTGCTCAGTATGTACATTATTGTGCAAACATCAGAGACCACTCTTTTGTTTTCAGTGAAATGGTCATTTAGGTCTTGCTATTAATTATTTGCTGGCAAACAAAAATGATGAGAAAAGACTGTATACATTCTGTAAAGAGTATGCATATAAAAATATACCAATAATAATAATAATGATCTGTATAAGTACACTATATAGTATAAAGACTGTGGACCACTGACCATGTGCAATTATTTGCTTTTTGAGCATCCCATTGTAGATTCCCCTTCACTGTTTATAATCATTTACACACTTCTGGGGAGGCTTAAGATAGACTTTGCTTACTTTGGGCACAGGGCCACTGTCAACCTGGAACAAGTTTGGGTCACTTACAGTAGTTCTAGTGAATGGAAATTCCTCCAATAGTCTCTACACTCTAGTAATTGGAATATTGCTATATTTTTGTGTACTTCCAACTTTGTGGCAAGATTTTTGGGAAGAGGCACATCTGGATGTAATGATGACCACAAACATGTGATTTTATAGTGCAAGTACTAGATAGCGTTTGGACTGAAAATATAATTAATTTGACACCATGAATGTGTGTAATGTGTTTTGCCTTTATTATTATTTTCCTCCCAATAATTAAAAGGAAGTACTCAATAGCAATTTAAATAAAAGTTTGGTTTGTAACACTATGTGCTGGTTTAATGTTGTATGGTGTAAAACAATGTACAACATTAGCCCCTTATCATTTTTACTGTCAACCAAATGTGAATCTTTCTGTGTTTGTTTGTTTGTTTGTTTGTTTGTTTGCCTGTGTGTGTGTGTGTGTGTGTGTGTGTGTGTGTGTGTGTGTGTGTGTGTGTGTGTGTGTGAGAGTGTGTAATTGGGTACACCTGTGCTCAATTAGTAGCTGGGAGTTGTGAAGCGAGAAAACAAAGGTGTAGGCTGCAAGTTGCTATGAGTGTCGGCCATATTGAGAGGCCGTGGTGGTTGCTGGGAACTGGAGCACTGTGACCGAACACAAGTAGGCAATTTGCATATGTTGTTCAACCCACAGTGTCTGCCTGTGGAACTACAGCTGAATCATGTCATGCAATGATCAAACCAGATCCCAAAATAAATAATGATTCTGAATTAAACCTCTCTCAGCATCTTTACATATTGTTTCTTTTTAATAATAAAAATTCTAATCATGGAGCGTGTATATCATGAAAATAGAAGGATAGGGAAAATAATACGACACAAAATCGGACATTTTATATACATTAGAGCATTTAAACTATAAAGCTACTGACACAATAGAAATCCACATTACACAAAAAAAGAACATGACCTGAGCAGCCTTAAACGGCACTGAACAGCTTACGAACTCTACTAACTCTACTTATGATGCTATAACAACACAATTTTGTATTATTATTTTTGGGTAAACAATAAATGAGAACATTCCTAATTAAACTAATTAAATTCCATTGAGAAATTCAAAAGGGAATGTGGGTGAACAATGTGAGAACTGGAGAGAGGCATGCCGAACGTATACAAAAACTATGCATACTCAAACTAGGTTTTAGATCCATTCCTTACCCTTCCATCATTTCTTGTTCACAAAGCTCAATGATAAAAAGCCATGTATTCATGTTCCTGAATACTAGCTGGCTCAAGACTTAGTAAAAATCTGTGTGACCAGCTCTCTCAACACAAAGCTGCCCCGAGGTTAAAAAAAAAGTTTTACAGCCATTTGCAGCCAAGGACACTAAGTTTTGCTAGATTCACACCGTTTCTATTTTCTAGGAACAACCATAGAATCAAAAGCAGCAAGACATCACCTTGACTTTTTATTTTGCCTTTTTTTTTTTTTATCTTTCATTCTCCAAGTCTCTCTAGTCTTTATTTGCAGAGAGTGGCCAAGTATAAAGTCAAATAAACTGTTAACCCAGTAAACCATGCATTTGATGGTGGTGTGGTGGGTCGTCTCTTATCCCAGAGATCCCTCATGTCTGTGTTGCCTTCTGGTTCTCCCTTTTAGTTATGCTGCCATAGCGAGTCTTGCCGGAGTCCAAACTGCACAGTGACTTTAACTCTCATGCAACAATAGGTACACTTAATAATCCATATCCTTCTCTTCCTGTCACCCTCTTCTCTCTCTCTCTCTCTCTCTCTCTCTCTCTCTCTCTCTCTCGGTCGAGTTAAACATGCTCCTGAGGCTCCAGTGACCACTGTTCCTGCCCCTCTCCCCTCCGTGGATCTTCCCACTTCATCCAGGCCTGCCTGGATAGTGTTCTCTTTGACTGGAGGCCACTCTGTGCAGCTGGGGAAGGTTTGTCATCAACGCCTTGGGTGGTTCCATGAAATTCCGGAGTAAGAACGGGAGCTTTGAGGATGGATTGGACTGTAGTTGATGTCAACAGTCTCCTACACTGACTCAGGAATACATTTCGCTTTTGATCATCATCACTGCACCCCGCAACATTGTATACCCGCCACAAATGGACATTCGGTGTAAGCCAGATGAGGATGGGTTCCTTCTTGAGTCTGGTTCCTCTCAAGGTTTCTTCCTTATGCCATCTCGGGGAGTTTTTCCTTGCCACAGTCGCCAGTCGCCACCAGCTTGCTCATCAGGGACAAATTTACTCATAAAGAACATATTCATTTTTAATCACCACATTATCTGTGTAAAGCTGCTTTGAGACAATGTTCATTGTTAAAAGCGCTATACAAATAAAAATGAATTTAATTGACTTGAATTGAATTGTGGAGATACTTCTTCCAGCAGGTACCATATTTGACAGTGTAGTCTACGGCCATTATCTTGTGCTCCCCCTTTCTTCTTTTTATTCCTTCTGTTTCTGGGCTATTCACTGCCTCAGAGACCCTGAAGCCAGCCATATCTCCAGTGGAGGCTGCCTCTCTGACAACCTGGGGCTTAGCCTAAATTCTCTCACTATTAAAAGCTGTGAAATGCAAATAATGAAACATCTCATTACCACTGTAGGAGATGAGGGAGCGAGAGGGGTGCTTTTGGAGAATAACCTGACAACGTGTCTTTTGTTATAAAAGCTTTTACTGTACAGAGGGAGTCAGATTTGTATTTAGCAGTAAAATAAACAGGTATATTCCACTGGAATCTTCTTTAATAAACACCAGCACACACAAACAACAGCTGGACGCACACTAATAAACAGTACCTCAAAGGAGTATATAAAAAATGTTTTATATTGAAATATTACAAATGAGAAATGAGAACCCATAGTTAACCAAACTACGTTGTACACCAATACCTTGATTTACGGAATTGTTATAATAGATTTAAGCAGCTGATACTAATCCATAAAATGGCTCAGTAAATGTAAATGTAAATCATAACAGGGTTGGGGCCATCATACAGCCATCATACTGTGAGTATGAATCTAGTTGTGGTCCATGGTGGTTAGATTGTCACACATTTATGTGCTACATGTGCTTGTTTACAGAGTGCTGAATGCAGTATGATAGCAAGGTGTATTTAAAGAGTGTGACTTGGGTATCTCCATCCCGAACCACGAAGAAATTCTCCTGAGAGGCGAGAGGTTGATGATATTGGATCTGGCCATGCTACTGAGTAGGAATCAAATTCCAACACGATCTCCACCTCTTCCTCCTCCTCTTCTCTTTCTTTTTCCCTCCTACATTTTTATCCCTATGAGTTTATACACAGATACACAGTCATCATTTCAAAAGCACCAAATGGTGCGACGATGACTCCCTGCAGCTTGGCTGCTGCTACTCACGAATCAACAAATCATCTTTAACACCTTCCTGGCGCTTGCGCCTCGAGAGGTGTCACAACAAACCAACCTTCTGGCCATGCAGTAGCAGTACAGTCCTGTAAGCAATCTAAAACACAAACACACACCTAATGCGCACACACACACACACAAAAAAAAAAAAAAAAAAAATATATATATATATATATATATATATATATATATATATATATATATATATATATATATATATATATATATATATATATTGATTGTCTGTTTGTGTGTGCATGATAATGCAAGGATTTGCAAATCTCATAAACCCATATTTTGTTCACCATAAAACATATAAAACGTATGAAATATTTACACTGAAGCAATGTACTAGTTTAAAGAAAAAATAAGATATTTCATTTGATGACCTAAACACATCTCAAAAAATGTTAAAGAAATTTTACTAAACTGATACAGCTGAAGGACCATTTTGAAACTAAATATAATAAATTCCAGCATACCAGTAACATAATTGGGTAGAAAAAGAGTATATTATAAAAGCAGAGTTTCTCAGAAGTAAAGATGGGCAGCGGATCATGAGAGGTTCTATGTAAAACTGTTTTTGTAGAACAATTCACAATAATGGTCCACAAAAAAAACTAGAAAAAATGAATATCTACAGTACATAACATCATCAAAGGTTTCAGAAAATCTAAAGAAATCTCTTTACACAAAGGACAAGGGCAAAAATCTATATTGGATACTCATGATCTTTAGGCCCTCAGGTGGCACTGCTTCAAAACCAGGTATGCTTCTGTAATGGAAATCATTGCAATGGGCTCAGAAACACCCCCAGAAATCATCGTCTGTGAACACAGAAGACATGGAAAGGCCTTGCATATTTCAGCATAACTTTGTAGTGGAAGGGTCTGGATGCTGAACTGGTCTGCCTGCGGTTCAGACCTTTGTTAACTGTCAACATTTGTGGGATCATGAAATGAAAAATAAGACAAAAAAGACCCAAAACTGTCAAGCAGCTAAATTCCTGTATCAGATATGAATGGGACAGCATTCCTCTCCCAAATCTACAGCAAATGTTTTCTTAGTTCCCAGATTTATACAGACTGTATGGAATTTCCTGCCTCACGCATGCGCAAGTCAAAGGTGTCCAGACTTGCCTGGCGCATACACAAGAGTTTTCAGTTCGGCAGCTTCTCTATAACATAGTTACACAGAGTCACTTGGAATACATAAGTCTTTCAAAGGTCTGTTTTACATTGTGTGGTGTTGTTGTACGTGCATATCTAGAAACCACACATCTCCTCATCACACCTTTCTTCATCCTTCTAACCATACTGTCATGGATAATATAATAAACCTTTAGGCCTAACTTCACGCTGGACTAGCTGCAGTTCTTTCTGGCAGAAGAATTAGGCCAGTTGATGTTCAACCATCCCTTCCCACAGTGGTAGACATGGCCCTGTCTAGAGGCCAACCAATTAATCTGGAAGATTTTTGGCATTTAAATTAATCGGCATCGGTCGATTGTTCTGCAAATTAGACGGATTATTAGGCGCATGACACAACCAAACAGCGCAAGTATGTTATGCGCCTCTATGAGAGAACATAACTCTCCCATGCCAGCAGGTAGAAGTAGTGTTTATTTGGCAAATAAAACATTCCCTCTTTATGCCTTCAATTGTCAGTTCCGGTTTTTCGTAGATGCTCTTTTGCTAAGATGAATAGCCAATTGGAGTTGTCTTTCTCTGCAACGAGCTCCGCCACCATTTGGACGTGCAGAATCAGCCAAAACCGGCTGATGCCGTCTGAGAAGAGCTAACAGTGCAGTACACCGAAAACAATAAAGCCAAACGATGCTCAAAAATCACCTGACATCTCCCTCCGACGTGACCATCAGCTTGGTGTGTCCCGGGCTTTAAATTCTTATCCTTCGTTCTTTTCTAGCCTTATATATTACATTGGTTAAATATGATGCTACCTTTGGAGAGAGAATGAAAGTAACATTTGGAAAGAGACTGAGAATCAAATTTGGAGAAAGACTAAGAACGTTTGAAGAAAAACTGAGAATAATTTTTGGAGAGAGAATTAGAATAACTTTTGGAACTGCATTGTTAGTGAGCTTTCAACCAGCTGTAGTTCAGGTACAGTTAGGCACCGATAACAAAACCAAAAAAGTGCACTGATTGGAGAGGATTGTGTTGTTCAATAAATCCTAAATTTAAGCAATTTTCTGTATTACGTCGAATTAATTAACTGTTAGATTTAATTATATGAAAGGGGGTGGCCAAACAAATCGGCCAAAAAAAATCTGCATCATATAAATTTAAATTTCAGCATCGGTCAGAGAAAAACCCATAGTGGTCAAACTCTAGCCCTGTCCCAACTTTCTGGAAAAATCCATCAAATTCAAATTGAAATATTTTTTACCCTTAAAATGTTATATTCCTTTAAAAAATTTATATGCTTTCTATGTTCTATTGTCAATAATATAAGGGTTTATGAGATATGTGAATCAATTTATGTGTGTGTGTGTATATATATATATATATATATATATATATATATATATATATATATATATATATATATATATATATATATATATGAAGAACTGAAATTTCTATAAAATATAATATATAATATATAATTATTCTGTGCATTTTTTTTTTTATATATAAGTGAAGGAAGGACGTCGTAATAATTGTGTGTTGCGTTGAAGATTTTAATTTAGCTGCTTTTATATATATTTACTTAAATTTTTTTATATAACTTGTCAAAAAGAAATGTGTGTTGCATTAATGTTGCATGTTAATAAAATTAGTGCCATTAAAACTAATTTGCGTTAAAATGTTATTAACTCATTAATTTTTACAGCCCTAATATAAACTATTATAGATAAAATAACAAGGTTTACTTGATGTTCCCACTTGAAATGATTTTGTGTGCACCTAGTTTGACCTCATTGTACACCCTATTGTGATAGCCATGTCACCACCTGTTGATATTAGCTTCAGTCGTTATTATTTTTCTATTTTTTTATTATTATTATTATCTGTGTTGTTTTTGTTGTTGTTATAGTGGCCGTCGTTCGATTAAATTACTACCATAATAGAAAATGATTCACTGTAGCGTTATTTGTCCTTTTCGCTCTGTTTTTCTTTGTCCTGTGAATCTTGTTATATTACGATGCAGCAACTAAAATATTCCTATTATGTTTTGCTTTGTGAGTTTGAGATCCGGAAAGGGTTTAAAAGCCGGAGACGAGGTTTGTGGAGTAAGAAGGAGATTTGAGAGCCAGGCAAATAATGGCCAGTAACAAGAGTACCAGAAAAGGAGACGCTAAATGCAGGGGTAAAGATGTCTTGAGGGAGAAATGCAGAAAAAATTTTTAACAGGCACCAAAATAATACAAGGTCTAAACCTTTTCATTAAAGATCATAAATGTTTTGTTCACTCTCAAGGTTAGGTGCTTTATTCCTCGTGCAAATTCACTACCGCTATGAGAGAAAAGACACAAGCAGAAATAGTAACAGCCAGTAAGAATTCAGAATTAGCAGCAAAGAGAAAGCAGATGCAGGAACAATAGATATAGAGATTTAGGGTTGTACTTGAACTAACTCTTTAGTCAACTCACTCCTATGATCAACCTACTGATCGGGCAGATGTCAATGAAGGCTCAGTGACGGTTGTGTGAAGCACGGTGTGTGTGCATTCACTATACAGACACTGCTTAAAGTTAGTTAGGAAGCAAACAAAAAACCAGAAGAGGCTAAAAAATTAATAATCAGTAGAAAGCAAACAAAAAAATACAGACATTTAAAATACATAATCAACAACTTATCCAAAGCCATTACTGAGAAAAATCTGTCACAAAGAAAGCATGCAATTGTTTACAAAACAATTACGACACTACTCCACAAAGAAAGTAACAAGAGTACTTTCTGATAAGAGCTGAGAACAGCAGGCTTCTCTGTGGCAAAAAATTATTAAAAATAAGAAAAATGCAGAGGAATGTACTAACATCTTTGTTTGACTCGCACAAGGAATACATCCAGACACGTGAACAGCACAATGCTATTCTTTATGTTATTAAGCTATTATTTATTATATAAGCTAGCTCAAGTGATCTTAATACATGTGCCTGTTACTAATAAGAATGCATGCAGCTCCTTACTGATAGCATGTCACAGAGGAGTACACTATTCACAAAAGCCTATCATCTCTCCTCTTCAGCACAACCTGTAATAAGAAGACATTAAGTGCATGAGCCAAATGTGTCCCATGCGCCACTTTCATACATACTAGTTTACAGGTTATAATAAAGATGATCAGGCAATATAAAAACACTAGCAAAAACAAATGTGGTGGGTAGGGACACAACATTTGAAAACTGGGTGAAAAGAACAGAATCAAACACAGAGTTGGATATTGAAGGTAAACATTTCAACCAGCTTCACCAGGTCGAGAAACTCAGATGTTTTAAACTTGAATGTTTCTACATGCTGCCTTATTAAAAATTCATAAAAATTATGAATTACACAAAAATGATCAATCGAACAGAGAGATAGTCATTTATTTAAAAAAAAAAATCCGCCATATGTATCTATCCATACATCCGCAAGGTCACAGTGTTCTGCCATAGTCTCACATTTCACACATGCCACAATGAACATACTGTATGGGCCAATATCCAAACTGTAGTAGATGATATGAACATCAACATAAAACTGTCACCTCATACATATAATGTATATAAGTACATTATACTTGGGGCTCAAGAATAATTTGGAACTACACAGAGAGAGGTCAAACTAAGATATATCAGCTATGTCTACCACAACCCGGAGATGTGCAGGGCTGATAACATGTCCAATTAAAATCATCATCACCCATATCGTGAAAGACTCCAGGAGGCGTACCTTGGCCAGATCACAAAAATACATGCTGATAACACTGAAGTGAACTGCACAGTTCAAAATGGAAACAGAAATGTAAACAAGTGGCCTAGAAAGCTAGACTGCTTTTTCTAGGGCATAGACCATTGTTAGTTCTATATCCGAGCCTGAGCCACACCAGCGTATGAATGAATAATATGCTACTGAATTTATGTAGGTATACGAAATTATATAGAATATAACATTTAATCTTTAAAGAAAAGTCTTGTTTCATTGGCTGTTTTGTTTGTTTTTCAGCATTGTAAAGGTATGCACACACAGTTGCTTAATTACTTAATCACTCACACACACACACACACACACACACACACACACACACACACACACACATATATATACACCACACACATACACTGTCTGTCTGCACATCCTCTGAATTTAGCTAGCTTTTTTGACTGCAGATTCAATGGACATAACAGATTACCATATTTTTCGGACTATAAGCCTCTACTTATTTCCCACGTTTTGAACCGCGGCTTAAACAACAAATCGGCTAATATATGGATTTTTCCTGGGTTTTTCCCGGTTTCACAAACTTCAAGCCAAAAAACTGAGCGACATAACATTAGACCAATGAAATTTCCGAACGGAAACGAAAAACGCACCTCACCTGTGTTCTGAGCTGCACGGCATCAGAAGAAAAAACTTCCACTGGTGGCGCACAATGATGACAAAAGATAAACTCCCCAGAGAAATACAGTGGTACCTTGACCTACGAGTTTGATTCGTTCGGTGGACAAGCTTGTATCTCAATTTGCTCGCACATCAAATCAGTTTTCCATATTGAAAATACTTAAAATGGCATTAATCCGTTCCAACCCTCAAAATGACACCCAGTTTATTAATGTTTCATGTTATTAAATTGCAAAATACATTTCTAAAAAACAAATCTTGTATAAAAATATAATAGAAAGAATATGTAAAGATATAATAATGTTTTATTCAGTGTATTTTCCTTGGAGATGAGACGACTTGAGCTAACGAAAATGCCGGTGGTGTGTGTGTGTGTGTGTGTGTGTGTGTGTGTGTGTGTTTGTGTGTGTGTGTTTGTGTGTGTGTGTGTGTATATGTGTGTGTGTGGAGGGGGGGGGGGTAAAGGCGATAAGCGGAGGCAGAGGGAAAACTCGTTTTTTACTATCACTCCTGCACGTATCCCTAAACTTTAACATTTTTACTTTTTCTTCTTTGCTTTTTTTTCTGGCTTTGCCTCGCCATCTAGCAGCAGCGTCCCGAGCTCGTACCTCAATTCTTTGCTCGCGTAAGCAAAAAAATCGACCGAGTGACACTCGGAAAACTCGGACACTCGGAAAACTCGTACATTAATGCACTCGTAGGTCAAGGTACCACTGTAGTTGTGAAAGGAAGGAGGAAGACAGTGAACAATGACTTACTTGGTCAGCTACTGTTTAGATATAAGCCATTGTAATGCGTTGAATCTGGGTTAAGGGAGAGCTCACTAAAACTCAAGTTGCAACAGAATTCATATAAACACAGACAGGTTTCCAAAACTCGTGCTTTTTTATTAGAAATGAGTATCAGAAAATAAGGACATAATCCTCAGTCTTACACACACGCAGTAATACCGGTAAAATGCAGTGGCAGGCTATACCCAAAATACCGCTATGCTCCTAATAGAAGCGCAACATATTGCATTTAGTGTCTTTCGTTAAAGCCTGTGTAAAGTTCATTAGTTTCAATGTAGACACATGCAGCTTATAGACAGGTGCGGCTTATTTATGTTAAAAATAAAAATCTTTGTCAAATTCAGTGGGTGCGGCTTATATAAGGGTGCGCTTTATAGTCCGGAAATTACGGTACATTGTTGACGAACTAATGCAGCTAATAAATGTGCTGACAAGCTCTCACCGCACAGGGGAAAGGTATGGGTGAGCAACGCTATGGCCTTGCAGAATTGAATGCTAAATTTGAGGCACTTCCCAGGCCATGTCCACCATCAGGCAGCATCGAGCTGCCACTGCTCTGCCAATACCCCGAAAAGATAGGCGAAGTGCATGCCTCTAACTGGGTTTCTACTGCAAAGCAGCCTGTATTTTGATAGTTACGAGTGGAAAATTGCCAAATTGCCCACTTCATGTTTCTGCTCACAGGGAAAGTGCTGGACTGGGTGTGAACTCGAGGTGGAAAGTCCGTTTCCACATATGAGCACTTCCTAAAACTATTTTGTCGCATGTTTAATCATCCTCCAGGCAGAAGAGAGCATAGTAAGAAACTACTAGCACTGTCACAGGGCACACATAGAATCACGGAAATATGCTCTCCAATTCCAAATTGTCGCAGTCAGCAGCAGTCTTTTGACATACACTACATTGCTTAAACACCTGATCATAAGTATGGTATGTGCTTTTTGAACATCGCATTCCACATTTAGCCCCGATTTGCTTTTACAATTCCCTCCACTCTTCTGGAAAGAAGTTTCACTAGATTTTGGAGTGTGCTTTTAGTCATTTGTTTGTTTGTTGATTTGGACTGTAGTTAATGTCAACAGTCTCCATTGACTCAGGACTACAGTTTGCTTCTGATCACCATCATTATACCCCGCAACATTGTATATCTGCAATAAATAGAAATTCGGTGCAACCCAGATGAGGATGGGTTCCCTTTTGAGTCTGGTTCCTCTCAAGGTTTCTTCCTTTGCCATCTCGGGGAGTTTTTCCTTGCCCCCAGTCGTCACCAGCTTGCTCATCAGGGACAAACTTACTTATAAAGAACATATTCACTTTTAATCACCACATTATCTGTGTAAAGCTGCTTTCAGACAATGTTGATTGTTAAAAGCGCTATACAAATAAAAATTAATTGAATTGAATTAAATTGATTTTATGTTCATCCACCACAAGGGTGTTTGTAAAGTCTGGTGAGGTGAGGAGGCCTGGGGTACAGTTAGTGTTTCAATTCATCCCAGCTGTTCAGTAGGGTTAAGATCAGAGCTCTATAGCAGGCCACTCAGAGTTTTCCTCTCCAAACCATTTAAACCATATCTTAATGAAGCTTGCTTTGTGCACAGTTTTGCTGTCATTGGTCACAGCCATCCGAGGTCCCTTGCTACTGAAGTACCCGAAACAACCCCGCTAACCTCTTTTGACATCGACGGACAACCATCATACCTAGTGAAGAACATTCTTAGCTTGAGATGTAAAAGAAGTCTGCTTGAATATTTGGTAGAGTGGGAAGTTTATGGTCCAAAGAAACAATGTTGGCACAGACCACTCACAATCTTTTTGTCCCCAATTTTCACACAAGCAAATTTGACCAAGCACACCCTGAGAGTCCCAGAAGAAAAATAGATCCCAGAGTAAGCCCATTGGGGTTTTGTGAGGTCAGGGCTCAGGAGAGTGTCTAGCAACCACCATGAATAGAGGTTGACCAATTGATCGGCTGGCCATTTTTTTTGCATTTTTTTTTTATTAATCGCCACTGGCCGATTGTGCTTGCAAATTAGACTGATTATTAGACAAATCTGATAAAAAAAAAATAGACATGTACGTATGTTCTGCCGTTGCGTGGGAGAATATAACTCTCACATATCAGCAGGTGGCAGTAGTCTGTAGTCTGTCAGCATCCAAACAGAAAAACCGGAAGAGCTAGAACTGTGAATATCTAAAGCATGCAGTGTTGTTTGTACCTGCCGCGATCATTACTAATGGATTCGTGTACCGTAATTTGACTATAAAGCGCACCCATATATAAGCCACACCGATTGAATTTTACAAAGATTTTTATTTTGAACATAAATAAGCCGCACCTGTCTATAAGCTGCATGTGTCTACTTTAAACAGGCTTTAATGAAAGACAGTGTCTGTTACACGGTATAACGGGTAAAATATGTTGTGGCTTCTTTAAGAGCGGAGCGGCATTTTGGGAATAGCATGCTGCCGAATTTTTCCGGTATTACTGCATGTGTTTAAGACTGAGGAATATGTCCTTATTATTTTCCGATGCTCATTTCTAAGTTTCTTTGACTAACCCGTAACGCTGTTGCCAAGAAAAATAAAAAAGCACGAGTTTTGGAAACCTGTCTGTGCTTTTATGATTTCTGTTGCAACTGGAGTTAGTGAGCTCTCCCTTCACCAAGACTCAACGCTTTACAACGGCTTGTATCTAAACAGTAGCCTACCAAGAAAGTCATTGTTCACTGTCTTCCTCCTTCCTTTCACAACAATTTCTCACGAGAGTTTTTCTTTTGTCATCGTCGTGCGGCAAAAGAAAAATATTAAATGTGCGGTGAAGCTTTTCTCCCGATGCCGTTCAGCTCAGAACACAGGTGAGGTGCGTTTTTTTCGTTTCCGTTCGGAAATTTTATTGGTCTAATGTTATGTCGCTCAGTTTTTTGGCTTGCAGTTTGTGAAACCGGGAAAAACCCAGGAAAAATCCATAAATTAGCCGCTTCGTTGTTTAAGTTTTGGGTTCAAAATGTGGGAAAAAAGTAGTGGCATATAGTCCGAAAAATACGGTAGTTTTTTTTAACCATGTCTGCTAAGTTGCAAGGAAACATGGCAGGAATGACAGATTGGCAGTTTATTTTTTTTTTCTTGTGCTCATTCGCTAAGCTAAATAACCAATTGAAGTGCTCTTTCACATCGACGAGCTTCGCCACATGCAGAACCTGCCGAAAAACAGCTTACGCCAAAACTAAAACCCACCAACGCTCAAAACCCACCCGGTATTGCTCACCGGCCGACTGTCAGTTTTGTGTTTCTGAGGGCTTTAAGTTCTTATTCTTCGTTCTTAATCTTGCCTTATATATTTCATTGGTTAAATATGATATGAGAATGAGAATAACATTTGGAGAGAAAATGAGAATAACATTCAGAGAGAGAGACTTAGTGAGCCTTCAACCAGCTGTAGTTTAGGCTACAGGTAGGCATGGGGACCAAAACCTGCTTACAAGTACACTGATTGTGGTATTCAATACATGTTTAATTAAAAAAATTTCTGTATCATGTCTTAACTGTTAGATGTAATTAGATAAAGGTGAAAAAAAAAGAAAATTCGGCATAAAATATTAGCCATCGCGTGCCCTGATTTCAAAATATCAACATCGGACCTCTAACCATGTCGGTCGACCTCTAACCATGACCTCCCAACGTGTCTGACACAGATGGCAACCCAACTTCACATCTCCCAGCTACTAACTGAGCACAGGTTTGCTCAATTACAACAATTATTACAATCTCACACACACACACACACACACACACACACACACACACACACACACACACACACACACACACACACACACACACACAATTAAAGGACCTTCCACTCACCACCTTATTGGGTAGTAGATTCTCTGTGAATTCCATAAACACCAAGCTTGTTTTTGATATCTTGTTGTCGTACCGTTCTTGCTACTGTTTTGTTCTGTGATCTTTTACCTGTCTGGACTGTTTATATAATATAATATACAGTATTTTGCAATGTGATAGTAGGGTATCTGCAAGAGTGAAAGGGAAAGTTTATAGGACTATGGTGAGACCTGTGATGTTGTACGGATTAGAGACAGTGGCATTGAGTAAAAGACAGGAGGTGGAGGTGGAGGTAGCAGAGCTGAAGATGTTGAGGTATTTGTTGGGAGTGACGAGGATGAACAGGATTAGAAATGAGTTTATTAGAGGGACATTGCATGTAGGATGTTTTGGAGACAAGGTGAGGGAGGTGAGATTGAGATGGTTTGGACATGTGCAGAGGAGGGACATGGGGTATATCGGTAGAAGAATGCTGAGGATGGAGCCACCAGGAAGGAGGAAAAGAGAAAGACCAAGGAGAAGTTTTATGGATGTGGTGAGGGAAGACATGCAGGTATTTGGTTTGGAAGAGGCAAATGTAGAGGACAGGGGGGTATGGAGTTGGATGTGGCGACCCCTAATGGGAGAAGCTGAAAGAAGAAGAAGATCTTTTTTTTTTAAGTGAGTACATCCATCACATTTCAGCAACCATTCCCACTTCTCAAGGGACAATAACATAGAAATTAAACTTGAATATATTTTAGAATAGTCAATGTGCATATTGTATAGCAGTATAGATTCACTGTCCTCTAAAAATGACTCAACATACAGCCATTATTGTCAAACAAACTGGCAATAAAAGTGAGTGCACCCTAAGAGAACATGACAAAACTGTGTGCAAAGTGTCAATGCAGATGGTCCCTGAGTTACGATGGTTCGAATTACGATTTTTCGATCCTACGATGACGATAGTGATAAATTGTAAACATATTTAAAATTTGGCGCAACAAACACAGGCATCAGTGTTCAAAGTATGATACGTTGGATGCGGAGCTGAGACGAGCGTAACTCTTGCCCTGTGAGATGCCCCACTCTTGCTAGCAGTCGACGGAGTAAAGTTGTCTCAGTGTAAGTGTGTATTTCTTTCTGTTTCTAACCGTTTCAAACAGTAATTTTAGTGATAAAAGCGTGTTTTCCAAGCGCCCAGGTATGTCTCCTGCTTGTAGTTGAAAAAAAATAAGAGGAAAGCCATCAGTTAAGAGCAGAAAACGAAGATTATATCCAGCATGAAGCAGGAAAGGCTGTCCCAGTCATAGCACCATTTTTAACTTACGATATTTTTGACTTAACGTACAGTATCTCCATCATAAGTAAAGGAATACCTGTATTTTGTGTGAGCACCTTAGATATCTAGCCCTGCCTTAATCTTTTTGGGCATGGAATTCACCAGAGCTGCACAGATTTTTGCTCGGGTCCAATTCCACTCCTCCATAATGAAATCACAGAGCTGCTGGATGTTAGACACATGGTGCTACTCGACCTTCCGATGGAGGATGCCCCACAGGTGCTCAATAAGTTTTAAGTCTGGAGATATACCTGGCCACTCCACCACCTTCACCTTTAGCTTCCTCAGCAGGGCAGCTGTCATCTTAGTGTGTTTGGGGTCATTATCATGTTGAAAAACTGCTGTTCGGCCCAGTTTCTGAAGGGAGGGCATCATGTTCTGCTTCAGAATGTAACAGTGCATGTTGGAATCCATGTTTCCCACAATGAACCGCAGCTCCCCAATACCAGCAGCACTAATGCTTTTGACTGTAGGCAAAATGCTATTTTCTTGGTTCTCCTCACCAGGGCGTCACCACACATGCTGGACACCATCTGAGCCAAATAAGTTATTATGTTATCTTAAGTTATCTTAGTCTTATTCCATGCTCTTGGACAGGTTGTCTTCAATGTCTCTTTTTTTAAGCCAGCTTTTGCAGCTGACAACAGCATAAGGACTCAACATCTTTGATTGACCATTGCGAGGCCTGTTCCGAGTGGAACCCTTCTTGGAAAACCTCTGTATGATCCTCGCCACTGTTTCAGGGTGTTACCGATCTTCTTATAGCCTCGGCCATCTTTGTGAAGAGCAACAATTCTGATTCTCAAATCCATAGAGAGTTCTTTGCTATGCCAGTGGTCAGTATGAGAGAATTGTGCTCAAAGCACAACATTTTAATACAAGATGCACAAATTTGCATAATCCTGTCAAGCAGACAAAAACAGGAACATGATGAATAGGACATGTGGCTTTGCATAGTTACACGATGTACAGCTGTTATCACTGAGGGTGTACTCGCTTTTGTTGCCAGCTATTTTGACAAGAATGGAGCTAAGTTTCATTTCTATAGTATTGACCCTTGAGAAGATATAATAATGAAATTTGAGGGGTGTACTCACGTTTGTGAGATACAGCAATATATAATATAATATAATATAATATAATATAATATAATATAATATAATATAATATAATATAAAATATAATATAATGTAATGTAATAAAATATAATGTAATATAATATAATATAATGCAATGTATTATTTTTCATAAGAATATGATTATTTTAAACAAGACTACATTTAGAGATGTCTGGTGTTTGCCAGCTTCATACATTTATTTTACCAACAGTCAGTTCTCTAAGTGGGTAAGTGTAAATATCTGACCAACTTTGACCAGGGCCAAATTGTAATGGCTAAGCAACTGAGTCAGAGCATCTCCCAAACAGCAGGTATTATTGGTTGTTCCAGGCATCAAGTGATTAGTGAATAATAAGAATGTACAACAGGAACATGGCCACCCACATGTCAGTGATGTGTGTGATATGGGGAACAAAGATTGTCTGTCTAGTTGCTGTGTAAGGGGTTGATTAATTTCAAACCATTCAGAAAGCTCAATTCAGTTTAATTCAATTCAATTCAATTCATTTCATTTTGATTTGATTAAATTAAAATCAAATCAAATAGCACTTTTTACAGTGAATATTGTCTCAAAACAGCTTAACACAGATAAAGTGGTAACGTATAAGTTTTTTTCTTAATTATAAGAAAGAATAGACACATGAACAATAGACACATGAGAATCAGCACTTGTTTGTGAAGCAAAGGAAGAAAGGTGACCTGACAAAATAAGTTGGATGAGTCAAACAATTTAATATTTTAATGAAAAGAGATTCAGTATTTAACATATAAGGCTTTATCACAACTTAAATACTGTTTAAATTCAGTTGTTGGTTGTTGTTGTTTTTATATGGGGATAGGAGTTTGATTCTGTGCACTCCTCTTTAGTTAACTTTTCCTTCCCAATAAAGTCAATAAATTACATTAATTGCAAGCCTTTCTTTTTATTATTATTTGGAGAGAAACAATAAATGGCTGTTTGTACCGCAAAGCCACCAATACAAAACAAAACAAATTAGTTTAACAGCATTTCTTTAAAAATACAAATGGACATGAAGTAGCAATGATGTACCGGTAATTTCAACATAAGATTAGTGTTATTAACAAATCCTCCCACAAATGACTGCAAAAACTAGCAGCAAAGTTGTCAAGTTGAAACAAAACTGTAGGTATTTAATTAATAAATCACACAAACCTCCACCTTATAGTACTGCAAAATTATTTTCTTTTTATGTTATCAAATGTACTTTAATACTATATCATCTTATGCTGATAGCATGGACATGGCAGTACGACATTGGTTTGTCCAGTTTGTTCATTTTGCCTGTCACAAACATTGGAAAAATAAGACTGCTAATATAAACTGCTACTAAAACAAAACAAGGAATGGGCCAGCTAATAAATGATGCCACCCACATTATATGCCTACTTAAAAAAACACACACACATTCCCACACTGAGAAGTGGCAGTATTAAGTGTCCAGCCAACATTATCACATACATTACGTGCAGAAAGTAGAAATTGGCGATGGGTTGCTATTGTTGAATATGCAAGGTAAGAGCAAGTACATGAAACAACCTAAGAACAGCCATGTCAGTAGGAACTACCCCTGCCCCCATCCTTCAATCAATATCACATATTTACTATCTTCATTTATATAAAACCAAGTTTACTTAATATCTAATTTAAAAATCATTTGCCACCTTTGTAAAAGGTAGCAGTCTAGTCTAGAAGCCAGAGCATCATTATTATTAGGAGAAATCCAATGGTGGTAGTGTATAGAATCTAGATTCTGAATGATTTTTTTTAACTGCTGTAAAATTGAGAAAGGGAGACTGGGAGCCACATGGGAGCCTGTCCCATTTTCAGCACCCCCTTGATGGGATAACTGAAAATGGCTGGAGGGTAGTGGAAATAGAAGTGGATCTGAAACGCCAAGACCACAGCACTAAGACCACAGAAAAATGCTGACTTTAATGGATATTGTACTACAGACACCCTGTTTCGGTTGCTTGGGAAAAAAAAAAAAGAATAATTATACAACTTCGATAAGGTTCTTCATTTCTATCAACTTTGTTACATAAATATGAGACATTCAAACATCAACAATGCACACTGCAAAAGCAACTCTTCCATCTAATGAATATTTCATGTCCTGATGGCACTTTTAAGACAGAACTAATAAATGAATACAAGTTGATGTGGCATACGTACAATCCCCTCAATTAGAAACATGTGGGCAAACTCCAAATGCTAAAAGCTGCTGTGGCTAATTGCACTACATTGAGGGGGAAGAGCTGGTTGTTAAGCAGGCCTTGTTAACAGCACTATAGCACTCATCGATGAACTCTGGATTTCAAACCCTTGATAATGTGTTAATGTGGATCAAACATCATACTAAGCATTTAGAAAAACAAAAGACTACCACTGTCCATTAAGCTTGTGGACCTGCGATGGACTAAGATACCCATGTATGCTGAAGGAGTGAAAAACGCTCTCCTTTTTCTTCACCTGAGAGTTTACTATAGATAAGACAGATCTTGTTTCAGAATGAAAGTTTTAGTGCTTCCATTCTGTCTTGGGTGTGCTCCCTTTGTTCATAAAATAGATGGAGATAAGAGGAAGTTTAACAACACAATAGTGTTTAACAAGTCACTGACTTTGTGTATTGCTGATAACGAAGGGATACTAAAACAAGACTTATCTATTTGGCACATATCTATTTTTTTCCCCGACATATTCTATATAAGCTGTTGCCTAATTATACAAAACTTTTATATTTACACATCAACCATTATAATCTCAGGTACCAGACAGGGATTTTCTTACTAAACGCACTAATTGCAATTTGTACAATGTCTAAGAAGGAAAAGCAGCAGTTGTGCAATTGTGGTAGACTAGCAAAAAAGTAAAAGGGTAAGAAGACAGGCAATAGAAAACACATTTTGAATGTTTACTAAAAAGCATTTACTAAAAACAGCATACTTCTGTTTTGCAGCAACAGCATTCAGATGTCATGAGTAGGTAATTTCCAGAGATGAAACTTTCAGATTTAATAATGGAATAAGTCTAGTTCAAAGCCTTCCAAATCCCCCAACACCTTCTTTGAACTATGCTAAGCAAACTTTCAGTTTACTGAATTTACTTATTACTAAAATATTTTTGCCAAACTGCCATGTTGATAATATTTAATCAAATCCCACGTATCAGAAGAACAGCTGGAATCACTACATTTTCTTTCCTCTATGTATATGATTTCCCAATGTTCATTCTTTTTAAAGTTAGCAAATTGATTTTAAACAAAGTCTACTGGCTCCCTACATTAGTGACCTATAGATAGAGTTTTGTATCACTTCAGGAAAACATTTCTGAACAGAAGTAGGAAAATGACAATTAAATTACTGGGGAATTCCCCAGTTTCAGTGACAGATATTAGCCGGTTACTGGGAAAATATATGTTAGATCAAGATCATTTGGCAAGTTTCAGGGAATTTACTGCAATAGAGGTGATTTTATATGAAACCTTATACTAACAATCCCCACCTTTCAAACGAGTTACGAATGACCTTTCGTACCATGAATTTGTTTGAGTTGTTACTGTGTTCGTTATTGACTACGCCTATCTCCTAATGATGGAAGAGCTATAAATACTGTCAAATAAACAATTAAATATAAAAAAAAAATTTGATATACTGTGTACAATATTTTGTATTAATTAATAAAAAAATTATGAAAATTGATTACAAAATTTACCTAATAAAATTCATTCCCTCGAGTCCAGTGCGCATCATGTAGACTTGTTACGTTCGGCGACTAGCCAGCAGCGACTCTCCTCCGTTTTGAATTTTTTTAACTCCGAACAAATTTCACTTTGAGGACAGGTTTGTTCGTATCCGCGAAAGTTAGTAAAGTGAATGTTCGTAAAGTGGGCAGCGTCTGTATGTTAAAATTCATATAGGTTGAGACCCTTCTGTTATCTACAAATGTATTTAATTATGAACAAACCATCCGATACATTAACAATCCAATAAATTAATTTTTTTTGTCAAGTCTTTTATTAGTAGATTTTTTTTAGGTAAAGGAGCAGATCTGGAGGGATCATGGATATAGAGTGTTCGGTGAACTGGGATATTTGTATGCTGTCGTCCCCTCACTCTCACGCGTTCACTCAGGTTTGTTGACGGTGGTGTGGTGGGCCGTCTTTATCCCAGAGATCCTCCCTTTAAGTTATGCTGCCATAGCGAGTCTTGCCGGAGTCCAAACTGCACAGTGTCATTAACTTCAATACAACAATAAGGACACATAATAATCCATATTTTTCTCTTCCTGTCACCCCACTGTTTCCCTCCATGGATCTTCCCACTTCGTCCAGGCCTGCCTCTGGATAGTGTTTTCTTCGTTTGGAGGCTGGGGTTTCTCATCAACGCCTTGGGTGGTTCCATGGAATTCCAGAGTAAGAACAGAAGCTTTGAGGATGGATTTGGACTGTAGTTAATGTCAACAGTCTGCTACACTGACTCAGGACTACACTTTGTTTCTGATCACCATCACTATACCCCGCAACATCGCATATCTGCTTCAAATGGACATTCGGTGCAACCCAGATGAGGATGGGTTCCCTCTTGAGTCTGGTTCCTCTCAAGGTTTCTTTCTTATGCCATCTCGGGGAGTTTTTCCTTGCCACAGTCGCCCCCGGCTTGCTCATCAGGGACAAACTTGCACTTATAAAGAACATATTAATTT
The DNA here is from genome assembly GCF_946808225.1 of Silurus aristotelis. Taxonomy (NCBI): domain Eukaryota; kingdom Metazoa; phylum Chordata; class Actinopteri; order Siluriformes; family Siluridae; genus Silurus; species Silurus aristotelis. The sequence goes on along the minus strand of NC_139592.1, from coordinate 15,479,088 downwards.
TTTATCACCACATTATCTGTGTCAAGCTGCTTTAAGACAATGTTCATTGTTAAAAGCACTATACAAATAAATATGAATTGAATTGAATTTTTGTTTATGTTGGTTGCACAATGTATTTGATCTAACACAGTCCCCCAAATACGGTGATGTCATAGCTGATTAGTTGATTGTGAACAGCAATTCACATTAGCTTATACACTACATATTTGAAGTGTCCATATGAGTCCCAGACCACCTATGAATGTGGTTTCAGCATCACATCATAATGCATGAACCAGTATTATGAATACAACTGGACCACATATGATCCAATCACCCAGGACACATGTTAATGCCTGGTGTATATAGGGCCCCAGCAATGCTCAGATAATATATTTCCTCAGCTAACTGATCTATTTAACCTACTGTAATGAGCCTGTTTACTTCAGATCCTCCATCATCACTCTAGTTCCCAAAAAATAGACTTGTACAAAAAAACAAGAAACTGGTTCATAAACAATGCCAAAAACATGACATTGCACGTCCTGGCGGATCTTAACAGCTCTTATATCTATGCCTGCATTCTCTTTGGGCATTTAAGTGTGGTTTTAGTAACATCATCCTTATTATTCTACTGGATAAACTAGGCAGCTTAACATATCTTCTTCCATCTACCACTAGAGTTTAAATTTCTTGTTCAACAGGAAACAGAACATCAGAATCAGTGACTACATCTCAGATTCTCTACCTCAACACCAGTGCTCCAGAAAGTTGCTTTCTCCCCTACTCTACTTACTGTGCATCAGTGGCTGGTCCTCTGATAGTAACTACATCAAGTTTACATTTTTCATTGGTAGCATCCTTTTGGGGCTGATATCAAGCAATAAGGAGTAAACATATCAGACAGTAAGCTAACAACCTGAGCTTACTGTCTATGGACTATGGAAATGATTATTAAAGTTCAGAAAGATGCTTTCTATAAAAAATAAATATACGTCATAAAAATCCCTGACCATCATTAATCTGCAGATGAGACAAATGAGACAGTAACATTAAAATATTCACCAATAAGGACCTGCAAAGAACTACAATGCGACACCTGTCAAGGAAGCTACTGATCCTCTTCTACAGCACTACAATAGAATCAAAAGCCAGATCTTCAATTTCTGTCTGGTTCAATTCTGCAACATCATACACCAAGCACTTCAAACATCTTCAGAAGCGCAGTAAAAATGATTGACCTAAGCTTATCCAGGATAAAAAAGAGATAGGGGGAAATGATGGTTCACACACATTTTAACCAGTTTTTTTTTCAACATTTCGCTTCACAGTGGAAACCTAGAATCCTAAAATCCCATACCAGTTGACTCCTGTTTCTTCCCATAGACCAAATCAAAAGAAACCACAGCACACACCACTTAACAACAACACAATCCATTTTATTACTGTCATAATAACGATTACACTCCAATACTACATTTTGCTGAATCAGCAATATCCACACCCTTCATGAAAGTTTCAATCTGTCTTCCTGTACATATATAATGTATTATTTTAAGCAATACACTGCTGTTGATGTGCTGTCTTGTAATATGCATGACTCTGCACCAAAAATAATTCATTGTACAACCTGTACTTGCACCTGGATTAAAGCACTGAGATTTTGACTCTTCTAATTCGGATTCCAATTTCGCCTTATTGGTTGTGCTAGACTGCTGAGAAGAATAACTAATATTGCTGTCAAGGTAGCTGAGACAGAGTTCTATCACTGGGCCATATTTAAAAAAAAATAAATCTACAAAGTGTTTTACAAACTACCAGAACAAACCCTAAAAAAACAATTTCAACAAGGCATCAATGCGCCTTTATTGAGAGCTGTCATTATTGAAAATGTTTAAACAAAGTTTTTGACAGTCTTTTTGTGAAATGTCAAAGCATATAACACTGCCTGGCCTAAAAAGTCACGACCTGGATTCCAGTAAGCAAATAAGTGCTCTGAATGTGGGAAAATGTTGGCTTGCCTCAAAGAAAACAACTAAGAAACTACTGATATTGGGGTAAGAACACATTGGTATTAAAACCTGTGAGGACAATGGTGAACTAACATCTTTGAGGAAGAACATTGATAGATCAGAGATCACTGGGTGTTTGGTGAGATTGTACAAAAAAGCAAAAGTAGAATACACAACTTTGTTTAATAGTGGAAGTAAGAGCATTTCCACACACAATCTGAAGTGAACTCAAGAGATTGGGATTAACATCTTGTGTAGCCTTAAAAAAAACAGAGAAATGCATGTTGTGACACTTAATAAGCTAATCAAATCTATGAAAGGGCAAATACATGCCATTATCAGAGCAAAGGTGGTCCAACAAAATATGTGTGCCAAGCAGTGCGTGTCTCAGTTTTATGGAATATTTAAACAAATGTATGGCCAAAAGCTTGTGGCTGTTTAAACATCCCGTTCCAAACACAATGCTAGTTTATCAGTCTTTTAATAACCTCCACTCTTCTGTGAAGACTTTCCACAAAATTTTGAGATGTGGTTGTGGGGATTTACCTATGCAGCCACAAGAGCATTAGTAAGGTCAGGCACTGATGTTGCCCACAAACACAGACATGGCATTAGTGTTCCAATTCATCACAAATGTGTTCAGAGGGGTTGAAATCAAGGGTCTGTGGGGACCACTTTGTTTCTTCCATTCCAACCTTTGGTCGCCATGAACCTCAATTTGTGCAGAGGAGAAATGTTGTGCCAGATCAGGTTTGGCACCTTCTATCAAATTAAGGTAAACTGTAATAATGCACCACACAAACATTTTCTATGCATTTGTGCACTTCTAGCTTGTGGCAGTAGTTTGGACAAAGACCACATTACAGTGTGATGGTCAGGTCTACAAACTTTCAGTGTATATAATGAAAAACAGATTTGTCATGTCTATATTGTGTTTTATTCTATGTAGTAAATAAATGCACTGATGTTGTCTAAAGATATATAAGAAAATGTGTGAATTTTCTCTTTCTTTGTGATCTATGTGGTTTTTAAGTCAGTACTGTAGCAGCCATCCTAACCTGTTATCCACACAGCTTAGTCCACAGCCTGGGGAGAGCAACTTTCATTCACACACACTCACACACTCCACCCACTCACACACTTAGAGTTCAGCTGCATGTCGTGTCAGCCTGCGCCTCCATCCTACTAGCCCCCACCACACACACAAGACCAGTTTACCAGCCTGACCACCCCCGCTTCCATATCTGTCTCTCCTTTTCTCTCATTTCCAACTCCTCGCCCCCAACCATCTACACACTCCCCTTCCTGTGCAGATGATCACATGCAACCACTCTCAATAAATTTTATCTTCTTATTCAACTCTATCTACCCCCATTCCAGACACACATTTGCTCTATGCTTGACCTCTTTCACTCTACCACACACTCACTCACACACGCACACACACACACACACACATCAATATTCCTTATAAAACAATATGACTGTAAACATAAGGAAAAAAAAAAACTCAGAAAGTACTACATTGAGTATGCAAGAGTACTTTGTATTTTTATTTTAAGCAAACATGGATAGCCACCTTTAACATTTTGCTGCAGTTTCACAAAAAAAAAATTGCAAAAGTCAGATCAGAAACCATGCTAGGATGTCATGTTATTGAAGCTTCAAGCAGATTTCACGGCAAATAACAGACATGGTTTTAAAACTGTAAGAACTCCTGCTTTCTGATAACAAATTACTATACATCATTAATCCAACCACCGGCAGCGTTATAGAAAAATCTGCATTTTGCAGAATAACGCAGTACATAATACCTCTGAGGTTGTGGTGCTGTTCTGATAGTGTTCTCTGTTTTTAAGTATCTCTAGTAAAAACCTACTTCTTCACATACGCATTAATAAAATTCATTCTTCAGTCCACACAAATATCACACTTACTAGGAGGGCAGTCAGCATAGGCTAAAACAACTACACTTTAAGTCAGCATAAGTATTGGAACAGATGAATAAATAAAAGTCAATAAAAATATTCATTGACACTTCCTTTCATCCAATAAGAGCATCAAGCTGGTAACCAAGTGTCATGACTAAACTGTTGCTTCCTTCTTTTGTGATGCTTTATGAAGGTTTCTTTACGTTGTTTTTTGTTTTGGGGGGGTTTCCTTTAGTCTCCTCTTCATGAGGTGAAGCATGCTAAACTAGGTGTGATGACTGACAGATGATTGAAAGTTTAAAAGCTTTAAAAAAAAACCCCACAGTAGCTGATCCCAGAACAAATGTGGATCATCTCTGTATTTCTTTTGAAATCTAATATTGCCTTTCCTAATGCTGATGAGTGGTTTGCATTTGTTGGAATGGCTTTTATATCCACGCTCTCCGTCTTCTAATGCCAGATCGCAATACATGCCCTTACTATGTGGGGGTTTTTGATCATGTTACTGACTTTTTTTTTCTTCACAGCTATCACAATACTTCTGTCATCAACTGCTGCTGTTTTTCTTGGCCGAACTGTACGAAGTCTGAATCATACTATACCAGTGGTTTATTTATTCATTAGAAGATTGTTAAATTGCTCATACCCAATGCTTGTGAAATATCTTTGATCGATTTTTCTATATTGCTTCAGAATGGCCAGCTTTCCTCCCACAGACAGCTCTCTATTCTCCAAGCTGGTTTATCCTTTAACAACAAAAGCAATCAAATTGCAAGACAATGTATGTGTTCGGCCACATTCATGTTAGAAATTGGGCATCAGTTCAGTTGCCTGGCATCAACTACATTATTCTGCTCCATTGACTCATTTTTGGACTGCGTGACAAATCAGACTTGTGTGCCACATGTACATATTAGAATAGCAGTGACTTATTGTGCATACAATAAAGTGTATAGTAAGGCACTTCAGTTGTCAAAATACTTTCATACTTTAAGGTGCACCTGTACTAAGAGTTGGCTTAAATCGTGAGCCTTGTAGAAGTTTAATGTCAGTAGATTTTGGGACGTTGTTCATGTAAAGTGTTCCTATCAAATTGTAAAGCTTTCAGAATGATAAACAGAAACCGGCTATTGCAGGCCTACCAAATACTAGATTCCTGAACAATACACCACTTGCGCTTTATTATGATATTAATACCATTTTATTATTTCTAAAAGTGCTCTCCAAAGAGTCGACCAGCATCAGACACGCCCATAAAATACATAAACCTCGCACTACTCCGGAACGCAGTTAAGCGTCTGCAGTGTGGTCCCTCCATCAGCCGCCACTCTGGAAGTGGATTTTTACGAACGAGTGCGACTGGGGGTGAAATAAAACAAGTGCGGAACAAGTGGCATGTTTCCCTTTATACAACCCCGAGCGACAAAATGGAGGAAAACGGAACTGACCAGCTTAAGTGGACACCGTGCGATAGAAAGACACTCGCACTACCCACACATTTCCCCGAATACAGATCGAAAACGCATATAAGCCCATGCCTGTTTGTTCCGCGGCGATTATCGAAACACACTAGACTTTATTAAGTTGCGAGAAGTGTTACACAAAAGAATGAAGGTTGAGCGAATAGACGGGGTGTAAAATAAAGGAGTCCGTAAAAAAAAAAGCTTCTTCGGTCCAGTGCATTAAGGTAGGGGTGTTGACGCAGCAGAAATTTCCAGCAGTAGAAATCCCCCCTCATGGAGGTTAAACGAGGTGAGAAGAAGAAGGGAAGCTTTAAGCCGCGAGCCGCGAGCTTTTTCTTATTTAAATCCCCGAGACCGCCTGACGCGCGTTCTCTCGATCGCGGAAGCAGAGCGACCGGCAACTCGACGCCAGAGCTCCGCGAGGCCAAAGAGTCACGATACGATGCAAACTTGTAAAGAGATACTGTTGAATGTGTCAAGTAGAATAGGTATGGGGGGGTGGGGTGATACGACAGTCTGCGCTACAATGTCCACTGCTTAGCTGTAACACCAGCGACAAGCCCCCAAAATCCTGCGCTCATCCAAGAAAGGATTGTTGTTCGCACGGCTGTCAAAGGATCTCACCTGGCAGCGTGGAAACAAACTGCTTTCTGAGAGAAGGCAACTGCGCTTAACAAGCTTACAGTTTCCGCGGTTCAAGCTGTCAAAACTCGCTCCACGATCATCTTCATGTTCCAAGTGGAAATCGAAGTGCTACTACTTCGGTTCACCTCGTCCGAGCAGCAGCGATACCTGACATGTCAAGTCCAGACCCGGGCCGTGGGTGTGCAATAAAGCGCTAAGCGGATAACATCAGTAATATGGTCAGATAGACCAGTGTAAAAACGAGAGTTAAAGGGTGAATGAGACGCATAGCCTACCTGTTAACCCATGAGTTCTGGGTTCGAGCACTGGCGACGAGTCGGGCTTCAATTTTCTCACCGTGAAAGTGTGAGAAACAAAAGATTTCAGAAATTCAGGTTCTTACCCGACGCTTCTGTCAGTGTAAAATTCCCCTGTTCTCGCCGCCTGTTTCTTTTTTCTCCCTCAAACTCTCCCACCCCTTCTTTTCCGCGTTTCGGTATCAGGAACCCATCTCTCTCTCTCTCTCTCTCTCTCTCTCTCTCTCTCTCTCTCTCTCGGTTGATTCTTAGCCACAGGAAATGAGGCAGGGCGAGCACGCGCGCTCAGCCGCACGACGGCACACTGAATAGACACGTCAAACCGTGGACAGCTCCAGTTAAACTCACAGCTTCACCTCCACACGGTGAAAAAAAAAAGTATTCCATGAAAGACTACTACTACTACTACTAATACCACTCCTAATGCTTCTACTACTAATGCTAATGCTTCTACTACAAATAATAATTAGAAATAAAACACCTATCTGCGCGGTCCAGTATGAATCCGTTGCGAATAGCGCTCCCAGTGGCTCTTTTTTTTGCCAATTTACATAGACACTAAAAAGAACTAAGATGAATTATGCTGTTCCGAGGTCTTGGCCGTAAACTGACCCCATAAAATTCCTGCTGAAAGCTGATTGACGTTTGTTGGGCATGGATTTTATGCCAATGGTTCCCAAATGATAGTACTCTAGTTTGATTACATTCATTAAATGTTGTTAGAAGAAGGTGTACGGAATTAATTTTAGCAATAAATGGGTTCTTGATTGCATAACGTTTGACTTAAAACACTTTTAAATTACATTATAATTACAAATCCACTGAGAGATCAGCAAAACAACATGGTACACCAAATCTAAATAAAAATAGGCTTGCAGCTTCTGAGAAACAGCTACTTGCACTATGGTGCCTAAAAATTCTCTTTGTGCTGCAAATCAGTAAGTGAATGATCAATGTTAAGAAAACTGCAGTGCAAATTAAAAGTCTATAAACCCTGTTACAGATGTATAGCTGCACATTGTGATGTAAAAGAATGAAACCAATATAAAGCATGTTAAATTGTTTTTCAGCTCTGTGATATAGCAGCCAACAAAACTCAAGTGAGTTGCATATAATGGGATATGTGAAAGTCTTCAAGATGTATCATATTCAAAATTCTAATCAAAATGGTAATCAAAACTTTAATCATAATTCTTATAACATGGTTATTATGCACCCATCATTAATTAATTTACTCTGATTGTCTAAAAAGATGCTGAGAGCTTACAATGCATATACAGGATCAAGTATTTCTTAAAAGAGAAATAGGAGAGAATTTCTAAACATTAGTTATACTATGCACATTTTGCCAAACTATGTGAAAAATTGTTTAATTGTCTAATGAGACCAAAGAAGAACTTTGGGGCATCGTTCCAAAAGATATGTTTAGTACACCTGACCCACATGATAACTGGATGTTCCAAATGGGACTGGAACGCCAAACTCATGACCAAGTGAATCATGGATAGTTATTACTATTACTATTACTAACGCAACCCTCCACATTTATCAGGCCTTGGGACCGGCACTAAGAGTGCACTGGCTTGTGCAACCCTAATGGCTGGGGTCGGTTCCCTGACCGGGAATCGAACCCGGGCCACAGCGGTGAGATCGTTGCATCCTAACCACTAGACCATCAGGGAACAAATATAGAACATATATGAAATGCAGAAAATGCATTTAAATGCAGATGCATCAATATAGCAGCACATGTGGCCAAAAAGAAAAAAAAACATACAGTATATTCATTCATTCATTCATTTTCTCCCGCTTATCCGTAATTCGGGTCGCGGGGGCAACAGTCTAAGCAGGCCCCCACCTTCGACTGCTGCCCAATCCTCACAGCACTGTCCCTTACGGTCCCTCCTGCAGGTGGTGAGCCCACGGGAAGCATACAGTATATAGTTAAAATAAATTTCCCTAACAACTTTATTTAAGTCCTAATCTTTTTAAGTTCCTAAGCTACATTAGGCAGTTTTATAATGGTCTTAACCAGATGCCCTCTGGGCCTTTCTGGCTGACTTTTTGTCTGTAAAAGACCAAATTATGTATCAGAATTTATTTTAGTCAAGTATGGCTAGAGCAGAGGATCCAGCAGTAGGGGCATGGATGAGCATTAATTGTAGATAGAGAGGGAATAAGTAAAACCAGCAAGTAGCACGCGATGATTCAGCATTCCTGATGCTCCAGAGACCGTACCGCATGTATTCATCAGGCCTAGGATTCAATGTAACCAGATAGATCACCGTCCATCAAAGCTTGCATAGCACTGGGAAATTCATGACTGCTAAACGTTAGGTGTACACACAGGGTTGTTCATGAGTAGTTGCTGGTGCAAGTCATTATAAAACTTTTAGGGCAAAAGGATAGAGTAAAGGCAGCAGTTAAACTGCGGCTCATCCTTCCACTCATTCTTGAATTAAATTCACAAAACTTCAGTCATTAGTAATTTAAACGTTTATTGTTGGGTCCTGAAGTAGTGAAGCACAGTGTGGAATGTGTACAGCATTGGCTAGGGAGGTGTTGCCAGGGCTGCTGACATTAGCTATGCATCAGGAGGTACCTTGGGGGAGAGCTCTGCTTTTTGAAACCCTGTGATGGGATTCCCCTTGGGGATTTTCTCTCTGAGCATTCATGTTAAAAGACCCTGATGTCTTTTATAAGTGGGAATAATTGATGGTCAACAAATTCAGCCAAATGTTCTGCTATCCCACCCATATTTTCAATTATGATGTATAGGTTTTATAAAGTAACACAGGATATTATAATGTGATTTAAATAATATAATTTATAATTTAGGAATTATTAAAGATTAAATACATTTGTACCATCTGCCAGCAGATTGTGTGTTGTAGTGCTTACTCAAAAAATTGTTTTTGTAAGTTTGTTCACATGGATGCACGAATTGGCATAAGTTGCCTGAGCTCCTGTTATTTGCAGTATGTATGTCCCACAATCGTCCTTGGCTTTTCTGCATTTGATTCATCATATGATGTAAACACAGCAGTTTTTTTAACCATCATTAGAGACAATTAAGAAGAGGACCTAATAATATTTAGAACTTGATTTAGTACTGTAAGTTTTGAACCCAGAAGAGTTATTAGGCTACTGGAAGTTTCACAAGAATATATGTATGGTGAGCTGCCTGTGAATACTAGGGGCTCAACACACTTATGTCGGTTTTCCAAACATTATTACCATTCCAGTAATGTTAATGATGCTCATAAATTTTTCCACTGACCCATTAGTTTGCAGATCGTATATGCTTGTTCAGAATTATTTTATCTTCAGACAATTCATAGATCATCTTAAACTCATTGTTGTGCTCCTCAAACCAGTCCAAAACCATTTTTGCTTTGTGGCAGGACGCATTATTCTGCCACAGCTATCAATAAATACCGTTTCCATAAAAGGCTGTACATGGGATGAACTAGGGCTGAAACGATTCCTTGAATATTTTGAAAACAAAAAAGCATCAAGGCAAATTACTCTCTTCATTTAGTCCATTAAACTGCACACAGAGCACTGCATTTCACTCTGGGCAGGTAAATACAGAAGATGCTGCAGAATGAAAAATGGAGGAACGGGGAGAAAACAGCGAGGGGGAGTCAGGCCAAAGAAAACTATAGAAAGTTTCCAGAGTGTGGGATCATTTCAAACTAAGAAATAAAGAAAACACCATATTAGTGGATTTACTATTTTAATGTAATTTGAAATTTTTTTTTATATTTCTATATATGACTTTTTTATTTATTTTATATATTTGCATTTTGCTGTAAATTGGCAATTAAATACAATAAGTGGGTTTAGTTTTCACAGATATTCCAGTTATATAGTTTTCACAGATATATGAAATTTCAGCTTTGGTAATTTTTTTTTTTTCTAAAACAGACACAAATGACTAAATATCTTTAAGAGATATGTCTTATTTTCTCTCACAGTGCTTATGTAGGTGGTACATTTCAAAGTAACATCCACATGGATGGCCTAACATTTACCAGCAGAACATTGCCCAAAGCATCACACTGCTTTCCCTTTTCTTATAGTGCATCCTGGTGCCATGTGCTCCCCGGGTAAGCGACACACACTCACCCGGTCATCTATTTGTAAAATAATATGTGATTTATCAGACCAGGCCACGTTTTGCTCCGTGTTCCAGTTCTGATGCTCACATGCCCATGGTTGGCACTTTCAGCAGTGGACAGGGGTCAGCATTGGTACCCTGATTGGTCTGTGGCTACGCAGACCCATATGCAACAAACTGTGATGCACTGTGTATTCTCACACCTTTCAATTAGAACCAGCATTAACTTTCTAAGCAATTTGTGCTACAGCAGCTCTGTTGGATCACACCACATGGGCCAGCATTTGCTCCCCATGTGCATCAGTGATCCTTGGGTGCCCATGACCCTGTCACTGGTTCACCACTGTTCCTTCCTTGGACCACCTTTAATAGATACTGACCACTGCAGACCAGAAACATTCTGACCAGAAACAAGAGCTGCGGTTTTGGAGATGCTCTTACCCAGTTGTCTAGCCATCACAATTTGGCCCTTAAGTCAAGTAAGTGAAATCGTTACGCTTGCACATTCTTTCTGTTTCAGGACAAATGGGTTATACCTGCTTTAAGATTACACTCGCTGTATGAATTATACTCGCATTCAGGACTATCCCCGTGTTATGGTTCAGAAATCTTCTGAAAAAAGAAATGCGCATAAGTAAAAGGTTATAAGATTATGGCATTTAAGAAATGTGCAAGCTGAATAAACTTCTTCTTCTTCTTTCGGCTGCTCCCATTAGGGGTCGCCACAGCGGATCATCCGTCTCCATACCACCCTGTCCTCTACATCTGTCTCTTTCACACCAACTACCTGCATGTCTTCCCTCACCACATCCATGAACCTCCTCCTTGGCCTTCCTCTTTTCCTCCTACCTGGTGGCTCCATCCTCAGCATTCTTCTACCAATATAATTCATGTCCCTTCTCTGCACATGTCCAAACCATTTCAATCTCGCCTCCCTCACCTTTTCTCCAAAACACCCTACATGGGCTGTCCCTCTAATAAACTCATTTCGAATCCTGTCCGTCACCGTCACGCCCAACGAAACCTCAGCATCTTCAGCTCTGCTACCTCCAGCTCCGCCTCCTGTCTTTTACTCAATGCCACTGTCTCTAATCCATACAACATCGCAGGTCTCACCACAGTCCTATAAAATTTCACTTTCATTCTTGCAGATACCCTACTATCACAAATCATGCAGCTGAATAAAGAAGTCTACTATATACATACATATATATATATATATATATATATATATATATATATATATATATATATATATATATATATATATATATATATATATATATATATATATATATATATACATACACACACACACACACACACACATATATACATGAATATAAAATATTGGGCAAAATTTACAGTAAGGATATAAAGATACACATTGATAAAATATTGCAGATGTACGTAAAGCACAATACAGGTGCTGGTTCCTGTATCTCCTTCTGGATGTAAGGAGGTAAAACAGTTTGTGACTGGGATGTGAGTAGTCCTTGATGATGTTGTGAGCTCTGCACAGACATCTGCTGTGGTGAAGGTGCTCAATGGCAGGTAGTTCGGTGCCAGTGATGGGTGGGCGCTTTTGACCACCATTTGCAGGGCTTTCTGTTTACACACAGTGGAGCCTCTATACCAAACAGTGATGGAATTGGTCAGGATGCTCTCAATAATGCAGCATAATTGGGTTATTGTAACCAAACCGTAGTTTATATCAGTTGAGTCATACTGACTCAACTTTATGATCATTTGATCTTGTTTGTAAACAGTGACAAAGGGACATTGTGATGGGAATGACACGAATACTTACATTTGAGAGAAGAACTAAGGGTTTTTAGAAAAGTAATTCCCAATTTTTTAAAAGGGTCTTCAATAAACGGTGATGCACTATTAAGATGGGCAGTGGATTCACCAGCTGACTAATAAAAGTGAGCCATAAAGTAGTTTTGATTTACCTCAGGTGCCCTGCCATTGAGGGATGATGAGCTGCATGGAACAGCGGATCATCAATTAAATTGTCTCTTCCCTCATTTAAGTGCCTGCCTCACTTGATACAGAGTAAAAGGTTTGGAGCTCTCTTACACCTCTGTGATGTGCTGATGTGATGTTGACGACTCTGGCATGACTCCCTGTGCATATCTCACATCATTTACGTTAAAGTAGGACCCATCCACACACTCTTCTCAATAAAAGATGAAATTCAATGGGATGGGTGAGACATTAACAAATTGCTGTGTTGACAGTATGCTATTTTCACCCCAAACTAAATACCAATGGCTGTTTACCAACCTCCTTGAATACTCACTGGTATGTGGTACATTTTGGCTTGATTTGTGTATTCAATGAGGAACACCTTAATTCCTCAGCATCTAATCAGGAAACTGAGTCTGTTCAGCCTGAACACCTTCCTCTGACTTGGAGCTGATTGTCTGCATGTTGTGCTTCCCCGGATAGGAAGCAGCAGGCAAAGCACCCACCCTTATACACATACTATGCATTATAAACTTCCTGTGTGTATAGGAAGTCATAGGTCAGTGGTTAAGGCCATGGGTTACTCATCAGACGGTTAGGGTTCAGCAACACCAAGCTACCACTCTTGGGCCCTTGAGGAAGGCCCTGAACCCTCTGTGCTCTGGGGTATTGTTTAATGTCTGACCCTGCTCTCGGTCTCCAAGACATCACTAGTATATGCTAAGAAAGAATTTCACTGTGGTTTAAGTTACCTGTGACAAGTAAAACGCACTTTTATCTTCAATTTGAGCAAATGCTGCAAATGCAGAACCAGGCCTACTTTCTGCTGTCACCGGCATTCTTCAGATGGGAGTTTTGACTCCAACAAAGTGGCAAGAAATTTGGCTGTGCTCTCATTGTGGGAGGGATGTCATTTGTCTATTTTGAGCTCATGCATACAAAACAGGGCAGATAGCACTAAGTGTTATGCTGCCCTGTGACTGTGAGTTAGCTAAAATATGCCGAACTCATGCTGGCCCTGTTTTCTCCAGTTGGACATGGTTATGAAATAAGGCGGAGTTAGCTAGTGAGTGGGTGGGAATTAGCAAGACCAAATTGAGGAGAAATTATGGGAAAAATTGATTGTTTATGTCTTCCCAATATGTTGATACTGCATTATGTTGAAGATAATTACTTAGAGTGCTAAAAGTGTTAAGGCAATCGTGGACAAAAATAACTTTGCACTGTACTTTTGTGAGAATAAAATCATTCAACATTCTGAAACGTGTCTGTAATTAAACATTTAGTAAAATCTGATAAATCTTCACAAATGACATTTGGAAATGAATGGTTCCTGGAGGTAGCATAGATGAGGCATTACATTAAGTATTTCTGCACAATGATTTTTTTTTATTTACAGTACATCATTCTTTAGAACCCTCACCAGAGATGAGGTGTACTGGTGCACATTTATAAATGCAAATGAAGATAATTTATTAGGTTTATGAATATACTGTAGTGTTATTCGGTATTCTCATAGTTTAACTTTTTTCGAAAACAGGCCTAAGTTTACTTTTTTTCGGCTTCTCCCGTTAGGGGTTGCCACAGCGGATCATCCGCATGTTTGATTTGACACATGTTTTTACGCTGGATGCCCTTCCTAACGCAACCCTTCCCATTTATCCGGTCTTGGGACCAGCACTAAGAGTGCACTGGCTTGTGCAACCCTAACGGGTGGGGTTGGTTCCCTGACCGGGGATCAAACCCAGGCCGCAGCAGTGAGAGCACCGCATCCTAACCACTAGACCACCAGGGAACCTGAAACCAGGCCTAGTTAATCAGCCAAAATCCAGTGATGGGGCCCAGCTGTACACAAGCAGGCTAAACTGGCCATCTGATAGATAGCTTGATTTATCATTCAGATTCTAATAAGGAGGCATTAACTGTTAACATTGATAACCTAGCTATTAAAGGACAATCCAACCAAGGTCAATTGAACATTTAAAATAGCAAACATATTGTTTATTCAGTGTTAAATTCAGTAATTTTTCCCTCGTCATTAGTAATTTATTTGTGTTAAGTGTATATTAGCTCTCTGATGGAGAAGAATGCAGCAATAGATGTGCACATCCAGATGTATTTTCTGGAGGGGAGCATCTGGATCTTTTTGGTGGATTTAGCAAAACACCATCTAATGGATTAGATGAGGTGATGATTCAGCTTCATATTTACAAAGCAAAAAATAATGCTATGGATTGCCCAGAGGATTACCACTCCTTTTTTGCTTCGTTGTCTAACAGGTTTGCTCTTCTGAGTAAGCACCTGCAGAGAATCCTTAAAGAGATATTCTTATAAGAGAGTGAAATTAGCCTATTTTTAGGCCTCCCCACATAGCAGGCAGTCTTAGTATCTCAGGAAAGCACAAGTTTTCAAAGATAGCATTTAATAACATGTGAATTCATTAGCCAGAGGTTACTATGTTTAACATTGTAGAGGCTTGTAAATTAGTGAAGGCAATGTCCAGTGCAGTAATTTGCTTTGTCAGCTTGAGCCAGTCTGGCCATTCCCTGTTAATAATATTGTTATGACCTGTTATTGGCCTCTGATCAGAGTTTTGTCTCTTTACTTGTTTTTTTGCTTGACCCTAATGCAGCTTTTGACACCATTGATCATATCATCCTCCTTGCTAGACTAGAGAATGTTGTTGGAATAAAGAGAACAGGTCTCTCCTGGCTTAGGTCTTATTTGACTAATCAATTTGTTGATGTAAATGGTTTGGTGTTCCGTAAGGATCTGTCTTAGGCCTACTGCTCTTTATATATGCTGCCTCTGGGTGAAATTATACATAAACATGGTATTCGCTTCCATTGCTATGCTGATGATACACAGTTGTATATTTCAGCAAAGCCAGATGAGAGAGATCAGTTAAAAAATGTTGAGGAGTGTGTAAAGGACATTAGACAGTGGATGCTTGATAAATTCCTTCTGCTCAACTCGGATAAAATGGAAGTACTTTTACTAGGACCACGTGCAGCTAGAAGTAAATTACGTAGCATCTCTGGTTGGTGTTGCTCACTGTGTACAGCAGTCCAAGACCTTGGTGTGAATATTGACCCTAGTCTTTCCTTTAAAGCTCAGGTGAATTGTTGTGAATTATCTTCTTTTTGGCGCAGCATCTCGAGTGCGGATTCTCAGACACGGGCGAACTGAGTATAGACAGCGGCGCACAAATTGCAGGTGATGCCACGCTAGAGTGCAGAAAAAGTTTGTGAAGCTGTAAGTGTGCTCCACTGTTCCTCTATAACCGTAGAGATTGTTAAAGGAGACTACTATATGATATTCATTTGGCTACAGGATGTTAAATATATATAATCTGTATTTTAACTGTGTTGATGCACCTGTTATATAGCCGGGTTAGCCGCTAGGATAGCTGCTCATTAGTATCGCTGCTCGGGCTAAACATGCTACTATTTTTTCCATTAGCATGTAACATTTGTGCAATGGTTTTCAGTGAATACTGTGATGGTTTATTAGTGATTGTATAACGCATCTGTTTCTTAATAATTCAGTGCGCTATGCAGTATGTAGTCTCAGCTACTTATTGAGTGTTAAGATTGATGCTTCTATGGTGTCTGTTGTACCAGTTGGCTAATGTTCGTGCTAAACATGTCATGTTATGGTTTTATTATGTGTTAAGCAGTTGTTTCTTTATTTCATTCCTAGAAACAACCTCACAAACATGACCATGTGCAAAGTGTTATTCGTGTGCAATAAATGGCTAAACTCAATCTGATGACTCCAACTCCCTGACCAGAGTTCTGCGGCGGTCAATAACACAATCACCAGTAACAGCGGTCAATCCGCAACAAGTGGTCCTTCAAGTGGTCCTTCGATTCATTAATTGAATACCGCAGTGATGTCATCAGAGGAGCAAGCAGCCACAGTCTCTAATGCTAAAGCACTAAATAGGCCCTCCAGGCAGTGCCGCACACCCAAGCATCTTGGGGGTTATCTTAATGACTGTAGCCACCGACGGGGCAGTTCCTCCCAGCTTGCTGTAGATCCGTCTGAGGATTAGCGAGGAGCAGCAGCAGCAGTGAGCATGACTAGTCAAATGCAAACATCTTCCAGACAGAATGGGCACCCAACTACAAGCCCTATGGACTTAATGTCGATGAGTTCTCTGAAGGAATTACTTAAGTCTATGTCTGATAAGGAAAGGGACGAGGTCGCTGACATGGTTGCACTGCAGAGACAGCTTAAGCACTACGAACAACGACAGTGAAGGCGGAATGAGCTGATGGAGCATATCACATCGTTTCTGAGGGAAGAAGGTGAGGAGGATCGAGGTGTAAATCTTGCCATGTCACCTACCTGATCACCTCCAGAAATGTCACTATGCTCGTCTTTATCATCAAGGCATTCTTCTCCCCCACAATCACCAGACAGTGCGCTGCATGCCAACCAAAATGCGTGTTCCACCCCAGTAGGTGCCAGAAAGCCTTTGGTGGAGGGCTCAAATCCTGACTTCGTACCTATACAGCCAGCCAGCACATTCTCCAGATATACACTGGTTTCGTCAGGTAGTTTGCATTCTATTTGGCCTGAGCAGCAGCATGCTACAGGTGGAGGGACTGTACCGATAATGTGTACTGAGAAGCAGGATGTTTCTGGTGTGGGTTTTAAGCACCAAGTGCAGCAACCGCTACCTTACCGCTGCCTTACGTTCATTCACCAGCTGCACTCTCTTTACAAGGGCATGTTACAAAGCCTCTTCCATTCCACAGGTATTGCGTAAAAAGGCCACACCAGGGTCAACTGCCTTTTCTGCGGTAGCAAAGAGCACTACATCACTCGATGCAGCAGTATTAAAGAGCAGTCAGAGGCGGACCTTAGTAAGTGGATTTCAGATGGCAAGCGCTGCTGAAGATGTGCTTGTTTACGCACACCTGAGGCTAGAAGTAACACAACCAATACATTGTCAGTTACCTCTGAGAGCAGTGTCTACCTCTTACCCTCTATTTCGTCAGGCAGAGTGCTTTTGAAAGTGGTGCCAGTGCTGCTGCACCACAAATCAAAGATGATGGAGATTTATGCCATATTGCATGATAGAGCACAGCGCACCATGATTCTACCCACTGCTGTCCAGCAGCTTCAGCTGCATAGTGAACAGGAGACTCTAGCCCTTTGCACTGTACGACCAGATACCACTTACCTTAGTGGCTCTAGAGTGACCTTTGAAATCTCTCTAAGAGGTAACCCAGAGAAGCGATATAAGGTGTTGGGAGCATTCACATCCTCTGGTCTCGATCTAGTGGAACAGTCATACCCAGTGCGGACACTCCAGAAGAAGTATGCACATTTAAGGGGGGTTCCTCTACAGCCATTTCGCAAGGTCCATCCATTGGTGCTCATAGGTTCAGACCAAGTTCATCTCTTCACTACCAAAGCACCTGTTTGCCAAGGCACCAAAGAGAGACCAGTAGCCATTCGTACAGCTCTTGGTTGGACTCTCCAGGAAGCAGAAATGGGTATCACAGACCATGCACCAGTGCAGCAGTGTTTCTTTACCTCTACTACACACCCGGATGATCTTCTCTACAGGAATGTGGAAAGATTATGGCAGCTTTATATGCTGCCATTCCGCAATGAGAAATTGGTTGTTCGGTCTAAGCAAGATAAAGAGGCAATGCAGCTGCTTGAATCCCGAACTCAGCGAGTCACGGTGGATGGAGTACAACGTTACGCCACCCCTCTTTTATGGAAAGCGGGTGCACCGAAACCTAAAGGGTCTATGCACTACGTGCTTGCAAATCTGAGAAGTATAGAAAGGAAACTCCGTAAGGATCCAGAAAAGGCCTTAATCTACTCAGAAGAGTTTACTAAGCTCATTGAGGCAGGGTGTGTATTTAAACTTGACCCGAGGGAAGCAACACAGCCGGCATGGTACTTGCCTCATTACCTGGTGTGTCATAACAATAAGTTTTGATTTGTTGTTCGACTGTTCCTTCAAGCATCATGGCCTGTCCCTGAATGATCAGCTAATACCTGGTCCCACCCTAGGACCATCAGTGTTAGGAGTACTTCCAAGGTTCAGACAACATCCGGTTGCAGTGATTTCAGACATTAAAGGCATGTTTCATCAGGTCCGTCTACTGCCTACAGATAGACCCTTTCTCTATTTCATTTGGAGAGACCTGCAAAGTAAAAACACTCCAAACATATATGAATAGCAGGTTCTGCCATTCGGCACAACGATCAGTGCATGATGTGCGATCTTTGCCCTGCAGCATCCTGCATACAATTCCGAAGCCAAATATCCAGGTTTGCAACAGATAGTGCATCAAATCTTCTACGTAGATAATTGCATGACCAGCTTCCCTACGGCCTCTGCGGCCAAGCAGGCGGTGAATAATTTGCGCAGCATGTTAGCAGAGGGAGGATTCGACCTCAGACAGTGGGCCAGCAGTCATCCAGCAGTGTTAGCTTATCTTCCATCTGAAGCACAGTCTTCTGCTACAGAGCAGTGGTTATGCAAACCCACAATGACCCGCTGGAGCCTGCATTAGGCCTCAGGTGGATCTGTGCAGCTGATACTCTCCGATACCATTATCAGCCTATTGATCACAAAGCACTGACCATAAGAGCCGCCTATCAGGTGTTGGTATTCCAGTATGATTCACTGGGATTTATCCTACCATTCACCACCAGAGCAAAAGTAATCATTTAGCAGTTATAGGCTAAAAAGAGAGATTGGGACGATCCAGACCTACCGCCAAAACTTTGGACCGCCTGGACTAACTGGGAGTGTGAACTTGTACATCTCAGTAAGGTATCCATTCCTTGCTGTTACTCATCAGCGTCCCCAGCTGCAGTGGTGCAGCCCAGTTCTCGCTATGTGTTCTGTGATGCTTCAGAAAAGGCATATGGGGCAGTGGCATATTTGGTGGTTACCCTGGACAGTGACATCCATGTCTCCTTTATAATGGCCAGATCTCGAGTTGCTCCTAAAAGGCAGCAGTCCATACCATGCTTGGAGCTTTGTGCTGCCTCAGCTGGGGCTCAACTAGCCAAAGTGGTGAGGGAGGAGCTGACGCTCTCCATCGGTCAGACAATCTTATGGACAGACTTGATGACTGTCTTGGAGTGGATTGAATCAGACTCCTGCCGGTACAAGGTGTTTGTGGGGACACGAATCCCGGAGATACAGGAGCTAACAGACCACAGGTCATGGAGATATGTTAATACACGGGATAATCCTGCAGATGACATAACGAGGGGTAAAACTCTCCAAGAACTGTCAGAACCCAGTCGATGGAGCCGAGGCCATTCATTTCTGAAGCAGGACCCAGTACACTGGCCTAAGAGACCAGAATTCATCCATTCTAAAGTGGTGTCTAAACTGAAAGGCTCATCTTGTTACTCCATAATGGCAGTTGATGCTAACTCTGGCAGACACAACCCAATTCAGGACCTGGCAGGAAATGCTGAAGGCAACTCAACAGACCTGGCAGGGGCTGGCCACATCCAGTGATTTACCTATGACCAGCAGGGAAGTTGAAGTTGTTCTACTGGGATCATGCCAAGCTCAGAGCTTTCCAGAAGAAGTAGCAGTTTTGGAAGCCCAGAAACCTGTTCCCAGGCACAGTCGTCTGGTAAAACTTGCTCCTGAGTGGGACTCACTGACCAAGCTGATCAGGGTTGGGGGGAGACTACGGAGGCTGGCCAACTCAGAACCAGAACAAGTTTACCCCATTGTGCTGGACCCTAAACAAACAATCACAAAGCTCCTTATTAAAGACTTTGATGAGTGGCTATTACATTCAGGCGGAGGATGTTTTGTCCACACTGCTAGTGGAAGTGGAGGGGATTCTCAAATCAAAACCACTAGAATATGCCTCCACTGACGTAGCTGATATTGACCCAGTCACACCTAACCTTCTCCTTATGGGGCGGCGGGATGCATCACTTCCTCAGGTGGCTTACGCTCCAGTAGAAATGGGGTGGAGATGGGGCGGATATGGGGTGGTGGTCACGGTCAGAACATGACCAATTCTGAATAAGTTTCACCAGAACAGTCTCCTGCCACAGTTTCTGAGTGAACTTATGTTCCAAAAAGGCTATTTGTTGATACCTCAAATAATGAAGACTACAGCAGGGGGCTGATCTTTCTCTTATGTAACCCACAGTTCATGGATCAATAACCTTTAATCAGTGTTCTAGTCAAGCCTAAAAACATATTTATTTAGTCAAGCTTTTTATTAGTAGATTTTTCTTAGGTAAATGAGCAGATCATGGATATAGAGTGTTCGTTAAACTGGAAAATTTGTATGCTGTCATCCCCTCACTTGCATGCTTACACTGACACACATTGATGATGGTGTCTTGGGTCGTCTCTTATTCCAGAGGTCCCTCATGTCTGTGTTACCTTCTAGCTCTCCCTTTTAGTTATGCTGCCATAGCAAGAGTCCAAACTGCACAGTGTCCTTAACTTTTAAACAACAATTAGGATGTCTTCCTGTTACCCCTCTTATCTCTCTTTCTCTTTCGCAGTCGAGTTAAACATGCTCCTGAGGTTTTAGTGACCACTGTCCCTGCCACTCTCCTCTCCTCTCCTCTCCTCTCCTCTCCTCTCCTCTCCTCTCCTCTCCTCGGCCTGCCTCTGGATGGTGTTCTCTTGAATTGAAGGCCACTCTGTGTAGCTCGGGATGGTTTCTCATCAACGCCGTCGAAATTTATGAAATTTGGATTTGGATTCAGAATGTAGTTAATGTCAACAGTCTGCTTCACTGACACAGGACTACAGTTTGCATCTGATCACCATTACTGGACACCTCAACATCGTTCATCTGTAATAAATAGACATTCGGTGCCACCAAGATGAGGATGGGTTTCCTCTTCAGTTTGGTTCCTCTCAAGGTTTCTTTCTCGTGGAGTTTTTCCTTGCCACCGACTTGCTCATCAGGGACACACTTACACTTATAAAGAACATCTTATTCATTCTTTATCACCACATTATCTGTGTAAAGCTGTTTTAAAACAATGTTCATTATTAAAAGCGCTATACAAATAAAAATGAATTGAATTGAATTGTTGACTTTTCTTATGAACAAGATGTTTCTGTCTGCAGAATGGCCACTCTCTGTTGCGTATTAATATCTGTACCATTTAGAGTAAAACATAAAAAATTTTACTACTCTAGAGAAATACACAAACCAATACACAAACCAACCTGTCTTGCCATTGTCAAAATCACTGATCCTCCACAATTTTATACATTACACTGCTGCCCGCAGCGGTCTCTCCGGGGCCAAAATGGTTCTTTTAGCGTATTTAGGCCGACTTTTTGAAATACATGTACACCAGAGACAGCTGTGTTCATGTATACGAACGCCAGACGCCATCAGGCTCCTCAATACAGAACTGAACTGTACAAAACTCATACACACACACACACACACACTCACTTACTAAACTGTACAACCTAAACTCAAAACACACTCATTACTCATCTCGAGCCATTCCACGACCATTTATTTATTATTTATATTTAATCATATTATACTGTCTACATGCTGTTTTTGCACCTTTCGACTGCTGCTACTGCTGTTTTTGCACCGCATTGTGTGTATGTTTACAAATACTCTTTATTCATAGTCCTTTATTGTCCTCTTTTGCACAGTACTGTATAATCAATGTTTAAATTCCTCCACAAGCGTGTGTGAACACAGCGCTGCAACAGCTGGCCGATTGTATAGCAGACACTAAGCAACAAGACCCAGACTTTTTCTATTAACATTCTCAGTGATTCAATACAGCAAATCTCACACGGGAACTTCCAAAATTCAAACAGCAAATGCTACAACCCCAATAAAAGAGACATATAACTCCATCCGCAGAGCTGCTTTATGACTCTCTGTCTACTGCTTGGTTTATCTTCTCCCTACATACAGGCAAAAACTTTAATCTTTTAAGCCTGTTGTCTTTTTCTTCTTCTTCTTCTTCTTGTTTTTCATCTTTTGGCTTCTCTCATTAGGGGTTGCCACAGTGGATCATCTGTCTCCATACCCCCCTGTCCTCAACATTTGCCTCTTTCAACCCACCTACCCGCATGTCTTCCCTCACCACATCCATAAACTGCCTCCTTGGCCTTCCTCTTTTCCTCCTTCATGGTGGCTCCATCCTCAGCATTCTTCTACCAATATACCCCATGTCCCTCCTCTGCACATGTCCAAACCATCTCAATCTCGCCTCCCTCACCTTGTCTCTAAAATGTCCTACATGCGCTGTCCCTCTAATAAACTAATTTCTAATCCTGTCCATCCTCGTCACTCCCAACAAAAACATCAACATCTTCAGCTCTGCTACCTCCAGCTCCACTTCTTGTCTTTTACTCAATGCCACAGTCTCTAAACCATACAACATCGCAGGTCTCACCACAATCCTGTAAACTTTCCCTTTTACTCTTGCAGACACACTTCTATTAAAAATCACTCCTGTCACTCTTCTCCACCCACTCCACCCTGCTTGCACTCTTTTCTTCACTTCTTTAACACACTCTTCATTACTTTGCACTGTTGACCCCAGGTATCTGAACTCCTCCACCTTCTCCACCTCTTTTTCCTGCAACTGCACCACTCCACTGCCCTCCCTCTCATTCACACACATGTACTCTGTCTTACTCCTACTGACTTTCATTCCCCTTCTCTCCAGCACATACCTCCACTTTTCCTGGCTCTTCTCAACCTGCTCCCTACTCTCACCACAAATAACAATATCATCCGCAAACATCATAGTCCATGGGGACTCCTGTCTGACCTCGTCCATCAACCTGTCCATCACCAATGCAAACAAGAAAGGGCTCATAGTCAATCCTTGATGCAGTCCAACCTCCACCTTAAACCAGTCTGCTGTTCTACTGCACACTTTACTGCTGTCACACTGCCCTCATACATGTCCTGCACCACCCTCACATACTTCTCTGATACACCTGACTTTCTCAAACTGTACCACAATTCCTCTCTCTGCACCCTGTCATACGTGTTCTCTAAATCCACAAACACACAATGCAACTCCTTCTGACCTTCTTTATATTTCTTCATCAACATTCTCAAAGCAAATAATGCACCTGTGGTGCTCTTCCTTGGCATAAAACCATACTGTTGCTCACAGATGGTCACCTCTTCTCTTAGCCTGGCTTCAAATACTCTTTCCCATTACTTTATGGTGTGACTGATCAACTTAATTTCCCTGTAGTTGCTGCAGGTAACCTTTGCATCTCCCTTGTTCTTGAAGATCGGTACCAGCACACTCCTTCTCCATTCCTGTTGTAAGGACTGTAAAAAAAAAATGGACCAATGAAACAAAACAGGCATTACAAGCCTGTTTTGACTGCACTGATTGGGGTGTTTTTGAAGCTGCTGCCTCTGATCTGGATGAACTCACAGACTTTGTAACATCTTATATTAGTTTTTATGTGGATATTTGCATTCCTACTAGGACTTTTTTATAATACAACAATGATAAGTCATGGTTTACAGCAAGACTCAGACTGCTTCATCAGACCAAAAAGGATTCCTACAGGAATGGGGACAGAATCTTGTACAATCAGGTCACGAACACAATTACAGAGATTAGAGGGCGAAGAGGAGCTACTCTGAAAAACTGGGAAATCAGTTTTCAACCAATGACCCTCCTTTAATTATAAATTACTATGTATTCTTGTATATGCATTATTATTTAATAATAAAATTTATATTTACTTGTTATCTGCTAAAAAGAAGACCCAGGCACAGAAATGCAAAGCTTTAGAAGAAAACATTGAGGACTTGGAAAAAAATTTGGTCCAGGTATCTATGAGCCTGCAGTGGGATGCTGATCACCTTGCAAAAGAAGTTAAAGGAAAAGCTGACATTTTGATGGCACAGCTCATTACAAAATCCAACACATTGTGAAATAAATAAAAAGAAAAAGCTAATTAATTACAGCAAATAGAGACACACTCTATTAGTTCCTTCCAAACACTTGCTTAAGATCAGCATCTGTTCTGGGGGTAAGGATCATTCACTGGCTCCCTTTGTGGACTCCAGAGCAGAATTGAAGCAGACTGAATTCATGGATCAGGACCTTTCCTGCCAGGTAGGGCTGGAAACCAAGCCTCCATCAGAAACCCTACAGGTCTGGGCCCTGGATGGACATCTCCTCGACAAGGCCACTTGTCAAACCAAACCCCTCCGGGTCACTATCGGCGAGTGACACTGGAAGTGTCTTACTTTTTTTTGTGATCTCATTGCCTCACACCCCTGTCATGTTTGGCTTCCTCTGGCTTTGCAAGTACAGTTACTTAAGTGGGGAAGCTATTGCCAATCTCACTGTTTTGCTTCATCTTTTCCCACACAGGTCTCGTGCTCACCAGAGCCTCCTCTTGATCTCAGTTCTATGTCCTGCCAGCCTACCACAACCTTGTGGCAGTGTTCAGTAAAGGCACAAGACCCATGTGGGAAAAGATGGAGCGAGACAGTGGGTTTGGCAATAAATCCCCACTCAAGTCAGTGGGGGATTTATTGCCAATCCCACTTACTTGCATTCCACCGACCGTACCTGCCCAGAATGACGCCCAAGACAGGTGCTGTTAGCGAGAGTGGAAGATATTCTACGCAGCCCCCTTAAGTCCTTTCGAACCTATGAGTGATGGACTAACCACAAATGCTGTTTGCAGTTATAGAACAGCCTTCCAATTAGGGTTTGGGAATCAGACACAGTCTCAATGTTTTAATCTCAGCTGAAAACAATTAGCTGATTGACAACAATCGACATCTGATTGCCAGCACTGCGCTTGCATGCCTATGCGGCTGCTCCGCTCCCAGCAAGCGCTCTTTGAGGAGGGCGTCTCTACTTATGAGGCATGCCTCTCGGAGATGGGGTGGGCTGGCCCTTGTAATCCTGATAGCGAGAAGCTATCACACTGCACACCATGTCGGTGCTACAGGCATACCAAGCCGACCTGCTGCGGGAGATGGATATGAGAGATCTTTTGAGCGGGCAGTTTTCCGAGGATATGCTGTACGGCAGATCTGGCCCTATGGGCCACAAAAGAGACTGCTATGGCCATTGGCTGGTCTATGGCCACTCTAATAGCCACTTAGAGACATCTGTGGCTTACCCTGTCATGCTGCTGGACGCACCACTTCTCCTTTGGGCCTGTTCAGCGACGCCGTTGATTCAATACAGGTTCCAGATGTCCAAGAGATAATCGGCAGCATTCCAGTGGTATCTCCCACACCGATCTCATTGGGCTGCTCGGCGGGCTCAGTCCCAACCCCGACCCAGCACTTCGCACGGCCAAGTGCAGAGACGGAGCGTCACGACGCGGGCGTCACTCTGGTGTGAAGCGAGCAGGCTCTGGTCCTCGAATGAGAAGTACACACTCTCCTGAGAAAGGAGGCCATCGAGGTGGTCCTTCCATCAAACAGAGAGTCCAGGTTCTACAGCCGGTTCCTAATCGTTCCCAAAAAGGACGGTGGGTTGCGTCATATCCTAGATCTACGTCAGCTGAACCACTCTTTGATGAGGTTTCGGTTTAAAATGCTGACCCTCAAGCAGGTCGTGTCTCAGATTAGATCCAAGAATTCATTTGTCATGGTAGATCTTAAGGATGTGTACTTTCACGTACCCATCCTCCCTTCTAACAGGAATTCCTGAGGTTCGCTTTTGGGGTCAAAGCATACCAGTATCAGTACCAGCATCGGGTCCTTCTGTTTGGCCTTGCCTTGTCACACTGCACCTTCACGAAGTGTGTCGATGTGGCACTGGCTCCTCTGAGACTTCAGGGCATCCATATCCTCAATTATATCGACGACTGGTTGATATTAACTCAACTGATCAGAGCAGTTAGCAGTCCGGCATTGAGACGTCGTTCTCGCTCACATGAAGGAGCTGGGGTTTCGGCTGAATGCTGGAAAGAGTGTGCTTTCTCCATCATTGAGAACCACCTATCTCGGTGTCATATTGGATTCGACGACTATGCATGCGCAGCTTTCGTCTGCCAGTCAGGAAGGTCAGAGAAGGGCAGTTACTCTCTGTCAGGTAGTTCCAGAGAATGCTCGGTTTCATGGCAGCAGCGTCCAATGTCATTTCACTTTTGTCCGCCGGACAAGTCCCTGGAGAAAGTCCGAACAATAGTTCATCTGCTACGGCTCTACAAGGAGAGGCCTTCCTGCTCATAAGCAGACGCTAATCACATGGATTATTGACGCTATAATGTCTTCTTACAGGTCCTCTGATCTTCCCGCTCTATTCAGGGTCAGAGCCCACTCTACCCTGAGGCTTGGTCCTCTGAAGTGCCCCTCCAAGACCTCTGCGACGTTGCGGGCTGGTCCACCCCGCTCACCTTTGCCAGGTTTTACAACCTTGACCTTGGTGCCATTCCTGGCACCTTTGTCCTTTAACCTAGCTGCTAAAGTGCTTTGGTCCACCAGAACCGCTCTAGAACCACCAGAATTGCTCTACTGAAGATGCCATTACACATCTGCACACAACGATAAGCCACCTGGACTGCAGGAAAGGGAATTATGTGCAAATTCTGTCCACACTCACCTATAATTTGTAGGTCAATGGATCTCCAACTCCTGACAGACAGACCACAAGCCATATGGGTGGGCAAACACAATTCATCCACCCTCACACTCAGCACTGGAGCTCCTCAGGGTTGAGTTTTAAGCCCCCCTGCTCTACTCACTGTACACACATCACTGTGTGGCCACTTACAACTCCACCACCATCATCAAGTTTGCTGATGTCGCTGTTGTGGTGGGCCTGATCTCCAACAACGACAAGACGGCCTACCTACAGGAGATTAAAAACCTGAAGAGATGGTGCTAGGAGAACAATCTTCTCCTGAACGTCAACAAGACTAAGGCGTTAGTGGACTTCAGCACGAAGCAGGAGAGGTCATACCGACCGCTAAACAGCAACGGGACCCCAGTGGAGAGAGTGGACAGTTTCCGTTACCTAGATGCTCACATTGGACAGGATCTGTCCTGGTCATGTCACACCGTAACATCTGAGACGTTTAAGGGACTTTAAACTACCCTCTCAGGTGCTAAAGACTTTCTACACCTGCACCATTAAGAGCATTATGACGGGTAGCATCACTTCCTGGTTACCTAGATGCTCACATTGGACAGCATCTGTCCTGGTCATGTCACATCGTAACATCTGATTCGTTTAAGGGACTTTAAACTACCCTCTCAGGTGCTAAAGACTTTCTACACCTGCACCATTAAGAGCGTTATGACGGGTAGCATCACTTCCTGGTTCGGGAACAGCACCATGTGAGCCCTTCACATGTTCAAACCAGAACACAGCTACCACCTAGTACTGGGACCTCTCTCTCTCGTTCTGTCAAATTTCCCTTCGCTTTTGCATTATTTGCACTGAAATGTCACTCTAAGTCTGGACTGGCACGGCACAGTGTCACGTGACACTTTATTTTTTATACCAGCACACAGACACTTTAATAACAATCACACGGTTTTGACACTTTAATCTGTACTAATGTCAATATCTGTAATAGATATATCCATCCTTTTCTGTTTAATTCGAAAGGATAAGCATATACATTTTATATATATATAATTTATATTCCTATATATTCTTATCCTATACTTATTCTTTTGAATACCATTCTTATCCTTTTCCATATTATCTCAAAGTTTTTCTTTGCCACAGTCACCACTGGCTTGCTCGTTAGGACTAAACTTAAAATCATAAGGAACAAACTTAAAGGCAATAAACTTATACATTCTTTTATACAACTTTCTAAGTTTTTTATCTCTATAAAGCGGGCTATTTGTTGGACAAAGCTTTCTCTTGCAAAACTCCAGAGGAAGAAAACTGTCTTTCAGTTAGTGTTCAGGTGTGAGTCTAGGTTGTAAAAGCTCTTTGTTTAGTCAAGCCTCTTGTGAATAGGTTTTTCTTAGGTAAAAGAGCAGATCCAAGGGAATCAGGGTCTAGAGTGTTGTGGTGAACTGGGATGTTTGGATTGGTGTGACTGGCCACCTTATATCCTAAAGCTCTTTAATGAAATAGTTTTACCTCTTAGCTTTCTCTTTTATACCTAATAATCCATGTTTCTCTCTCTCCCTGTCACCTTCTCCTCTCTCACTCTCTTTTCTTTTTCTCTCTTTTTCTCCCTCTTTGGTAACACTTTATGGTAACTTTTATTAATAAACCATAAACAGACATTATATGATCAACAGATCATAGTTAATATAAATTCAAATAGCTAGAAATATGAAATTAGCTTGTTAAATCATACTAAACAATTTATTAAACATAATGACCAACAAATCATTAGGTAAAGTAAATAAAAATGAATATATGTTCATGCACCTGAACTTTAAAAACCTACAAATGATTTTAACAAA
Organism: Silurus aristotelis; assembly: GCF_946808225.1. Lineage (NCBI taxonomy): Eukaryota > Metazoa > Chordata > Actinopteri > Siluriformes > Siluridae > Silurus > Silurus aristotelis. The sequence goes on along the minus strand of NC_139592.1, from coordinate 15,450,262 downwards.
TTATATACAATTATTAATAGCTTATTCGTTAATCTACATTTTAATGGTTACAGATGTCATTGACCTTTGATTCATATATTAATTATTGCAAATTATTTTTACATTGACAAAAATGTAAAAAAAAAAAAAAAAATCTTTTTTTATCTTTTTTTATCACATTGCACACTGTTTGTGTTGACAAATTATTAATTAACTCTGAACCATGCTCTGCATAGGTCACACATTTGCTCTTCGTTGTGGCAGAGTATATGTTGTATATATGCAAATTTCCACTTTTATACATATTTAGCAATCATGTATTAATTATATGTTTATCTTTTTGCTGTACTCAATCTAAAGCTAAAACCATTATTTGTAAATGTTCGCTTTAAATAATTTATCCCCCTTTTAGCTGCTGCAACAAAGTTTTGTAATATGGTTGCTACAGACAATAACAACACATAACAGTAATCCGGGTGCAATATTTGTGTTTATTGCCTCAATTTCTTTCAGCATACATCAATAGAAAAAAACTATTACAAATTTTTTTTTAAATTTTGTCAAAAATGTTAGGATTGTTAAGAACTTTGCAGACTTTTAATGTCCTAACTATGGTCTGTGACCATGGCTACCATACTATAAGAGAGATACAAACAAATGTACATAATGTCAGCCAGTGGCACGGACACTTCCGGGGTTGCCACTTCCGCTTCTGCCATCTTGCAGTCGGCAGTGCAGGAACGGCAGCCATCTTTCTTAAGTATAAATAGATGTTGATCTAATGCACTTACCGCCAAATTGTCTCATTCGGCTCCGTGATTCCGTGTCTGAATCCGGGAGTGGGATGTGTGGAACAGTGTTCAACTATGAGAACCGGGTCACTTGGGCCACTGGTGAATGACGTGCTTCGGGACATGCAAAATCTATACGAGTTCGTCTAACTGGATGACATCCTGGTGACCTCCAACACGTCCAGCACGTGCGTTCAGTACTCTGGTGACTCCTCCAGAATTGGTTATTCTTCAAATTGAAGTGTGAATTCCACATCTCCAGCACCTCCTTCCTTGGGTTTGTCCTCTTAGCGGGTAATGTACCCAATCAGGATTCAGGCAGTGAAGGACTGGCCCAGACCCACCATTTGGAAGCAATTACAGAAAGAAGTTCTTGGAGTTAATTTTTATTGGCGGTTCATCACGGGCTATAGCTATGTATGCCTCTGATCTGGGGATCGGTGCCATTCTTTCCCTATTAAGAATGGCACCGCTATTCTTACGGGACACTTACGGGAAATATAGCTATTTGAACCCGTGTGCCTTCTTATCTCGCTGCCTCAACCTGATGGAACAGAACTACCCTATTGGCAGTAGTTTGGACCGATTATTGAAATCTGAAGTATCTACGATGGACCAATCATCTGAACCCACACCAAGCACAATGGGGACTGTTCTTTGGGCATTTTAACTTTTCCCTGTCCTGTCGCTTTGATGCATGACGCATTTTTCCCAATGAGAAAGAGTCGACACCCGACACAATACTCTCTGCCTTGGTTACCATTTGTACACTCAACTTAAAGATCGAAGGTTCAGCTGGCCACAGTGGGCCAACCTGTCCCCGAGGGCTGCCCACCACTTAAACTTTATGTGCCTGAGCAACTCTGGTCCGAAGTACTCCAGTGGTGTCACAGTTCTCCCTTTTTCTGTCACCCAGGCACCCCTTACCCCATTGTTTAAAGCAACAGCTTCAAGCAACATGAACTTTATACTACAGGCACCCACACTGTTGATTCTAAAGGCCTCAAGGCAGATTCCTTTGACCCTGGCAACACATTGTGATAAATGAAATCTGATTTTTAGAAAATATTTAATGTAAACAGACACTCGGATGTGAAGCAGCTCAACCGAGAGAAAAGCTATGAGATGAAGAGAATAGTCTTTTTAGGAAATCATTTATACATATACATAGAAAAAAATATATTAAAATAGAAATCAGTGCTGGCCCACCACTGGCCAAAATGCGAAATATAATGTTAAATGACTTAGCAAAACTTGTTAAAAATTTGTTACCTCTAGATTGTATTGTTTTTGCCTTTGCCATTTTATGTGGGTGGCAGTGGTAGTACTAATCAAATGACATATACAGCAATGAATTGTCTCACTGCCTAGCAATTACTCTTAGCGATCTTTTGGTCAGTCTGCCACACTAACTTTAATCAAAGGGTGCAAGCTATTGGTTGGTACCTCAATTAGTGAAGACTACATGTTCCAGGCTGTCTTATATCCCAGAGATACCTCAAGTCTGTGTTACCTTCTGGCTCTCTCTTGCAGTTATGCTGTCATTGCTGGTTCTGCCAAAGTCTTTTCTTACACCCTTACACATCATACTGCACAGTGTTGTTACTATTATGTAACAATAACAATACCTAATAATGCATGTTTTTCTTTCTCCTTACTGACCCCCACCCCACGTTGAGTTAAACACGCTCTTAATGTTCCAGTCCTCCTGATCGTTTCTTCTTTCTGGACCTGCCTGATTCATCCTGATGCTCTACCTTTGGATGGGGTTCTTTTAAATTGGAGACCACTGGCTGCTGCTGAAGATGGTTGCACATGAAGTTACTGTGGAGGGTTAAACTTAAGAACCATTAAGATGGATTCAGACTGCAATGAATGTATACAGTTTCCTACAATGGCTTAGGATTCCAGTTGCCATTAAAAGTTTTTGCATTTAAATATATATCAGTGAACAGTTAATAACCTTAACAATGATGGAAATATAATGAATGGACATTAAGTGTCACCAAATGAGGAGGGGTTGCCTTCTGAGTCTGGTTGCTGTCATGGTTTCTTCCTCATACTATTTAAGGAAGTTTCCCTTGCCAGTGTAACCACTGGCTTGCTTATTAGATATAAACCTAAAATAAATATACTTATATGGACTCATGTGTAAATAAAAATTTTACTTTAGTTTTTTTACTCAAATTTTAATTTGCTTTAGTTCAGTTTACTGTAATCTATTTACTTCTGTAAAGCTGTTCTGGGACAGTGTTCATTGTTTAACATACTATACAAATAAAATGTAATAAACTTTTTTATTAGATAAACAAAAAACTATTGCATATTTGTTGACTCATACTGAATATAACTGGGCTGTATTTTGTTTCAGATTTTTGAAGCATGGATGAAACTAGTCATTTCACATGCTCGGGCAAAGGAAGATTAAATAATTTTCTGCCAACATGGGAAAAAAGAGGAAGCAGCATGCTAGTAAATGTGTATGTAAATAAAATACACATACACTCACTGGCCACTTTATTAGGTACACCTTACTAGTACAGGGTTTTGCCTTAATCCTTCATGGCATAGATTTAACAAGGTACTGGAAACATTCCTCAGAGATTTTGGTCCATATTGACATGATAGCATCACGCAGTTGCTGCAGATTTGTCAGCTGCACATCCATGATGCGAATCTCCCGTTCCACCACATCCCAAAGGTGCTCTATTGGATTGAGATCTGGTGACTGTGGAGGCCATTTGAGTACAGTGAACTCATTGTCATGTTCAAGAAACCGGTCTGAGATGATTCACGCTTTATGACATGGCGCGTTATCCTGCTGGAAGTAGCCATCAGAAGATGGGTACACTGGGGTCATAAAGGGATGGACATGGTCAGCAACAATACCCAGGTCGGCTGTGGCGTTGACACGATGCTCAATTAGTACTAATAGGCCCAAAGTGTGCCAAGAAAATATCCCCCACACCATTACACCACTACCACCAGCCTGAACCGTTGATACAAGGCAGGATGGATCTATGCTTTCATGCTGTTGACGCCAAATTCTGACCCACCATCAGAATGTCGCAGCAGAATTTGAGACTCATCAGACCAGGCAACGTTTTTCCAATCTTCTATTGTCCAATTTTGGTGAGCCTGTGCAAATTGTAGCCTCAGTTTCCTGTTTTTAGCTGTCAGGAGTGGCACCCGGTGTGGTCTTCTGCTGCTGTAGCCCATCCGCCTTAAGGTTCGACGTGTTGTGTGTTCAGAGATGCTCTTCTGCATACCTCGATTGTAACGAGTGGTTATTTGAGTTACTTTTGCCTTTCTATCAGCTCGAACCGGTCTGGCCATTCTCCTCTGACCTCTGGCATCAACAAGGCATTTGCGCCCACAGAACTGCCGCTCACTGGATATTTTCTCTTTTTCGGACCATTCTCTGTAAACCCTAGAGATGGTTGTGCATGAAAATCCCAGTAGATCAGTAGTTTCTGAAATACTGGGACCAGCCCATCTGGCACCAACAACCATGCCACGTTCAAAGTCACTAAAATCACCTTTCTTCCCCATTCTAATGCTCGGTTTGAACTGCAGCAGATCGTCTTGACCATGTCTACATGCCCAAATGCATTGAGTTGCTGCCATTTGATTGGCTGATTAGAAATTTGCGTTAACGAGCAGTTGGACAGGTGTACCTAATAAAGTGGCCGGTGAGTGTATAATGAGTTACTTAACCTTAGTGTAATGCAGAGGTGGGAAGTAACAGAGTACAAATACTTCGTTACTGTACTTAAGTAGATTTTTTTGGTATCAGTACTTTACTCCACTATTTATTTTTCAGACAACTTTTTACTTTTACTCATTACATTTTTACACAAATATCTGTACTTTTTACTGCTTACATTTTCAAAACCGGCTCGTTACTTTAGTTTTAACCCATTGATTTGGTGAAATATCAAATTTTTCTTTTCACTGCGCGCCGATTTCAGCCGAACAACCGATTTCCTGTTACTGCGCGTCTTTTTCAATCCGCTGGTGTATAAAGTTCTGACTCTCACTCTTTACGAAGATAAGAATCAGCAGGCAGAAGGCAGTAAGAAGTTTGGGGTTAACGTGGATGAGACAGAGGGAGTCAGTGATGTAAACATGACTGAGAACAGACACATTCATGATCATCATCTTTTCTCTGCTTGTGTTCTATATGTGGATCTTCAGTCTGGATACATTCATTAGGTAACATTTTTCATTTGTTTTGTTTTTTATATATATATATATATATATATATATATATATATATATATATATATATATATATATATATATATATATATATATATATATATTAATACAAAACAAATGAAAAATGTTACCTAATCAATTAAGCGCTTATTTCTGTTTTTACCATTTTTATAAAAAAATTAATTAAATAAATAAATAAATAAATAAATAAATAAATAAATAAATAAATAAAAGAGGCGAAATTAAAACCTTCGGGAAAAAAATACATTTATCCACGACGTCCTTTCTTTACTTAGATATAAAATAAATTATTAAACTCCAGATAAAAATATTTGTAATCAGTAAACTTTTGTTTTATTTATGCGCCAAGTCTCAAATCAAACACCAAATCCGCCATGTTTTACACAATTAACCCTCTAGGTGGCGTTTTGTGGGTTTTTCCCTCATAATGGTGACACAAACTACTTTTTACTTAAGTACATGTCAGAGCCAAGACTTCTTTACTTTCACTTGATTAAAAAAGTTTAATCAGTACTTAAACTTTTACCCGAGTATTTTAAAACATGAGTATCTGTACTTCTACTTAAGTAAAGGATGTGTGTACTTTTGCCACCTCTGGTGTAATGTAGAAATTATACGAGAGGATTTCACAGGAGTGGGGGTGGGAAAAGGGCTGTAACTTCTTGTACATGGCTAGTCGGCTTCTTGTAGTGAAAAAAATAAAAGAAATGGACATCAAATGGTGATTCAGTTTATAATGTTAGAAGAAAGATTGTACAGTGATATGAGAGCCATTATGGATTTTTTTTTAACATTGTTATTTTATGCTATATGTCATTGTAACCTCAAGATCTTTAGCACTGTTGTAAAATTCCAGCAGTTTAATCTCCACCTTATATGATTCTTCCTCATCTACCTCAACTGAAAAATGTAAGCTACCCATTTCATACAATCAGAGAATCCAGAATAAGTGCTTTTTTAAAGTAATTAAAATGTACCTAATAAAATGCATAACAGTTTATTTGAAAATAGAATTGAAAGATGTCACTTTCCAACTAAAAAGTGGCAGCAACATTAATTATTACATTTTTAGATCTATGCATTCCTTAAACATTCCTTAAACTGTAGGCACTGTTGATAACATTACATTTTGTTAATAACGTTTTTCTTTTCTGAACAGAAATAGATCCTAATTAAGTTGTCAGAAAGTGCAAAGCAGTTGTTAATCACTACAAGAATAGCAAATCATTTTTTTATTTAATTTAATTCATTATAATTTTTGTCTGCATACAAGGCAGCATACAAGGCAGTGCGTGTTAAGAGAAACATGATCATGAAACGTGGAACATCCAAGATGGCAAACAACTCGAGGCCCAGGATCTCTCCAGATTTCGTGATTTGGTAGTAATTTCTCCACTAACTGCCAGTTTATTCATTTAGCATAACCTTGCACATATTTCATTCAACCGGCAAACACTACTTGACATTGGTTGCTACTACAGAGAAGGACTTTTAACGAACTTTGAACTCTCTCAAGAATTCTTAAACAAGACTGTAAACAAAGGAGGGGCATTATTGCTTGGCTATGGCTAAACCCACATCTATTTCTCCCAAGCATCTTCCGTGCAAATGTACGGCCTCAGCAAACAACAGTCTGCACATACTGAAGGAGCTTTCATCGTTGCTGGAGACTTCAATCACTCCAACCTATCCTATCTGTACTACCAAACTTGTATCTGAATGTCTCCTGCTCTACCAGAGGGGACGACACACTGGATCAGGTATGCACAAACATACCATAGGTATACACCTCCCATTTGGGTCAGCCTGATCACCTCTTTTTGTTCATGCTACCCAAATACACACCACTGATCAAATGGGTGAAACCAGCTGTGAGGACAGTAAAGGTATTGCCAGAGGAGGCCATTTATTCTCTACTGCAACAGTTTCAGGATACTGACTGGAACATATTTGCCTCACTGGCCACACTGGACCCTAACACAGACATGGACATCTACACATCATCTGTTTTGGACTATATCAACACATGCATTGACAATGTCACTAGCACATGAAATGCTTTCCTAATGATAAGCCGTGGATGAACTCTGAGGTTTGTCTCTTGCTGAACCAACCAGCATTGGCCTACCGGACAAAGTCAATCACATTTTTGCTTGATTGCAGCAGTGGGCCTAAGCAGTGGGCCTAAGCAGTGGGCCTAAGATCTTTGCAAAACACCAAACATTACCTCAGAGAGTGTGGATATCTCACCATTTACATAAAAAACTGATACCGATCAGTCAAATAAGACCTGAGCCAGGAGAGAGCTGGTCTCTTTATTCCATCATTTTCTAAATCATCCCCACAGCATGATGCTGTCACCACCATGCTTCACTGTAGGGATGGTATTGAGCGGTTCCTGGTTTCCTTTAAACATGACGCTTGGCATTTAGGCCAAAGAGTTCAATCTTTGTTTGTCATGGCCTTCAGGTGCCTTTTGGCAAACATCAGGGAGTTGTTCATGTGCCTTTTACTGAGGAGTTGCTTCTGTCTGGCCTGATTGGTGGAGTGCTGCAGAGATAGTTGTTCTCTTGAAAGGTTCTTCTTTCTCCACATGCTGGAGCTCTTTCATAGTGAATAAGGCCCATCTCCCCAATCGCTCAGTTTAGCCAGGTGGCCCACTCTAGGAAGAGTCCTGGTGGTTCCAAACCGCTTCCATTTATGGATGATGGGACTTAATGGCTTGGTTTGTGCTCTGACATGCATTGTTAACTGTGGGACCTTATATAGACAGGTGTGGGCCTTTCTATAGGCCAATCAACTGAATTTACCACAGGTGGATTCCAGTCAAGTAGTAACATCTCAAGGATTATCAGTGGAAACAGGATGCACCTGAGCTAAATTTTGAGTGTCGTTGTAAAGGCTGTGAAGCCTTATGCAAATGTGATTTTTTTATTTTATTTTATTTAATTTTTTATTTGCCAACATTTTGACATGTGAAGGTGTACACAGGTGGACTATGTTCTATGTAGGAGTTTCAACCTGAAAGGGATCGGAAACTGTAAGGTGTTGGCAGGGGACAGTGTAACAGTCTAAACAGCATTGGATGGTGGTCTGTAGAATGCCTTTGGAGGTAAAGAAGAAGAGGAGGAGAGTGAGGACTGTAAAAATAATAAGATGGTGAAAACAGAAGGAGGAAGACCGTAGTGTGAGTTTCAGGGAAGAGGCTGCCTGAGGAATGAAGAAAGAGTGTGCTGGTCCCGATCTTTAAGAATAAGGGAGATGTGCAGACCTGCAGTAACTACAGGGGAATAAAGTTGATCAGTCACACCATGAAGTTATGGGAAAGAGTAGTGGAAGCCAGGCTGAGAGAACAGGTGACCATCTGTGAGCAACGGTATGGTTTCATGCCGAGGAAGAGCACCACAGACGCATTATTTGCTTTAAGAATGTTGATAGAGAAGTATAGAGAAGGTCAGAAGGAGTTGCATTGTTTGTGCAGTGTTTGTGGATTAAGAGAACATGTACGACAGGGTGCCAAGAGAGGAGTTGTGGTACTGTACGAGGAAGTCAGGTGTGTCAGAGAAGTATGTATTTTTGTTACTTCTAGATTAGACTACTGTAATGCTTTACTGTCTGGGTGTGCGAGTAGGTGGATAAATAAGCTTCAGTTAGTTCAGAATGCAGCAGCAAGAGTCCTCACTAGATCTAGGAAATATGACCACATCACCCCTGTATTAATCAGTCTACACTGGCTCCCAATCAAATCTCGCATTGATTATAAAATACTACTACTGACATATAAAGCACTTAACGGTCTCGCACCACCGTATCTGAGTGAACTTCTGTACCAGTATGATCCTCCTACTTAGATCAAAAGGTGCTGGCTATCTGTTGGTTCCTCCAATAATGAAGATTACAGCAGGGGGCAGATCTTTCTCTTATAAAGCCCCGCAGTTATGGAACAGCCTTCCTATCAGTGTTCGGGACTCAGACACAGTCTCAGTGTTCAAGTCGAGGTTGAAAACATATTTATTCAGTCAAGCCTTTAATCAGTAGATTTTTTCTCAGGTAAAGGCTCAGATCTGGAGGGAACATTGATATAGAGTGTTTGGTGAACTGGGATATTTGTACGCTGTCGTCCCCTCACATTCACGTGTTCACTCAGGTTTGTTGATGGTGGTGTGGTGGGCCGTCTCTTATCCCAGAGATCCCTCATGTCTGTGTCGCCTTCTGGTTCTCCCTTTTAGTTATGCTGCCATAGCGAGTCTTGCCGGAGTCCAAACTGCACAGTGACTTTAACGCTCATGCAACAATAGGTACACTTAATAATCCATATCCTTCTCTTCCTGTCACCCTCTTCTCTCTCTCTCTCTCTCTCTCTCTCTCTCTCTCTCTCTCTCTCTCTCTCTCGGTCGAGTTAAACATGCTCCTGAGGCTCCAGTGACCACTGTTCCTGCCCCTCTCCCCCCCGTGGATCTTCCCACTTCATCCAGGCCTGCCTCTGGATAGTGTTCTCTTTGACTGGAGGCCACTCTGTGCAGCTGGGGAAGGTTTCTTATCAACGCCTTGGGTGGTTCCATGAAATTCCGGAGTAAGAACGGGAGCTTTGAGGATGGATTGGACTGTAGTTGATGTCAACAGTCTCCTACACTGACTCAGAAATACACTTCGCTTTTGATCATCATCACTGCACCCCGCAACATTGTATACCTGCCACAAATGGACATTCGGTGTAACCCAGATGAGGATGGGTTCCCCACTTGAGTCTGGTTCCTCTCAAGGTTTCTTCCTTATGCCATCTCGGGGAGTTTTTCCTTGCCACAGTCGCCAGTCGCCACCGGCTTGCTCATCAGGGACAAACTTACTCATAAAGAACATATTCATTTTTAATCACCGCATTATCTGTGTAAAGCTGCTTTGCGACAATGTTCATTGTTAAAAGCGCTATACAAATAAAAATTAATTGAAAATTGAATTGAATATGTGAGGGTGGTGCAGGACATGTGTGAGGAAAATGTGTGAGGAAAAACAGCAGTGAAGCATGCAGGAAGAACGACAGACTGGTTTAAGGTGGAGGTTGGACTGCATCAAGGATCGGCTCTGAGCTCTTTCTTTTTTGCAATGATGATGGACAGGTCAGACAGGAGTCTTCATGGACTATGATGTTTGTGGACGAAATTGTGATTTGTGGTGAGAATAGGGAGCAGGTTAAGAAGAGCCTGGAGAGGTGGAGGTACCTGCTGGAGAGAAGGGGAATGAAAGTCAGTAGGAGTAAGACAGAGTACATTTGTGTGAATGAGAGGGAGGGCAGTTGAGTGGTGTGGTTGCTGGGAGAAGAGGTGGTGAAGGTGGAGGAGTTTAGGCACCTGGGGTCATCAGTGCAAAGTAATGGAGATTGTCTTAGAGAAGTAAAAAAAGAGTGCAGGCAGGGTGGAGTGGGTGGAGAAGTGATAGAAGGAGTGATTGGTGATAGAAGGGTATATGTGAGATTGAAAGGGAATGTTTATAGGACTGTGGTGAGACCTGCTATGTTGTATGGTTTAGAGACAATGACATTGAATATCAGACAGAAGGTGGAGCTAGAGGTAGCAGAGTTAAGATTTTGAGATTATTAATTGGGAATGATGAGGATAGACAGGATTAGAAATTAGCTCATTAGAGAGACCGTGCATGTGGGACATTTTGGGACAAACTGAGAGAGGCCTGATTCAAATGGTTTGGACAGGTGCAGAGGAGGGACATGGGTCGGAGAATGCTGAGGATGGAGCCACCAAGAAGAAGGAAAAGAGGAAGGCCAAGGAGAAGGTTTATAGATGTGGTTTATGGATGTGGTGAAGGAAGACATGCAGATGTAGAGGACATGTGTGTGTGTGTGTTTGTGTGTATGTATATATATATATATATATATATATATATATATATATATATATATATATATATATATATATATAAATATATATATATATATATATATATATATATATATATATATATATATATATATATATATATATATATACAGTAAACAAACTGGAGAAAGACTGATATATATATACTGTATATATAAAGAAATGTCAACCCTATCGAAATTCCTGGCAAATGGGAGAAATGTTTTATGAACAATATAGACATTGATCACTAATTAATTAATTAGATTAAGGCAGCCAACACATTACCAATATTATTTTATTCATTCTGTAATGCCACAAATGGATGGATTAGCCATTGCCAGTATCTCCTCTATCTCAGACAGATGATTACATGGAGGTCCTGCACCTATTTGGCAAAAAAAGCTGGTCAGACAAACCATGCTAGTGGCTTGCATGCATTCTTCATGTTGTTAGAAAAACTTTGTACCACCTTTTGTAGCAGTCATGGCTTCTCTTCAGTAATGCTTTCTTTACAGTGATTGCAACGTCTTGCTGTGCATCAGCTCCCTGGTCTTGTCGTAACACAGGCTCTGGCAAGCAAGTTAAAACAGCCCTCTGTTAGCTTCAGAGTCCTCACTCATATTCCACAGTACTGATGTGTGTCTGTCACAGTATGTAGAAATTCTTAGAAAATTAGTTTTGGCAGCCTAATTAATATACAATTTTATTCTGAATGCACAGCCAGCACTTTTAAACTGAAGCTAGGCTTGTTGAATACTATATTAATTGTATTAATACAATATATTATTCCTCATTACAGTTAAAAGAAATGTTTATTCTTGAGGATTATTTAAAACATTTCTTGAGGATTATTTAAAACAATTAGTGAAATACCTGGTTTCAGTAAAGTGATCAGCCCTGTGATCAGTGATCAGTATATCATTATAAAATTGAGATGCAGTTAACTTTCAGATCAACACCAGGCTAATTGCCACACCTAACATTAGTTCCAGTGACTTTAAATTCCATGCACTACTAACAGATTCCACTTTTAGTAGTTCATGGTACTGCAAAGAAATCAACGTTACTAAGTACTGTTCAGGGCACCATTTGGTAATGTGGAAAGTGTATGGTTTCCACCAATACATTGCCTTGATTACGCAGTCTGTCCAAACTGGATGACTGAGCCAGGAGGACATTGATCAGTCAAGCTACAAAGGCAACTCTGAAGGACTGCCAACTTTACAAAAGTTCAGGAAGGACTATGTGAAAAAATCTGTAAAAGGTTGATGTATGGCAAAATGGAAAATAATCCTAGGACAGGTGTTGAAATGTTGCTGTCATGCCAACATGTCTGGTCTCATCTCATTATTAGCACAATGATTAACAAGGCTTTTCTATAGCAAAAAGTGTCTAAATAGCCACATAAAACACTGTAAACCAATTATTTTAGAATTAAAAAGCAAGAAAATATCTAAAAACGTCTTATACTAATGGTCTTTGTCTGAGCTTGTGCTTTCTTCATTTCTTACTCCCACACTTCCTTCTCCCTTTCTCTGATTTTCTGGCTTTGACTAACCATCACTACCCCTCCACCTCCTGCTTCAACCCCATACATCCCCCACCTCAACCAACCACCCACATCCCTCCAACACTCAGACAATCCTGAAACCACACAGAACCTGCTCTCTTCCTTGCTCTGTATTTCTCCTCTTCTTATTGGCTGTTTGCAGTCAAAGGTGACCTACACACACAGACCGCAGTCACAAATGCATACACAGAGAGGGTCTGACATTCTCCACCACTTTTACTTGCTGTGCTTATATCAAACATAATTATTTATTTTATAATAAAGGAAGGGTGTACTTTCAACCTCCATTACTTTAAAACCTCAATAAAAATGAATGGAATCTGAAATACAAAGAAATCCATGTGCATAACAACATAACAATTTGTATGTGTGTGTTTGTGTGTGTGTGTGTGTGTGTGTGTGTGTGTGTGTGTGTGTGTGTGTGTGCGCACACGTGTGCATGCATGTCTTTGGAACTCATAGTTTGTGGGGGAGTAAAAAGTACTAAATAACCTTTTCTTCCCTGAAGCAACATCATCATCCTATTGTGGAGGTTATCCGTTGCTAAAAGTTCTACAATTCTCACTGTTTTACTTGATTAAATAATATTAGGAATTTAAAAAAAGGTTTTAGAGTCACTATTTATTAAAACAACTCTATGTTGTGTATCCATAGAGACTAAACTTCTTTCAATATAAATCCAGCATTAAAGTCAAATTACTATTCAAATCTACAGAAAGAAAATGATAAACTTTAGTGCAATACGCAGTTTTTCTCTTGCTGGTTGGCCAGTGTTACATTTCACCCATCAGGTCATCTGAGTCTTTCTCTGTGCAGAGTTTTGTAGAGTGGTATTTGTGGTACATGTGGGGGAGGAAAAGGGTAAATGTCATAGCTGTCTCTTGCTTTAATGATCTCCCTTAGCTCGATGGGCCATTTGATATGACCCCTCTTGACCTTTAGGGGCCATCACACACACCCACACCAGAACAAATTAATCCTGACCCCAGTGGAAAGGGCAACACTTGTTCATTAATGTGTCCGGGTTATTGCGTTGAACTGCATGGGAACTGCACTGTGTATGTAAACTCTTCAGAATATCAATTTAATAATTTTTTAATAATACAAATTAACTACAGTGAGAAATAAAAGTATTTGAACACCCTGCTATTTTGCAAGTTCTCCCACTTAGAAATCATGGAGGGGTCTGAAATTGTCATCGTAGGTGCATGTCCACTGTGAGAGACATAATCTAAAAAAAAAAAATGTAGAAATCACAATATATGATTTTTAAACTATTTATTTGTATGATACAGCTGCAAATAAGTATTTGAACACCTGTCTATCAGCTAGAATTCTGACCCTCAAAGACCTGTTAGTCTGCCTTTAAAATGTCCACCTCCACTACATTTATTATCCTAAATTAGATGCACCTGTTTGAGGTCGTTAGCTGCATAAAGACACCTGTCCACCCCATACAATCAGTAAGAATCCAACTACTAACATGGCCAAGACCAAAGAGCTGTCCAAAGACACTAGAGACAAAATTGTACACCTCCACAAGGCTGGAAAGGGCTACGGGGAAATTGCCAAGCAGCTTAGTGAAAAAAGGTCCACTGTTGGAGCAATCATTAGAAAATGGAAGAAGCTAAACATGACTGTCAATCTCCCTCGGACTGGGGCTCCATGCAAGATCTCACCTCGTGGGGTCTCATTGATCCTAAGGAAGGTGAGAAATCAGCCCAGAACTACACGGGAGGAGCTGGTCAATGACCTGAAAAGAGCTGGGACCACCGTTTCCAAGGTTACTGTTGGTAATACACTAAGACGTCATGGTTTGAAATCATGCATGGCACGGAAGGTTCCCCTGCTTAAACCAGCACATGTCCAGGCACGTCTTAAGTTTGCAAATGACCATTTGGATGATCCAGAGGAGTCATGGGAGAAAGTCATGTGGTCAGATGAGACCAAAATAGAACTTTTGGGTCATAATTCCACTAAACGTGTTTGGAGGAAGAAGAATGATGAGTACCATCCCAAGAACACCATCCCTACTGTGAAGCATGGGGGTGGTAGCATCATGCTTTGGGGGTGATTTTCTGTAAATGGGACAGGGCGACTGCACTGTATTAAGGAGAGGATGACCGGGGCCATGTATTGCCAGATTTTGGGGAATAACCTCCTTCCCTCAGTTAGAGCATTGAAGATGGGTCGAGGCTGGGTCTTCCAACATGACAATGACCAATGAGCCAGGATAACCAAGGAGTGGCTCTGTAAGAAGCATATCAAGGTTCTGGCGTGGCCTAGCCAGTCTCCAGACCTAAACCCAGTAGAGAATCTTTGGAGGGAGCTCAAACTCTGTGTTTCTCAGCGACAGGCCAGAAACCTGACTGATCTAGAGAAGATCTGTGTGGAGGAGTGGGCCAAAATCCCCCCTGCAGTGTGTGCAAACCTGGTGAAAAACTACAGGAAACGTTTGACCTCTGTAACTGCAAACAAAGGCTACTGTACCAAATATTAACATTGACTTTCTCAGGTGTTCAAATACTTATTTGAAGCTGTATCATACAAATAAATAGTTAAAAAATCATACATTGTGATTTCTGGATTTTTTTTTTTTAGATTATGTCTCTCACAGTGGACATGCCCCTACGATGACTATTTCAGACCCCTCCATGATTTCTAAGTGGGAGAACTTGCAAAATAGCAGGGTGTTCAAATACTCATTTTCCTCACGGTATTTCACTGACCATTGATTATATGTATTTGGATATGTATATTCTTTAATGTATTGGATTATATGGATTATATGTATATTCCCTTAATGTATTTGTGTAGTTTCCAAATTTTTTTTTTATGTGTTTACACGACACTGTAATGACAGATCAAAATGATGAAATGTAAAATGATGTATCATTTGAATCAATATATTGTATAATTTTTGTTGTGCCAGTTTTTGTTATAATCGACTCAGAGATTGTGGGATCTGAATGACAAAAATACAAAGCTTTTCATTAGGCTGAACAATATACATGCACACACACACACATCATGGTACATCATGGTCCTAAACAAACACAGGGACACACACACACACACACACACACACACACACACACACACACACTTTTTCAATTGTCTCTCTATATTTTCCTGTTGCTTTGTAACATTTAGGATTAGAAGAGCAGCCACCGCTACTAGGTGTATAAAAGTTATTGACGTTTAATTGACATAAAAAGGCCATATTTTAAAATATAAAAATCATGTGTATACAATTACATACAAAAATACATGTGAAAAGTATGAAGTACATTTCTTTAACTTATCTTTCTTTCTTTTAATTAGAAACACAAAAGACCTTCACAGTCATGCATTTATATAATAAGATAATCTTGTGGCAGCACTACAATGCAAAAATAAAATATTCAGATACAGTTCAAAGGTGTTTCTGTGCCCATTTAGTAATTCAGTGCAAACTGAGGGCCCATTGATCAAGGGCATTCAATATTGATTTTTACCCTGATATCTTGCAGGGATTTTCCACATTCTCAGAATCTTCTAGTGATCATATGTTCTCTAGATTACAATATATTACAATTCTTTGCAACTTGATGTTCATTATTGTGAAATTGTTCCACAATTTGAAGACACTTCACAGATTGGTGAACTCCGCCCATCTTTTGAGAGACTCTGCCTCTCTTTCATACCCTAATTATACCCAATCATGTTACTAACCTGTTCGTTGAATTAGTTGAAAAATGTTTCTCCAGCTGTTTCTATTTAGTAACACTTATTTTTCCAGCTTTTTTTTCCTCCTCCCATTTTGTTTTAGATGTGGCATGAGACTTGAGACAGTCATCAAATTCAAAATTAGCTCATTTTTTTCTTAAGATTGTACATTTCCTTAGTTTAAACTTAAAAAAAATTTTTTTTTGATGCATTCTCCGTATGAAATCGTTAGTCAGTAAAAAAAAAAAAAAGTTGTCCAAGGACGAAAAAAATTGTCCCAGGAAGGAAAACTAGTGAACCAGTCACAGGGTCATAAGTAAAAAAGGCTAGGCTTGATGATGTGTGTAAGGAGTGACGACTAGCCAATTTGGTCCAATCCCACAGAAAAGTTGCTGCCTGTGTAAAAAAAAAAGTATCACTACTTACAGTGCATAGTAGCTTGCTACATACAGGGCTGCATAGCTGCATACTGGTCCGAATTCCTATTCTGACCATTGTACAAGACCAAAAGCACCTACAATGGGGATAGGAATCCCAGAACTGGATAATGGAGCAAGAAGGTTGCCTGTTCTGATGAATCACATTTTCTTATACAGCATGGCCATCATTCATTGACTTGTATGGCCAGCTGTGTGTGTTGCTTATCTGAAGAAATATGGCACCAGGATGCACTAAAGGAATAAGAGAAGATAGAGGGAATGCGGGGCAAATCCTTGGGTCCTGGCATTCATGCAGATGTTACTTCAAACCTTCTACTTCAAAACATTTTAACTCAGGCAGACAGTGACTAAAATATTTTTGTGTGTGTGTATATATAAATATGTACTGTATGTGTGTGTGTGTTTCAGGTCTTGTGCAGGCAGGTCCACCCTGCTAAATCAACACATAGGTTACACAAGGATCTGAAAAAGGAGGTAGTGGCATCACAGGATGGCGTGGGATACTTTGTCTGTCTGACCTGCTTGTGAGTGAATAATAAAGGGAGTGAGGTTATTACAAGAGGAATGAGAGAAAAGAAAACAGAGAATGAAATAGGAAGAGAGGCTATAATTAAAGGGCAGGACAGCTGATAAGGATTCAGTTTGACATTTGTAAGTGTTTCAATAAAGCAATAGCAGAGACACATTAAACCAAAGTGATACATTTACACGTATGCTCACACAGCCAGGGAGAAAGAAAAAGAGACTGAAATTCAAGTAGGGACCCCAATCAATACAGTGGCTATGAATGGCCTGTTGGGACTGGTAGAAATTGTGTCAAACAGTGAATGAAAGATGAAAAAAGGAGGAAAGGAATAAGGAAGGGAACATCATTAAGGTTGTAACCCCTGTGGAACACAGCATAAAGGGAAAAAAATGTCTTTCCATACAAAGTAATACTTAAAAGCAATAATCCTTTACATTTCACTTCATATTAGCATTTCTAATAGTTTATATATATATATATATATATATATATATATATATATATATATATATATATATATATATATATATATATATATATATATATATATATATAATAGTTTTAATCGTTATAGTGCAACTATAACAATTATATATATATATATATATATATATATATATATATATATATATATATATATATATATTTACCAAATCAAATCAAATCGAAATTTATTTGTCACATACGTATACATACAGGTTAAGAGATGCAGCCAAATACTTTTTAAGACTGTCCGGCATTTAAGCATAAAAAAGGAATAGAATGAAGGATAAAAATAAAACAAAACAAATAAAAAGGTAGATAAATAAAAAGTACATATCCACCTTCTTAAATAAAGAGATTGGTATTTATGAAAATAAATATATAAAATAAACAAAAAAAGACAAAGCGTATCCGGTCGGCAGCCGACCTCACCGGCCCCATCTTGACCGAACATCTACATATACATTGTTGTATTGTATTGTATATACATACAATACAACAATACAACAATATTTATATTTAACTTTATTGTCATTACACATGTACAAGTGCAAGGCAACGAAATGCAGTTTGGGTCTAACCAGAGTGCAGTAGCAGCAAGTGCAGGATATATAGTGTTTACATGATTTACATAAATTAAATAAAATGGTATTATAAGACTATAAACAGTAATTTACAGATAAGTATGTACTATGAATATAATATACAGATGAATATATTTGTACTATGAACATAATATACAGATGGCTATTAGATGGCTATTACTGCATAATATAATATTAAATAATATTATATAATATTATAGTTACAATTAAAGTCAATGAATAGCCTCTAAGCACCTTTAAGATTTAACACTAATATAACTCTAATATTACTGTGTAAAAAAATATATTTTACTTTTTCCATCGCTTTTCATCCATAACTGGATCTAACCACAACCTAATGAAATTTTAAATGGTTTATTAATGAAACACACTCTCACACACTTGTCACTGTGTCTTCTTTTTCCGACAGTATAAATAATTATCCCTTAGTGTCTGATCTCAATCAGTAATGCATCTTAATTTTCTTGAAATAATGTTCTCATACCACCCTGATTATTGTACATATAGACATCTCTCACCGTTTTAATAACCTACATATAGACACCTACAAATATGCACACATTCATTTATTTATTTTTTTTAACATCTGTCTTTCTACACTGGTATAATATATTTAATATTGTAATATCATACATTCTATGTGTTCTTTATCAGACCTTTTCCCATTAGAAGTGTTTAATGTAAACCTTCACAATCACATGGGCAATGGCCCCTCTAGTGGTGATCTGTAGCAGCGGTTCCCTCCAAAACTGTTCCCACTTCACACTGTACAGTATGCTGTAAAGTACATGAGAATGTACTGTAATTTTATTAACTATTTACCTCAGTTTAATTAAAACGCATTTACAGTGTCAGAAGTACTAAAATCAGGTGTTGAATTTTGGAAGAGCCTGCAGTGGCTTAAAGCCACTAAATAAGGACAAATAAACTGATTTCGATTTCCACCACGTTGTGAAGTAACATGCACACTCATTCTGTCAACAGTTTTTTATTTTTTTTATTCAAAATATAATATAAAATATAAAAAATTTTAATACCATCAAAGAAACATTGCTTTGGGAATTTCACTTAATGCCACAACCAAGTCAATATTGAATTTTCTATGTTCTTTGACAGAAAAGTCAAAACTATGAGGCGGGAATGCAGGGGTGCCGCATTCCCCCTTTTGCTTATGTGAACAGCAAGCGAAGCTAAGATCTTTCACATCTCAAGATGGCATAATTGTGACATAATAATGAATAATGACAATAAGTTTGACACTGATTTATAAATTAATCTTTTCATTTCAAAATGGGAAATGCATACATTAATTCAGTTTAAGGTAACTGGTAACTACATGTTGTTTATGGTAATTTTAATAGCATTAGTGTATATATAGCCAAAAAAACTATTAAATTCCATGCTATTTCATTTACATCCTAATATTAGCTGTTTATGCTTATGTTATGGTTATGACCTTGAGCAAAACCAGCAAACATAAAAAGACTTATGTAGCAGGTATAAATCATATTTTATGTGCCCAGGGTTTCCAAGGCAATTTAATTATAAATTACGTACCTAAACTTGATGTTGTGGGATGTTTTTGTGATTGTACTAAATAGAATAGTACGGAATATAACAGAACAGAATGCGTTCATGGCACAAATCTGAGCGTAGTTGCATTACACAATGGAAATGGACCATTTTGTATTGCTAGCCTGCCAATGACAGTTGAACAGCAAGGTTTCTCAAACGTAAAGGTATAAGACTCTCATGCAGGTGAACTTGTGAAGGTCTGTGACTCTCATACTCTCATGTACAATAAAGGAGAGTTTGGTTTTTATAGGTATGAATTACAAACAATATCAAATATATTTGATATTCAAAACATTTGATGTTCAAAACTTTTTAAATGGTTGTAAACTCACAATTAACCTGCATTTCAAAATTTATTAAATTAATAAACTGATGAAGAATCCATGCATAATAACAAATTATAAATGCAACAGCATAACACATTATACACATTAATTAAAAAAGCAAGGATCATTATAAACAAATACATTAATATATGTAATAAATTAATAAATATATAACAACTGTAAAATATATAGATAGATTGGATGAAGACAGATTTTCATGGGCTGACGAACCTGAGATTGACCCAAAATTTCAGCATTCTCAGGTTTGTCAGTCCGTGAAAATGCTGCCCAGACACAGTAAGGAACCGAAGCCACTCCCCACTTTCAAAGAAAGCGTGTATGAGCTTTGACACTAAGCAAAAAGATCAACAACCTGTCACCTGTGAAAAAAAAAAAGGAATAAAAAAAAAAAATTGCCACATGATAATGAGCTGCTCTTTTTTTTTATCACGGATGCCACTGTTTTTACTGTTTACATATCATATAAACGAGGACAATTATTTAACATTTTTTTTGGTATAAGAAGTGACACAAACAATATTATCAATTACCTTAGAAAGTTTTGTTGAAATATTTTAATATCATTTACAATGTAAAGGTATACAACTACTTGGCAATTTTCTTTTCAGTTCTTGAAGTTATTTAAAAATTATAAACTATAAGCAAGTATGTTGAATGTTAACACTAAATTAACTGAATAATTTAATATACCATTGTGTTATCTACTGATTTCTTACAATATACAACATTTTCTTCTTGTGGACAGTAACCCAATGAATATATATAGATTACTGCTTCTAAGATCACAAATAATTAAATAGTATATGATACATATACATGGTATTACCATAATTTAACTGCTTAATGGCCTCATGTCCATGTTACACAGTAAAAAAAAAAAAAAATGCACAAAAGAATTACTTGGCTGGCACTAGAAAATGTTTCTTATTTACCCAAGCTACTATCTACTGTAGTTCTTTTTTAATTTTAGACAATGCTTATATATTTCTCGACATTTCTCGACAATTATTCACCATTTTTAATGCATGATGAACACACCTCATAAGCATTACACTTATAATGCCCAACACAGTAAAAGTCATCTTATGCAAACAAAATGTATATCTCAGCTGGAAAAAAATATATAATTTTTTTTTCGCATTTAGGACCTTAAATCCTTAAAAATACAAAATATTAGGTACTTTGTTCTAATTAATTTAACTTTATAAAAATAGAAATAATTTTGTGACAAGGATAGTTGAAAGATACACTTACCTGTTTTTCTTTTAGAGAACAATGATACATACATATGTATCATCCACAGTCTACAGTAAGAGACAGAATTCAGAACACACCAGTCCTTGCTTCACATATATTTACTCGCACATCACTGTTCTGAGGCCTGTTGGGCCTGACACTGCTATAGTGGATGTGAGCACTGCCACATACAAACAGGCACCTCCTTCCTGTTTGTCGCAATGAGCTAGCTTGTGGTAAACTTTCCATGACATCTTAATATTGAAGGCCTTGAAAATCATAGTGCAGTCTTTCCATTTTGAAAGTTTGCTTTATAACATCTGAGTTAACAAAATATACTGGAATAAAACTTTACTTTCAACTTCATTGTTCTCTACTATGAGGCATTTACTCTCTTTGGACTATACATTACCAGATTTTAAACACTTGCCCTATGCTACATTTAGCATTAAAAATTCTATTTTTCCATCCACCGATTAGCAGCTCTGTTTTACTTGATTTTTTACTTATCACAATTTTTATCCCATATCCCTTATTAACTACACAGATTGTCAGTTGTATGATCACATTGAGGCTGTAGTTGTTTAGAAAGAGTTTAATTATGAAAACTGTTGAAAGATAGCTAGGTTAGTTTCCATGTGCAGAGGACAACCACAGTATCCTTCCTGTGTGTTTGAAACATTAATGTATTTTCTGACTATCCACCCCTTGTAGGTTTAAACAAAGATATATAATATTCCTGTATGTCAGACATCGTGACTGAAAGGGGCAAGTGTACATCATGAGAACAACTCAATATTTAACTGTAACGACCATTATTTACGATAACACACCTAATCATGAATTTTTCATCACTTAATACAATGTTGCAGATACAGGTTTCATTTAAACTATTTAATTGCAAGACTCATGCATTTTGATACATATAAAAAATAAACAAACAATACAAACTTTTTTTTTTTACATCAATAATTGTACACTAAAAACACAAGCTGTATATTAACATACATTATAAATATAATCTTTTAAGCGGTGAACTAATTTATGCCTGATAATTTAACACTTTAAATTGTTCTGACCAAGAAGATTTAAAAAAAACTTTACAAATTCTCCCTCCTGTACAGCTAATATATACAGACAAATATTAACTAGGGCTGGATGGTGGTTGTGTGCACGATTAATGTGAAGAATTTTTCAAAAGGTCATACTAGTTTATTAAAACATTATATCAACGTAGAGCAAATAACACACACATAACAAAAAACAACTTATAATTAACTTATATTTAACTTATAATTGCTTTATTAAAATCAAACGACACTTTTATTATTTAAATTACTCAAAATAAAATGAAACACAAAATAGTTAGCAAACATAATGTTACATTATCTCTGTGTTAAATATGTCTAGTCAGCTCCAAGCTATATATCAAATATAGCCTGTATTTAAATATCAACTTCATGAAAATTGGCTCGTTTTATATATAAATACGCATATAACATGAAAATTCAATATAACACGTTTATAAATTCAGGCATGTCATAATGGAAATATGTCATTACTCTTTCATAGTAAAAATCCTTTTTTCAGCAATTTAGAAATATGACTATTTTAACATTATATGGTAAACAATAATTATCTGGAATTTGAGGCATGTCAAATGAACTTCTATCTAGTTAACCAAATAAAAGTCCAGTTCAACTCAACTTTCAGATAACCACACCTGGATGACTAAGAATGATCACAGACAAATATTTAATTGACAAAAGGAACACTCAAACGCAAGTGACATAATGACAAGCAAAACTGTGTCTTATTGCATATTAGACTTACTATACATTTAATATATTGATAAAGAATTCCTTGGTTCTTTGGATGGTTCTAGTTTTACCTATAAGGTAGACTTAATAATTTAAAATTCCAGCTAATAGTATGGTAAAGAACAACTCTATACTGTAACATGAACACAATATATCATGAAGTGCAAGCATATCCAGAATATATATATATATATATATATATATATATATATATATATATATATATATATATATATATATATATATATATATATATATATATAATTGATTTGTGTGTGTGTGTGTTAAATTTAATCAAGCATGTCCTTATACTACAAAACACATTTCAAGTGACCTTCTCCACGCTTTACTGGCACAATAGTTCATAACTCAATTTAAAATTTTTGGGCTGCATTGTTTTGCTATTGTGTAATGGCTCTAGAAAGTCAATTTATAGGTTGCCCTGGATAAGGTCGCCTGCTAAATGCCATATATGTAAAGTGCCAAATAAAATGTTTTGTACTTTAAAAACTTGCATAAGGAAGTGGTACAACGGTGTACAAAAAAAAATAAACCTGGTACATTATGCTCAGCAGAATGACAACCAACCAATTATAAATCTAGATTTTTTAAATTAAAATGAAGCATGTATATATTTGAAAGCAAGAATCTTATTTTGTTGTTCTAAAAAGTAGTCTAAAAAGACTATCATGGTCTGGTCAGCAATTCTTTCCAGGTAGAGGGGAAACCAAGTTCAAGAAACAACGCCCACACACATTTTCCGATGAAGTGGTCGTGTAAAGCCACTTTGTGCAGCACAACAAAGCTATAATGTAGACTTGTTTTTAAATGTGTTGACAGAGCAAATCTGCAAATCGAAAAAACAAACAACAGAAAGAAAATGTAGCATAAAAGCATAAAACAATGGTGTAAAACTGACATAGAACAATACCATTCAAGAAAAGTGGAAAAAAAAAAATAAATCAATAGTCATTTTAAATAAATTGTAAATTTTTTTTAAACTTCAATATGTTATAATTCAAAGCATTAAAAAGTATATAAAATATCAACTGCTTGTGGTATATATTTTGAAAGATAGACCCTTAAGGTCTACAGTGCATTATGTGTCCAGTCCTGTCCACATGGATTAAATTGAGCATGATCAGTGAAGCTACTAAGAGCAGGGCTCATCCATATCTTCATCACTCCAATCAGGTGGTGCATCAGTGCCAAAATACCGATCCCCAAAGTTTCCTTCAGATACAAAAGACAGACACAGATTCAGCATCTTCATAGGGTTTAATGTTTTACCTTTATTGTTCTAATAAAAAAAAAAAAACACTAGAAAGTGTTAAATAAACGGGAAAAAAAGTTAATGCTTGTCTGCCATGTTATCACAGAATTTTTTCTTTGTGTTATGAAGCTTTTGGAAAGTCAGGCCCTTAAGGTTGACAGTGTTAGGTGTGTTCATTTTGCACCAGAGTAAATAAAAGGTAGACAGCAGTGCTCTTCCAATTTAAAGTTTAAAAGTATTTTCTGGCTTGTAATCATGAAGACTCAAAGTATTGATCTGGATGTCACTGTCTACATATTTGCAATTTAGTTGTATAGCGCTTTTATTAATGGACCTAGTCCCAAAGCAGCTTTACAGAGATGCTTTTCAGGGGTTTACTTCGATGCATGGCATTATCAATTATAGCTACTTGATCAATTATTTCATATTGTTGTAAGAAAATAATGCATAGCTTATGTCTTCTAAAAAAAAATAATAATAATAGTTTACTCTGTAGAAACAGTAAGTAAACTGGTAAATCAGACAAATAATTTTTTTTACTTTAATTAATTTATAAACTACTAGCATAGTACTGTATATCCTGGTTTTCTAATATACACTACATGTCAAAGACATGTGACCATATGTTACCCCTGACCATCACACCCATAAGTCCTTTATATTATCTGAGCTATTGTAGGATGGTAGATAAATTAAGCTGCTTACCTATGCCTGGAATAATGTGGAAAAGGTCATTGACCTTTTTGTCAACAGCAGTGGTGATTATTTTGACCTGAGGAAAGGCATAGGCTACTGAGTGGACCCCCATCTCTGCCATCAGCAAAGAGACCAACAGAATTTTATCCTCTTGTACATCATGGTCCTAAACAAACACAGGGACACCCACACCCACACCCACACCCACACACAGTGCTGTTGAACTCTTAAATCTGACTTAGAATGTGTTGATTAATTTATTTATAACATAAGTTCTCTGGGTGCAAAAAAGGATGGTTACTTAAAAAAACAAACAAAAAATAAAATCTGTATATAAAAAAATAATTACATTTAGATGGTATAGGTTTTTTGTACAGATCATTTAGATTTTGGTTCTCAAGTGTCAGTGAATATTTAATATGTTTTCCCACATGTGACAAAATAGTGTCTGAAGAGGAACAGTTTTTTTTTTTTTCATTTATTATAATAGCAAAAAAAAATAATTTTTTTTATTGTATCCAAGTAGTGACCTTATGACAGTATGTGCACATGTTTTAAAAATGCTACAGTACCAGTGTTAAATTCTGCGAAATGTTGCTTGTGTATGTATGTACATGGTAGCATACTAGTCCTCACCAATAGGACTCGTACTGCCATCATTGCTGCAGCACCAGTGGACACAGTACAGTCCATAAGGATCACATGGTCCTCGCTGATATCTTTTGGAAGACGCAAGTAGTGCAACTACAAACATATGAAGTAGAAAAAGTGT
Organism: Silurus aristotelis; assembly: GCF_946808225.1. NCBI lineage: Eukaryota > Metazoa > Chordata > Actinopteri > Siluriformes > Siluridae > Silurus > Silurus aristotelis. Next base: position 15,424,326 of record NC_139592.1, on the reverse strand, counting down.
TGTTCAGCTGCAGCTTAACACATTAGAAACGTTGCGAATATACTTATGGGACAAGATTAAAGTTTAAGTGCTCATTTAGGTTTATTTTTTCCTAATATGTGTTGATAGCATTTGGAATGGTACCTCAGGCTCTCCTGTATCCTGATTGGTCTGGATTAAAATCTTGCCAATACGAACATCTTTGCAGACGGCTCTTAGTGCAGGCTCCATGGTTTCTCCTGCTCTGAGGATGGACACCCCTGTGACCTGCCAGACCAAAAATACAAAAACTATTACCTGCAGCAATGTGCTTGAGTACAAACACGCTAACTGGACCTGGACACTACCTGGACAAGCTGATTGACAAACAATTATATATATATATATATATATATATATATATATATATATATATATATATATATATATATATATATATATATATATATATATATATATATATACACACACTAACCCTCTTTCCTTGAAACGTCCTTCCTTCATAGTCCTGCCCTTGTGGGGTATGAACAACCCGAACCTGTAGAAAAGATAAGATTAACCCACAACTTAGCATGCTGAATTTAAAAAGGTGACCGTATGTATACACTTTTTTTGTTAAGAATTCATCTCCTGTTGCACAGTAACAATAACTAACCGTAATAAAAATGACTAGTTTCACTGTAAAGGCAATCATCTATAACTATGTTAAAAATACCTTAAAATGTGCAAAAAAATAGAATATGGCACAGAGTACTGCAGAGCTTTGATTGAGATTTTTAACTGTTGTGACACTACGTAGTGTGTAAAGAAGGTACATGACGCCTCTTTGTTCCTTATGCTACTTCAGTATTTTCCACTGCGGTGGACATGTAACCTTTCTATACACAGGGCACTGCCTCAAAAACAAGCGCATGCAGAAAGAACACTGATTATATTTAGTCAACTTTAATCTCCATTACAGTTCAGTTTTTCTACTTTTATACTGACCTGAGATGGAAGAAAGGAGAGTGCTCTCTCAATGAGAAGTCTCATCAGCCTTTTGGAGTAGAAGATGAACTCATCTCTGCTTGTCTCTTTATTCCTGTTACACATTCATCATAATCACAAAGTATAAATAAAAGCCTGTAAGGATCTTTAATGTAGGGGAATAATATGATATAAACAGTGAATTTAATAAGATAAGAAAAAATACATTCTTATGTAATTTCTGAACACAAAAATATCGATACAGCAAAAACAGTGGAGAAGCACAAAATGTAAGCCCACATGTTTTTCACTGTGCTTGTTAGACATTATGTCTATTTAAGTGAGTGAAGCTTAAACACAACGAAATTAAACCTATGCACACACTTACTATAAATTAAGAAAAATTTAATTTTCTTTTAATTATAATTTATTTTAAATAATTATGTACAAATCTGCATTAATTGGGCAAGTAAATTTCTTAATGGCACATGAATAGCCAGGAAAATCTTTTTTATTGCCCTTATTTAGTAATTAATGCGTAGCCACAGCTGTACATGGAGGAATGTGCCTTCGTGTATTCGATCTTGTTTTGCATTTTTCTGGAAGTTGGGGTTGCAGAAACATGTGGAAGTTGATAGAGACTAGTTAAGAAATAAAATTAGGACTGATTTTGCCAGTTAGTTTTAGCCTACTATCCCTACACACATGAAGCCTGAGAAATGAGTACAAATAACACCCATTTGTAGCTATTTCTTTTCTATTTAAAATATCGGATATTTGTGTTTTATTTCATCAATTTAAATGAACATAAGAGAAACCGTTTTAATTTAAATCAAGTTTACTATCTTCAGTTTTCAATCTCTAATACTACACATGATTTAAGTTAAATTAACATTGTTAATATTGTTTGATCACACAATATGGAAACATATTTTAAAAAGCCCACACATACTAGTAACTGAGACCTTTTTACTTAACAGACACTGACCTCTATCTGAGTCTATCAGTAATAATCAGTCATCATAAACTATGGGGGTTTGCTTTGGATCTTGAGCAGTTGAGTTTATTTCTCCCCTCCCACCATTCTGCAACAAGCGGCCTTTGTCTCATACGGCCATAAGATGATATATCTGATTTCTTTTATATGTTTTTTTTAAGACTAGCCTGATCTTCCTGTTTTAGGGCTTACCATTGGTTTTCCATTCTTGTGGTAAGTCTTGTGCATTTGCTGTGGTGAAGGCTTGTCTTGATAATTGACTTTGGCACAGACACAGAGGGGTGTTGTCCAAATGCTTTAAAGGGGGTTTTCATCATCAGGCAAATAAATCTTCTGACATTTACCACAGCTGTATAATTGTCTCCTGGGCTTTTTGGTTTTCCTGAGCTAACCAGTGCTTTACTTCTTTTAAGAATGTACTAAATAGTTGATACAGCCATACCTAATGCCTTTTTCATCTCTCTGATGGGTTTATTTCAAATTTCAGTCCAATGACTGCTTGCAGTGTCAGCTCTTATACTTTATAGTCCAAGTAGTTTTGGCTCCAATACTGTTCACTGGATTTGGATGTAAATAGCTCCAAATTAAATCATAAAATCTTCTTTTCACATTCATTACTTTATTTGAACTACAATGTATTGTTGTAGACAGCAAAAATAAACATTTATGAATGTCAAAATATTTATTGATTCAAATATTAATTTATTTATTGATTCAAATTTTTTTTTTTATTTGACATGAGTGTATCTAAGTATTCTATTTTATTGTAATCAGATACTTTCAATTTTATTATTTCAGATTTCCTAAACATTAAACATCCGAGTAGCAGCAATGGATAATGGAGACGTCTAATAACAATTTGGCATATTAAAATGAAATGGAATATACTACAGTGGGTCACAATTAGCATTCATAGCATTGAAGTTTTGTGTAACTGACCTGATAATAGTGTGCATACCGCGAACTTGCGGTGTGCTCTCCAAAACACACAGTGTTTGGGGTAGGGGTTGAGCTTGATGGGCAGAAGCCAGAGCAGCCCTGTTACCATGGCCACCAAACAGAGACAGGAAGTGGTCAGTGGAACATCATTAACTAGGCCACCATGCCCACCCCCACACACAAGTCAAGTTAATGAAAAAAAAATCTTGTACAGCGATACTGGGCAGAGTTAGTTGCTTGTGAGGAAAAGGTGCAAATAAGGCAGCAAATACAGTCACTATACTGGCACTCCTAACAAAGGATCTTACAACCAAACTAACTGACAAATGTTCCTGTGTGTCTACACATAATTTGATTAAAGAAATGTCCTGCCTTCATTGACTGATCATTGCTACACATAATCAGAATTATTTCCCTTTAGTGAAGATCATTTGAAAGACATTATATAAATCACTGAATAATTGTATATTCCAAGCTGGTCAGTCAAACACTGCACATTGCATTTTGTTATAAAAAAGCGAAATAATATAGAAATATAAAATATTTATTTAATGAAATAAAAAGCTAAGTGAATTCAGATAAATTGGGGCCGCATTTTACATATATACATATATATAATTGTATATAAGGTCTTATGCTACCGCATTAAAATAAATATATATACATATTACGTGTGTGTGTGTGTGTGTGTGTGTGTGTGTGTGTGTGTATATATATATATATATATATATATATATATATATATATATATATATATATATATATATATATATATATATATATATATATATATATATATATATTTTATACTATACTTTTTATTTTCCATAAAAATACATAAAACCAATGGTGAATTAAAGCTATGTAGGACCCACTTTATAAGAACTGACTGGCATATGATGGCTATATTGTCTACAATGTCAACAGCATTTTGACTACATTTTATTTTGCAAGAAATACCAAGGACAAATTTTCCTTGCTTTTGTATGCGCGAACTGCACATTTGCTGAATATTAACTGTGTAAAATGCCTGCTTAAAACTAACACGTACATGGCAACCATGTTTTTACATTTTGTATTAATCTGGTCAAAAGTCCACTTATACTTTAGCACATTGATGAAATATAGCAAAGATTTTGCTTTATGCAACTTACAGACTAAAAAAGTTCACAACTTAGCTACCCCTTTACATACATGACCTCAAAATATTGTCTTCTACATGATTTTCATGTTTAATGCAAATGTATTCCAACATTAACTAAAAGTTTAATCTGTTTATGTAAATTCCTTTTCATAATTTATTGGGCAGCCATACTGTTGATAAAATGCAAAATGTTTTGAATATCATTTTAAGCTAAAAAATTAAGTGAAAGATACAAAAGTAGGTTTTGCATGCTAGGCATCTTAAATAGGAATAGGTAGTGCTAAACTTTCAAAAATGTAAATTTGTCTGCTTTTAAAGACAAAATTAGATTACAAAGAGATTCATGATACACAGTATTTTTTTATTTTTTGTTCTTTTTATATATATATATATATATATATATATATATATATATATATATATATATATGTGTGTGTGTGTGTGTGTGTGTGTGTGTGTGTGTGTGTGTGTGTGTGTGTGTGTGTGTGTGTGTATATATATATATATATATATATATATATATATATATATATATATATATATATATATAATATCTGATTGGCTGATTGCCACCATGTTGTTTAAATTATTAGGCCATAAAATCCACTTACAGATTATAGCGCATAGATGAAGCATAACAAATTTCAGCCTTATGTGAATTACAGAGAAAAGGCTAAATATTTAGCTCCACCCCTCTACAAACAAACTTTGCTTCTGACAGAGCACTTGTTCTCAGAAGCCTTGTGTAACCTTTTGGTGCAAATTCAGTTAAGAACTGGTGCCTGATTTCAGATAAGGAGTCCTGGTATGCAGTTAGTGTTACAGTTCATCTCAGTAGTACTGAGTGTGGTTGAGTTTAGGGTTTTCTGCAGGCCAACTAAGATCTTCCACCTTAGCACACCGGTTTGTTTTTATTCACCTTGCATTGTGCATAGCGGTACTGCCATGCTAGATCTATCATGCTAGTCCCAATTTTATACAATTGTGTGCTACTGAAACTGAGGCAACAGTGTGGGGAAGACCCAAATGGATTAGATAGTCAGATGTCACTTTATGTAGTTTATGTTACATTGTGGGAAGGTGCGCCCACAAAATCTGGGATTTGAAAAATGGTTTCCCTAGTTTTGTTCACAAGGTTACACAATTCTTATGAAAAATGAATTCAATATATTTATTATGTGTATATACACTACTGTCAATCATAGGAACAATTCAATTTATAATTTAACATTATTTAAAGAAGCATGGTTTAGGTTAATGCCTTAGGTAAAGTGTGACGCGGGAAAAGGGAAGTTACCTTTTAGCAGTAGAGTTATATTGATTACTTGCCTAATCTGTTCACACGAAATTTTAGAAAACATTTGTTATGAATTTGAAAGAGAAATCTCCTACAAATCTTACAAAACCCTTACAATTGTAATTATATATATATATATACACACACAGTACAGACCAAAAGTTTGGACACACCTTCTCATTCAAAGAGTTTCTTTATTTTCATGACTATGAAAATTGTAGAGTCACACTGAAGGCATCAAGGGCTATTTGACCAAGAAGGAGAGTGATGGGGTGCTGCGCCAGATGACCTGGCCTCCACAGTCACCGGACCTGAACCCAATCGAGATGGTTTAGGGGTGAGCTGGACCGCAGAGTAAAGGCAAAAGGGCCAACAAGTGCCAAGCATCTCTCGGGGAACTCCTTCAAGACTGTTGGAAGACCATTTCAGGTGACTACCTCTTGAAGCTCATCAAGAGAATGGCAAGAGTGTGCAAAGCAGTAATCAAAGCAAAAGGTGGCTACTTTGAAGACCCTAGAATATGACATTTTTCAGTTCAGTTGTTATGTATATAATTCCACATGTGTTAATTCATAGTTTTGATGCCTTCAGTGTGAATCTACAATTTTCATAGTCATGAGAAGGTGTGTCCAATATATATTGTGTGTGTGTGTATATATATATATATATATATATATATATATATATATATATATATATATATATATATATATATATATATATATATATATACTTTAACAGTACACGCAAAAGTAGTCCCAAAGCAGCAACTAATGAATATTGCAATTGATATTTGTCCCCAATCACCATTCTGTAGCAAATTATCAAACAGATCATTAAAATAATTTGATCAGTCAATCTTGACCAGAGATCAAAGTATGTGTAACCAAAGTATGCTTTTTCAGACTATGAGAAACAGTTTATATTCATATAAACTTAAACACTTTGAATATTTTTTGTTTTCTTAATGGCAAGAAAGCTTAGACAATGTGGAAATTTAACAGGCCCCAGCATATCTGAATTCATCCTATGTTTTTAAATGAAGCTAAAACATGCAGCATTTGAATTGACCACATCAAAATCACACTTCTGGCTGCAGGTATGCTCTGGTAACAACAATTAAAAGCAAGCAATGATAAATAAAAATAACATGCAAATCTCACATATCCCAGCGAAGTTTCCTCTATGGATGGAGAACAAACAAAACAAAAACAGAAATGACAACAAGTAGAGAGGGAAAAGAAAAAATAGACATCACACATTATTCCAAAGGTGAAAAAGGGATGAAGCAATATGGGAGAGGAGTCAGAAGTGTGACTTGGTGATTTGCACTTGATCAAGAAATCTGTCAGAAAATGATTGGACTCGATCAACTGATTTATAACACCTTTTTGTTTCTTCTATGCTCAGTACTGGGTGTTTTTTTTTTAGAATGTTTCTGTACTGTGTATGGGGTCTGCTGGTGCTGTCAATCACACTGAATGTCACGAGTAACAGAATGCAGCAATGCAGAAGCCTGATACATCCTGTGTCATAAGAAAGTAGGGTTGTACTTCCTCTCTATCTCTCCGTTAGCTTGCCCAATGGAAAATCTTTAGTATTTGTAGTAGACACTGGAAACATTTTGTGGGCAAGGTTTGCAAATATAGGTAGACTAGCTAAACTGAAATGAAGTGTGAGACAGTGCTTGTAAGACAAAAAGGGTGGGAAAGGTCAAGCGTAGGAAGACAGTTATTTATTATAGACAAAGAATAGGAATTAAATGCATGAATAGAGATGTCTTCAATGAACTTACTTCTGAGTGCTGCATACCTTGCCCAAAACAATGAACATTCTTTTTGAGAACTGTTGCATTCTCATACATGATGATTTGGATGATTTACATTGATAAATATGGCAAAGATGTATTATATAAGTGTCAATACGCGTAAATATATGCGGTTTAAATAAACAGGCAGTGCCCTCTCTTGGTTCATTGGTGTAGGTTCAGCATTCTCAGGAGTAAGTAATCAGATATAGACTGCAAATAAATGCTGACATGTTTTCACCCTTGCTGCTGGTCTGAAGCCAGTTTTTTTAATGATTAGAAAACAATTTGTACACTTTAGATACAATTTATATTCTATAGACTTTATATGTATATTCATTTTAATGCCTTGCAGATAAAAATAATTTGAATACCTAATACCAATAAAAAATATTAACCATATATGGTTGGTCAATAATTGGCTGCATAGGGCTGGCTCAAAATTACCTCAATACCATGCCAATTATACATATATAAGTCTACACATACATAAAAATATACATAAAATAAGATTTGTTAAAAAAAAAAAAAAAAAAAAGATGATTCATAAATAATTAATTAAATCAAATATGCTAAAGATCAATGAAAACAGACCCTGTAATATTTATATTAATTTCCAAAATAAGTTTCCCCATTGTTTAGAATATTATACACATACATCTTTCAAACATCTCAGAACGAATAAGAATTGCTTTTACATGTATATTACTTTTTTAAGATGAATGAGCTGATTTCAGAGCAGCATTATAGGGGGAACATTTGCCAGCTGAGGCAAGCAGTGTGAGAGTGAAATTTAATGCTACTCTACCTGACACTGAGCTCACGCTGCATCCCCACCGAGGGGAAGAGGCATACAAGGAGGGATAGAAAAATGAAGAGGGAATCAAAAGGAGGGGGAGAGAGAACCAGTCAAGTGCAGTAAGTGGGCACAGCCAACACGGAGTTAATTCCCCCAAAATCCCCCAATACATCCAATGAATTACCATTATATACATATATCAACTTTGTTATTTCTAGTATATTTTTATTTCAATGCACTGCAAGAAGTACAGTTCCCACTAAAAGTATTAGAAAGGCAAGGCCAAATCTTTTTGCCATCCACTAAAGACAATTGTGTTTAAAAACAAAACAAGAGTATGAAAATATAAATCAAAGAATTTTCTGAAATTATTAACCGGATATGTGAAACAATTTAGAACATGGCACCTTTTGTTTGCAACAAGCCGTTGTCGAGCAAAGCAAGTGTATTGGAACATAAATACTGACAGGTATTTCTAGATATGTAATCTTGTGTTGAGTTTTATGTTTTGCCTGTGAAAAATGAATTTATTTTTTTAGAGTAAATGCCAACATGAAGAGCACAGAACTGTCCATGGAAGAAAATCCAGACATTTTTACTGAAACAAGTAATGAAAAACACTGGTGTTCTAGCATCCAGATAATAAACAGATCAAAAGAAAAGCAACAGAAGCTGATGATAGAAACACTGCAACAGCTATGAAAAAGTTACCAATAACAACAGTTTGTGAAATCAACTAAGGGCAGGGGTGAATATATCACAATGCTGATGATCCAAAACATATGTTGCTCGATGGGCAGCAGAGGTCGTGTAATGGCTTTGACTTGTATGGCTGCTTGCAATGGGCTCACTATTGTTATTGATATATAATTAATGATGGTAGCTAAATCTACAGAAACATTCCGTCTGCCAGTCTAGAAAAAAAATAAATAAATACTCTAATCTCCAGTAACTGGGGGAAACTACTTTATGCATCAAGACAGTGACCCAAAACACACTGCCAAAACAACAGAGGACCTCACCAGGTGGGAGGTTTAATACTGACAAAATCAATCACCAGACCTTAATCTAACTGAGACTTTTACTTTTTTAATAGAAGATAAAGGAAGAAACCTCGAAAACAAAAAAAAATTAAAAGAAGCTATGGCGCAATGCTGGAAAAATATAAAAAAAGAAGAATGCAACAGTTTGGCGATGTTACAGAGTCATCAGTTTGATGCAGTTATCACAAGCAATGGCAATGAAAGTACAATAAGTATTCAACCTTTCAACTTGAAGAAAAGGCAGCACACCAAGGCAAAGCAAAGCAGCAGCTGATTTAACTAAATATTTCTACAGTAACTCTTACCTGTGTTTGTGAGAGGTTAGAAAAAGCTTACCGTATTTTTCGGACTATAAGCCGCTACTTTTTTCCTACGCTTGGAATCCTGCGGCTTAAACAACGAAGCGGCTTATTTATGATTTTTTTTCCTGGGTTTTTCCCGTTTTTACAAACTTCAAGCCAAAAAACTGAGCGACATAACATTAGACCAATGAGATTTCCAAAAGGAAACGAAAAAATGCACCTCACCTGTGTTCTGAGCCGCACGGCATCGGGAGAAAAAACTTTTTTTTTTTTTAAGGCACAACGATGCCAAAAGATAAACTCCCGAGAGAAATTGTTGTGAAAGGGAGGAGGAAGACAGTGAACAATGACTTTTTTGGTTGGCTACTGTTAAGATACAAGCCGTTGTAACGCGTTGAGTCTTGGTGAAGGGAGAGCTCGCTAACTCCAGTTGCAACAGAAATCATATAAGCACAGACAGGTTTCCAAAACTCGTGCTTTTTTTATTATTCTTGGCAACAGCGTTACGGGTTAGTCAAAGAAACTTAGAAATGAGCATCAGAAAATAATAAGGACATAATCCTCATCTTGCACACATGCAGTAATAGCGGAAAAATGCAGTGGCAGGCTATTCTCAAAATACCGCTATGCTCCTAAAGGAAGCGCAACATATTTCACCCATTACACCGTGTGTAACGTGTCTTTCGTTAAAGCCTGTGTAAAGTACATTAGTGTAGACAGTGTAGACGGCTTATTTATGTTAAAAATAAAAATATTTGTACAATTCAGTGGGTGCGGCTTATATATGGGTGCACTTAAAAGTCCGGAAATTACGGTATTTATTTTTGAATGCAAGTATCCAAACATTTGATGATAGGTAGAAGCAAAGAGCTCTCACAAGACCTTTACAACAAGATGATTGTTCTACATAACAGCAGCACTGTTTACTGACTGATTTCATGACTCCTAAAGTCTTCCAAGTGGAAGGAACATCACTCCACCATACCCATAATAATTTCTTTCAAAATTTAATGTGAATTTCTGCAATTGTGATTAATCAAAAAAAAAAAAAAAGGTTGATATGTTAAATACTTATTTTCTCTATAGTATAAGATGTTATGACATCTGTTTCAGTGCATCTGTTCCAATGCTTTTGCTGGTCTAAAGATTTGATGGCCTTTAACCAAAGATGCCACGGTCCAAGTTGTTTATCATATCTACAAGCAAATATCTGCAAATATTAGATACATCTTCATCTATTAATCCCAAACACAAATTATTTATACATCTGTGCCTGGGCATTAATTTGACTAGACTTGCATTAATGATATACATACTGTACCCACACATACATTTGAGCATGTCAATTGAAAGCATACAGATTCAAAGAATTTCCAACATAAAAGGCACAGTGAACATTTTAAGGGAATAACAATGTTAGAAAATGAAATCTAATAAAATATAAGTAAATACTGGATGTCAAACTAGGCATTTACTACATAGTATAATCCAATAGGGCAGCACACTAATGCAGCGGGTAGCACTGCAACCTCACAGATCCTAGGCCATCCAGTTTGCAACCCTAAGTTTGGTTAGTGTCTGGAATCGGCTTCATATTCTGAGCCTCAGAAGTATATAAAATGCTTATTTAAGTTAATGTGAAAATACAAAAAATACTATAAAAACTGTAAAATACTATAGACACAATTATATTTGGTGCAATATCAGTATAGCCACACAACCACAAATGTGTTTGAAAATTGGAGATTATGATTAAGAAAAACATCCTGAGAACTATTGTGAATTTGGTGACTAACTGACTGACTGCAGTATAATGGTGTTTTGCCTTACCTCTTCCAGCTGACTGTGAACATGCTGAACAATCAGATCAATAGCAACCATGTTCCCACCCCCTAAGAAAAGACAAGACACATAATGTGTGTGTGTGTGTGTGTGTGTGTGTGTGTGTGTGTGTGTGTGTGGTTTGAATGAGTGTTCATTGTTATGTTTGGTATTAACAGGATTAACATAAGTTGGGATCTGGTACTAGACCTCTCTCTCCACTTTCACCATATTCCTTTACTGCACAATTATTTCTGCACAACTTTTTTGCACTATTATATGACACCATAACTCTGGTCTGTCACTTGAACTCTAAACTTGCACAGCACAGTGTCACTTTATACCACACTACACTGCACATGGGCACTTTAAGGACAATCACACTAAATTACTTTAATTTGTACTCAATATCTGCCATACTCATCCATCCCTTTCTAAAATTTATGTACATACATGTATTTTTTCTATATGTTATATTTATATATTTTTTTAATATATTAACTTTCTACAGAAACGCAGTGCATTCACTAGGACAAAAAAAATAAATTCACAGGATCTCATAATTCTGACTTACTATCTCATAATTATGAGATCCTGATCTCATAATTATGACTTACTAACTCGTAATTGCGACTGTGTCTCATAATTATGACTTACTAACTCTTACTAACTCACGAGATATTAAGTCATAATTACGAGTTAGTAAGTCATAATTATGAGATCAGGATCTCAATTATGAGATAATAAGTCGTAATTATGAGATAGTTACTAACTCATAATTACGACTTAGTAACTCATAATTACGACAGTATCTCATAATTATGAGATCCTTATCTCATAATTATGACTTAGTATCTCATAATTATGAGATATGTTGGGGCAGTCTGTGGCAGGGGAGCGTTTTAGCGCATAACACCGGATCTGACCTTCCTGCATTTTTTGCTCGGAAGCGCCTCATTGGGCAACCATGGAGATGTAGAAGCTATCATATGGTTTCGCTTGATGACTGTATATGTTAGTGTTAAGATGGTCTTACACTGGTTCTCTAAACACATTCCTGTTATCTGTTCAGTGTCTATAGGTTCTTCCCTGATCAGAAAAGGCACCACGGGCATCGTAGATCGCATGGAAAACCTCTCCAAGAATGAAGTTTTGTTTGGTCATAATAAAAATCTTAACAGTCTTTCTTTCTTTTGGCTTCTCCCATTCACATGTTTTACGCTGAATGGCAATAAAAATCTTAACAGTATATTAGTTTAATTAGCTACTGGACATTTCCTAGACATAGACACTTACCAGATAACAGGAATGTGTTTAGAGAACCAGAACATCTTAACACTAACATATACAGTCATCAAGCTAAACCATATGATAGCTTCTACATCTTCATTATGAGATAAGGATCTAATAATTATAAGATACTAAGTCATAATGAGATACTAAGTCATAATTATGAGATACTAAGTCATAATACGAGATCCTTTCTGTGAATTTTTTTTTTCTTTGTGAATGCAATGCGCTTCCGTAACTTTCTTTTTTTTATCCTTATATTCTATTTCTTTTTTCATGTTTGAATGTTGAACAGTTGTATAAAGCATTTCACTGCATGTCCTACTCTGTGTGTATGTGACAAATACAATTTGAATTTGAAGTTGGGGCAAGTGACTCATCTGAGTATATTTTTAATTCATATGAGATTCAGAGTCAAATTAGAAATTTGTCAATTTCTATGAGGTGCTAAAAAAACTTGATCATGCTTGAGCACTTACCTCGTGGCACCACAATATCTGCTAATCTCATAGTTGGCTCTATATATTGTTCAAAGGCAGGCTTGACAAATTTGTTGTATTGTTTGATAACTCCTTCAATTTCCCTGCCTCGTTCAGTAATGTCCCTTCTAAGCCTCCGTACCAGCCGTATATCAGAATCAGTATCCACAAATAATTTCATGTCCAACAACTGAAACACACAAAAAATAGAAAAAAATTAAAAACAGTGCAAAGTACTATTAGGCAAATACAATGATGATTTTGTGGCATTTGGTCAACAAACCAGTAATATATAATCTACTGAATATAAACTATATACTCTTAAAAAAGATGAACAACTAACACACCAAAATGCCAAAGACACAGCTTTAAAACTCACAATTCTACATGATTAATAAATGTATATTTCATTAATGCATTTCATTAGCAATTCCTAGCTGGTATTTACTCTCTTAATGATAGTTGAAGGAGGAAGGGTGTATTTATTTTTCCCTCATCTCGTTTGACTTTAATTCGTTTTTGTTGTCATCTGAGGTGCTTAGGTGCTGAGAAATAAAAAAAACATAGAATTAAAGGAGGATGTATTTTCTTTTTCCAATGACTGTCTACTGAGATTTGAAAAGGGGTGTCAGCGGGTTTATTCAAGACATTAACATGTATAAATAATTTTAGACCACTCACTTTAGATGATCTGTAATCATGAAGTGCTTTAAAAGACTAAATTTGTACCACCTTAAAATGTTGAACAATGTCATACAAGTTCACTTCCAGTTTACACAAAGAGCCAACATGTCTGTGAACTATGCCATAAATTTGTCTCAGCACTACATATTGCAGCATCTAATTAGCTCTCACACCTACTGTGTCTGTCAAAAGTCTGGAAACTCCTAGTCTTTTATCATTCCCCCCCCCCCCCGTTTTTTTATATGCAATAAACTCGGGAAAAAGACACACAAGAATAGGACAGTGAATATATATACACTATAGACATTTTTGTCTCTAACAAAAGATTTATAGGAATGTCTGCATTAAGTGGTACATTATAACTCCCTACATGTTTTAGTCTTTTGTTATTTTTGCACTATACAGGAGACCCTCTCATTTGTGCTGTAACATTTAATCTGATTGAATTTCAAAAAACAAGTAAATTTTTTACTTGTAAATCAGTACTGGAGATTTCATTAAAAGTTGTTTATTACTGTCTGCAGAGGAAAATTATTACTGTGGTCTAACAAGGACAGAAAAAGGACTAGAAGGCCACAATGTACCACTCCTTTAAGAGGACAAGCACCTCAGGCTGCCTTCGCAATAGACACTTAAATAGGCCTCAGCTTATAGCACAACTCAGTGACACAATGACTAAAGTGGGCAAAAACACACAAGGATTGGACAGTTAATGATAGGAAGATCGTTCTGTGGAAAGAGTCTAAATTTAAAACTTTTGCGTATAACAGAAAAGCTTATGTAAGATGGAAAACAGGAGAGATGATAGCAGACTGCCTCACACCCACAGTTAAACATGAAGGTGAAAGCTTAATAGTTTGGTGATGTTTTGATGCAGAGAAGTTTGGACACTTATTTCAGGTGAAAGGAATACTGAACCAACATGGCAACTATTCCTTCAACGCCATACAATTCCATCTGGACTGTGGCTAATTGGAACCAACTTCACCATACAACAAGACAACGACCTGAAGCATACTTTCAAGCTCTGTAAACATAAAAAAAAAAAAAAGAAGCAAACAGTCAGCTAGAGTGTTATCTATTAAAGATTGGCCTGCTCAGTCACCAGATCTAAACTCTTCTGAACTACTGTGGGATAAATGGGATCACAAGATCAGGAAAGAAATATAAAACTAGCAAAGAGCACCTTTTCGGCAAGTTTACAAGAGGCATTGCAAAGTAAATGAATTCTTGGCAAAACTGTCAGCTGAATGTATGGAAAAACTCAATGGGATGCCAAAAGTGTACATAGCTGTTATTCATGCTAAATAAACATTAGCATCTGTACGTTTTACTATTTGTTAGGTCAAATCTTCATTCCTTCAAGATTAGAGTGGCTAAGAGAAGCTTAAAAACTGTTTTCAGCCAACGACCCTGCATCAGTGTGGACAGGCCTGAGAGTCATCACAAGCTACAAGACACCATCCCCCAGCTCTGTAGGGAATCAATAACTATTTGATGACCTGAATGAGCTTGCAGATTTGAAATTCCCTGGTCTCACAACCATTCCGACTATCAAACTACTCAAGTGGAGCTGCACACAGTTCTACTCAGCCATCATTGAGTCTATCCTGTGCAGCTCAATAAGTGTCTGGTTTGGTTCAGTCACAAAATCAGCTCGAACAGCTGAATGAATTATTGGTGCTCCCCTGCCCATTCTTCAAGAACAGCAGGACAGCCAGACACAAGAGAAGTTTCTTCCATCATCTACCTCATTGTACAATCAAAATAAGTGTTATACCACTTTTCACTTATTTATTTCTGTATTTTTCTGTGCAATAATACTTTTTATTTATCTTTCTTTATTAAAAAAATGTGCAATAACACTCAAAATTGTTATTTATGTATTTCTATTTCTATTTTATAAAATAAATGCGCAACTGGAAACAAATTCCTTTGAGTGCAAACATACTTGGCAATAAAGCTATTTCTGATTCTGATTAAGGTATAAAGATATTTAGTTTTGATGCTTTTTTTATGCCTTGTGGCATAAAAACAAAAGGAAATTGCATGTGTCTCTCAAAAATGATAAAAGACTTTTCAAAATCTTGACAGGCTCATGGAAATTTTGTATGGCCACATTCTATTTGTGGATTTTGTCCCTGACCTGCAGATATCTTATGCTAATAAGCTAAGGTCTAACTTTCTTTTACAACAGGAAATTGTGGCTTTACTACATTTCAGACCCAAGATACCTTAACAACAGTTAACACAACAAAGTTTGTGTTCTTTTTCTACTCAACAATGACTGCTCTTCTAATAATGACTCCATAAATCTCATCAAGACTGCACAAGCTTGGTGGGACTTATAACAACAATATTTTAGTGTCCACTAAACATAAGAAAACTGTGTGGTCTGGTCTCATGTTGTGATGCTAACAACTTAGAGATGATAACTGGTTACAGAAAGAAGCGGCTGCCACACCTTTATAACAATAAACAACAATAGTCAGAAGAGCAAGGTCACATCATTTCTTGACATCATCATCCAGAAAGCCCACAGATGAGACAGCAATATTAACACAAATACCACAAATGATGTCTTGTACTGCTCTGTACTGTATTAATTTGCTGGATTGCTGTCCTGTGACACTATACCAAAATAATTCTTTGTTTAGTCTGCACTTGGGGAGAAATAACAATCTGGTTTTGATACAGCAAAATGAGTCATACCTTTAACAACTCCTTATCTGCAAAGGACATTATTCCTTCAAATATAATGACACTGGCTCCATACACAGTTTTCTAGAAAAAAAGACAAATAATTACAGCACAGTACATTATTATTCTGTATATACTGTATCATACAAACATTCAGATATGCACATATGAAAATCATGTTATTTCAGCATGTCATCTTCTTTAGTCTTATTCTCTGCAAAATCTTTGTACACGTATTCTGTATATATTACTATAAATACCATATCTTATTACCTACTGCACTTTCTGTACATTAATCACTTTTACCCCTGTACATATGGACCCACACTGTAAATAGGCCACTTATGCACTTCTGGTTAGATGCTAACTGCATTTCATTGGCTCTGTGCATGTCCTTTGCACAATGACAAAGTTGAATCTAATTCAAAATTGTGTAAGCGCTAGACCTTTAAATTCCATCACATTGTATGGATACCATGCTATTTACTGAGATAAACTGAATTTATTTATTTTGTTTGTAAAACAAACGTGCAGGCATGCATGTCGGAGGTACTTACCCACTCTTTCTGACGGCCATGTGTAGTGAAGTCATACACTGGGATCTTTACACTTTTGCCCTGTTTAAGTTTTCGGAGTGTGTGGACAAGCAGGTCAAAGTCAAATGCATCTGGATGGTCAAAATTGTAGTCATTGCTTGCAGCTAGCAACTGCTGTTCATTCGAAAGGACCTATTCAGATCATAAAACAGTAAGATCAGAAAAAAAAACAAATAGTCAAATATCATGAAAGGAATAAGGATAAATGACAACTATAGTCAGTGAGGAAAAAATGAAATGTAAAAGTGAAGTAAGGATTTGAACCTGTAAAACTCTACATTTTCTATTATTTTAATCAGGCACATAATATACACTCACCATTTTATTAGAGGCAACAAGCGAACTGCCCCATACAATGGTGGGATGAAATCAATAGTATAGCAGAGTAAAAAAGCAGCACAGAGAAGTGGTGGAGATACACCAACAAGGGTAACCCCAGATATGTTAAATAAATATAAATCTACTGCTTATATTTAGAATTTAATATATTTCTTTAAAGATGCTTTGTATTAAAATATATTGAGAATTAGAAATGAACCAAATGAACTATGTGCAATCACTTACCATTAAGGTAAGCTCTGCTCAGTAAATAGCGTTTGACTTCTTGTAAAATGACACTTCTGTAGCTGAACAACTGGACACCCTAAATGCAAGAAAGGCTGCCAGCCCTTGAACTATCCCTGGCTGTATTCTGAAAAATTTCACTGCACTGAAGTCATGGTGTTGACCTTCATCTTCACCAGATCTCTAGTTCTGTCTCTTAGCCCCACTTGTTTCAAGTGGTCTACCAATGAATGAATCTGGAGCTAATTAGAACCAATTTTTCAATACAAGACAATGACCCGAAGCACATGTCCAAGATCTGCAAGTGTTATTTAAGAGCAAACAGTCAGCTGAAGTGTTATCCATTACAAAATGACCTGCTCAGTAACTGCACCTAAATCATATTGAAATGCTCTGGGATGAACTGGATTATCCAAAATATCCAACTAGAGAGAAGGGGTGGGTAATATATTCGTAAGAAAGTGACTACCGGTATTATGTTGCGCCATGGTATGTATTTTGCTATACAGTGAATACGGTTAAATATTCATGAATTCTAATTTTGCATTTGTATAGTTTTGTTCAATTTGGTACTATTTACAACTTTATCCACAAATAATGACCAAACAGAGTCAAAACCTTTTGTCCTCTACTGTGTCCGACTCCTTACTACACAGGCATTGGTAATCAAACACAAAGAGCATTGTAACAGTTAAAATGAACAGAGCACAACCGATACTCATGCAAAGGCAACTGCAGTTTGCGAATTTGTGAGATTTAACAATAGGAATGACAAGATAAGAGAACATGCAGGAAGTTGAAGAGCACAAGGAAGAATTGGTTAAAAAGAAAAAAGGCTCCTCTGTCATATTGAACTGGTTTGGGTTCAAAATCTTTGACATCAACCAACAAGTTGTGTCACTGTGTTGTTCTAACCAAAGGTGGACAGACCAGCAATCTCTTTAACCATTTAAAAACCATGCATGTCCTCAAATATAAGAAATGCATCCAAATCTGAGCAGCTGATATTTTTCCGGAGTTGGAGCATGCCTGAAGACGATTACAGCTACCATTCAGCAATCGAAGTCTTTATTCCGATACTCTTGATGACAAGATGAGCAAAAATGGAAATACATAGCAAGTGTACACAGTAACACATCACATAGCGAAGGACATGGTGCCTATTTAAACTCCGGAAAAATAAGTTTTTAAAAAGTTGATTCAATCTCTGGAACCAAGATGCGAGATCCCCAGCCATGATTCATTTAGCCAAACATGCCACAGCTTTACACCGAATGTTGGGAAAGAGTTTACAGCAAAATAAGTAATGCTGCGTTTTTCTAGTTATATGTTTAAAACACATTTTGCCTGTAATTTAACTAAGGTCTTACAAAAAAATTTTTCCCTCATATCGCAATAAAAAAAAAATCAATATTGTCTGGACAGAAGATATGGTGATATGAATTTTAGCTCGAATTGGCCACCCACAAGCGAGGAACACCTCTGCAAAGTTTTAAAGAGGTGTTTCAGCTGAGTGTTTAGAGAGACTTAATGCCAGGATGCCAAGAATGTGCAAAGCTGTTATTCAAGCTAAGTGAATATTATAAAAAAATTAAATAAACAACATAAACAAAAGGAAGTCATTAATGGATCAGCAGACTGGCACCTGCGTGTCAAAACTCCTCTTCACTATTTAGACTGATTAATATCCTACAAATCCATATGCTCTGAAAGCCCTCTTTCTTCTACTTTGTCCTCTCTGATACGTTTTGTTTTTGTCTTAGTGGTATTCACTCAGAAAATATCCTAAATCCTTGTCCTTGATGTAAATAGGTGGCAACAGCAGACTGTTCCACTCCTGTCAGCCAAGCACAGGAATCTGAGGCTGGACCAAGTGGACACAAGCTCATAGACTCTGGACAGCTAGACTTCTTCAACAGATTAGACCTGTCATGATAATTACTTATGCTAGACGATATATCGTTCCAGAAACAATTGCTATAAATGATATTACTGTCGTTTTTTTTGTCTTTGTATGACACATATAAGCATTATGTATGGCTGAACGTTGTGTCAATTAAGTAAAACATTCAGCATTACAGAAGTACCATCATTTACATTTTTATCTCTATGTATATTTGTTTAAATCATTTCAGCATTAACACAGACTAGCATGCTAGTGTTTTTTTCAGTGTTAGAAGAAGCATTACTTTCAGAGGAGAGAGTGTGGGCTTGACTAGATTTAAATGTTAATTACAAGTCACATAATATAAGCAGTATTCTATGATGAAATGCTTAATTTTGTTTTAGATATTGTGATCAGAAGTTTGTGAAATCCCAGCAAATACCAAGCTGCCACTGAGCTTAAGCTAAGCCTTAAACCAGGGGTCAGCAACCCGCGGCTCCGGAGCCGCATGCGGCTCTTTCATCCCTCTTCTGTGGCTCCCTGTGGCTTTGGAAAATAAATAATGAGTATTTAAATAAAATGTATTTTATTTTAGTTCGTTAGTTTTTAAAATGTAATTCTAAATTTTAAGATTTTGGTGATCTTGTAAAATCTAAATAAAACGTGTTAAAGTTTTTTGTCGCTCTTCATTTGCGTCACAACCACTAATGTGCGACACCCACCGGCACGTGACTTCTTAAACTTTTCGACCCCAGGTAGGCCAACTATGGAGAATTCTAAGAAAAGTGTCTGAAGAAAACAGAACGTTTAATGCTACGTGGGCAGATTCATATGCTTTCACTGTTGACCAGACTGGTTTACCAGTATGCTTAATATGTAATGAGAAACTAGCAAACAACAAAAAGTCAAATGTCGCAAGACATTTCCAGAATAAACACGCAGCCTTTGCTCAAAAATATCCAGATGGAGATGAGAGAAAAAAAGCCGTTTCGGAACTGATGCGGAAGGTTGATCTGAGCAAAAATAATTTCAAGAAGTGGATGAAGTCTGCAAATTCAACTACATGTGCTAGTTTTGTGGCCGCTCGGGAAATAGTCGGCCACGGAAAGCCGTTTACAGATGGAGAATAAATGCAACACATTATGGTTTGATTATACATAGCATAAAGGCAAAAAAAAACGTTACATGTAGTGTTATTTCAATTTAAATGTCAAAAGGGTTTTGTAGCTCCCAGTGTTTTCTTTTCTGTGGGGAAACAGGTCCAAATGGCTCTTTGTGTGGTAAAGGTTGCCGACCCCTGCCTTAAACCCACGAGTGCTCTGTTGTATATATGAGACAACAGTAAGTCTCTCTGGATAAGCTAAAATTTAATATCCCAATATCTTACTTTGTAAAAGGAGTCCATTGAAAGGAGCACAACCCAAGGAACATCCAAAGCTTCAATTATCTTCCGGGCTACTGTTGTTTTACCAGACGCACTCCCTCCACAAAGACCTGTGAGTAGATCAATGAGAAAAGTTTGCCTTTTTTTTTTTATACCTTCAACCTTACAATGACTTAACAAACAAACTTTGAGAAAAGATGGTCCTGCATGTGTTAAACAAAAAACTTTTATATTATAAATAATCAGACTGGATTATTAGAGTAATTAGAAGTATAATAAGTAAGTATACTTACTTAAGTGTTGGAGAGAACGACTTCTTGAAAGAGTGCTAAAGACTAAGTAATCCCCTTTATTAAATACTTTTTATTTTATTAATTTATAGTTATTTAATTATCTTAAATATCTGGTTCAGACAAATCTAAAGTTGTGCACATTTGTAGTAAACATAGCCAATAAACATTGGTTTAGTTTACTCACCAATGACAAATGCTTCTTTGGATTGGGTGCCATGTTCATTGTACCAGGGTGGACGACCTGCTGTGTAAATGGTTCTCTTGCTTGTACGCAGCAGGGGGGGTTCTGATTTGCATTGGCTGGTGGTTCGTTTGCGTGGTGAAAGACCTGTGTTGACAGATGGGAGAAGTCTGTCCAGGGAGCCTTCACCTCCCCCGCTGTGAAGTCAAGAAAACAACAGACAGAAATGTTCACAAGTTTCTTTCTTTTATAAACTATGAATGGGAAACTTGAAATGCTTTTTCTAAAATTACAGTTTTAAACCTTCTGGATTTAATGCCATTTAATAACTGCTCATCTTGGTGATTCCACATACAACCTATGCTAAGGTTTACTTCTATTTAGTATCTGAAGTGTTGTATCTTAACTCAATCTTCTGGTCCTCCTCAGAGTTTAATAAATATTGTGCCTGAATACTGTGGATCTATGTAAATCTTAATCTAGTCTGATGATTTTCTCAGCTATTTGAATTGATTGATAAATAAAAATGAAGAAAGTACTTTGTTTCTAAACCTCCCAGTTCCCAAGATATGTCATGAAACATAAAATCGTGCAACAATAAATCAATACAATTAGGCAGCTTATACTCATCTTTCTTACCTAAGAAAGGGGTTGGAGTAGCAATATCTACATGTGTGTAATGCACGGTTTGGTCTACATAACCTTCCAAATTTTTTTTACCCTTTCACCCCTGTGTAGGAAAAATGCTCTTATGACAGACCTATAACATGTGGTCTTGTACACAAACACATCTTTCCAGACCAGACCAGAGTGAGAAGATCTGTGTGCTCAAACATGAATAGCACCAGCAAGTAGGGTTGGGTTCTGAGAACCGTTTTTATTTTACTGGTACATAATTGGGTCAATACCAGACTACAGATAAGCTTCTGTACAAATTATACTGTTATCGATACTGGCATTGTTTTATCTCTGGCAACACTAATAATATAATATAACAAAACACACCATCTACCTCAAGCAATGCACTGTATTTGCTATGTCACTGCAACTATCCTGCCTCAGCCTCAAATAGAAGTAACATCCATTAAAAAAAAAAAATCTAGTTAGTACTAGTAGTATTTGAGGACACCATTAAACAGCTCCGATAGTTAATTGCTGGAACTGCAGAAAAAGAACAAGAGCAGCCTCTAGAGGTGAATTACAAATGCCACACTTTTGTTTTTACATGCAAGACTGCACACTGCACAGAGACTATATTAATTTATACTTTATTTATTAATATAAATACATAAATATTAATAAATATGAATTTTATTAATGTATATATTAATTATAGAGAGTATCATTGATAACAGTACCGATAGGTACCAGGACCGATAAGCAGTATTGGTACGAGTATCGATAAAATGTAAACGATACCATCCCTACCAGCAAGTGGGCAATTTTTTGTGAGAATAGGCCAGACATAAGTGGGTCCCTACAAAGCCTATAGTTTTGTGACAGTATCTTAGTGGTAATTTGGCTGATTGGCATATTCGTCAAGCAATAAAGTAATTGTCAAACTACATAGCTATATCAACTTATATCTTGGTATGTCCACATCCAAATTTTGCACATGACCTCAGAATCTTGTTCTTTACAGAGATGTCTTCTAATGATCTTTCTCTTATAAAGCCCCACAGTTATGAAACAGCCTTTCAATTAGTGTTTGGGACTCAGAAGTCGAGGCTAAAAACATATTTATTTAATCAATTAATCAAACATATTTATTTAATTAAATATCAGTAGATTAGTTGGGTAAAGGAGCAGATCTGGAGGGATCATGGATATAGAGTGTTTGGTGAACTGGGATATTTGTATGCTGTCGTCCCCTCACTCTCACACGTTCATTCAGGTTTGTTAACGGTGGTTTGGTGGGCCGTCTCTTATCCCAGAGACCCCTCGTGTCTGTGTTACCTTCTGGCTCTCCCTTTTAGTTATGCTGCCATAGCGAGTCTTGCCAGAGTCCCCAACTGCACAGTGTCCTTTACTTTTATACAACAATCAGGATACTAAATAATCATAATATTAATAATAATTTTTTTTTCTATCACCCCTCTTCCTTCTCTCTTGTCCAGCATAGATGATCTATTGGATTGTGAGCTGTATAATTCTGATGTTAAATAGACACCTTAAATATTAGTCCTGTTTCTCAAACCATTGCTGCCAAATTTTTGCCATTATACTGTTAATTAGATAAAACTGTTTCCAAAAAGGGGTAATACTGGTCTGCAACAGCATTTAGCTAGGTGTTGTTACTGTAACTTTCATATGAATACACTGCTGACACTGCATAATAGTGTAATCTCTGCCACACATAAGCCTTCCAGGTAGACATGCACCTGGGTAGCCACATAATGCTCAAGAAAATAAGATTTATTTTACCAGGCCATTGTCTTTCATTACCCCTGGTCCAGTTCTGATGCACACATACTAAATGCAGGTACTTTAAGTGGTTGACCATGGTCAGCATTTGCACTCTGAATAGTCTGCAGCCACTTATGCAAGAAGCTTAAATGCACTGTGTATTCTAACACCATTATATCACAATCGGTATTAACTATTTCAGCAGTTTTTGTCACAGTAGCTTATCTGTGGGATAGGATAAGAAGAGCAAGCCTTCAATTCCCACACGTATTAATTACCCTTGGGAGCACACAAACCTGTCACTGGTTCACTTGATGTCCACATGTGGCTGGACAAGGTAGTTACTAAACACCGCAAGCTAGGAAACACCCCACCTCTCATTTAAAAAAAACCTCCAACCCAAATCATATGGGTATCTCAATTTAATTCGTATCTTGTCATTACTATTGTCAATTTGTCCAGCATCCAACAAATGAACTTTGAGAAATAACTGTTCACTTGCAGACTAATATATTTCCCTATTGATAGTTTATATTGTAATGAGATTGGTGATTAATATGCCCTGAAACTGCGGATTTTGCATGGATTGAGACAATCAAGGAAAAATGTAATTTAATTGTAAACCTAATTTTACATGGGATCTGGAAACCTTCTTCCCTAAGCAGAAAAGAATGAAATCAGAAAATACTGAGTCCCAAATCTACTACTGATGTTTTATGATAATTGGTCAGTGTTAAGCCTATGAAATTTTTGGTAAATCTGATTGGGTGATAAGCAAGTGAAATTGGAATCATTATTACCTTGATTTTTTTGTATTATGAGAAGTACTCATTATGCTTGCCCTGCTTATCCTTTATCCTATTTTTGCAACACAACACAGCCACCTGTAAAACTAAGCAATACAGTTGAATAAAGTTCATCAATTTAATTATATACCATGGAACTAAAAATGCTGGTGGGCTTTTTTCCCCAATTGTGGGTCAGTTGGTGTTCTACCAGTTTTCATAGATTGGTATTAGAGTTTATTTTCGTTGTGAATTTACTTTGTTACAGCATAGTAAAACATATTGACACATACTTGAAGGCATATTTTTGGGAGGCAAATGCATAGTGACAGTGAAACATCACACTGTTTGCCAGTGTTACGTGAAAGCACTCAGATGCTTAAATGTCCAAAGCCTCCCTTCATTCCGGTTGTTGATAATTCTATTTTTGTCCAGATGGATTTAGTTGCCTTGAAAGTTATTATAGAACACTTGAGAGGGACGCACTCTGTCCTCAGAAATACCCAGCACTATGAAGCAGTTACACAAGACATCTTATCCAAGATTTAATCCTTGAATGAGAGCTTTAGTGCTTACTTCACATCATTCTACTAATTAGTTTAAACACAAGGGAACAAACAACACAATCATTCAGTTAATAGTAGCTGACAAAAAAAAAAACTAGACACGTGTATGTTCCTTTTGTTTATATGCAACAAACTATGTAATTTAATAGGCTTAATGGGCAAATCTGCTCTAAAGACATTGAGCTGTTAGCCGCATGAAGCCGTAATATCTGCCCAGGGAATTCTTGCATGTTACCGCTATAGCTGCGTATATATCCCCCTTCGCTGACGGCGAATCGGCATGCGACGTCCTGCATTCTGTTGTTAACAGACTTAACACAGAGACCAAATGCCCTTCTCATTATCTCTGGAGATTTTAATCATGCCCCTCCACTCTGCCCACATTCACCCAGTATGTTTCATACCACACCAGAGACAAAAAAACACTGGACTTATTTTATGCCAACTCCAAGGAGGCTTGTACTTCAGCATCCCCCACCCCCCCTTGGGAAGATCGGATTACAACCCAGTTCATCTCCTACCTGTGTACAAACCCCTTGTATGCAGACAACCAGCTGTCTCACACACAGTGAGGACATGGTCGATTGAGACCAGTGAGGCTCTGTGTTTTAAAACAACTATGTGGGAGGAATTGTGCAATCCAAATGGGGAGGATATTGACAATTTAACAGACTGTATTATGGACTAGATCAACTTCTGTGTGGAGAATACTGTACCCACCAGGACTGTACAGTGCAACAACAAGCCATGGATTTACCTTGATATAAAGACTCTCATTAAAGAGAAGAAGAGGGTTTTATAATCAGGTAACAAGGAAGAGCTAAAAACTGTCAAACATGTATTTATTTATTTCCTGTACAGTGCAAAAAAGATAAGGTGCTATAAATCACAAACTAGCATTTAAAACATATTGGAAGGTATAAGGTGCTATTTAGTGCAGACCATCCCATAAAACATTTTCAAACAATACAACCACTGGAGGTGGCATAAATTGTGAATTCTGTAGACCACCCTTAAACATGAAAACTAGTGAAAGGTATGCCTCTAATATAGTCAAAGTCATATTAAATGTTTTTTTTTTATATGGTTTATGAGGTACTTATGCCTGGGGTATTACCTGCAGTAGACAAGCGTGGAAAACTTGTATAATTCCATAACTCTAGAAAATATAAGTTTCCTAATTATTCGATTTCTTTAAATATCTTCTAATTAAAACCATAATAAATGTTAAATAGAAAAAAAAATGTAAAGCTGAAAGTGGCTGCTTTAATAAGTAAAAGCATCTACAAGTCAGAAACCTCACCACTTCCACACATTACAAGTCACATGCTTGCAAGCTTGAAGAGTGATGGTGAAGCACACCGTGCATCATGTTGTATAACGTTTTAAACAATTAAAGAGACAAATAAAAATAGTAGAATAATTTAGTTTTTCAGTTTATATTACTTTTTACAACAAATGCAGATTCACAGAGAGGCAATGTGGATTTTGCAATTCTGCAGTGCTGATTTCATTCTTAGATTTTACACTCATTCATGACACACTTTTTATTACAATTAGATTTTTCATTATGTAGTATAATATTTTGCTATCCTCTGGCTCACCTGTTATCTAGCAAAAATAAAGAGGGACTGTGTTGGCTGAATATTTTGCCTACGATTTTGTAGGATAATTATCCAATAAACATACTTATATATATATATAGTGAAAAGAATTATCAGAAGAGTTGTCCAAGAGCCAAGGGCCACTTGGGGAGAGCTTCAAAAAAGACCTGGAATTGTTTCTAAAAAAAATAATAGGTAATGCACTCAACCGCCACAGCCTGTGTGCATGCTCACCACGCAAGACTCCACTGCTGAAGAAAAAACATGTTGAAGTTTGTTTAAAATTTTGCTGCACAACAGTTGTACAAGCCTGTGAAATACTGGGAGACTATAGTCTGGTCAGATCAAAATTTAACTCTTTGGATGCCATAATACACACCATGTTTGGAAGATAAATAGCACTGCACATCACCCCAAAAACCCCATTCCAACAGTGAAGTTTGGAGGTGACAAACATCATGGTGTGGGGCTGTTTTTCAGCATACAGCACTGTCAAAGTTATAATTATAATTGTATTGTATTGTAATTGTATATAAAATATAATTGAAGGAAGTATGAATGGAAAAATGTACAGAGACATTTCTTGATAAAAATCTACTGCCATCTACCAGGATGATTCAGATGAAACAAGGGTTCAGCAAGACAAGGAAACTATCAATTGGTTTTAGAGAAAAAATATAAAGCTGCTAGAATGGTCCAGCTAATCACCTGACTTGAATCCCATGAAAGACCTATAGAAAGAACTAAAGATCAGAGTTCATAGAAGAGGCCACAAAACCTCGATTTGAAGAATGTTTGCGTAGAAGAATTGGCCAAAATCACACCTGAGCAATGCGTGCAAGTAGTTTCTCCATACAGAAGGCATCTTGAAGTTGTCATTAACAAATCAAATAAAATTTTATTTGTCACGTACGCATACGTACAGAGTACGACATGCAGTGAAATGCTTTTTACGACTGTCCGGCATAAAAAGGAATGGGATATAAAGGGAATGGAATGAGGATAAAAATAAAACCAAGAAAAAAAGAAGGTACATAAATATAATAAGTATAAACTATATAAAATATGAAGATTTTTTTAAAATATGTGTATATACATAGATGCATATTGTAGATATTGATTAACGTGAATGTCTTTAAAGTGTCCGTGTGCAGTATGGTGTGGTATAAAGTGGCACTGTACTGTGCAAGTGCAGAGTTAAAGTGACAGTCCAGAGTTAAAGTGTCATAGTGCAAAAAAGTTGTGCAGAAAAGATGAAGCGAGAGGTCCAGTATTAGATCCTGCATGTTTCCTGGTTTAAACTCTGAATGGCCTGCGGGAGGAAGCCCCTCCTCATTCTCTCTGTGTTTGCTTTCAAGGAGTGGAAGCGTTATCCTGAACACAACAAAGAAAAGAGTCCATTGTTTGGATGGCTGAGGTCCTTCATAATCTTCCTGGCTCTGGTCCTGCACCGCGTGCTGTAGATGTCCTGCAGGTCAGGGAGCTCGGTGTGGATGGTACGTTCAGCTGACCGCACCATCCTCTGGAGGGCTTGCCTGTCCTGCATGGTGCTGTTCCCGAACCAGGAAGTGATGCTACCCGTCAGGACGCTCTCAATGGTGCAGGTGTAGAAAGTCTTTAGCACCTGAAAGGGAAGTTTAAAGTCCCTTAAGCGTCTCAGATGGTACAGACGCTGCCGGGCCTTCTTCATCAGGGTGTTGAGGTGACAGGACAAGACAGGTCCTGTGTGATGTGAACACCTAGGTACCAGAAACTGTCCACTCTCTCCACTGGAGTTTCGTTGATGTTTAGCGGCTGGTATGACCACTCCTGCTTCATGCTGAAGTCCACTATCAACTCTTTAGTTTCGCTGACGTTCAGGAGAAGATTGTTCTCTTGGCACCATCTCTCTAGGTTTATAACCTCCCATAGGTAGGCTGTCTCGTTGTTGTTAGAGATCAGGCCCAGCACAACAGTGTCGTCAGCAAACTTGATGATGGTGGTGGAGTTGGAAGTGGCCAAACATTCATATGTGCACAGTGAGTACAGCAGGGGGCTCAGAACACAACCCTGGGGAGCTCCAGTGCTGAGGGTGATTGTGGATGAGGTGTGTTTGCCCACCTGTATGGCTTGTGGTCTGTCTGTCAGGAAGTTAGAGATCCATTGACACAGTCCCAGTACCTCCAACTTAGAGGTGAGCATGGAGGGAATTATGGTGTTGTGTGTGTGTATATACATATACATATATATATATATATATATATATATATATACACACACACACACACACACACACACACACACACACACACACACACATATATATACATACACACAGTGGAACCCGGTTATGTAGATGTCCTAGGGGGTTGCCAAAAAGCATTGAGATAACCGATGATCAAGATAAACGAAAATCGATATAGCGGCAATATATTAATGTGCTTGAAATTTCTTTATTTACATGATATGCGTTAATAAATGAGAATGTGCATGCACGTGTTTTTGGAGGGTTTTTTTACACAACAGCGTTGCCACGATTTGTTTGATGAAGGCATGCTATAAAAATCTACATACGTTTGTTAACTGTCAGAAATCCACCTGCCGCGCCCCCTTCGGCGCCCCCTTCGGCATGGCAGGTGCTTTCTCGGCCGCTTTCTCTGAAGCTCCCGGCTTCAATCGCGCACATATGGTGCTCATTTAGCATCATCACCAGCTCCTATTTAAACTTCCACACTCTCACCGTCCGTTATTGTTGGTATATGTTGGTTCACGGTGGTCGTTGTTATCGCTCATGCGTATCCCGGTACGTGCCTTCCCACCGGCACTCTCTCAACGGCTGCTCTTTTCTTCCCAATGCGCATTGCGGATTCCCCCCCGATCCTGCCGGTGTTAATTCTATGCTTTTGCTGCTCATCCCACGTTCCGCGCTGCGCTCCTACCAAACGCAACATTTAACAACAAAAGGCATATGTGCACTAACTAACAGCAGATATTCACCAGTCTATAGATAAACGACGTTAAATGGCAAATTTCCCCCCCCTTGTGCTCGAGATATCAGGGTTCGGCGACATAAAAAAATCGACATAACCGATTAAAAAATGCTAAGACAAAGTGAGAATTTGTCAGTTCCACTTCAAAAACGTTGACTTAATAGGGTTGGCGAGTTAAGAGGATGTCAGAATGTCATTTGATCTTAAAAAATATAATCATGATTTGCACTATGAAACAGCACTTAACAAAGGACCAGCACTACAGGTTTGAACTGTTAAGTATAGAACCTAATTTATTTAAAATAACAATTTTCTTTTTTTGTCTCTGTGGCTTTACAAAAATGTTTAGGAATTACCTAAATTACTTATTTTTCCAGTCCCTCCATTTTCAGAACACAAAAATAATTGGACAGAGTTATAAATATAAGAATTCTTTTAATACTATGCACTCAATTCATTCCTGATATCTGGAAACCCTGAACATAACCAAATGTTGTTTCATCTCAAGGCACCTGGCCTTCGTTTCTGTTTACTAGTTTGCGAGTCTCTTTGCTGTCAGATTTATCTTTAGTGAAGGGCATAATCTGTTGCGTTAAGATCAGTAAAAACTAGTGATCTAGTTAAATTTGGATCAATACCTGCCCATGTTATAACAGAGTCTCTGCCAAAATTTGACAGATGATGTGGTATGCTTTGCACCCTGCCCCATTATTTTACCTCACATATACTCTACTCTACCCAAAATTCTTGTACAAGCTACCCTTGGTTTTATCTGTCTAAAGGAGGCTTTTTGGTCCAGCCTGTCTGTTTTTGCATGCGACCACTGATTTACATCTTAAGGTAAACCCCTTTGTATTTACATTTATGGAGGAGGCTCTTGGAAGACTTTGACAATGATACACCTACCTCATTTAAAGTGTTTCTGTTTCGGTTTTGCTGGACTTTCCAATCTATTTCTTCCTTTTAAGGATCAAATTGTTTGATAGGTCTGTTTATTTTTTTTTTTATTCTTTTGAGTCATAAATACTACATAAATAAATCACAGTGTAAACTGTGTATAAGTCATGCAGTATTTTTGCATTGCTATTTTTTGTACTGCCCTATTACATTACAAAAACAGGCTGTGGCATTTAAGCAATGGCTCATGGTATTAATGAGCCCGAAATTCACAAAAAAAACCAACAACAACAGTACACCTCCTTCACCAGGCTGGATCAACATTAACAAGGTGTTTCCGCCCACGGAACTGCTACTTACTGGGTGTTTTTCTTTACTGCACACTCTAGAGAGTGTTACGTGTGAAAATCCCAGATCAGCAATTATAAAAATACACAAAGCAGCTCATCTGGTACCAGCAATCATGCCAGTCAAAATCACTGTGATCACATTTTTTCCCATTCGGATGGTTGTTGTGAGCAATACCTAAAGCTGATTTTATGCATTAAACAGTTGATGCATGATTGGCTGTTTAGATTTTTGAGGCAGGTGCACAAGTGCTTCTAATAACAGTTCTTTACAGACTGACAGCCGAAACAAGAACAAGATCTGGCAGATGCAGTATAAAACAAAATAATAAAAAATATTAAGCATAGACCACATTTAGTGGAGTAACTGAAAATGTAAGAAAGAGAGAGAGAGAGAGAAAGAGAGAGAGAGAGAGAGAGAGAGAGAGAGAGAGAGAGAGAGAGAGAGAGAGAGATAACTAGAGAGAAACGAAGTAACTCAGGCTTACCTCCTGTCTGTCCTTAAAGCCCAGCAGCCTGAGATCCTGGCTCCAGAAAAGCCTGGCAGTGTGTTCATCGTGAGCAAGCAAGAGGGAAAAGGCACCTGACTGGGACTGTGCTTGTATATCAGCCAGCGTATACCAGGCAGGGTCATATACAAACATATGGGTACAAAGCTAATGTGCGTTAGCTAATAGCGTTACATGTCCTCTGTCAAGTAAGTGCCAAGCAAGAAAAAGGAAACTGCAAAACAGAAACTGATGGAAACAGAAACAAATACGAGAAATTCGAGGAGAAATTGAAAAAGAAAAAGGGAGGGGCAAGCGAGAGAGAGAGAGAGAGAGAGAGAGAGAGAGAGAGAGCAAGTGAGAGTGATAAAGAGAGAGAACTATAATTGAAACGTTTGTTTCGCTATTCTTTTTGAAATTATAAAGGAGATTTCTTGAGAAATGAAACTGCGTCAGAGCTGCTGCTCTGTGTATCACCGTCTCTCTCACTTCCCCCTCCCTTCTGTACTATACTGCCAACGTAAGAGGATAAGCTCTCTCCACAGAGTCTATTGGTGCTGGTATTTATAGCTCCAGGTTGGGGCCCTCCTACTTTCAGACGCACATAGCACCCTATACAGTCCTCTAACAGCACTGGGCATCTGGCAGTGTCATTATCACAATGGAGCAATGAAATAGAGACTTCAGGTATGCCTCTTATAAACTACATTCTGAGTAAGTGGGAGAGAAAAGGATTATTTTCTTTTTTGGGGTGAGCTATGGAGGCCAACTAACTTAATGGCACAATTGAGCAAAGCTGAAAGACAGGTGTGGCTGAACTTAGCATAAAAAGTTTAGAGCAGAGAGTGAATGATAAAACAAGATATTGGAAAGAAAGCAGTGCCTGTACATGGCAGAGACGGTATCTGTAGAGACATAAACCTGCCCTCACCTGTGTCACCTGCCTCACCCTATTAACCAAGCTTTCCCTCACGACACTGTCTGCATAGACATGCAGACAAAAATAAAACAAGAGCAGCATTCGCACTCAAAACCACATTATTTTTGCATTCTGTAGTAGTTATGTGTGTGCACATATAAAGACATTTAAACTGCAATATATAAACAGCAATATGAAACTTCACTGGACTGTCTGAATGTTTAGATAAAAGGGTTTTAACATTGCTTGTTTTCATTTAGCAGGTCTCTGTGATTTCAGTACTGAAAAAGGTCATACTGCTGTGCTGTGCATTATATGCTATTCTTCCGCAAATTAAATTAAAGAGAATATTTGTAAGAATTGTTCTGCCAAATTGGCAGGTTTTCAGGTTTTTTTTTTATTATTTTTTTTTTAAACATACCCTAAAGTACAAATGGCCTGCACAGGCATGATCATAAAACATCTAATGCCACTCCAGGCATGAGATCAAATTCATGACTTAGTAAGTGCATTGAATGCTTCCGATTCCACAAGTTTGTGCACACATGCGCTCGCCTACATTATATAAAAGCATTATTGCTTTGGAAATGATAAAGAATCTAAACAGTGCATACAACTGCAAGATAATACTTGCTGAGGATTTTGTTGAATTAAACAAATTTTTGTTAAATTCAAATGAAACGTGCTGCAGAATTTCAGAAATGTGCTACCGTGTTTGTGTTACACTAGAGAGCCACACCTCAAAATGCATGCAATCAGGCGTTTATAACATGACAGGCACAAACAACACAGAGTGTTGGTGGGAGCACTTTATCGCTACTGTGTCCACAATGTTATGTCCTCTTTGCTATGGCTGTGTTCACACCATTATGTCCTCTTTGCTATGGCTGCATCCACACTGTTATGTCCTCTTTTATATGGTTGCCAACACTATTATGTTCATTTTGCTATGGCTGTGTCCACACTGTTATGTCCTCTTTGCTAGGGCTGTGTTCACACCATTATGTACTCTTTGCTATGGCTGTGTCCACACTGTTATGTCCTCTTTGATATGGTTGTGTCAACACTTATGTTAATTTTGCTAGGGCTGTGTCCACATTATTATGTCCTCTTTGATATGGTTGTGTCAACACTATTATGTTCATTTTGCTATGGACATGTCCACACTGTTATGTCCTCTTTGCTATGGCTGTGTCCACACTATTATGTCCTCTTTGCTATGGCTGTGCCCAACCTATTATCTCCACTTTACTATGGCTGTGTCCACAACATTATGTCCCCTTTGATATAGTTGTCTTAACATTATTATGTCCTTTATGCTATGGTAGCATGCACACAATTAAGTCATCTTTGCTATGGCTGTGTCCACACTATTATTTCCTTTTTGCTATGGCTGTGTTCATACCATTATGTCCTCTTTGCTATGACTGTGTCCACACTGTTATGTCCTCTTTTATATGGTTGTCAACAATATTATGTTAATTTAGCTATGAATGTGTCCACAATGGTATGTCCTCTTTGCTATTGCTGTGTCCACACCAATATGTCCTCTTTGCTATGGCTGTGTCCACACCAATATGTCCTCTTTGATATGGTTGTCAACAATATAATGTTACTTTTGCAATGAATGTGTCCACAACGTAATGTTCTCTGTGCTATGGATGTGTCCACACTATTATGCCCTCTTTAATATGGTTGTCAACACTATTATGTTAATTTTGCTATAGATTTGTCCACACTATTATGTCCTTTTTGCTATGGCTGCGTCCAAACGTCTGCATAGATCTTCTTCTTCTTTAATGAATTCAACGAAGTCTTTCTTAGTCGTCCGATACGAGAAATGACACGTTACACATGTTAAGTTATATATGATAATGGATATAAATCGAGCTTTATAGCAGCCATTCTATTAGACGATTTAAAGATTACAAAACATCGTTTTTTACAAAACCAAAGTTTCAACTGGTTGCTATTGAATTATACCATGAGCGATTTCATGAGCCGTGAAGGAAACGTGATGCACTGTAGAGGTCCACCGGCACCACGGCACTGTAGCTGAGAGTTTGGGTAATAATATGGCTATACTGGCTATAACTTATCGGTAAATACGAGCTCAACCATTTATCCAAAAAACGTTTGTAATGTACCTTGAAGATCGCACTGATGATTTCTCACCGCACTCCATCGCTGAAAGCCTTCCTGGTGTGCACACGAGTAGGTGTAGTTGGAGTCAGTAAACGTCACAGTGTGCTGGTGCTTTCTGGGATGTATAGTTTCATTAGTGTGACTCTGCAAGCTATTTGAAGTCAAGTGACTACAACTTCCAAGCTTCATTTTAGTTTTCAACTTGGCATTCGGTTTTAGCTCGACAAATGGCCATACTCTTATATGGAGATGTCAAAACGAGATGAACAAATGTGTGGCCAAAAGATAGAATAAGTCACAGTACAGTTAGTCAACAATATTTTATTAAACATTTGCGGGTTGCTAATGCACAATCAATACAATGTTGGGAAAATAGACAACAAAGGGCTTAAAGCTGTTGATAAACTAGATTTTAAATACTTCATTGGAGAAATATAACATTTCCAGACTTAGCTCCAGTCATACATTTAATCTTTATAATAAGTCTTTTAAACTGTTTCAACAGACCACATATAATTTATTATTCTGCTCCCGTCATAAAATATTACATATTGTCTGTTGGTTAAATAGTTAAAATTGGGAAAAGAAAAGTAAATTAAACCATTTGAAATGAATCATCTAAACACTCCCTAAGGTACAAAAGCCACACTGCACAGGCAAGATAATAAAATATCTATCACCACTCCAACACTTCCAATTCAAGCCTATTTCATGACCTAATTAGTGCATAAAATTCACCCTCACGCACACACACACATGGATGACAAGTTTAACATGTACTTCAAACTGTATATAAATGCATACATATAAACCAAATTCATGGACACAAGGAAAGTAGCAAACAAGAAAAAATAGATTACAATTTACATTGCACTTGGGAAATACGAAATATTCTAAGCAGTGCATACAATTGCGATATAACACTCGGTAGGGCTTTTGTTGTATTGCTGTCAATTCAAATAAAACGTGTTGTAGTATTTTAACTTTAAACTAATGCATATGTGTAAATGGCAGACTAGGAAGACATATTGTTGAACTCATGAGTACTCATTACATGAGTATCTCTACAAGAAATGGATACAGTTGTCTTTAATTTACCAGGTAAACCAAAAAATCAGTACTGTATAATGTTACAAAAGGATTATATGGGAAGACACCTCAGACTGATTTTTTCTGCTTATATATGTATGTATACATGAGTACACCCCTTACATTTCAGCAACCATTTTAGTATATCTTCTCAAGGGACAATGCTATAGAAATTAAACATATATTTGAGAGTGGGCAATGTGAAACTTGTATGGCGGTATAGATTTACTGTCGACTAAAAATAACTCATACAGCCATTTTATATATATAATATATATATAATTGACTAAATCTGTATTGCACAAGAAGAATAAATGGCAGGGAAATGGCCACAAGCAAATCAAAAAATTTCAAATATATGCTCAGCTCCTCTCATATCTATGTAAGATGGGCAGAAGGAAACCACATTATTATCATTAGACTAAAATGGAGCAATCTGGTTTAAAACCAAAACATAATGTTTTGTGCAAACCAAATACAGCCGGGGAAACACAATTCCGATAATCAAGCACATGGTGGTAGGAGCATCATATTCAAGTGCTGCTTTTTAACAAGAGGACCTGGAAAGCTTGATACCATCACAGGCAACATGGATGGGGCTACATCAGCCAAAAATCTGCATTTAAATTCAACTTATATGGTCCAAGAGGTCAATGAGGAAAGCATTGAAAAAATTATTCAGGGGCTATACACTATAAAATTCAATGAACCTGATTGCTGTCCACAAACATTCCCCATCTAATTTGGCAGAGGTGAAGAAAGTATCCTATTAATTACGCAGTCATTAAATTATTTTTTTATTTTTAATAATTTATAAGACATTAAATACTGTATTTTAAGTTTTTTTTTAAGTATTTTAGGAGTCCAAAATAGGTACAAAATAATAAATAACTCTGATATTCGATGTTGCAAAACTTAAAAAAAGAATCACTGGGGAATGAATATGTTTGTTTTAGAGTCACCTTATTTGTAAGCACGGAGGCACTCGAGCAAGCATGCAGTGAAACTATACTTAAGAGCACTAAGGCATGTTTTTTACACATGCTTTTCCCTTGTTTACCAGCATCTAGTCAGCATCTAGGCTCAGGAATGAAGATGCATTTGGTTTTTAATGGCCATGCTTACTGATTTGTTTCTACATGCTCAGTTCCACCTCTCATCATATTAAAAGTACTGTTCAAATGTCATGGGTTCTTAAACGTAAAACTCAGCATGAGGAGTTAATTACAAACAGCACAATGTAGCAAACAACATAAACAGAGCTAAATATAATATTCTGCAATATGGAACCACAGTGTGATCCCAGCACCAATGGAACAATGCTTGATAACAGGTTTTGGGAATACATAGTCGTATGCTAAATATTCTTTGTCCAAATAAAACACTGTATAATGGTAAACTTTATGGTTTAAAAACCCATAAACCAACTAAAAAGGGAGGATAAATAATAATATTTATGCATTGTATGGAGAGATGGTGCAAGAAAAGCTTGCATTTCAAGGATGGTATAGGGGAGAGAAGAATAAAGTGCAAGAAAGTGCAAGCATTTTTTCCCCCTTAAATGTGCTAAATATTGGGAATTGTACTGTTCCTGTTCACCAACCAATTTCAATAAACCAACATAATAATAATAATATAGACCTTTATGTTGTCTTTTTTATTTAAAAATGTTTTTAAGCCTCTTTTATGAATCCAATCTCCTACCTCCCATTACGGAACATAATATTGCCATGAAATCTTGACTCTGCTTTGCTTAAGCATGATTCAAAATTAATGAAAGTCATGTCACGGACTCTGAAGAGAAGAAACTGACTCAAAGTGAATCAAAAGCCCTACACAAACTAACTCATGTTTAAATTATTAAATAAAAGTATTTACTTATCTTTATGTACATGTGCTTTAATTGAAGTTGCTATAATTGAGTATATGAACATATAATTATATGACTAAATTAAAATAGATGATCTGAAAAAACAAACAAGCATTTCTTTCATTATTGGCTGTTGTAATCAGCAAATTCCACATGTTCAACATGGGTAAGCTAGAAATGAACAGATGTGAAGCCCTAGATTGATGGAATAAGAATTTATTCTAAGATTACTGATCTATGGAATCAATGATAAAGAAGACTGACATTCAACCAAAAGTCCTAATAACATCCTGAACATTGGTGAATCTTTTCAGCACAGGAAAGAGAGAGTAGAAGGGCTTGGAAATTAATTGAATTTGTATAATATTATGATATTATAATATTATAACATGCTCAACTTCGCTAGACAAAACTTTTTCTGACAGAGTTTAGCTGCTAGTGCTATTTTTGTACATGTAGCCTATAAAAGCACAAGATTTTTGATCCAACAAAGCAGTAGCACTCCTTGCCATCTGAAGAATGGCATGGAAATGCATAGAGGAGCTCCTTCTGACGACACTTTAAAATCGGCTCACTGATTACATCGATTTTAAGTAAGAATAATGTATTTTTTTTTTATTATCAAGAAATTTGTATAGATATTTAATTATAAGCTACAGTAAATGTATATCATACTAGTTAAATTAGTTCATACAGAGTGCTGGACAAACTTCTCTGGTTCTTCGTTCAATTCATGAAGGGTTTAATTTTCTACCTGACATTCTTCATGGTTAAGTTGAACGTATGCGTTTGATCTATGTAAAATGGTTCTTTTCTGATAAAATGGTAGCACAATAATCTTTTTTCAAAATAACCTATTTTTTCTAACACTTAGCAGTTTTTAACTAAAATCAACTTCTGTACTGGCTACAAGAAGTAGGATGGCAGTCATACATGGGTACAATCTTATTCCCCTTTAGATTCCAAGCAAATTCCAAGCAGATTCCAAGAGACTGGACACCAACCACAGCAACACACTATTGCACAGGAAGCAGACTCTTTCAACAGCTATCTAACCCAACATACAAGTGCCTTTAACTGAACAAATTATATATTAGAAGATAATGCAAATCAGACATTGACCATAAAATAAAATAGAACATATTTACCACCCTTTTTGGAAATCAGTGGACAGAACAAACTGGTTTGTATAGTATTCATATATGGACATACATAAACACAATACTATATATGTAATATCAGCTGTAAATTAGCAGTGAATTAGCACTAGAAACTGAATATCTTGTTTTAATTGTTGTTTAAGATCTGTTTTAACCGTCAGAAATGTTTTTTTTTTCTAATAATGTTTTAGTGTGTAAATGCATATGCACACATACATATGGACATTAAATATGCTTTCAGTACACTTTTTGACTAAAATAATTTTAAAATAAAACAGAAGAAGGATTTTCGATTATCAGTATACCAGTAGAGACATTTCTTTTATGTACACATTCTCCTCTGAAAGTATTTGAACAATGAGGCCAGTTCTTTTGTTTTTGCTATACACTGAATTCATGATCCACTGAAGGACATGGCACAAAAATACAAAACTTTGGAATGTTCAGAAAAAAACCACTGATGTACTAACAACAAGACTTACTAATAACAAGATAAAAACGGGCTTGCCAAGGAAAACAACAACAGTTGATGACACTATGATAGAAATAAAAATACACAAAGACACAGTGACATCAACAACCACCAAAGGCAAAGGTGTCAAGTAATCATAATCCAGTGATTGAAGAAGACTCCGAAAACAGAAACACTGGGGCCAAAACAAAAGATACAAACCATTTATCAGCATTAAAAATCAGAAGGCCAGATTGGAATTCACCAACAAAAAATCAAATAAATGCCATAAAATTTCTGAAAACATCCATCAAAGTGATGGGAAGGCCAAAGTTTTTGACAAAGAAAGCATGGTGGTGTCTTGAGCTTGCATGGCTGCTACTGAAATAGGAGCAGTAATCTTTATTAATGATGTAACTCATGGTAGCAGTGAAATGAATTCAGAAATCACCAAACATCCTTATTGGCAAATCGAATTGGGGCGCAAAATAAACTGCCAACACAATGAAGGACAAAACAACACATATGGGGGAAAAAGGTTTAAATTGACCAAGCAAGTCACCAGACCAAAATCAAACTGAGCTTGCACTTCACATTCCTGAAGAGGAGGCTGTGGGGAGATAATCAACAAAACAACGAACAACTGAAAAAAGAAGCTGCAGGCGTGATGTCAATGGGTTGCCATCCTGATGCAGGTATTACAAAGGATGTTTAACCAAATTTTAAGTATTATTTTTTACAATCTCTGTTCCAATTATTTTGCTCATCTAAGACTGGGTTGTCTAAAACCAAAACATTAAAATGTAAATATTAGAAATAATATTGACAATTTAAGATGAAATTTGAATCTACTATCTCTTATTGATCTTTTGATTTCAAATTTAAATGTCTTTAGTATATAGAAAAAAACAAAAGTACTGACCTTGTCATTCCGATACTTTGACAGGGGAATGTTTATTAATTTTAAGTACAGTACAGACCAAAAGATTGGACACACCTGCTTATTCAAAGAGTTTTCTTTATTTTCATGACTATGAAAATTGTAGATTCACACTAAAGGCATCAAAACTATGAATTAACACATGTGGAATTATATACATAACAAAAAAGTGAACTGAAAATATGTCATATTGTAGGTCCTTCAAAGTAGGCATCAAGAGAATGCCAAGAGTGTGCAAAGCAGTAATCTAAACAAAAGGTGGCTACTTTGAAGAACCTACAATATGACATATTTTCAGTTGTTTCACACTTTTTTGTTATGTATATAATTCCACATGTGTTAATTCATAGTTTTGATGCCTTCAGTGTGACTCTACAATTTTCATAGTCATGAAAATAAAGAAAACTCTTGGAATGAGCAGGTGTGTCCAAACTTTTGGTCTGTATTGTATATATATCAGGTTTAAAAAACAGTGCAAAAGTAATGCAAGAGATAATTGTTAACACTTACTCATCTGCTCACCCATCTGTTATTCTATATCAGTTCCATCTTCTGTGTAATATTTAAACGGGGGTGATGACTTATAGATTAATTATTATTTTGTTTGTTTACTGGCATATTTCTAACAATATCCTATCTGGAATTGAAGTTGCCATGTTACTCTTTGAGCTGTGCTTTCTTAGATTTGGCTCTCTTCTTAACAGGTGGCTGCAAATCTCTATTGTGGTTTAGATTTTTACCATCTGTTGGTGTTGTGTCACTGTTAGATGTGGTGCAATCATGGTTCTGGCTCGAAGTCTGGACTGGCGTTGAGCTTGTGATTGAATCTGGGGTTTGGTGATTCATGGAAGGTCTATTGCTGCTATTCATAGTCTTTTCTTGGGTGGATGCTGTTTCAATCAGGCGTAGTTTTGGTTTCCGACCCCTTTTCTTCCAGGCTACTCCATTTTTCATGTCTTTCTGCAGCTTGTTGCTCTGTGAATCTTTCTCCTTGCTGTTAGACACGTGGCTTGTTGCTCGAAACCAATTCTGAATTAAAATGAGGGAACAGCAGGGTGTGTGGAAAGAGGAGGTGAGAGCAGCTGACACTGGTCTTGTGACAACGTAAAGTCAAATAAATTATGTGTCTAAGAATGTGCATGCAGGTGGGTGAATGTTATTTGTGTATGTATGAAGATGAGTGTTTTTTATATATGTTTTAGGGCTCACCTGAGAGTGTGTCTTACAAATGTGGTATTTCACCCCACTCTCAGAGCCGAATTCCTTCTGGCACAGTAAGCATGTATACTTTCCCACAATGACCCCCCCCTATTTGGAGCAAAATTAAATGGAGACAGTGAAACAGAAAAATGTGCAACATATCAGTATGTATATATTTAGATTACTGTCCAAATTCACCTGTTTATATACTGAAAAATAAAATTAACAGACATGACATAAAGATCCTGACTATTTAAACACTGAATTTCAAAATGATTACACTTCTGAGCATTAGCTTGTGTCTAACAAAACTGTACACACATTTGAATAGTCTATCACAGAATTGTATTTGCCTGGACTTTCTCAAGTGTATGACACTTGATTGAACTGAAAATGCCCACAATAACAATTTCAACACCATTTGTAATTGTAAGAATAGTAATACTTTCTTACCAGATTTACCAAACCTTGATAATTTGTACATGTAAATGCTCATAGACTACAGAAGTTAGTAGTGTACCTTGATGCAGCTGGTAAGATGAGCTTTAAGTCCAGACACACTTGAATAAATGGCCTCACAGCTCTATCAAGGGAAACAATCAAACAAAAACCTATTATATTGTTACTGTATCTCAGAAATATATGTTGTGTTTTTATTTCCATAAAAGGGTAAATAATAATAGAAGAATGAGTTTGCTACTTACACTGTTGGGACAACAGATGAAACCCTTCTCCTTCACTTCATTTTTCCAAGTATCCAAGGTTTCAGGGTTATAAGTAGGAAGGCCTGGTCGTGTGTAATTTAGCTAAAAGACAAAAGAAATTGGAGTATAAAGAGAGTAATCAGCTGATAACAGCCATTGATAATAGTGGTTCTAGAGCAAGTGGCACCTTTTTACAGACAGCATTTCTTATCAAGTGCTTTAGAACATACTGATTTATATGAAACAGTAAAAAAAGGTGGCAGTGGATATAGCATACAACAAAGAAAAGCTTTTAAAGAACATTTAAAAATACATGATTTTTAAATTGTGGCAGCAGTAGAATGGTCATCTATCAGCTGTGAGAGGAGGTGAGGTGGTCTTTCAGTTGAGTTAACCCTAACCCTAACCCTAGCTGTCTCCTGAATTTGCTCCTTATCCATACACACCAGGCTACATTGTGCTGCCCAAAGCCAGGGATCAAGGACTACCTAGATGCTGACACAGAAGCCTCCTCGCTTGGTGACAGCCTTCTTCAGCCTTCACCAAACCCAACACCAGGCCTGGAGATGGCTTCTGATCACTGAAGGTCACTGAGGTTCCAGTGACCAGTGTTCCTGTACTTTCTTCTCTTCAGATCTGCCTGGTTCATCCCAACGTCCTACCTCTGGAGTCTTTCTCAATTGAGACCACACTGTGCAGCTGGGGATGGTTCCACATGTACAGCATAAAGATCCTTATAGCCGCTGAGCACCCCAACACAGGTAGCATGAATAGTTCTGCATTTATGTGCCTACTACTACACACCTCAATAATGGGATAGCAATGAATGGACATTCTGTGCCACCCAGATAATGATGGGTTCCCTTTTGAGTCTGGTTCCTCTCAAGGTTTCTTCCTCAGACCATCTCAGGGAGATTTTCCTTGCAATAGTCACAACTGGCTTGCTCATCAGGGATGAACAATTACAAGGAACTACCTTATATGCAATAAATGTGCACAATCTTTACATAACCTTATTACCACTTTACCTGTATAAAGCTGCTTTGAGACAATGTCCATTGTAAAAAGCGTTATATAAATAAAATTGAATTGTATTGTATTGAATTTAACTGAGGATGGCTGCTCTCTGCCGATCTGCAGAAGCTGAAGGACTCCTGTTGCTGGCAGAGGAGGACACAGAACAGTTTATTAAGATGGTTGTACAGGAATGTTATCAGTCAACTCTCGAAAGGAACAGTAGAGTGGGTCCAATGGCACTAGTTAATGTCCCTGGATGAGGGTATTCAGTTGGTGAAGGATCACTTGGTAGTGGTTTCCACGTTCAGTTGTTATTCTTTCCTTGCTCTCTCTCTCTTCTCGTGTCCCCTTCCCTAGTTCTATCTTTCTGGGACCCTCAGAGCTACCCCACAACTCATCCGACTCAGCAGAGCACTCCATTAATGTAGGATGCACACCTTGGGTCAGTTAACAAAGAAGACTCCTACAGATATGGTGTTAAGGGGCTAACCATACTATTAACCTGAACACAAAAAAAATTTATATTGAGATTAACTCAAATCT
Source organism: Silurus aristotelis (assembly GCF_946808225.1). Classification (NCBI taxonomy): domain Eukaryota; kingdom Metazoa; phylum Chordata; class Actinopteri; order Siluriformes; family Siluridae; genus Silurus; species Silurus aristotelis. The sequence continues at coordinate 15,381,076 of NC_139592.1, read as the reverse complement.
ATGCTCATAATGGGAGTATTTAAGGTCAGACAAACACTAAAAAAGAAAGAAAAGGAAACCAATTTTGGTTTAAAAAAGCCAGTTACTTGTTTTGCACTTCTATAATTGAAATACAGAATACAGTACTAAATGAAAAATCAGCTGGAGCATTAAGTGACATGTCACAACAATGAAAGCAGAATGTCATAGCAGTGGCCCAATTGCTATTTTTTAAGATTCAAAAACTGAATACAGAGTTAGCCATATGACAGAAAAGTGATTTTTTTTAAGCAGGTACAAAAACTGGCAGAGTGCATGGGCAAAAACAAAAACACGATTAGTAACAGCCCACAGAGATAGACCGTGAGTTAGCTAAATGCCACAAATGTAGTTGGTATTTTTAAGGGGCTGAGTTTTATTCTTAATGTTTGAGCTTCACTTTGCTGGAGAGTGACTATTAGTGGGATTATCACAGTGGGATTATCTAATTATCACTGAGATTATAAAGCTCATTATGAATGTCCCTCTGCCATCAAAAGGTTTGAGCTTCAAGGGTCAGCTGTAAAAGGAGCGAAGGCAAGCAAACCAGCATTCTCACCTGTGTGTTATTACAGCTTATTTAATTATGTCTCTCTATTTGTGCTCTAAGCAACTGCTGTAACCAGAGACTGAAAGCTGCTGAGCTGGCTGAGCAACACATATACACATGCACAAACACAGTGTAAATTTGAAATTGACAAAGCTAAAGCTGCAAGTTTAGCGCAGATCAGTTTATGTGTAGTGTTTTTATTATTTGCGTTTTACACATGCACTGAAAAGCACAGAATAAATAAATGAGTACCCTCATATACAATTTTAGATTTAGTACCCCCCTTGCAGTTATAACCTCCACTGTTGGGATTTACCCCCTTCAGTCACAAAAAGCATTAATAAAGCCAAGCGGTGATTTTGGGTTAGAGGTCCTACAGTGCAATCAAAGTTCCAGTTTATTCAAAGGTTTTCAGCTGGGTTTGGGTCACTGTTTTGTGACAGCCACTTGAGAACCTTTTAGCAAAACATGTCTTCGTGGACATTCTACACTGGGAATGGTCATGTTGGATCATGCTTGGGCTAGGCCCCCTATTTCTAATGAAAGTAAACTGTAATGCTACAGCATTCTCAACTATTCGATACAATTTTGTGCTCCAGCTTTGTGGACGGCCTGCATATGGGTGTGATGGTCAGGTGTCTACAAACATTTGGTAATTTAATGTATGTAATCATCTGACGGCAGAGATCAAGTGAACTAATATATAAAAAGTAAGAAAAAAACATAGACCTCGTATTTCACAATAAAGTAATCCTATAAAGGTAGTAATTAACTTGTGATTATATATATCCATTTGAATGCATTGAATGAATGGTTTAACTAATGGACAAGAAGAGGCCAAAAGCAAAGAAGACCACATGGCTATTTACATGTACATTATGAGTAAGAAGTAAATGGTGTCATAGATTTAAAATAATAGTCTTCTCCTTCCTCACCCTTTTAATGTCAGGAACAAGGTCATCTTTGATGCGACGTTTGGTTCCCCAGTCCTTAGCCAGTTCATCCTCTGCAATCTCCTGCAGGTGGAAAACAGCTACCTGTGCCGAGCGCCTTCTCACCCTGCCACTGGGTGTGCGCTCTAGGTCCAAAAACTTCTCCTCAGCCGCCAGTCTGGCATCCTTTTTATTCTCTTGCTTTTCCTCCATTTTATTCTTCATTTTTATAATAACTGAATCTGATTTTGCATTGTCAGCGAGGGACTGCCCTTTCTCTTCTTCCTTCTTACTATCCTGCTCAGTTCCTTCACTGATGGGGGTCTGGAAAGATACATTTATTTATTAAATTAGCTTAATTGTCAATAATGTTAGACTTGTTGGTCGAATAGTCACATATATACAAAGGCTTTAGTTCCAAAGGTTACAAAGATTCTGGGTTTTGGTTTTAGGTATTTGACAAGAGAGAGAATCTGCCATGTCTTCCTCTGAAACTACTCTTAACTAGCTTGTATGAGTAACAAGTATACAATTGTACGAACACAATTATAGATAATTATATTATATAGAGCATAATCGCTCTGGATAAGGCCGTCTGCTAAATGCAGCAAATGTAAATCTAAGCTTTAAATACTTTATTTTCATAAAAGGTATTTAATGTTATTCACATTTTAGTTGTGTCCCACATTTTCACTCGGTACTGTTACCTTAATATATTTACCCTTCTAAAAAATAAACATTTTACAAGTCAAATATTCAACTGGAAGCTGCCCCATCTGGAGCTTTTTAGTTTTTCTTTTCTGGTAATTTTAAGACATTGTGACTGTAACTCAAAAGGCCAATCTCAATGTACTGCCATAAAACCTAAATTATTTCTAAAATGTTATTTGTTTATTTGAAAATAATATTTTTTTGTTAAACCAGTCAAAGAAAGTGGAGGGAGACTTAGGGTCAAGGACAGAAGAAACTAATTAAACTAGACATGATTATAATACAGTATTAAATAATCAGGTTGCAGAAGTAAATGTATCTAAGTTACAGTATGTTGTAACTATTGTATCTAATGTACACTTATGGTGATGCATGTGTGTTTTGGGTAACGCAATCACAGGCAAAATATTATGATGCCTTAGATTGTGTGGAAGTGATAGACTAGTCAGCTAAAGGACAGATACAATCAGTCGTAGTATTGATTATCTTGTTACAATGGAACACACAATATGGTTAAAGTTGATTTGCTGGAAGCAGGAAAAATTGTCAGAGTATCTATAAAACAACAGGTTTTCTGGGGTTAGAAGTTCTTGGGTGTAATTTGCATTCCAATTCATCCAAAGGTTTAAGTAGCGTTTAGGTCATGAGGGAGGCTGCTATGTTGACCTCTGGTTGAAGTATGGTTTGGGAGGCAGCTTTGTTGGCCTCGGGTTGGCACTTGCCTTTCCTTCCCTCATAAAAACGAGGGAATATCATAGCAGGCTTATCATTCAGACTGACCCTTCTCTAGCGAGGGCATCATATCGGACCTGGGCCCCTCATGGCCAAAAACCCTAATGAGCAGACTGATGAACCCAGCAATTTTGCCAATCTCCTTACTACTTTGGGTGATCTGGAGCTTTGCCCACTGCAGAGGCAAGAGAACAGGATAATAAGATAATGATCCCCCTCAGGCTTTGGGTTCAGCAGAATAATAAATGATAATAAATAATAAACCTGGCTTTACATGAAGATTACTCTGTTCTCTGTGCTTCTATGATGTCGGTAAAGTAAACAAAGTCATATATGCATTAATAGCATGATAGCAGGAACGGATGCAAATGCTGAGTAAGAGTGGTTATTATTTTAAACAGGCAATCAATCCTAATCAGAAGTCAGGTCATGTGTAAACAGCAAAATTACAGCAAGAAATGAGAAAACAAAAGTAAGATCAAAAACGTGTACATACGCTACATGCTGCCGCAACCAAAGGGGGGGAATCTCTAACAAAAGCATCCATTTCTTTTTAAAACAATCCGTATACATCTGGGTCCCATTGTTGTCCCATTTGTGTCTGATTAACGAATCTATCTGTTCAAGAATCCTGGGTCTTCTTCTCTGTTGTATTTTTCATTTGACTTTTTTAACCTGTACTCCCACCAAAACATTTTCCTTCTGACTGGAATAAAAACTTCTACAAAAAAAGTGTAATTCACCGCATTCACCACATGTTCTGAAATGTTACTTAGAATCCCAAAATGCTTCCTGTTCAATAAACCATTATTTTTTATCTTCTCTCTAAAACCTGTAAAATGACCTGGGTTTTGTCTCAGAATTGGTGTCAGTTTGCATTGTTATACAATTATATGGTGGTTGTTTCTTTTTCTTTTTTAGAGATATTATCAAACAGATTATGCATCTCTATAATATACACATAAAGGTTTTTATACCAACTGAGCAATACGAATGCATGTCAACACACCTAAACACCTGTAGACAGTTGTTTTGCATGTTGATGAATGTAAAAAGTTGCGTATGAAATATTACAGATGCCAGATACAAATATGTTCTGGCTGTGCCTATTAGACTGAATAGGAAGCAAAAGCAAATCTGTTATGCAACTTATTGCAACTGTCAATTATTTCATTGAGTTTACATTAACTTATATTTAATTACCCTGAACATTAGGTTAAAAGCAATAATCATATGCAAAATCACATGTTAAATTATGTATACCTCTAAAAAAAGAAGTATCCAAAAAATAAACAACACTAAAATCTGTAACGATTCATAACTAATTTACACATTTTGCTTTGTAATTTATAACAAAAGAAATTGAGACACTAACACCTACAACATCCAACACAGATTACAGTGCTACATTAAACAGGGAGGCTTTATCGCTGAATTACCAGTAAGACTTATATTACCAAAAGGCCTCCAGCTTTGTAGTTCACTTGTCAGTTAGCTTGACCTCTGACCTTTTGAAAAATCTTTAAATTCTTTTTGAAGCCAGGGAAAGTCTTGGAGGTGACACTGGAGCAAGTGGAGCAGGACACCTCACTGTGCTCCAAAATGGCATCTTTCACCTCAGAATCAAGAGGTGGGGCTAAAAAGGACAAAATATAAGAATTTAATGTAATGCTTAAAAGTTATTGTGTGAAGACAGGGTTAGAGTGACAAAATTTTAAATTTTCTTACCATGACTTTGGCAGGGCAGTTTCCTTTTGGCTGGATCCAGGGTCAATTGTTTCTTCTGAGACTCCTTACTGAGTGATGCCCCATCTGGTCGCTTTGTCCTGCAAACCTTCAGCTTTTCATCCACTTTATTCATCCCTGCACACATCACAGAATACGTAGTAATGCACCAAGACATGAGAGTAAATAATTAATCAAAATGATTAGAGAGAGCAAGGAAATTCAATGGACCCAGAATTGACATTCAAGTACTTTTAAAAAATTCCTTTTTCTTATGCCTTGCATGTGCAATATAGTAGAAAAAGAATAATATTTACAAAAACATTACATAGCAAAAACACACCAAACTGTTTTTGCTCAACAAGGATAGGACAGAAGGACTTGGTGAGTCCTTGGTGAGAAGACTGGTGAGACAGTGGCTCTGTTAGATTTGTGAAGAGGTACTTAGATGTAACCTCACGGTAAATAATTAAAAAATACTATTGCATAAATCACTGGAAAATATTGTGTGAAAACCATTTGCAATTACAAAGAAAAACATTTTTGGCCTTTTCCTGATGGAATCAGTGTGTCACGTATTCGCTAAATACCTACAAAAGTCAAGTCAAGAAGATTTTATTGTATTTTCATCCATATGCTGTATAGCTGACCCAGTACACAGTGAAATGAGACAACGTTTTTCCAGGACCCTGATGATACATAAAACATAGAGCTAATAGTGGAAGTGAATACAAGTTCTGGGTAAAACATCTTATTATTATAACCAGAAAAATGGATCCAAAACATCAGGCAAAACTCAGAAATGTGAAATGGCTATTGTCGGGTAATTAGCAAACATTTATACAAGGGCATAAATGAGAATATGAAACAAGAAAGAGAAAAAAAAAACAGCAAAACATGAAATGTGAAGCAATGGACAAAACGACTTGGTAATCACTAAACTACAAGTCACCAATACAAAGCGCAAACAAAGCGCTATTTAAACACACACTATTGATTATGGAAATGGAGAACAGCTGTGAAAGGAAAAACACATGAAGAACGAATGATCAGACAGGGGTGGAGACATTACATTAATGAAAACAAAACATGTGACAAAGCCCAGAACAAAAGCACATCGTAACATAAACACAGACATTAATACTCAATTCAAGGTGGGAATCACTCGGCAAAAAAAGCCCAAGCTAAAATGTTCATTGTTCCAGTTGATGTCACCAGGTTGTCCTCAGGGAGAAGCTCTTTCTGAACCTTGTCTTTGCTTCTTTCATAAAAAAAGTGGAAAAGGGATGGGAGGCACATGAGTCAGGATCCTAGTGATGCTATCAAGTCGGGCTTTTGCCCTCATGAGCAAACTAACAAGTCCAGCCACTGTGCCATGTCCCTATTACCTTGAGTGATAAGTAGTTTAGCTTACTGGCCAGCTGAGCCGGTAATCTTTGAAAGCAAGAGTAACGGACCTTCATTAGGCTTAGGATCCATGAGACCGGAATTGCATGAAGATTCCTCCAGGCTGAAAAATAAGAGGTTGACAAAAATCCACTGAGGAAACGTAATGGAATCAAGTGCTGTCAGGAAAATCACTCCATGCCTACCCACTGCATCCATGTTCACAGGAAATGATTCAAAAACAGCAAAAAAAAAAAGCAATGCACAAAAGCAAGATGCAAGTGTAGATAAAGGTTATGGTAGACAAATCAGGATTGTAAGGCAGGAATTGTGGTCAACAACAAGACACAAATCATAACCCAGATGTTCAAAAACACGAGGACAAAACAAAATGGTAACATGAGATCCAAAATGAACTTGAAAGTCCTGCAAGCTATGGTTTAGGAACAGGCTGCTAAGAACAATATTTCACAATGAAACGTTAAAAGGAAATCTCTATATAGTGTCTTTGAGTGATTGGGTACACCCGAGGTCAGTTAGCTGGGGGAAGTGAAGCAGAAAAATTAATTATTAGATTGTGAGATCCAATCTGTGTCAGTCATGTTCGGCGGCTGTGATGGTTACTGAGAATTGGAGTCAGCCTGGTTCCTTTGGAGGACATACTTGGTTCAAGAGACGCTCTGAGATAAATATGTCTGCATATAATAATTTTGTCTGCAGATTACAATTTTTTATATGAGAAGCAAAACTGGAAATAGCAGATGAACCCATAACTGAGTTTACTAATGCCACTGTTTCACAATCAAGCGCTAAAATTTTAACTAAGATGATATCACATGCAGGGAAGAGTTCACAGAGAAATTCTACTAACAGATTAGATCAGACTAAGATGATCACTAAAGCTCAGTCATGAGACTCGGATCCAGTAATATCGTCTGTGCATGGTAATAGTGTCGCACACCAGCATCCAGCTGTGAACCTACAGTCACCCAGAGTGGCATATGAACAGACTGTAGGCCTACTGTCCAGCATGTGTGGTGATGCCCTGGTGAAGAGTACCAAGAAAATTGTATCTTGCCTACAGTCAAGCATGGTGGTGGTGGTAGCATCTGGGTCGGGGGCTGCATAAGTACTGCTAGTATTGGGAAGCTGCGGTTCATTAAGGGAAACATGGATTCCAACATGTACTATGACATTTTGAAGCAGAACATGATGCCCTCACTTTAGAAACTGGGCCAAATGGCAGTTTTCCAACATAATAACAACCCCAAACACACCACCAAGGTGACAACTGCTTTGTGAAAGTAATCCTACTGAAGGTGCAGGTGATGGAGTGGCCAAATATGTCCCCTGACCTGAACCCTATTGAGTACCTGTGGGAGTACTCAATCCTAAAGCTGAATCCTTCCATGCCCAAGTGAATTAAAGAAGTGCTAGATAACAATGATGCTCACACAAAATATTGACACTTTGGACACTGTTTTGACATGTTAAGTTAGGGTGTTCTCACGTTATTTGGACAATAATGAGTTATTTACAGAGAATAAAACAATTGCAATTGTCTGCTCATGTTTCAAACATGGAGATTATTGGCTAGTGTTAAACAGCTGTCGCATTTTTCACTTAGTTAAAGTTTTTACATTAGTTTATACATTAAGACTATTGAAGACATAGCCATGCTACAGTTGGTAATACTGTATACACTGTAATACATTTACACCAGTAGTAGTAAGTAGCTACAATTGTCACATAAAGCTGGATTTGGGTTGAATTGTAGCATTTAGGCCTACCAGTGCTGAGATTGTTAACCATAATAGTAGTCTTATATTTGAGGTTTAAACTACATTTGGATCTTGGAGTATAGCTGAGGTTTTGACCTATTAAACATGTTAAAAGGTAACTGCTCTCGAACAAGATAAGTGAAAAGGCCTAAGCTTGATATTAACAGAAAGAGTCCTGAGTGTTAAATGTCCAAATATAATACAAGCTCTAAGAAGGGGGTGTGAGATTTTTTGCAAAATGTGATATAGCAATAAGAATGGTGCCACACAAATCACAAATTTCTATTTATTATTATACAAAATAAAATTTCTTAATATATTTTAGATGCTTATATCTTCACAACTGAACAAAATATCTGTGTATTTTTTTTTAAAAAAAATTGTCAAAACAATGTTGTATTTTTTAAAGCATGGTTGTCAACTTTCCATCTGCAAGATACAATACAAATGTTGATTTACACTATTTGCTTCACCTTTTATACTCAAATGCGGTTTAATTTTTTCTTTACAGAAAGACACAACCCAGAATGAGGGAATTTGTTCAAAAGGAGAAATCCCCCATTCACTCCTCAACAAGCAGCCACTATAATCTTTAAAATGTCAAAATTACAGATAGTTAAACTCAAAATGAATGGAAAGATATGTTATCTGTATAACATATCTTTCCATTCATTTACTGTTGTTGTTTTTTTTCATAACATTTGCATGCTTTTTTTCATGAACAATTGACTGGATTGTGGGTGAGTTGGTCCCATTGCTGTGTAGCTTTCCAGACTATCAAGACACAACCTCAAAATTATACAGGTTTAAAGCTTATGAAATATAATGTGAATATTAGATAATTAGCTCTAACATCAGCTGTAGGTTCCCTCCACACCATTGGGACTGCGAAAGGCAAAGACTTGTATTTCTTGTTTCGCCAATGATGCAGATAAGTTGCACACGTAATGCAACAATAATGAGGGGCCCAACTCTTGATAAATAGTATAGATTATTATAAATTTTTATCATGAAATTTCTTGAAAACTTTAGCCAATCAGCACCTTTATCACCTGATTTCTAATTCATCTAATCGAAATATGTAAGAATTAGCACATTTTGCCTCGAAGGTCGACAGTTTCTGAAAATTTGTAGACCAGTGTAGTAAAGATGACAGCAAGGAGCAGAGCTTTCTTTTACAAAGCCCCACAGGTAAGAAACAGCCTTCCAATTAGTGTTCAAGGCTCAGATACAGTCTTGCTGTTTCAGCTAAGATTGAAAACATATTTGTTTTCAATTTAGCCTTTTGTGAATAGGTTTTTCTTAGGTAAAGGAGCAAATCTGGGAGGATCATGGTAATAGACTGTGTTTGTAAAACTGAATTAGTGGGTTGTCTTTTATCCCCTATAGGCTCCTTCATGTCTGTGTTACCTTCTGGCTCTCCCTTATAGTTATGCTGTCATAGCAAGTTTTGTTCCTACTTGCACTCTGATCACAATACACACTGTCCTTAACTAGTATGTTACTTAATATTTAATGGTTTTATTACTCCGTGTCACCCTCCCACTCCCTGTCCAGCTAAACATGCTCTTGATGCATAAGTGGACTTGATTTATCCCTATGACACCCTACAGCTTGATAGAGTTCTTTATGACTGAAGACAGGGCTGCAACTGTTATTTTGATAATTGATAATTGATAACTGCTAAATTATTATTTGATTAATCAGATGATCTTTTGATTACTCGATCAATCGAATAAAAAATATTATTTTAATTAGATGTTTTGCTTATTAAAACTATATAAAACTTAAATTTAGGATATTTATGTATAAAAGTGTATTAAACAATCTTTTAAAGCCACATTTTGAGTTTAACTATCTGTAATTCTGACATTTTAAATATTATAGTGGCTGCTTGTTGAGGAGTGAATGGGGGATTTCTCCTTTTGAACAAATTCCCTCATTCTTTCTGTAAAGAAAAAAATTAAACCGCATTTGAGTATAAAAGGTGGAGCAAATAGTGTAAATCAACATTTGTATTGTATCTTGCAGATGGAAAGTTGACAACCATGCTTTAAAAAATACAACATTGTTTTGACAATTTTTGTTTAAAAAAAAAAAACAGATATTTTGTTCAGTTGTGAAGATATAAGCATCTAAAATATATTAAGAAATTTTATTTTGTATACTAATTGAATAATATATACATTAATTAAATATATAAAGTTTGAAAACAAGCATTTGAATATAGTAAAGCCAACAGTAAATCACATTTAAAAACAGATTCTTTTGTAGTAGACAAATGCTATAAAAAAAAATGGAATGGAGAAACGCAGCAAGCTAACAGGCTTGATTTAAAAAAGGGAAAAAATATGCATTGGTGTACAAATGCATGAGCAATTGTTGAAAAGCACAACAGTGACTAAAAATGTAATAGTTTACTGCTGCTTTTATTTGCTGCTTTTAGATATAGTGTTTGTTCGCACTGTTTTAATTGAATCATCAGTAAGTCACAAGCAAGCTGATGCTCGTGAATCTGTGCGACTGTCCCAAAGTTAGCAAACAAATTGTTTACACAGTAGCACTTTATTAAACTATACCTTTTTTTTATTTTTTATTATACAGTTGTTGCTTACCCTGCTGATGTTTTGCCTTCATCCGTGACACCAGTGTATTTCTCTTTCATGTGCTTGTGCATCACTGTGGTACTTCAATGCCACACAAGCTCAGATTTGCAGGTTAGTTTTCTTTGTTGCGTTTAATATAAAATGCTCCTATGCATTGCATTTAATATAAAATGCTCCCATGCCTTCGAATATTTGGGATGCACACTTTTAAACGGCTGCCATTTGACCTGTACTCTTTGCCATTTCACAAGCGACTGTGTTGTCTTACCATCACGCTAACCCATAACTTGAGCAGCCCAACTTGACTATAAATTTCATTATCAATTATTATTCATTTTATTGATTAGTTGGTGCAGCCTTTATTAGAGACCTCTCATAAACAACATATCCATGAGATTGCTGTGCAAGGTTAAACTCAAGAGCCATAAAAAATGGTTTTGAACTGTAACTAATATAAAGAGCTAGAATGGAATTGGGCTGCAATTGCCACAAACAATTTTACGCTCACGTATCTGTCAGTGACCAGCAGATTAGCTTGACATTCTGTCATCCGAATCAGGATGGGTTCGCTTTTGAGTCTGGTTCCTCTTAAGTTTACTATACCGCTTACAAGTTTATACTATCTCAGAAGGTTTTTCCTTGCCACTGTCACCACCGCATGTTTAATTGGGCTAAATTTATAGTGGATAAAGTACGAAACGAATATCCTTGTATATCCTTAATCTGTTACGTTTTGTAAAGCTGCTTTAGAACAATGGCCATTGTTGAAGCACTATACAAACAAAACAGAATAAAAATTAATTCTAAATTAAAGTCATTTAGAAGCATAGGCAAATAGAATACAAGGAAAAAGAGAGCAAGAGAGAGGGAGGGAGGGCGAGAGGGAGGGAGGGAGGGAAAGGGGGAGAGAATAAAATGCATCTCTTTGTACAACCTTTCATTCCAAATGTTCCAGAGATAGAAGGCTGCTCCCCAGTGAACTTCTTTGGAGTTTTCTGTTTCCTCCCTAGCTCAATGGTAAATAATGAAAAGCAACAGATCAGATTTCCATACATGGCTCAATACAAGGGAATAGTTGATATATAAACTTCATATTGAACATACTAAATAAACATCATATAAATAGCATTGGTAAACTAACTGATGAAGCTAGACACGTCTATGAGGTTATGTCTACAAAGTTTATAGAACCACCTTTCCCACAATGTAAGCTCTGAAGACAGATTTTAGGTGCAGACATTTATCTCCAATAATTGTATCTCAGGATCTATCTTTAAAGTGAATGTCACTGGACTTAACTGTGAACGAGTGTGTATAATGTATTTTATGTTATAAAGCATTTTTGGTGTCAACAACAAAATTGTTTATGCAAAAACACTTCCCACACACAGTGTGTGTACCTAAATAAAATAACCATGTATAGATTTTACCAGAGGGGACAAGCTTCTGCCACTAATGTACATAAAAATGGTTTGATGACATTATATTTTGATGCTAATAAAAATGTGGTCTCCTGAAGAGATATTAAATTAGATGTTTTTTTACACAGTTTTCAGTAATTAATATTTTAATATATAACCAAAGAATACACTTTACTTAAATCATTGCACTGGAGTAGAAGTGAGGTAAGCTTACTATGCTTCATCCTTTCTGGGTCTTCCTCAGGAGGCAGACTGCTCCCTTCATGTTCACTGTCCCCAGCTTCTGAAAGAGTTTTCTTTTCTTGCTGTTGCTGTGAGCACTTCTGTTGTTTTTTCTCGGTTTTCTGGTCAGTGTACTCTCCATTTTGTGAGGGCTGAGACATTTCCTGGGTCTTCCTTACCTTTAAAAAGACTGGCGAGGAGGGGCTGTTCTCCATAGGCCTGAGACAAGGGCCGCACACTCTTAATGCAGTCACATCATCAGAGAGAAATAGAGGTGGGTAATTTTTATTAGCTATAAAAACTTTTATTAGTTTTGACAGGTCATCCATCTAATTATCATTCTTCTAGAAATATATTTTTAGAAAGTAATTATGTTCATGTGGAAATAATTTGCCATTCATGAATTATCCTTAATAGTGTACGTAGGAATACCGAAATAGGTAGGAAGGGGCTGGGGTTTTCCATCTGCTATGTCAGACACATCATTTTTGCAATTTTCAGTCATCCAGATAAATAAAGATTGATGTTTTGGAAGTTCAGTTTTAAACTTATTTTTAGCACTATTACCATTAAATACCATTACCATATTAACTAAATACCATTACTAAATTAAATACCAAGTACTAAATTTTACATAGAGATTGATTTATTATGATAACAATAAAAGCAGCAGTCTTAATGATAATGTTGTCCATAACACATCCCTTGAGAAAAAAAAAAAAAAAAAAAATATATATATATATATATATATATATATATATATATATATATATATATATATATATATATATATATATATATATATATATATATATATATTCGCCCTGGTCAAACTCAGAGACCAGGAAAAAGATCACCTGACCTAATACTTTTCTAAAATATACAGCCAGACAAAACCATTGATGGCCAAAGTTCCACAACCACCCAGAGCTAACATCTTTATAAAGGCATTTGATAACATGTCTGTAAGGAGCAGAAAAATATTGTTTGTATATTATGGAAAAATATATATATATTATATACATATATGGTCCCCTGGTGGTCTAGTGGTTAAGATGCAGCGCTCTCACCGCTGCGACCCGGGTTCGATCCCCGGTCAGGGAACCATCCCCAGCCACTCTTAGTGCCGGTCCCAAGCCCGGATAAATTGGGGAGGGTTGCGTTAGGAAGGGCATCCAGCATAAAAAAAAAAACATGTGCCAAATCAAACGTGCGGAGGATCCGCTGTGGCGACCCCTAACGGGAGAAGCCGAAAGAAAGTTTTATATATATATATATATATATACAGTGGGTACCGAAAGTATTCAGACCCCCTTAAATTTTTCACTCTTTGTTATATTGCAGCCATTTGCTAAAATCATTTAGGTTCATTCTTCTTCCTCATGAATGTACACACAGCTTCCCATATTGACAGAAAAACACAGAATTGTTGACATTGTTGCAGATTTATTAAAAAAGAAAAACTGAAATATCACATGGTCCTAAGTATTCAGACCCTTTGCTGTGACACTCATATATTTAATTTAGGTGCTTTCCATTTCTTCTGATCATCCTTGAGATGGTTCTACACCTTCATTTGAGTCCAGCTGTGTTTGATTATACTGATTGGACTTGATTAGGAAAGCCACACACCTGTCTATATAAGACCTTCCAGATCACAATGCATGTCAGAGCAAATGAGAATCATGAGGTCAAAGGAACTGCCTGAAGAGCTCAGAGACAGAATTGTGGCAAGGCACAGATCTGGCCAAGGTTACAAAAAGATTTCTGCTGCACTTAAGGTTCCTAAGAGCACAGTGGCCTCCATAATCCTCAAATGGAAGACGTTTGGGACGACCAGAACCCTTCCTAGAGCTGGCCGTCCGGCCAAACTGAGCTATCGGGGGAGAAGAGCCTTGGTGAGAGAGGTAAAGAAGAACCCAAAGATCACTGTGGCTGAGCTCCAGAGATGCAGTCAGGAGATGGGAGAAAGTTGTAGAAAGTCAACCATCACTGCAGCCCTCCACCAGTCGGGGCTTTATGGCAGAGTGGCCCGACGGAAGCCTCTCCTCAGTGTAAGACACATGAAAGCCTGCATGGAGTTTGCTAAAAAAACACCTGAAGGACTCCAAGATGGTGAGAAATAAGATTCTCTGGTCTGATGAGACCAAAATAGAACTTTTTGGCTTTAATTCTAAGCGGTATGTGTGGAGAAAACCAGGCACTGCTCATCAACTGTCCAATACAGTCCCAACAGTGAAGCATGGTGGTGGCAGCATCATGCTGTGGGGGTGTATTTCAGCTGCAGGGACAGGACGACTGGTTGCAATCGAGGGAAAGATGAATGCGGCCAAGTACAGGGATATCCTGGACAAAAACCTTCTCCAGAGTGCTCTGGACCTCAGACTGGGCCGAAGGTTTACCTTCCAACAAGACAATGACCCTAAGCACACAGCTAAAATAACGAAGGAGTGGCCTTACAACAACTCCGTGACTGTTCTTGAATGGCCCAGCCAGAGCCCTGACTTAAACCCAATTGAGCATCTCTGGAGAGACCTAAAAATGGCTGTCCACCAACGTTTACCATCCAACCTGACAGAACTGGAGAGGATCTGCAAGGAGGAATGGCAGAGGATCCCCAAATCCAGATGTGAAAAACCTTTTGCATCTTTCCCAAAAAGACTCCTGGCTGTATTAGATCAAAAGGGGGCATCTACTAAATACTGAGCAAAGGGTCTGAATACTTAGGACCATGTGATATTTCAGTTTTTCTTTTTTAATAAATCTGCAACAATGTCAACAATTCTGTGTTTTTCTGTCAGTATGGGGTGCTATGTGTACATTCATGAGGAAGAAGAATGAACCTAAATGATTTAAGCAAATGGCTGCAATATAACAAAGAGTGAAAAATGTAAGGGGGTCTGAATACTTTCCGTACCCACTGTATATATATACATTTTTAAAAAAATTTTATTGTTTCTATTCTTGGAGATCCACTATATGCAAGTATGTTAAACCCCTGTAATAACTATATTTCCCCTTTGTTCTCTTTGTTTTCTACCAGGTTTTTTTTTATATATAACCTAATCACAGCCACAGCACACTCTCTCTTTCCCTTGATTACACACAAATGCATCCAACCCCTGACTTATATGACTGATAATTTAATGAGGTTGAGCAGTTATATTTGCAATGAAGAATCTATGTGGATGGTATGGTATCTTGCATTATCAGTGCTTGCTTCATAAACAGAACAATTTAACCAATAATGATAATTATGATTGATGACCAGTCAAAACTAATGAAAACGTTGACAGTTAATGAAAATCCACCTTTATTCCTTTCTATTGTCTTTATTTTAGCTGTTTTCAAAATGTGTCCATGGCATGATATGAAGCATTGTATCAGAGCTACATTCTAACAGCAAAATCTATTTGTGCTGAAATATTGCATACTTTATTACAGCTAACTTTTACTGCTACTTCTAAATACCTGTAACTAGAGGAATATTAAATGCACACAAGTACAAAATATTTGTTGAAGCAATCCTAAATCATTTACATCCTGAACATTAAGCTAGATAAGTGGAGGAGCCAGTTTTATTTTAGTTTTGTCAGGGATCCAAACAATTTGGATATTTGTATCAAATGTGAAATGTTTAGCTGTTATAGTGCGTCTCTCACCTCTTTTTAGAAGTTTCCTTTACATGATTTTTTTGCAGTTTGGTCTTGGCTTTCAGTTCAGCCATTGGCTCTGTGGTTACTGATATCTTACGCTCCATGCTGACCCTCTCTGCATGATTCCACAGCTTGTGCTTCTGCAGGTGAACTTTTGTGACGAACACAGCCTTGCAGTATGGGCAGCCATAACTGAACTTCCCCGCCACAGTTTCCTGATACACATAAGCCGACACAGATATTGAAATTTCTGTATATTTTAATGCATTGTATTATGTAGCCCAGTTTTAGACTAAAACTTTAGTTGTCATCTTAATTGTTTTTTCAGTGCCAAATCATTTAAATGTAATTAAATACTTGTTTTTTTTATCTGTTCAATTTAAAATGGTCACTGTAACTACATAGAAACATGTATAGAAAATAATTAATTTTAGACCAAATGTTTTAATGTCTGGATTAATAGGTAGTTCATCATAAACTAATGATGAAATAAGCAATATACTAATTAGGAACTAATAATGCATAAACCTTGACTAAGGCTGGATTCATGATGATCCATATCAACA
Source organism: Silurus aristotelis (assembly GCF_946808225.1). Lineage (NCBI taxonomy): Eukaryota > Metazoa > Chordata > Actinopteri > Siluriformes > Siluridae > Silurus > Silurus aristotelis. The sequence continues at coordinate 15,364,770 of NC_139592.1, read as the reverse complement.
GCCAACTTTACCTTTTAACACGTTTGTTAGTTAATGCAATATTTATGTGAAAATATACCTTTTGATAATTATGTTAATGTCAATGTAATTATGTTCATGTTTATAAATCAAGAATATGTGAACAGTAGAAGTGCTGTTACCTTTTAGCATGTGAAATTTAAATGTGTAGAAACTTTGTGGGAGTTTTAACAAATGTCATGCAATACTTTTATAGTTCATAAGCATTTTGCTTTGTATTTCCGTTTAACTTTTACCTTGGTTATTGTATTAGGGTAAATTAAATGGATTCCATTTGCATATTATACTTCAGATCACGCTGTTTCACCAGCGTGATCTGATAATGTATATTTGTCATAATTTTAAGGGACCAATAATCATGAACTCATTATTATTCATTAATGTAATATGTTAGTTCATGTTTTAGTTAATCCATGTTTATGTCATAACTTTTGAGGTCCACATTATAACTGCCAATACATAGTAACACCTGTGAATACAGTATAGTACTATTAATAGTACCTCCTGTCAATTGCACATGCACCACAATACATAGTTCCCAGCCCATTTAACAAAGATGTGAATGAAAGTGAAGAACAGGATCTGTGCCCTATGTTGGAATGAAATGGAGCTAAGGCAGTAAGTTGCAGGAAAAGAGGAATGAAAATCACCTGAAACTTCTCTTTTTAGTAATTGCAGCATTCTCCCTGAAAAAATTAACTCATATCATGGTCATTGAGATCAGAGTACGGTTTGGTACAGTTCATTTTATATTTAAGAATCCATTTAATGAGTTTACCTTTAGATGTTACTTAAAATGTTCATTTATCAAATGTGGCAAAAAAGAAAGGCACTCTGTTGTACTAATGCCTACCTCCAATTTCCTCTTATCTGATGCACCAAACTCTCCTTAGAAAAATGTTTCATTACATAATAAAAATCAGAATGAGCAGCAATGATACTTGGCAAAGAGACAAACAATGTGACAATCCATACCTGATCAATGAAATTCAGGATGCTTGCTTTGCAGTTAGTACTTATCGAAAGTGGTCCAAGGAAAGGCAACCAGTGAAGCAGTGAAAGGGTCATGGATGACCAAGGTTAAGTGAGGCATATGGCAAAAAAAGCCTTCCATTTAGACATTTAGCTAAGAGAGTAAGAAAAAAACCAACTATGCCAAAATACAGAAGTCTCGATATAATAACTAGTGTGCATACACACTACACTCATTAAGGAAGAAAAAGGAAGCCAAACCTTATGACTACTTCCAGTCAGGAAACTTCACAGAGCAAAAGATAGATGAATTCATACAAGAACTTATAAGACACATTTCTAGAAGAACAGAAGGAGATTTAACTTCCGTTTAATATGTTCATAGAATGCTGATTAGGAAGGGAGTGGTACTACCATGAAGTCCACTGCTGGGTAAACTGGTCAAAGCACATTTCAACCCACAGCAGTTGCAGCACCAGGCAATCTTCTGTGCATGGAACAGGCTCCATTAACATGTGGAGGGCCGCATAATCGAAAAGGCAGCCACTGCCCAAGCCCTGCTCAATAATACGGGACCACAGTGATGATGACACAAGGAACTTTATCAAGCTGTTCAAGAACATGGCCACAGTTTGCCACCTGAATTCTAAGGTGGGATGATGGCAGATTGGTTTTAGTGACAGCACCCAGCATTAATTGATCAGGCAGTCCAACTGTAGTCCAGCTGAAGTCCATCTCTTTTAATATTTCCAACTGTAAATATATATACAGTGGGTACGGAAAGTATTCAGACCCCCTTTAAATTTTTCACTCTTTGTTATATTGCAGCCATTTGCTAAAATCATTTAAGTTCATTCTTCTTCCTCATGAATGTACACACAGCACCCCATATTGACAGAAAAACACAGAATTGTTGACATTGTTGCAGATTTATTAAAAAAGAAAAACTGAAATATCACATGGTCCTAAGTATTCAGACCCTTTGCTGTGACACTCATATATTTAACTCAGGTGCTTTCCATTTCTTCTGATCATCCTTGAGATGGTTCTACACCTTCATTTGAGTCCAGCTGTGTTTGATTATACTGATTGGACTTGATTAGGAAAGCCACACACCTGTCTATATAAGACCTTCCAGATCACAATGCATGTCAGAGCAAATGAGAATCATGAGGTCAAAGGAACTGCCTGAAGAGCTCAGAGACAGAATTGTGGCAAGGCACAGATCTGGCCAAGGTTACAAAAAGATTTCTGCTGCACTTAAGGTTCCTAAGAGCACAGTGGCCTCCATAATCCTCAAATGGAAGACGTTTGGGACGACCAGAACCCTTTCTAGAGCTGGCCGTCCGGCCAAACTGAGCTATCGGGGGAGAAGAGCCTTGGTGAGAGAGGTAAAGAAGAACCCAAAGATCACTGTGGCTGAGCTCCAGAGATGCAGTTAGGAGATGGGAGAAAGTTGTAGAAAGTCAACCATCACTGCAGCCCTCCACCAGTCGGGGCTTTATGGCAGAGTGGCCCGACGGAAGCCTCTCCTCAGTGTAAGACACATGAAAGCCTGCATGGAGTTTGCTAAAAAACACCTGAAGGACTCCAAGATGGTGAGAAATAAGATTCTCTGGTCTGATGAGACCAAAATAGAACTTTTTGGCCTTAATTCTAAGTGGTATGTGTGAAGAAAACCAGGCACTGCTCATCAACTGTCCAATACAGTCCCAACAGTGAAGCATGGTGGTGGCAGCATCATGCTGTGGGGGTGTTTTTTAGCTGCAGAGACAGGACGACTGGTTGCAATCGAGGGAAAGATGAATGCGGCCAAGTACAGGGATATCCTGGACAAAAACCTTCTCCAGAGTGCTCTGGACCTCAGACTGGGCCGAAGGTTTACCTTTCAACAAGACAATGACCCTAAGCACACAGATAAAATAACGAAGGAGTGGCTTCACAACAACTCCGTGACTGTTCTTGAATGGCCCAGCCAGAGCCCTGACTTAAACCCAATTGAGCATCTCTGGAGAGACCTAAAAATGGCTGTCCACCAACGTTTACCATCCAACCTGACAGAACTGGAGAGGACCTGCAAGGAGGAATGGCAGAGGATCCCCAAATCCAGGTGTGAAAGACTTGTTGCATCTTTCCCATAAAGACTCCTGGCTGTATTAGATCAAAAGGGGGCTTCTACTAAATACTGAGCAAAGGGTCTGAATACTTAGGACCATGTGATATTTCAGTTTTTCTTTTTTAATAAATCTGCAACAATGTCAACAATTCTGTTTTTCTGTCAGTATGGGGTGCTGTGTGTACATTCATGAGGAAGAAGAACGAACTTAAATGATTTTAGCAAATGGCTGCAATATAACAAAGAGTGAAAAATTTAAGGGGGTCTGAATACTTTCCGTACCCACTGTATATATATATATATATATATATATATATATATATATATATATATATATATATATATATATATATATATATATATATACATACATACAGTGAGGATAATAAGTATTTGAACACCCTGCTATTTTGCAAGTTCTCCCACTTAGAAATCATGGAGGGGTCTGAAATTGTCCTCGTAGGTGCATGTCCACTGTGAGAGACATAATCCAGAAATCACAAAATATGATTTTTAAACTATTCATTTGTATGATACATCTGCAAATAAGTATTTGAACACCTGTCTATCAGCTAGAATTCTGACCCTTAAAGACCTGTTAGTCTGCCTTTAAAATGTCCACCTCCACTACATTTATTATCCTAAATTAGATGCACCTGTTTGAGGTCGTTAGCTGCATAAAGACATATGTCCACCCCATACAATCAGTAAGAATCCAACTACTAACATGGCCAAGACCAAAGAGCTGTCCAAAGACACTAGAGACAAAATTGTACACCTCCACAAGGCTGGAAAGGGCTACGAGGAAATTGCCAAGCAGCTTGGTGAAAAAAGGTCCACTGTTGGAGCAATCATTAGAAAATGGAAGTAGCTAAAACATGACTGTCAATCTCCCTCGGACAGGGGCTCCATGCAAGATCTCACCTCGTGGGGTCTTAATGATCCTAAGAAAGGTGAGAAATCAGCCCAGAACTACACGTGAGGAGCTGGTCAATGACCTGAAAAGAGCTGGGACCACTGTTTCCAAGGTTACTGTTGGTAATACACTAAGACGTCATGGTTTGGAATCATGCATGGCACGGAAGGTTCCCCTGCTTAAACCAGCACACGTCCAGGCACGTCTTAAGTTTGCCAATGACAATTTGGATGATCCAGAGGAGTCATGGGAGAAAGTCATGTGGTCAGATGAGACCAAATAGAACTTTTGGGTCACAAACGTGTTTGGAGGAAGAAGAATGATGAGTACCATCCCAAGAACACCATCCCTACTGTGAAGCATGGAAGTGGTAGCATCATGCTTTGGGGCGTTTTTTTACACATGGGACAGGGCGACTGCACTGTATTAAGGAGAGGATGACCAGGGCCATGTATTGCCAGATTTTGGGGAACAACCTCCTTCCCTCAGTTAGAGCATTGAAGATGGGTCGAGGCTGGGTCTTTTAACATGACAATGACCCGAAGCACACAGCCAGGATAACCAAGGTGTGGCTCTGTAAGAAGCATATCAAGGTTCTGGCATGGCCTAGCCAGTCTCCAGACCTAAACCCAATAGAGAATCTTTGGAGGGAGCTCAAACTCCGTGTTTCTCAGCGACAGGCCAGAAAGCTGACTGATTTAGAGAAGATCTGTGTGGGGGAGTGGGCCAAAATCCCTCCTGCAGTGTGTGCAAACCTGGTGAAAAACTACAGGAAACATTTGACCTCTGTAATTGCAAACAAAGGCTACTGTACCAAATATTAACATTGACTTTCTCAGGTGTTCAAATACTTATTTGCAGCTGTATCATACAAATAAATAGTTAAAAAATCATACATTGTGATTTCTGGATTTATTTTTTCAGATCATGTCTCTCACAGTGGACATGCACCTACGATGACAATTTCAAACACCCCCCCCCCATGATTTCTAAGTGGGAGAACTTGCAAAATAGCAGGGTGTTCAAATACTTATTTTCCTTATTTTTTTATATATATATAAAAATCGATCATCTGTCTGCAGGTTCCACCTCTACCATCCCTTCTTTACCCAACAAGTAGGTAATGCTGCCACCTGGGTATTTCCAGAACCACTGCCCCTAAAATGAAGGTGGGGGCAGTGGTTTAGATCCCCTGATGTGACACAGGCCACCCCTGATCGAGCTGGAATATACCATATCCAAGGGGTTACATATCATGCTTTGGTGGATTAGCATGCGATTGGACCACCATCCACTTAAGGCTGGTTCAGTGTGAAACTTTAAATACAGCACATAAAGAGAAGGTGAGGTGTGTGCATGGGGATATATGTGAATAGCCATTAGTGTCCATTACTATTCAATTTAAGAAGAAAACCATATTATTAAGGCAGCAGTTAGTCCCTGCCTTACCCATCTGCTAAATCTGGAAACAAATTGGTTGGTGTTTCAAATTGTGCAGGATTGTGCAGGATGATTTAATTACAAATCCAGAAGCTTGCAATTCAATATTATTTCATATAGAAGACAATGTCCATTTATGTGCCCTACCAGTGTCAAGTAGTGCAGACATCTTCCTCGTAGGCAGCTATCTTTTTTTAAGATCTCCATAAATATTATTATTAAATTAAAATGCTAACCGTAATAAGTTTAAGATTAAAATTTTTATGGAAATTACTCACATAGACACACTGACTAGATCACACAGGCTTTTTGTCATTTGTTTAGCAATTTATTTACAGTAACACATTAACTCACAATTTGACTCACTATATTACCAAATCAGCAGTGGAAGTGAGAGACAAACTACTAGGCAGAAAAGATTGTTCACTTCTGCAATTGTATTTGTGTGCTTCAATTGAATTTATTCAGTAAATACATCACAATTTATTTGAAAAAGTAATGATTAAGTATAAAGTAGGCTATTTTGATAATGTAAGCATCACCAGAATTTATAAGATATACAGACAGTTGAGGTACTTTTTTGAAATAATAATCAATTCTCTAGCCTAGCTGCGATTGTTGTTATTATTTACAAACTTTTACTATGTCTTTAGTATTTTTATAGTTGTCATGACACTCATGCTGTTTTGAACTTGAAATAAAACAAATAATGATGGAAGAATTTCACTCGGTTTAGGTGGACCCATTTGTGGGACATCGCACTGCTCCCACCCTCTGGTTTTCAATAACACCCCCAGCCCCTCTAGGGCTGGATGCCATGGTACAGGCGTGACAGAGGCTGCGTTCTGGAGAGTTCTGGCGAGAGTTTGCCGGGACAGAGTCTGTCTACTCCTGGTGGCCCCACAGTGGCCAAGCAGGCCATGGTTTGCGGACCTGGTAGCCCTTTCTCGAACACCTTCCCTAGGAGCCGCTTTCAGGAGGGATCTTCTATCTTAGGCAGGGGCACAATAATACACCCACACCCAGAGCAATGAAGGCTATGGCTGGGGGTCCCTGAGCAGGCACAGCTCGTAGCTGCTGGTCTCTCCACCGAGGTGGTAGAGACCATTCTCCAATCCAGAGCCCCCTTCACGTGTCTGCCATTGCAGCCTGTCATGCCCCCCTCGCAAGGCTGGTGACACGCGGCACCCGAAGTCTGAGGCCTCTGGTGCGACCTAGAGTGCCTGCATGGGTAATCAAGGGTAGTTTCAGTCTCACTTGAGGTGTGAATTGTGGGCAGGGCTTACTCACTTATATTGAAGGTGCTGCGCTACAGACATAGTAGGTAGCCGCCCTAAGGCCAGTAATGCTTAGTGTTTATTTGGAATTTCTTATTTTTCTTTTTAAAACACATTGATCTCAAATTGGGAGATCAATTATCTCTTACAGACACAGACATTCCCATCCACAGAACAGGTGTCACATTGCCAGTAACATCATCTACCCTCCCCTGTTGTCTCAATCTCAAACAGTGGTGGTAGGTGGGCTCTGGAATTGCCAGTCTGCTGTAAGGAAAGCTGACTTCATCACAGGCTTGGCTTCCCACTACACATTCGACTTTCTGGCGCTTACTGAGACCTGGATATCCTTACAGAACAATGCTGCACCAGCTGCTCTGTCTTCTGCCTATGCTTTCTCTTACTCATCATGAGAAACCGGTAGAGGTGGTGGTACAGGTCTACTTTTATAATGGAGATGGTGTTTTACACCTCTCCCTTTGTCTCATCTAACCTTGTCATCTTTGGAATTCCATGCAGTTTCAGTTACCTCTCCAATCAACCTCTTCATTATTGTCATCTACCTGGTCCCATTGAAGACTTCCTAGAAGAGATGGACACACTCCTCAGTACTTTCCCTTCTGACAGCGCTCCTCTGACAGTTCTTGGTGACTTCAACCTCCCATCCGACAAACTTCAGTGCCTTTTGCCTTTTCTGAATACCTTCTCCTTGACATTTAACCGCTGCGCTCCAACACACAAGGGACGAAATGTACCTGGTTTTCACCCGCCCTACCCCAGCTACAGACATGACTGCCACTGCACTTTCAATCTCTGTTCAATCACTTTTTTTCAATCACTCTTCCTATTCAACCTAAAAATAATTTACATGTCTCTCTTATCCTTCTTAACCTTCACTCCATCTCTACCTCCTCTGTAGCTTCCTGTACTCTTTCATCTCTTCCTGACCCTGACTCCTTTTCCTCTCTACCCTTGGGCGTTGCTACTGACTCCTTCCTTTTATCTCTTTCCTCAAGCATGGACCTCCTTTGCCCCTTGACTACAAAACCCAAGAAGACTTCTTGTCCCACACCGTGGCTGTCAGAAGTTTTGCGCAGCAATCGACGAGAACTTAGATCTGCAGAGAGAAAGTGAAAAAACTCATACCTCGATGTAGACCTCGCATCTCGCACTCCTGACCATATTTTCTTTTGAGTTGACTTCTGCCAAAACTGCCTTCTACAAGGAAAAGCTTGAGGCCTCTGCACAAGCTCCTCGTAAGCTCCACAACATCTTTTCTTCACTACTCAACCCCCCTGCTGCACCTGCTCCATCCTCCCTGACTGCTAATGACTTTGCCTCCTTCTATGATGAGAAGATTAAGGAAATCTGCCAGACCTTCCCCTAACAATGACTACACAACACAGCTGACAATCCACTAGGTCTCTGTCAAGCTTCTCAAACTTAACAGAAGATAAGATACTGCAAGTCATCAAATCTTGCAATCCCACCACCTGTCCTCTGGATCCAATCCCTCAACTATACTTCAGACCATCACACAAGATCTCCTGCCCTTCATCTCCAAAATCATCAACGGGTTATTAACATCTGGCTATGTACCAACTACCTTCAAGCAAGCAAGGGTCATCCCCATCTTAAAGAAACCTGCTCTGGATCCATCAGACATCAACAACTACAGACCGGTATCACTTCTCTCCTTTCTTTCTAAATCTCTGGAACGCACTATTTTTAACGTACTGTCTCTCTATCTCTCACAGAACAACCTCCATGATCCTAACAAGTCTGGGTTCAAAGCAGCACATTCGACAGAGACGGCCCTTTTGGCTGTTTCTAAGAAACTGCATGCTGCTCGGTCAGCCAAGCTGTCATCTGTAATTATCTTCCTGGACCTTTCAGCAGCATTTGACACAGTGAACCACAAGACACTTTTGTCAACCCTCAAAAGCCTCGGTATCCACGGAACAGCAAGGGTTTTCTTTCTACCTGGAAGGTCACTCATACCAGGTAACATGGAAGGGATCCACCTCTTCCCCCTTGCAGACTCACCACTGGTCCCCTCCTTTTCTCCCTCTATACCCACTTCATTGGTGAAGTCATATCCTCACATGGGTTTTCTTATCACTGCTATGCAGATGACACTCAACTAATCTTTTCTTTCCCTCCATCAGATTCCACAGTTTCTGCTTGGATCTCAGCATGCTTGACAGACATATCTTCATGGATGAGTGCTCACCAAATTAACCTCAACCCCAGCAAAACAGAACTGCTGGTCATCCCAGGTGAATTATCTCCAGGTCAAGATCTCTGAATATCTCTTCATGACTCTCTGCTCTCCCCTTCAGCCACTGCTCGTAACCTTGGGGTAACCATGGACAATGAACTGTCCTTCCCACATGTCGCTAATGTGGCTCGTTATTGTCGATCTCTTCTCTACAACATCCAAAGCATTCGACCATTTCTGTCCACACAGGCTGCCCAGGTGCTTGTACAGTCTCTTGTCATTTCAAGACTCGACTACTGCAACTCTCTGCTGGCAGAGATTCCACTGCAAATGATCCAAAACGCAGCTGCACGGCTTGTGTTCAATCAGCCCAAGTTCTCCCACCCCACCCCACTGCTGTGCTCCCTTCACTGGCTTCCAGTTGCTGCATGTATCAGATTCAAAACACTGATTCTTGCCTACAAGGCCAAAAATGGACCAGCGCCAACTTACCTCAGTGACCTCATCACATCTCACACTGCACCACGCTGTCTGAGATCCTCCAGCACTGCTCAACTGGTACCACCTTCTCTCAGAATGAGAGGTAAGTATACTTCAAGGCTCTTCTCTGTTCTGGCACTGAGGTGGTGGAATGAGCTTCCCCTAGATGTCCGTACAGAGGAGTCCCTGACTATCTTCAAGCGATGACTGAAGACCTACCTCTTCCTGAAACACTTAAATTAGCACTTGCCAAGTTTGCCTTGTAGAATTCAAGAGTTATATTTATATTGAGTTTGTAATTTGGCATACCAGTGTAGATTTATTCAGTGCTAGACACTCAAAGCACTTTTGTACATGGCTCTGGATAAGGGCATCGGCTAAATGCTGCAAATGTAAATGTAAATGTAAATGCATGGGACTTAACATTTGACATATACATCCACAGATCAGCTGTTCGTCTGCTATGGCCCTCCGAGGTCTGCCTGTGAATAAGCAGATGCTCAGCAGATGGATTGTGGATGCTATTTCTTCCTCTTGTCTCCCCACTCCTTTCAAGATCAGAGTATACTCCACTCAAAGTGTGGCTGCCTCTAAGGCCTTGTCCTCTGGAGTTTCCCTCCAGGACATGCAACGCTGTGATCTGGTCCACCCCAATGACCTTCACCCTAGCTGTGCCTGTTCATGTCTTCTGTGAGATACTCACTTTTGTGAGTTACACTGGTTTCACTCCATGTGCGTTTAAGCTTCCTGGCCGTGACGTCACCCCGCCGGTGATGCTGCACATTCCAATGAACTAATTATACATGTGATTCAGAGCGTGGCCAACGTTGAGGTGTTCCCAAAGTTTCTGATGCAGCTCGAGTTCCTGAAGGGGAACCATGGTTACATACATAACCTGGAGATGATACACCCTATGTGAACATGTCAAAACTATGTCCAAAGTGTCAATATTTTGTGTGAGCACCAATGTTATCTAGCACTGCCTTAATCCTTCAGGGCATGGAATTCGCCAGAGCTGTACAGATATTGTAAATCTGTACTGCTATACCAGCTGTCCATTGACTACTCTAAAGAAAATCAAATTTTCATTTTTCCTTGAGAGCATAAACTAAAATGGTTGCTGAAATCTGAGGAGTGTACTCACTTTTGTGAGATACTGTATATTCAATAGACAAAGAGCCTAATCTTACACTGCCCATCTTGATTGGTGAACTAGTGTATAGGTTTGTTACGGTTATGGAGGCCCCCCTTCAAGCCTGAGGCCCAAGGCAATTGCTTGCTCAGCCCATAGCTAGTGCAGACCCTGCCTAGAATGAACATTCTGTTACTGTTACGTGGCGGATATGGAGGCGGAAGCCGGAATATAAGTGTTTATCAAACAAAAGGCAGAGCCAACACAAAATACAGAGATCGGGGTAATCCGGCAAAAGGCAGTCCGTTAATAATATCCACAGTGAGTTATGGAGAAAGCGCGGCGCGGAGGCAGCGACGGAGAAGTGTTAGTAGTCCGAGGTAGGGAAGGTAAATGCAGCCGTGGAGAGAGCGAGGAGTCCGGGAGAAGAAGGTATGTAGCGGAAGAAGCATACACACTGACACGTACCACCATGAACCTACAATAACGGACAGGGAGTGTGGGTGAATGTCGGGTTTTTATAGGAGCTGGGGATGAGCGAGTGAAACGAGCCCCAGGTGTTCCCCATAAAGCCCGATTGTGAGCAGCTCCGTGCGGGCGGGGCACCGAGGTGCTTTGGGGAATGCCGAAGTTTGACAGCCGCCGAAGGGGGCGTGGCAGGGGAATTTCTGACAGTTACACTCTAGATAATATAATGCTGCATTTTAAAAGAAAAATATGAGAAAAATAATGGCACTGTAGTAAAGCTTTCATACACAAACCTAAAAACAGGTCACTCACAAATTAGAATGTAAGTTGTGCCAAACTAAATTAGTTGCATTTCAGTGAGCGCATCACGGATAGCAGCAATAATTTAATGAAAATTTTCAATTTTCAATTAAAAAAAAATAAATAAATAAAAAGATTAATTTAAGCCAGACAATTTAATAAATAACCATGTAGATTACAATATAATTATAACAGATCTGCAATAATTTTTTTTCCCCTGCCATTTAGTAGGGTGAACTGTCTTACATTCAAATGTCCATCAGTAATCAGTTGTTAACCTAAAAATGATAAAACTACAATGAATAGACATTTGGTGTAAGCCAGATGAGAATTGGATCCCCTTTGTGTCTGATTCTTCTCAAGGTTTCTTTATTAAACCATCTAAGTGAGTTTTCTTTGCCAATGTCACCATGAGCTTCATTATGAATAAATCCCAGCATCCCCACCCAGCCTCCCATTGTACCAGTTCTACAGAAGGACTATCAGGGGCATCCTGAACATCGCTGCCTGGTTTGGGAATTGTCCATAGGTTAAGGGGGGGGGGGGGGGGTTTAAAGAACAGCTCAAAGGATTATCAGGGTCTCTTTTCTTTGCATCATGGACATTTGCACAACATGACCACAAAGGCATTGTGGCTGATCACAACAACTCTTACACCCAATAGTCACTCTCCTGCAATCTGGAAAAAGGTACTGATGCATCCTCGCCCAAGCAGTTTGCAAGTGACACCACGGTCATAAGCCTCATCCACGATGGTGATGAATCTGCATATACTGGCAAGAGGTTTAACGGCTGTCTACCTGTTGCAGTCAAAACAACCTAGAGCTCAACATGCTCAAAACAGTGGAGATGATAAAGGTCTTCAGGAGAAACCTACCTGCATGGCTAGACTACAGCCCAGACTGCTGAGAAACTTATTTGTGCTCCTCTACCCATTCTTTATTAACTGTACAGCAGTGGAGTGTATGACACTACCATGTACTGTGCACAAGAGCTTCAAAAACAGGAACAGTTGTGCGAGAGTCAGGCCTTAATGGCCAAATTGTGGCAAAGAAAATTTGGAAAAACAACAAGCAGAAGAGACTAGCTTGGGTCAATAAAAACAAGAAATGGTCATTAAATCAGTAGAAAATTGCCTTTTGTTCTGATTAATCCAAATGTGAGATTTCTGGTTCTAACCACCATGCAATTGTTATATGTACAGAGGGAGAACTGATAGTTCTTGAATATGTGGTTTCCAATGGGAAGCATGGAGTTGGAGGTGTGATGGTGTGGGTGTGATTTGCTGGTGACACTGTTGGTGAATTAGTCAAAATTAAGGGCACACTTTTCCAGCATGGTCACCACAGCATTTTGCAGTGACATGCTATCCCGGCATGCTATCCTGATCTGCAATTAGTGAGACTATAATTTGTTTTCAAACTGGACAATGACCACAAACACACCTCTCAGATATGTAAAAGCTATTTGTTCAAGAAGGGGTGTTCCATAATCACCAATCTAAATGCAGTTGAGAATGATAGTCAATTGCAGCAATCTTGTAGTAGGTTCAGTCTATATGTAACTACACTAATCCTCTACACACAACTCTAGATGTATAGGTCCTCATTGCTAGATTTCTCTGGTAGCAAGCCAGACTTTACCTCCAGGCTGATAGCTTGGGTGATCAGTATGGTAATGGTTGACCTGGGCCTTGTGCAAGCTGCTTTTATTATGCTCTCCTTGTCCAAAAACCTTCATGAGAACAACCAAAAACCCTGCTGAATGGCTAATATCCCTGGTTCAACCCACTGGCAAGATGGGCAGGAGAGTTCAAAGAGGAGGAAGTTCAGCTTTGGTGCTAATGTCCCTTAATCAGATGATTCAGGAACTCAGACCATTGGCAAGCATGAACATTGAACATGAACATTGTATAAAAAAACTGTTTAAATACTAACTGGGAGCAAAACAACAAGGCTTGGTAATGTCAATAGTGTGAGTGAATAATAGTGCTCAATCATAAACTGGGTAAATGGGACCACTGCAAAGAGTGGGAAATGTGGTCATGTTAGATGGCTGAAGGATTCGCTGGCAAATTGAGTTGTTTGTTCGCTCATCAGAAAAAAAAAATACCCTACTGGGGAGGTAATAAATAAAAAAGTACACAAACTAAAAACTAGGTTTTTAAACATCTTTTAAAGACTGACACCGCTGTTTGGGATTCTATGAGAAGCTCATTCCACAAACCTAGTTGGCAAAACAGAGAAGCAAGCAGAGGTGGAACCAGTTCAGGATCAGAGAGAGTGTGGTGCAGTGCAGGTTGCTATAGGTGTTTTAGGTAAGTGGGTGCTGGTCCGTTTTGGTTTTGTAGGCATGCATTAGTGTTTTAAATCTAATGTGGGAGCTAAAGGTAGTCGGTAGAACGAATAAGGTAGCAATGGGGTGATGTAAAAGAATTTGAAGGATAAAAACAAGTTGTGAAGCTGCATTCTGGATCAGCTGACTTGCCAGGGGTGAGTGGCAGAAGTCTTAAAACAACAAGAGACTAAACAAGCAATTGAATGGAATGTGTAGACAGAAATGGATATATTTTCTGTAAAAAAAGCTGAAGATCAGATGTGAGAGAAATGTGAGAGGAAAAGGACAATTGATTGTCTGTGGTTACCCCAATTGGTTGGTGGTGACGGACATCAAGAGGAAATGGTGGAACCAACCCAGGTAGCAGAAGCCATGGCATGTAATCCTAACCACTGCCTCCAATGTCCGGTTGTCTAAGAGAGAAACATGGAGTCATTGCTCCCACTGATAGGAAACGTACAGGAATGTATAATCTGAATGAGCAGGCATCACCATGACTAATTTAGTCATGCTCAGGGTGGAGTAAAGACAATGTCTCTTGTTAAAGGAAAATATATTGTTAAATATTAAAATATATTACCGTATGAAATTAAAAGAGTGTTAAAGGGAAATTGTTTAAAGGGTTATATCAAACAGATGGTTTGTAAGACCCATTCCAGAGTACAACATCTTTATGTTTTCCTCACCAATAATTTGGTAAAATGTTGTATTTATCATTTAGGGTTGCATAAATTATTACTCTGAGGCTTTGAAGGAATCACAATAAATTACCCAACTTTATCAATTTTACTGAGGGTAAAGAAAATTGTTGGATGTATCAACCAAGATTTTCAAATTAGGCATATCATCCATTCATCCATCAGAATCCATCAAGCCTCAACAAGAACAAAAATGTTACATTGCTTGTTCTCTTGAAACTGGCTAAATGACAAATAAAGAAAAAGATGGCTTCTCCCATCCTAAGAAACATTTTGTACCACCTAGAAAAGGTGATGTCTGTGAATATTTATCTATGGGTCTCTAGTTTGGGAAAATCATCTTGCTTTTCTTACAGTGCATCTTGGACACCTTGGACAGGACACTAATAGGTAAATCCATTTTAATTGGATTAGTTAATTAATTAATTGGTAGATCTATGGACCACTAAAGCTGCCATTTTGGAGATTTGGGATTGGTCGGGCACTAGTTTGTGCCTGGACGAGAGAGATGGGAGAAGTTGGTGGTAAAGAACTACATTTGAGTGAGATTACTCAATGTGTTATATTTTTCAGTGAGCAGTATCAAGGATAAAGTGGAAAGGGGCAAGCACCACTCTAGAAAGCTCAACATGCTTCCTGTTTCCTCATTTTATTCCACACCACAAAGTGTTACACTGATGCAGAAACCCGGGATTTAGAAAGATTTGCTGTCATTGCCTCATTACCAATCGCTGAGATGTTTCACACAAAGTATCCACTTCACAGAACATTAGGCCCTCCTAGAGCACACAAAGAAGAAGCAGCATTTTGCAGGTCGTTCGAAAAACACAGGGAAAAAAATGGCAGGTGCTACAGAGGCTGGTATACTTGGTGGGAACTCATGCAGTCATGCCTCACATAACACTTTTAAAGAAGGGAATGCAGGATGACCTGAAGATTCTCTCTAAATGTGTCACATATGCATGGGGCAGGCCAGACTCATAAAGGACTGAGAGCCACAGTCAAGGAAAGCAAGGTATTTTGCAATGAGTTGGCTGCACAACACCAAACAGCACTATAAGCATGCTGATTTTCAACTGTACATTCACATTCATCCATTAGCTCAGAGACACCTGTTGGAAGTGACTGCTGGTTGAGGAGCATGATGCTTAAAAAAGTATCAAAGGTACCCTAGTGGCCATCATGATAGAGATCATGATGTCAAATGATTTTTTGACAGGACAAAATCATAGAATACAAGCAACAATTGGTTGCCTCAACCATTCACTGATTTTGGAAAGAAACTGGCCAGCATTTCAGACCTTGTTAAGGGCAATGTGTTGATGGGTCCTGTAGCGTTCTTTATTTTCATGCAGTTTCACACTCTCACGGTTCCAGACATCATTCCTCGGCATCCACCCAAACCCAATCATGGATAGGCCCGTCTTTCTTCGGTATCTACCCGTCTCACTCACGGATCAGCATGATTTCACTCTCTTTAGCGCCCACCGAGCTCCTTTGCGAACCAGCACGTGCTCTTCTCAACCTCCGCCTGAGCACACTTGCGGACCACCACGTCTTTCTCTCAGCATCCGCCTGCGCTCTGTCACAGTTCAGAGACCTTTCTGCTCTGCTGTGCTTGGTGTCTCTTCTAAAGAGGTAAAAGTTAGGACCAGGGGTGAATCTAAAAACAGCAGTGCATTCCACCTCGGTCCATTGTGAAGACCATCTCTTAACAACTCAAATCACTCCAAGGTTTCGAAATTGCAGGCAGTTTTCCTACTTGTTCTGCTTCTCCCAAATACTAGACATTAGGATTGCAAAATGAGAAGGGTTGCATTAGGAAGGGCATCCAGCATAAAATGTGCCAACTCAAATATGTGGGGCACAAACCTAAATTCCATACGGGACTGGTCAAGGCTCAGGTTTCCAATGACCACCACAAGTATTGCTTAGCAAACAGGGTACTGGTGAAAATTAAGCTTCTGTTGGCCAAAGGAGGAGAAGGAGAAAGGGAAGATGTCTAACGGCAGCGTAGATGTGTGGAGGTTAGGGTTGGTACTTTAAATGTTTTCTTCAACTGTGACTGGCAAAGGGAGAGTGTTAACTGATATTATAGAGCGGAGAAAGGTAGAAAAGTGTTCAAGAGACCAAGCAAAAAGAAGGTACGGCCAGGAATATTGAGGGTGAATTAAAATTTTTCTACCATTTTGTGAACGGAAAGATAAATGGTAATCCTAGAGGAAGAATGTAGTGGAAGTGAAGACGTCTGTCTTCACTGATGAATGTGATGAATGTGAAGCTGGAAGTTGAAGGGATGATGATAAAAGTAATCAGTGCCTTTGCTCCGCAAGTAGGTTGTGAGATAGAGCAGAAAGAAAACTTCTGGAGTGAATTAGATGAAGCGGTGGAGAATGTACCTAAGAAAGAATGAGTGAAAACAGAGGTGATGAGGAGGGGATGGGTAGGTATGGCCTCAAGGAGAAGAATGTGGAAGGGTAGATTGTGGTTGATTTTTTTTAAAAGGATGGAAATGGCAGTGGTGAATGCATATTTTAAAAAGAAGGAGGAGCATAGGGTGACGTATAAGAATGTAGGAAGGTGCACACGGTGGGACTAAATTGTACTGTATTCAGGAGATGTAATGGAGACTGTGAGGTGTTGAAAGGGGATAGTGTAGCTAGACAGCATCAGAAGGTGGTCTGTAGGGTGGCTTTGGAAGTAAAAAAGAAAAAGAGGAGAGTGTTGACTGAATCAAGAATAAAATGGTGGAAACTGAAGGAGGAAGACATGTGTGAGATTTAGGTTAGGTAATTTGTTCATCAGCTGCATTTAGGGCAATAAAAGATGCAGATTGAAATGTGCTGACAAGTAAGAAGAGTGTGTTGAGAAGGTGAATAGAGCATTTTGAGAAGCTGATAAAAAATAAAGAAAAGGAGAAAGAAAATTTAATCATAGTGGAGATAGTGAGACAGGAAGTGGATAGTATTAGTGAGGAGGAAGTGAGAGCAAAATAGAAAGTCGGTTGGTCCAGATGGCATACTGGTTGAGGCATTGGGATGTTTAGGAAAGATGGCATTGGATTGTTTAACAAAAATGTTTAAGTTAAGAGGATGTCTGAGGAATTGTGGAGTGTGCTGGTACTGACTTTTAAGAATAGGAAGATGTGCAGACCTGCAGTAACTACAGAGGAATAAAGTTGATTAGTCACACCATGAAGTTATTGGAAAGAGTAGTGAAATCCAGGCTAAGAGGAGATGTGGCCAACTGTGAGCAACAGTATGGTTTCATGCAGAGAAAAGCACTATTTGATTTGAAAAATTGAGGGAGAAGTATAGAGATGGTCAGTAGGAGTTGCATTGTCTGTGTGTGGATCTAGTGACAGTGTACTACAGGGTGGGCAAAAGAGGAGTTCTGGTATTGCATGAGGAAGTCAGGTGTAGCAGAAAAGTGAGGGTGGTAAAGAACATGTATGAGGACAGTGTGACAGCAATGAGGTGTGCAGTAGGAATGACAGACTGGTTCAAAGTGGAGGTGGTACTGCACCAAGAACTGGCGCTGAGCCCTTTTCTGTTTACAGTGGTGATGGAGAAATTTGACAGACAGTAGTCACTGAGGACTTTGATGTTTTACGGATGGTATTGTGATTTGTGCCGAGAGTAGGGAGCAAGTTGAGACGAGCCTGGAAGAGGAGGTACGCACTGGAGAGAAGGAGAATGAAAGTCAGTAGAAGCAAAACAGAGTACAAGTGTGTCAATCAGAGGGAGGGCAGTGTAGTGGTGTGGTTGCAGAGAGTACAGGTGATTAAGGTGGATGAGTTTAAATAAAGGTCAACTGTGCAAAATAATGGAGTGTGTGTTAAAGAAGTGAACAGAAGAGTACAGGCTGAGTGGGGTGGGTGGAGAAGAGTGTCCAAAGTGATTTTTGATAGAAAAATATATGCAAGTGTGAAAAGGGAAGTTTATAAGACTGTGGTAAAACCTGATATAATGTATGGTTTTGAGACCTTGTCATTGACAAAAAGATAAGAGAGAGCAGGGCTGTAGGTGGCAGAGCTGACGATGCTGTGATTTGCATTGGGAGTGTCGAGGATGGAGAGGATTAGAAATTATTTTATTAAAGGGAGGTGGGACGTTTTGGAGACAAGGTGAAGGAGGCACGATTGAGATGAATTGGTCATGTGTAGAGGATAAGGCTGAGGATGGAGCCACCAGGCAGGAGAAAAGTAGGAAGGCCATGGAGGAGGTTTATGGATATGGTGAGGAAAGACATGAAAGAGGTGGATGTAGAGAACAGAGAGAGACGGAGACAGACGATACGCTCCTAACAGGAGCAGACAAAAGAAGAGGTAGTAGTTCTGGCTTCTCACACCATTATAATCTTATTGAATATGCCAGTAAGACACAAGTCATGGATTTGAGACTGTTAACAGAGGAAACAAAAACTCCCATGCTGACAATTGTACAATCAAGTGTCTGTTAAGAAAGAAGTTGAGAACTTCGATTTAGCCATGACTGCTTGTGATTCACTCCAGAAAGATATGGAAAAAATATGTGAAATAGCATGTGTTTTGCCAATAATGTGCTAATGTAAATGATCTTGGATAAATCTGAAATTTGTGGGAATACTAAAACATAAATAAATAGGGTCAACCCATGGCTTTTTCTAAACTTGTCTGAAATTGATCCATTTCACAGGTCAGTGTCTACAAAAAAGGAGAGATCATGTCCTATCCTATCCTATTTTAAATTTGCAGCATGACTGCATCATGTAAAAAAAAAATGGGCCAGTGACTGAACTGCATTTTTGAATGTATTAAAAGAAAGACAGGCGCACATCTTTTTTAGATTATACAGCAGTGGTGAATAATCAACGCTCATATGGCATGGTACTGAAAGGTTTAAGGAAATCTCTGTAAGAGATTGATCAAGACTTCATCTTGATCATCAGTAAGACAAAAGAAACACAAACATTTGGTAAATCATTGTAATCCTTGTGTTTAAATAATCTGGAGTTCTGGTCTGCCATTTTGAAAATTGTTTCTTCTAATTTTTGCTCGACTAATTTTGTTATGAGTGAGTTTTTCTGTATCAGTTAGGGAAATAATGTTGGGTGGTTTGTGAGTTGCAATTACTGTTGCAAGACTATTTGTAGTCAAGTGTTTTTTTGTTAACAATTGCCTATGTTAACTTAATTTTGTTTCTATTCAATTTAATTGAAATGCAAACGGTATGGGCACCACAATAAAAGTAAGGAAAAAGTCGCTTGGGTTCTATTCCCTTTTTATGTCATTATGTTCAAACTGTGTATTATGTAAGCTTTGAATTATGGTCTGTGTAACTGTGTAACACTGTGTAAATATGCACTATTAATTTCTTACCAAATAAAGTAGGAAAATAAGGGCTTTTAATTTTACATTATGTAAGCGGCCCTCAACAATATTAACAATATTCCTCACTATTACACTTTATATTATTATTATCATGATCATTATAATAATAATAATAATTATTATTATTATTAATAACAAGTGTACACTTTAACTTCAAATTCCACTATAACTCTTACATCGCTCTTTCCACTGAGCCATCATATGTGAGTGCATTACCCTAAATATATTACTAAAGTAAATTGCGACAAAGTCCTTAATAAACAGTTACTTATCAAACTTGTCAGATAAAAAAATTTCTATTTTATAGGCTATTTGTGTAAAAAAAATTATATAAATTATAAATTATTTTAAAAGAATTCATATAAATTATACCATCATGTTTTTGGAATGAAAAACAAAGTAAATGTTTTTATTTCTTCCCATCTATTCTATTTCTTTTAATTAAATTATTTGTTTTACTGTGAATTATTATTTTGTATATTATTGCAATGATATTTGATGTTATTTTATATTTATATTATGAGTCAGGGTTAAATAAAAAATGTAGATTTAGTTTATATCTTATTAATTTATTATTATAACTAATATTATTATTATTACTTCTACTATTATTATTATTATTCGATTTAATGTTGTTACAAATATTTTACTGCATGTCAGACTGTGTATGGTTGTGTAAATGACAAAATTTGAATTATTGTTCGGACTCACAGGGATTGTGCAAAGATCCGGCACGTCCACACAGCAGCGTCCTTTTTTCTTATTGTCTGTTCTCTCATTAGTGGAGGGACCTGAGGGAAAGTACACATTGGAATAGTAACTTTCCTTTTAAGGATATAGGATATACTGTTATGGTCCAATAAAACAAATCACTTTTCTCCATTCTTTTGTATTTGATTGTAACACAGCTCAATGATTTCTCAAAAAATTCTAGATTTACAGGAAGATGTAAGGGTTAAAATTTCTTGTTCAATTGTCATACACTGTAAACATATTTGCAGTAAGAAGAAAGAATTTAGACCGAAAATACAGTACAAAAAGGGTGATTTTTAAAACCAATTCAGATTTCCTAAGAACGACACAGATTGTGCCATTGTCAATTAATGTCATTGTAACAACTGAATCTCTTGGTGCTCACCTACCTTGATAAATCATTATCAGTGATTATACTTAATAACTTCCCATGACAAACTAGAGACAGCTTCCTTTTTATGGCACCTCTTCTTATTTAAGTCACTCATAAAAAAAGGTCAGAACCTGCAGCATTCTTGCATTCAACCATTCTAGATACAATTCCAAATACAAATTAATTAATATAGCCACTAAAATCCTCTTAAGTGTCATCCTCATGCATCATCGCATGTCATGATTATTTCCGTTGCTGCAAATTGGAGACACCAGAAGAAGGTTAATGTTGAGCGCTTTCACACCATTCAATGTTCTCTGTTCTATTGAGTAAAGTAACTGAATAAATAATCTGAATATCTGAAAGAGAGATTTCAATCTTTAATGTAGAAAATATGTTTGTCATTGTCTTTTTTTACACCGAACAAATTAATGCACATTTACCACAATGGATACAAAAAAGCCACTAACATCTCTGGGCATACTGAGGATTATGCAACTTTTAAACTAGCTGGCCTCATGTCATTTTTTTATTATCTAAATGCACTTGGATAAAAATAATACTTACAAGCAACATACATGAATACATAACACTAATTCCCACTCCCACCCCTCGTGCTGTAAGGTTATACTCCACTCAATCTCTGTTACATTTGGTTCATCAGATTATGCAACTCGCCAAGGGGTGTTTTTGGATGGCTTTAACAACAGTTGAAGGATAAAATGGTCCTTAAAGAGGAGTCGATTGATTTTTGGCTCAGCAATTGCATGTGAATACAGCATAAAGAGGGCTCCAACTGGTCCCTCACGCCTCAAGCCCTCCGTTGATCACACTTCCGACCATGTCGTCTAACAACTACCAAAGCTTTGAGTCCCCTTGAGCCTTTGTCTACCCCCAGAGAAGCCCTACAGAACATGACACTAGCTTGTAGGCAGATGAATCAATTTATTGGGATTAATTAACCAAAATTTCTTTGCTGTCTGCCAACTGTGGCCAAAGGGGTGTGTTATGTGTCACTATTGCTTTTTGTATGTTTCTCTTTATTTCTTTTGCTCTGATCCTTTCTCATTACGTTTTGGAAATCTTAAGAAACTGCCAGATATTTGTATACTGTAGTTTGCAAGGGAAAAGGGAGACCTTGTGGGACATATAGTGCACTGCAAGTAAAGCTAATGACTTCGCAGGAGGTGTTTTACTTGAGGAAACATGTTTGCCTGATTGTGTTGTGTTCTATTTAAAGAAAACTTTTCAAATCAAATCAATATGTAGTGTGAATATTATTTGGCTCTTACTTTTGCACACTTTGTATACATCCACAATTCAACAATTTTTTTAGGATTTGTGTCAGGTGTATGATTAATCGATTATACCAAACAGGCGCTAATGATCATCAATTTCATATGTTGCTTGAAACAGTCTTTATGGAAGAATTGCAGCCAAAGATCCATACCTCCGACTCAATGAGCTATGCACAAAAACATAGGAACTTGGGTGTGGAAAAATGGCAGCAAGTGCTCTGGAACGATGAGTCAGAATCTGAAGTATTTAGGTAAAGCAAAAAACAAGTTGCAAATGGACTTGGAGATTTGGTCAGGATTAATCATGTCATCAATGCTGAGAAATACAGGCAGCTACTTATCCGTCATGTAATAGCATCAGCTCTGATTTATTCTGCAGCAGGACAATGACCACAAACATACAGCCAATATCATTAAGAACTATCTTCAACATAGAGAAGAACAAGGAGTTAGGGTTAGGGTTTGTACAAACATCACCCTTGTAAACCAGTATCTAAAGGCAGTGTATTTTGTAGCTCTCCACAAACCCCCCACAGCTTGTGAGACTGCTGACCTCATGGCTTAGCATGTGTTCCAGCTGCATTGCACTGTGACAGAGTCACTGACCTAGGTCCTGAATTCATATCAACGGTGCAAGAGCTTTTGTAATGCACTTGATGCTACAGTCCGTCCTCAGGTTTCCACCCCCAAACCAATGGGCAGGCAGACAGGGCCAACAAAGTACACGAAGGTGCCATCCTGGTGTCATTCTGGAGTAACCAGCACTTTTTTAACTAGTTCTCAAATTTGAAAGTCGTATTTTGTAAGTATTGGAGGACATTCAACTATAGTGGAAGCTAGTGGGGGGGCCATGCATTTTACATCTAGGCCTTCAGTGGTGTCCTAACTAAATCAGTCCACCTCTTAACAACATCATGATGATGCCATTGTTACAAAAAAGATTCATATTATACAGAAACGCAGTTTAATAAAGTGCTGCATCACAGACAGGTAGCTCATGCAGTAAGAATGAATGCCATTATTTAAAAAAGAAAACCCAATTAACAAAATTCAACAATCTCCTTTCACTGCAGCCACAGCTGTGCCACTTGTTTACATCATCTCTAGCAGAGCCATCAATATTAACCTATTTTCCGTTGCACTACGGTTTTCCTGGGATTTGAAATCAAGGCAAATTGTGTGTTCTTGTGTTTTTCAGCTTTTCTTGAAAAGTCCATCATGTAAATGTCCCTGTAAATGCAACCAAATCAATATCTTGCCCTCTGTCAGCCATTGTGAAAAGAGAAAACTGCAATTAAATTTACATGAATATGTAAATGCAAAGGAACCATCAAAAGGAGAGAGTCAAATTACTCTCGAGGGGTCATAGAACGTAACCCCCGAGAGTATCGAGGTTGCACTGTATATAAACAAGTTGGGACACTGTACAAATTGTGAATAAAAACAGAATGCAATGATGTAAAGGTTTCTATATTTTGTATTTTATTCAGAATAAAACATAGATGACGATAGGCTAACGACTATCACCCTGTAGCCTTGACCTCAGTAGTGATGAAGTGCTTTGAGAGACTGGTCAGAGACTTCATCACTGCCTCACTACCAGACACAGTGAATCCTCTACAGTTCGCGTACCGCCAGAACCGTTCTACTGAGGACACAATTGCTCATCTCCTCCACACTACAATGAGCCACCTGGACTACAGAAAAGAGAATTATACAAAGATGCTGTTTGTGGACTACAGTTCAGCTTTTAACATCATAATTCCCTCCACACTCACCTATAAGTTGGAGGTCCTGGGACTCAGCCTGCCACTGTGCCAATGGATCTTTTACTTCCTGACCGACAAACCACAAGCCGTACGGGTGGGAAAACACACCTTATCCACCCTCACCCTCAGCACTAGAGCTCCCCAGGGTTGTGTTCTGAGCCTCACTGTACACATACGACTGTGTTGCCACTTTCAACTCCACCACCATCATCAAGTTTGCTGATGACACTGTTGTGGTGGGTCTGATATTCAACAACGACAAGACTGCCTACCTACAGGAGGTTAAAAACCTGGAGAGATGGTGCCAGGAGAACAACCTTCTCCTGAACGTCAGCAATACTAAGGAGTTGATAGTGGACTTCAGCATATAGCAGGAGCAGTCATACCAACCGCAAAACATCAACGTGACCGCAGTGGAGAGAGTGGACAGTTTCCGGTACCTTGGTGTTCACATCACAAAGGACCTTGTCACACCAACACCCTGGTGAAGAAGGCCTGGCAGCGTCTGTACCATCTGAGACAATTAAAGAACTTTAAACTACCCTCTCAGGTGCTAAAAACTTTTTACACTTGTACCATTGAGAGCTTTCTGACTGGTAGAAACACTTTCTGATTCGAGAACAGCACCATGCAGGACAGGCGAGCCCTGCAGAGGGTGGTGCGTTCAGCTGAACGTACCATCCACATCGAGCTCCCTAACCTGCAGGATATCTACAGCATGCGGTGCCGGACCAGAGCCAGGAAGATTATGAAGGACCTCAGCCATCCCAACAATGGACTCTTTTCTCTGTTGCGTTCAGGAAAACGCTTCCGCTCCCTGAAAGCAAACACAGAGAGAATGAGGAGGAGCTTCTTCCCCCAGGCCATTCGGAGTTTAAACCAAGAAACACCCAGGATCTAAAAGCTGGTCACTCTCTCCATCATCACACTTCTGCAAATATTTTTCTTTTCACACTACAACACTTTAAACTCTGGACTGTCACTTTAACTGTGGACTTGCACAGCACAGTGCACTTTATACCACACCACACCGCACACGGTTACTTTAAAGACAATCACATCAACTCATTAGTCATTACTAGCCCTAAATTGCTCCTGTCCCAACTTTTTTTGGAATGTGTTGCAGGTCTGAATGACAGGAAAGTATGTATATTCACAAATGACATGAAGTTGACCAAACAAAACATGAAATATTTTGTGTTCATATTGTCTGCGATGAAATACAAGTCAAAGTAAATTCACAAATAACTACTTTCTTTTTTCATTTGCGTTTTCCATACTGTCCCAACTTCCCGATTGGGCAGCAGTCCAAGGCGGGGGCCTGCTTAGACTGCTGCCCCCGCGACACGAATTACGGATAAGCGGGAGAAAATGAATAAATGAATACTGTCCCAACTTATTCTGATTTGGGGTTGTATGTGTATGTCACAAATAAAATTTGATTTGATTTGATTTTTGATTTGATGACATATCAAATGTTTAAACTGAGAAAATGTATAATTTTAAGGGAAAAAGAAGTTGATTTTTAATTTCATGGCATCAACACATCTCAAAAAATTTGGGACTGGGGACTGAGGAGACAAGTTGCTCAAGTTTAGGAATAGGAATTCTGTCCCATTCTTGTCTAATACAGCCTTCTGGTTGCTCAACTGTCTTAGGTCTTCTTTGTCACATCTTCCGCTTTATGATGCACCAAATGTTTTCTATGGGTAAAAGATCTGTACTGCAGGCTGGCCATTTCAGTACCCAGATCCTTCTTCTATGCAGCCATGATGTTGTAATTGATGCAGTATGTGGTCTGGCATTGTCATGTTGGAAAATGCAAGGTCTTCCCTGAAAGAGACGACGTCAGGATCGGAGCATATGTTGTTCTAGAACTTGGATATACATTTCAGCATTGATGGTGCCTTTCCAGATGTGTAAGCTGCCCATGCCACACTCACTCCTGCAACCCCATACCATCAGAGATGCAGGCTTCTGAACTGAGTGCTGATAACAACTTGGGTTGTCCTTATCCTCTTTAGCCCGGATGACATGGCGTCCCAGTTTTCCAAAAAGAACTACACATTTTGATTTGTCTGACAGTTTTCCACTTTGCCACAGTCCATTTTAAATCAGCCTCAGCCCAGAGAAAACGCCTGCGTGTCTGGATCATGTTTAGGCTTCTTTTTTGACCTATAGCAGGGGTTTTCCAGCAGGGGTTGGATCATGTTTAGGCTTCTTTTTTGACCTATAGCAGGGGTTTTCAAC
Source organism: Silurus aristotelis (assembly GCF_946808225.1). Lineage (NCBI taxonomy): Eukaryota > Metazoa > Chordata > Actinopteri > Siluriformes > Siluridae > Silurus > Silurus aristotelis. The sequence goes on along the minus strand of NC_139592.1, from coordinate 15,338,581 downwards.
CGGTGGTCCGCGGCGGCACTGCATGTGGTCCGTGACAGTCTACATAATTTAACTATAAAAAAAATCACTTTTTTTCCATAATTTTTTTTTTCAAACATTTCCAGAATATTTGCACATTAGTGGAAAAACTGAATTTAATGAAAATATCTAAAATATTCAAACTGACACAGGCTAGCTTTGCACCTATCAGGCCTATGCTTTGCTAACATTGTGTTTTGCGTCATATACGTACACATTCATCTTGCGCAGCATCTCGGAGTTAAGAAAACACATTCAGGTTTTATTGAATAGACGCTTAATAGTTTTGGTGAATTAAAATTTCATAGAGATGTCCACAGACTCTGTCAGGAGGCATATGTATGATACACAACCCCTTATGAAGTTCTGGATAAGCTGCCAGACAGAATTTCCAGAGCTTACAGTAAAAGCATTGAGGTGTCTTTTACCCTTTCCAACTACATACCTTTGTGAGAGCGGTTTTTCCACACTGGCATATCTAAAGAACAAGTACAGGGCAAGGCTACAACCAGAGAATGATATGAGGCTGTCACTATGTACCACTATATCACCACGAATAGACAGACTGTGTGGAAGTCACCACGCCCAGAAATCCCACTAACAGGTAAGGAGTACCCCACACACACACACACACACACACAATAGTGGGCCGCGGATTACTTGTTAGTCAGAATTGTGGTCCCTGGCACAGAACCAGTGGAAAACCAAAAAAATGGCACGGTGGATTGTGTTCACCTACAATGTTTTCTGGAAGTATTCCTGAGCCCATGTTGTGAATTCCATTACAGTAGCATTCCTGTATGTGATGCAGTGCCGTCTAAGGGCCCATCTCTGCCCATCTTGAGTTCTGAGAGACACTGCCACACTGAAAGGCTCTTTTTATACCCAATCATGTTGCCAGTTAACCTAATAAGTTGCAAATTGGTCCTCCAGCTGTTTCTTATATGTACATTTAACTTTTCCAGCCTCTTATTGCTACCTGTCCCAACTTTTTTTGGAATGTGTAGCTCTCATGATCCAATATTTGGCATGACATTTTAAAATGTCTCACTTTCAACATTTAATATGTTAGCTATATTCTATTGTGAGTTTATGAGATTTGTAAATTATTGCAAAAACAAATATATGGCTTCCTGATGACCTCAGTCAGTGACCTCAGTGACCCCAGTCATTTCAAATTGGGAATAGCATTTTCAATACCACCACACTGAGCTCAAACCACACCATCAAGTTCACCATGACATGGCCGTGGATTAGAATTTATAATCTACTAAATGTTAAATAAAGTCAGACAGCATCTTCCCACATATTCTCAAAGTACCTGCAGAGTGGCTAACTATGCCATTGCTACTGGGCATCTGGTTATGCAAGGCACCTTTTTACTGCTCAGAGAAGTACTGGTGGCCCAAAGTGGTAAACAATGCCCTGTCCCAACTTTCTTTGAGACATGTTGCAGCCATCAAATTCAAAACTACTTTTGTATTATTATTTTTTTTAAATGGTACATTTCCTTAGTTTGAAGTCTTTACTATGTTCTATTGTGAATAAAATATATAGGTTTGTGGGATCCACAAATCATTGCATTCTGTTTTGATTTACATTTTCTTCATTATTTTTGGAACTGAGGTTGTATTCTGCATTGCCTTTTTTTGCCCTGATCTGGTAAAAAAAAATTTGTATTGCTTTAAACTTTTATTAGAAGTGCCAAACCTGAGACAACATCTGTCTGTAAAATCCTTACATGAGCACTGTTACCGATGTTTAGCTGTTTGTTGACAACAACAAAAAATCACTGCCAATTTTCCAGTCAAGAATGTGGCCCTATATAAAAAACTGCTTAAAAAATCAAGTATTGTTCAAGTATTGTGCATCCAGTTTGTTATTCAAACTGTATCTAAGATGTTTATTTGATCACTTCTGCATTATTGGGACATTACAAAAGTTTGTCAAAGTGGAAAAAGTGTTAGATTAACTTTTTTTATGAATTGTCATTTACTTCTATTATACAAAAGACTTTAATAAGAGCTCACTTAAATTAATACCTACACTTGGTTTAAGCACGTGATTTTACAATTGCAGATTTTAGTGCACTAATGTTAGTATAATATGAAAATTATACCTTTCCACTGCTACCATTTCCCAAGACCTGAAATGGGAGTCCAACATAAACTCCATTCTTAAAAAGGCCCAGCAGAGGATGTACTTTTTATGCCAATTAAGGAAGTACGGTCTGCCACGGGAGATGTTGATGCAGTTCTACACAACAGTCATTGAATCTGTCCTGTGCTCATCAATCACCATCTGGTTAAGAGCAGCAACAAAACAGTACAGAAAAAAAAACATTGGCACTCCTCTCTCAAGGACTTGTACCATACAAGAACCAGAAACCAGGCAGGAAAAAATCACTACTGACCCTTCGCACCATGGACACATCATCTTTCAGCTCCTCCTTTCTGGCAGGTGCTACAGAACTCTGTCTACCACCTGACACACAATACTGTTCATTTGCACTACCATGCACTCTCACACTTTATGTACTTACTGATATGTCATATATTCTGTATCCCTTTTTAATACTCTTACTGTTTATATTGTCTCACTTTGTCTGTATTGTCTTGTATATTCTGTTTTTGTCTTGTCTTGTCTTGTCTGTTTTGTCTTGTATACTCCAAGCTGAATGTATAGTGTTATTTAGGTCTGTACATTGAGAGTCACTATCAGCTGGAACCAAATTCCTTGTGTATGTGTCAGCCCACTTGGCCAATAAACCTGATTCTGATTCTGAAAATAAAAAGCTATCCACTAGTGAAAAGCTGTCAGAGCCACTGACATCAAATATGTCAATTAAGTAAAAGAACGGCAGTTGATGACAAACATCATCAGACCTGGGAAGTAAAACAGAAACAACTGTCAATGGCATCACCACAACTTTCACTTGTTTGGGGATAAAGATCTCACAATCCACCACTTATAGAAGACTTTCAGAGCAAAAATATAGAAACCATACCACAATGTTGCAAACCACTTTCCATCATTAAGAATTGTAAAGCCACAAAAGTTCTGAATCAAATATTATTCTTTATAAAAGTGATGGAATGTTCAAAATGTATCTGCTCATTATACAAATCATACAAACTCATCAGTCAAGCATGGTGAAGGCAATAGGCTCACTGATCTTTATAGATGATAAAACTAATGATGGAAAAAAAATTTTTTTACATTCTGTAAACTTGCGAATTCATTAAGATATATAATGCAGCAAGATTGTAAAAAACAATAAAAGACTTTATTAATGAAAAAAAGTGAAAGGCTTTAGACTGGCTAAGTTATCAAACTAAGCAAAAATTAGCTTCATGAAAATAATTCACCTCATGAAAAAGATACTAAAGGGAATGCAGTTATCACAATAAATACAGTATATAACTAGAAAAGTGTTATTTATTTTGACTTGAAAGTTTGGCCGACTGTTCAAATACTTTTACTACCCACAAATTCGGTTTGGGTTTCTAAATTGATCTGAATGTAAATATCATGAATGAAAGCTGAAATTCTGATCACCTTTATTCAGCTTTTGAACTCAAACCCAAATGTGTCTGATGTTTAGGAAAAATCGGAATCATTGCCCTTTTTGTTCCAGTAGAAATTAAATTTTAGATTACATTGAAGATTGTGTATTATTTTTTATTTTCTGTATAAAGGCACTATAGTTTGTGAGTAAAGGAACAAAAATGCTTTTAAAATATTTACTCAGCATAATGAATTTAAAAGAACATTACCTTATTTACTGTTTGTAGCAAATATATACAGTACTGGGTTAGAAATGTCACAATCCTAATGCAATCCATATCAGGTAGTGTTTTGTCCCAATGATTTTATTTCTGTCAAAAATGTTAAGACCCTTGCCTGCCTTCACCAAACTTAACATAAGGTTCTCCTCTAACTGCAGACAGAACAGGAGAGGGACTTTTAAGGCCTGCTCCAAGCCCAAGCTGAAAACCAGCATGTGCTCCACAGCTTTGTTTAACCAGAGGGTACTTCAACTGCAGCCCTAGCAGCCACGATCAATATGCTCATTATGCCACATGACACAGAAATGTTTTTGATAGGGATGCACCGAAATGAAAATTCTTGGCCGAAACCGAAAACCGAAAAAGAGGAAAGCAAGGCCGAAAACCGAAACACCGAAAGAAATTATGCCAATTATTATTACCATTGCATTTATTGCTATGACTGTGTACTAACCTTACTAAAATCAAGGCATTTCAATTGCATAAATTAATATTAAAGTTTCAAAGAATAAATCAATTACAAATTATGAAAATATTTATTTATAGCACATAGTAACAATGCACAGGATAAAATAAATAAAAATTCTAACTTAAATGTTTAACTTAGATGCAGTGTACATTAAATAATAATGTACAGGCCCTCTGGCTTCCTGAAAGGTTGTAAAATTAAATATGTTCTTTAATAAAAAAAAGTGCATTCAGAACAAGTGCAACTGCTTAAAGATACAATACAACACTATCACTGGGAAACTTCCTGCCTTTTCAAAAACGTCCACCACAGACGGAGTGCGCATGCTCAGAGGGGTTTTGCTTTTCTGTGCCGCGTTTCTCTCATATTCAGCATAGCGATCAGGATGTTTGGATTCCAGGTGATAAATTAAACCCGACGTGGAAAAAGTATTTGCAGACGAACTTTCGGCGGTACATGTTTTGCAAATCGCTATCCGTGGGTCTTCCTCAGATATACTGTACTGAAACACGTCCACACCGCAGACATGTTGCTTCAGACATGCACGTGCAGGGCGTGGTTTCTGTTTGCGTCATCACAACAAACTGTTTCGGACGTGTTTTTTCGGTGATCAAAGTCTTTTAAATTTTCGGTGGCCGAATATTCGGTGCATCCCTAGTTTTTGAAGGTGCTTCTAAAGACTAGGGCAGGCTAGACTCCTGTTGCCACTGCTCCCCAGGGAAGGCCAGCTTGTGGTCCAACAACGGCCCATCATATTTCTTTTGAAATCTTCTCTTTCCTGAGCCTGCCAAATATTCCACCAATGCATTAAGGAGACTGCTTTCTGCTTTTGTCCTCATGTGTAAGGTTATAAAACTAAAGTGTAAAACGTGGACCACCTTAATATGGATTCTTACAGAACTTAATATGAAACGTTTGGTTGATTTGCACTAGTTCCATTGATTGTTGAAGAATAGTAATAATTGTGTTCTTCAATGCAGCTTTTATCATCAGCAGCTTTTCTCAAATACTGCCATCATAATAATGCTTTGCTAAATAAGTGTTTTCTGGAAAATAATGTATAGGGGTGCAGTTAGATTTATGTCGCTGAGAAAATTTGGCTTTAATACACTCTTGTAGAAAAATTTTTTTTTTTTACTTTAAGCGTGAGAATATTAATGAACTTCCAACAATGAACACGTTTTTATCAGAACTTCTTACACTCTTATTCATAAATGGAAGTATTAAATGTGTGACCACTCTATGAATGGTCCAGGGACATTCTTGAAGCTTTTTGAGTTTGTGGCAGCTGCATAGAAATGGCCATAGAATCATATTCTAAAATTGGTTTGTAATAATGTCTATTGTTAAATGCACTACACAAATAAAATTGAAAGGATTGAACTGAAATAAATATGCTAGGGGCTATCAAGGGAAGCCCAGCTACTTGTGTCATGTAAACAGCTGGAGTATTCCAGCACCAAGAGGGCTGTCCCACAGAACTTTAACCAAATACTTGAGGTGATGCTTCCATTCGCTGCAGCTCCACGGGTTGGGAACCTCGAAGAATTCCTGTCCATTACTGTCCACGTCGGTGTGATAAAACAGGGCATTTTCTGTATCAGATTTCTGGCATCGAGCACCAAACAATTGATTTCAAGCACTTTAAAACCTGTGGGAACCTCATTAATTCCATGTAAAATCACATTAATGGCATTTGGCAGACTCCCTTATCCAGACCAACTTATCCGGACAACAAATGAGAGTTGAGGGTTAAGGGTGCTCAAGGGCCCAGCAGTGGCAGCTCAGAGGCAGAGATTTGAATTCACAACCATCCAAATTAAAGCATTCAACATTTATAGCATATGGCAGATGCCCTTATCAGTATACAACTTACAACTTTCAGATGCCCTTATCAACTTGCAACTTACAATTTCATTTTATACAGTTATGCACACACAGTCAGACAATCATGCACTCAAACTGAGGCAGCTTTCCAGCTGCATGGTTCAGAGTATTTTGTATTTCCCAACCAAACACACTAAGCAGGTCAGTGGAACAAAAATTTCTACATTTACAGCCATGCTGAGTTTAGTAACTTACAGCTTAAAATAATTTCCTTGAAATACATTGGTTTATCCATTAACGCTAAGACCTTAAGTAATAATTATTTAATAAGACCTTGTTATATCCACTTATTAATGAATCTGTTTTATTAAAAGAGAACTAGATGAAATCTAAAAAATGTTTCATGCCACTGATATCAACAGCATTATCCCTCTGCTAGTCTGGACGCCAAATTTCCACTTCCAGCTGCTCCTTTTTCCTGCCTACATTACTTCATTGCCTTTATCCAAAAATGATTTCTCAGCAGTGTCCCCACCCAGGTTTTTTTCTACATTTATTCACCCATTTATTCCAGCACAATAATCTTCTCTGCACTAAAGCTGTGGTCTATGTCTTGCATCAGTGATTTTTACATGATCATAACCCTTCTTTCCCACATGCTCTTTGATTGCAACATTTGTCCATCTCACTCTTAATGACTGGATCACTTCTACATCTCACTTTCAGTGATTGCTGCCCTTCTCTTTCTTCCAATAGACAACATAAGCAATATAATAAAACTGCATTAAAATAAACTAAAATACTCACACTACAATGATAGAATGATAGAGATTTCTGTTGCAAAAGATTTGTTTTGTGGGTTATAAGTAAAATTTATTTCCATCACAACTTTCACATATATCACAACCCTTTATTTAAATTTTTTCACTGTACATGAAAAAAAAGAAAAATATTTAATAAAATAAAATATTTAATAAAATTATATTTCTTTTATTGATCTGTCAATCCATATAGTTCACACAGATCCTCTGTGTACAAAATATCTCTTGTCACCTTTAAAATTAACATTCTCCATCTTTTTAAACAAAAGTCTTCCTGTACTATCACAAATATAATATTCTTACTTCTGCTGGGTCGCCTCAACGAGGGTGTCTGATGTTGAAAGACCCGAAACAACCAATGACCCCACGATACATCACTGATGATGTGTCCCATTGCATCTGCATGATGTATTTTGTATTATAATAGAATTAATATAATAGTATAAATTTTTTTCTTCTAATTACTCAATTTCTGCCCCCTTCATGTGCCCAAAACAAACGCCTGGTCAGTGTGCAGAATAATTTCACTAGTTCCACCACGCAAAAAATAGTTGCTATGTGCTCTAATAGTTTTCTATGTTGTAGTAGAAGTTTTCTATGGGGTTCAGGACAAGGGACTGGGATGGCCATGGCAGGACCTTGTTTTTGTGGTCATCAAAAAGTTTTTGTTGATTTTAATGGACAGCCTATTTTAAGCTTTATAGTTGTCAGGGTTTTACTTAATATCTTTTGATATTTGTTGATGTCCATAATGATCCATTGATAACTTTCTTCTGCTCAACTCAGATAAGATGGAAGTACTTTTACTAGGACCACATGCAGCTAGAAGTAAACTTTCCGATTATGTAGCATCTCTGGATGGTGTTTTTGTCTCAGTGTGTACAGCAGTCAAAAACTTTGTTGTGATTATGGACCCTAGACTTTCCTTTGAGGCTCACGTGAATAATATTACAGGGATCGCCTTCTTTCACCTTAGAAATATTGCTAAAATTAGCAATATGATGTCGTTACAGGATGCAGAAAAAATAGGTCATGCTTTTGTTACTTCTAGATTAGACTACTGTAACGCTTTACTGTCTGGGTGTGTGAGTAAGTGCATAAATAAGCTTCAGTTAGTTCAGAATGCAGCAGCAAGAGTCCTCACTAGATCTAGGAAATATGACCACATCACCCCTGTTTTAATCAGTCTACACTGCTCCCAATCAAATCTCGCATTGATTATAACTTACTACTACTGACGTATAAAGCACTTAACAGTCTCGCACCACAGTATCTGAGTGAACTTCAGTACCCCTATAATCCCCCGCACCTACTTAAATCCAAAGGTGCAGGCTATTTGTTAGTATCTTAAATAATGAAGACTACAGCAGGGGGCAGATCTTTCTCTTATAAAGCCCCACAGTTATGGAACAGCCTTCCAATCAGTGTTCGGGACTCAGACACAGTCTCAGTTTTCAAGTCAAGGCTGAAAACATTTATTTATTAAGTCTTTTATTAGTAGATTTTTCTTAAGTAAAGGTGCAGATCTGGAGGGATCATGGATAAAGAGTGTTTGGTGAACTGGGATATTTGTATGCTGTCATCCCCTCGCTCTCACGCGTTCACTCACATTTCTTGTTGATAGTGTGTTGGTGGGCCGTCTTTTATGCCAGAGATCCCTCATTTCTGTGTCACCTTCTGGCTCTCCCTTTAATTTATGCTGCCACAGCAAGTCTTGCTGGAGTCCCCAACTGCACAGTGTCCTTAACTTTTATACACAATAAGGATACCGAATAATCCATATCTTTCTCTCTCTCTCTTTTTTTCTCTCTCTCTGTTGAGTTAAACATGTTCCTGAGGTACCAGTGACCACCTTTACTCGGATCTGCCCACTTCGTCCTGGCCTGCCTCTGGATAGTGTTCTCTCCGATTGGAGGCCACTCTGTGCAGCTGGGGCCTGGGGATCCATGACATTATGGTGTAGCACAGGAGCTTTGAGGATGGATTCAGACTGCACTTAATGTCAACAGTCTGCTACACTGACTCAGGACTACAGTTTGCATATGATCACCATCTCTGCACACCTCAACATTGTTTATCTGTAATAAATGGACATTCGGTGCAACTCAAATGAGGATGGGTTCCCTTTCGAGTCTGATTCCTCTCAAGGTTTCTTCCTTATGCCATCTCAGAGTTTTTCCTTGCCACAGTAACCAAAGGCTTGCTCATTAGGGACAAACTAATACTTATAAAGAACAATCTTATTTATTCTTTTTTACCACATTATCTATATAAAGCTGTTTTGAGACAATGTCCATTGTTAAAAGCAGTATACAAATAAAAATAAATTTAATTGAATTGGTGTGCGCCAAACCCAGCTCTGGTGTTTAATGCCAAAAAGCTCTATTTTTATTTCATCTGACCATAGAACCTGATCCCATTTGATGGTCCAGAGTGTGTCACTTTCAATTTATTGATGTTTAGCAGCTCTTTGCTATATTTCAGCAGCTATATTTCTTGATCTTACCTACTGCCATAAAAGACATCATGAAAGTATTAACTAATTAACTAATTTGTTAATTTGGGTTTATTCACAAATTTGTGCCAAGCAACAGCAAGAACACAGACCCAGAAAACTTTAAATCTGTACAAGTGTTATGGCTAAAGATGTGCATTTATTCTAGATACTTCTAGATACTTATTTTTCACTAAACACTTCATCCTTCACTTCATTGGAATACTAAGTGTGATCACACCCTGGTTCGTTTTAAGGCTGTAACTGGTGTGCAAAAATAATTTTAGATTAAGAAAATCACTCACTTTCTTTTATTACATTTACATTTTCATACTAGGATTCCTTTGTTTTTGTAACTATACCCCTTTACTGTTTTAAATACACTTAAAGACATTGATTAAATTGACACTTCATCGTAAGATTTCTAACCACTGGCTCAGTTATGAATGCCATAAGTTACACATCATATTCACCATGATTGTCATTTTCAGTGTTGTCCCTCTGTACTGTCTCCAGGAGTTGAGAGTGTTTAGGTAGTCGTCCTTTAAACGTCCCTGAGGGTGGCTTAACCAAACGGGAAACACTGGAGGGTTCCATACCTGCAAAGTTAAACACCACACATTTCAGTATACGGTAAGGTATATTACATGATAAGAATTGCTGTCTTTGTAATCGATCGTGTCAGATTCTTTTCACCATTAATGTGATAAAGCAACCAACAAGTAAATTAAAGAAAAAATATGTTTGAGCCTGTGAGAGGATTCTTCCTCATACCATCCAAAGGAGTTTTTGAGGATTGCTCAACTGGGAACAATACCCGTAATTCATTAATATTACAATTCTTTGTTCTATAATTCTTACGTTCAGTAAAACTGCTTTGAGACAATGTCTATTGTAAAAAGCGCTATAGAAATTAACTTGAACTGTTTTTTTTAGATTATGTTAAATGGAGAGGGGTATGACTGAATTTCCAAAACTTTAAATGTACCAAGAAACACTAAAAGCTAAACACTAAAAAAATCAACAAGTACTAAATCACGGCAAATTATGTTAAGGTCCAAGACTGATAAAGAAGTCTTTGGGGATAATTTTAACATTTGTTAGAAAACAAAACAGTATTTTCCAATACCAATTTTCTTAAAAAAAATCAACTGACCTCTAATAGATTGATAATGACTGACTTCCTCAACTAGGGTGGGACAAGGACATAGAGTGATGGTCATGGCGAAGCTACAGTGCATTGATGGGAAGCAAAACTACATCCTTAGCCAGGCAGGTTGGCAGAGCGACCTCCTCAACCAGCAGGGTGGTAGACTAATATTCAAAGTGAAGCCTGGAGGTGTAATAATGTCCAGTGTGGAGCATGGATTATAGAGGGATTATATAGTAACGACTATATTATAGCCAGGTTCTGTCCTGATGCATCGCAAGGAACCAGAGCGACATCTTTGCCTGTTAGGTGGGCAGAGTGACATCCTCACCTGAGTAGAAAAGCAAGGCAAGGGGGACGAGCAATGTCCTTAGAAGGTCTTAGAGGCAGATAGCAACATCCTTTGGAATGAAAGGTAGAGTGGGAAATGGTTGTTACAGATTAATTCAGTCACCCTAATCAAGCTTCTGTTGCTCACACAGCCCTGTCCAGGATGTCTTCTTTCACAAGGAAATTCTCCAACATGAAATATGTTGAAATATACATGAAATATCCATTTTTTGCTGTAATAAAAATTTACCAATCACCCTGATGTATCACAGAAACATGTCTACAACTGATTTACTCAGTCTAGTGGTGGGGTGAACAAAAAAGGCACTGGTTTTAAAAACACTACTCCTGTGTACCAAGTGTCCTGAATGGCAGTCATGTCATTAAAACTGCACATAGACTGTGAATTTCAAATCCTAGTCATGTCACTACTGTAACTGTCAGGTCCAGCTAAGTACCTTCTTCCAGTAGCTCGATTGAAGGTGAAGGCATTTCAAAGTGCAAATGTTATGGTGCCCATTTACTCTGTTGATTCAGAAGGATTCATTTAAATGTGCAAAAATAGTAACAGCACTGTCTGCAGCAATCATTGCAAGGGATTTTCTTTTAAATATTATTGATTTAAATATCCTTAATTTTAAATATAGATTGTTTACCCTAGTTGTTATAGATGATGATGTTTCTATATTCTAGCTTTAGCATTAGAATAAAAAATTTAATTTTAACACAAAATACATTATTTTCAAATGCAATACATACATACTCACAAATGCTCCATTATTTTGGAGATTTCAGTGCATCAGTGAAGTCAAGAAACTTATTTACAGGCTTGGCAGTGTATATTCACCAACTGGAGCCACTTGTCAGGCGGTACCTTATCATCACCAGCAAACGTGGGGGCTCTGTTCCAGAGAAACTGCTGTAAGAGTCCCTCTAATGTGGCTTAGTTTCTATGGCTGCTTTTGCACTTGGCATTAACATTAAAAATGCACTTCTTTGCAGACATTCTTCTGGAGCAAGGAATTCCAGCCTTCATGACATCATGAAACGCCATACTCGGGAAAAAAACTTTCTGTAACTTATACGAGCTCGCAAGGAGTGTATTTGGCACAGAAATGCTCCGTGATATGTCAAAAATCGTTTTTCAAACTTTTGCCATGTTTAGCATGATAGTCCAACTCTCAACAGTGTTATAACTCTGGACCCAACTAATGCTTCTTCATAAAACTATACCCAGGTATGTTACCGATTCCAGATAATAATAACAAAATAGCAGAGCTGGATCCAGTATCTTCATCTGTGTCACCCTTGTCCCGCTATATCATCGTCTGCAGGTGACGTCATACACATGACATTAAGTATGACATAATTACTTCTTAAAGATACAGAGCAGTTATTTTGTCACTTATGCAACCAAGCTACTTTCATCCTTTTCTAAATTCATTTTCTGTTCACATTAAAAGTGGAGAAAGATATGACGTGATTTTCTTTCACATTTAAAAGCAGCTAAATCTTCCAATTTTATTTTACACTCACTTTTATATACATTTTATTTTATTTCACCAGCGAGTTAATAAAGCTAGTGATCTGTATTGCTTCGTTCGTTCGTTCGTGCGCGCGCGTGCGTGCGTGTGTGTGTGTGTGAAAGTATGTATGTAAGTAAGTAAGTGGGCGGGGGTCACGCGTTTCTTGTCTGGGTTACCATGGAAGTTTTACATGAGTTTTGCGTTGGTCTGGTTCAGCTAACCCAGGTCTGATTTCGAGGAATAGGAGAATGAACAGCAGGGATAAAGAATCAGAGAGAGAGAGAGAGAGAGAGAGAGAGAGAGAGAGAGAGAGAGAGAGAGAGAGAGAGGAATGGAAAAGGAAGCCCAAGTTAACCGAGCAGAACGCAGTTACTTTATGGCCCAGTCTGAATATGTAAAGTGAGAAGTCGCGCTTTTCACGCCCACATTTTCAAAACGGATTTAATCGCATGCTGAAAAATATCAATTAGGAGCTTACATTTAATTACAAAATATTACAAAACAGTGAGCTTTTACAAGCAGGGAAGCAAAATGGCGAATACAACGGATGAGTAAAGAGAAAAAAAAAACTCGCGCTGTAGCGAAAGGCCATCATGAGAAGAGGGTTTTCTTGCAGTAATGTACGGGGTGTGTGAGAGTGCACGCGATGGTAAAAATACATTCGAGCGATTGCACACGATAGTGACGATGCCGTGTGCGCGTCCTTACCTCCGAATTGTGCCTGTTTTTCTACGGATATTCTCTTAGTGGCCGCGTACCGTACGAGTCTCCCGTACAGCTGCTGCCTCATGCGTCTGTCCGCTCCACCTTTTGGCAGTTGAAGCTGCAAAACCGGAGGCAACTCGCAAACACTCGCGTTGATATTCTTCGGTCGTGTTTCATCAGGAAAATTAAAAAAATCGTGTTTGTGCATAATAAAAGCCTGCTCTGAATGCAGGCGTTTGATGCGACTCGACGTAATGCCGTCAGCTCATGACGAAAAGGGAAAGGGCTAGGCTAATGTGGGACCAGCTAGCTGGCTATACTGTACTTACATTAAAAACACACGCATTATACTGTACGTTGGTTCTAGAAAAGTGTCCAATACAAAACACCCAATACACGTAGTGTCAACTTAAATAAAGGCAAATGCATGTACATAGTGTTTTGTTCTTCTCTTTAGTAGTAGTAAATAATATTACAGATTAAAACGAAATGAAGAAACCCCCTTGTAATGAGAGGTCACTTTATTATATCATTGTATAAACCTTCTTTATATCTGTATCTAAGGACACAGTTATACACTGTTCAGCTATAATAGTAATCCCCTGTACTGTTTTGCTTGATGTCAATACAAAGTCGGTATTTATGACATTAATATGGAAATTTGGTGGGTTTAAACGAATGAAATGTTTCTTTTCAGGTTCAGCTGCAACAGTTTATTAGTGATTATTGGTGCCCTGAAGTGGGAAGTAATGAAATTTCCTGGCATCCTTTCAGCCATGTTGCATCTGGTTCAGTCAGATCATAAGTGGTCTCCATGCTGTAGCACAGGTTTCTGTCAGTGTTGTCTACAGTATATATATATATATATATATATATATATATATATATATATATATATATATATATATATATATATATATATATATATATATATATATAGCGAGAGAGAGAGAGAGAGAGGGGGGGGGGGGGGGAACACTGAACTGATTTAAAACCAGTGGCATAATCAAAAGTGTATGTTTAGTATGATATAAATGTGGAATCAATTGATTATTATATAATATTTTTTATTTTATTTTATATATATATATATATATATATATATATATATATATATATATATATATATATATGTATATATATTTTTTTTATCTATTACCAAAATTATTTATAATTATTTTTAAATAATTATAAATAATTTTGGTAATAGATTAAAAAATTGCTGATCATGCTTTGCCAACAGTTCATAAGCATGCTGTTAACAGTCCACAAATTAAATTGGCAAACTGTCAAATCCAGTAAAACACGCCGAGTTTATTGTAATCACTTGTAAAACACTGCAGAATTGAAAATCCTAAACTTGCATATGTAATAACAATAACTGTGTATTTTCAATTAAACTTTCTCTTTTCATCGTAGGTAAACTAAAAGCTCACATTTTACAGTGAAAAAAATCAGAAAGTTGTGTTGGACCAGGATTCATAATGCATCCACACCACCAGTGGTGAGCCGTCAGGGCCAGCAAGGCCGTCTCTCTGCTGCCTCAAACTCTATCAGAATCACTGACTTACGTTTAATATGTTTTTTGTCCATGAATATGTATTAACTTATTTCCAGTAGCATTTCTTTCAGGTGTGCTGATTCAAGTAATGTCTGTTTACATTTGAGCTTTTATCCAAGAATTCAGATTGTAGCCATCACATTACATGCCAGCATCAAAGGAAAGAAATCTGCTTAAGAATCAGCAGTGCAGGCGCCTGTAGCTTAAAATACATGCTGCTTGAAGCTGTTGATTAAATCCTTTGATTGGATGCACAGAAAGCATACCAGTCAGAGCTGGCAAACCATCTGTAGCAGCTCAAATATATTTGTATGGATTTAATAGCAGTTTTTTCATTCCACATTGGCTGACAAATTGATTTGGTCACAGATATACTTACAAGGACATTTACAAGAGGGACCTCACAAGAAAAGCTGGACATTGTGTGGAAAGGTCGGCCAAAACAGTTGTTACGCTTTTTTCATTAACCGTTTATACTTTAGCATTTTCTTTTCCATAGAATTTGCACAAAAACACACAATTTGCCTTAATTTCAAATCCCCAGGAAAACCATAATGCATGGAAAAATATTTAAATATACACCGACCAGGCATAACATTATGACCACCTGTCTAATATTGTGTTGGTCCTTCTTTTGCTGCAGAAACAATCCTGAATAGTCGAGCATTAACAGCACAAACTTCTTTAGTAATTGGAGATACAGTAGCTTGTCTGTTTATATCGAACAACACGCCTCAGCCTTCGCTCCCCACAGGCATCAGTGATCCTTGGCCACCCATGACCCTATCACCGGTTCACCACTGTTCCTTCCTTGGACCACTTTTGATAGATACTGACCACTGCAGGGAACACTTTTCCTGCTTCTAACACATTGACTTTGAGAACAAATGAAACCATGCTGTTTCTTTTTCTGCAAGAGATAATGTATGTGATGCAGTTGTGTCTCCAGTGAAATGAGACTTGTTGAATAGTGTTAATTGGGTTTCCTGCTTTAGTAATGACATTCTCACTGCATGACATTCCTGTCTCTGATTCAGCACTCTGTTATACTGTGTTTCTGTATAGTATTGATTGCTTCTTTAGCCCTTGTGTCATAATGATGGGATTAAGAGGTGGATTGATTCAGGCAGGACACCACTGAAGGCCTATGTTTGAAATGCATAGCCTGCCACTGTAAAAGGGTAAACTGAAACAGGCATGTCTATAGGAAAGAAGTGCCCACTGAGTTTTAATAATGGCAAAACACTCTCTAGTTGGTATCCATATTTCCAATTTCTCTTTGGTTAGACAGAAAACATATAGACATCAATGTCTAGCTGAAAAGAGTAATAGAAATGTCTGTAACAATTAGGGATGTTACAGACTAAACTGAAACAGGCATGTCTATAGGAAAGAAGTGCCCACTGAGTTTTAATAATGGCAAAACACTCTCTAGTTGGTATCCATATTTCCAATTTCTCTTTGGTTAGACAGAAAACATATAGACATCAATGTCTAGCTGAAAAGAGTAATAGAAATGTCTGTAACAATTAGGGATGACCCCTGTATCTGGTTAAAATGAAAACCAATTGTAAATTATTTAGAACCAAATAAACGTTTGGTACTGTCTGTTCTCTTTTGCTATACTTTTTGAAAATTCAAACTAAATAAAATATTTTTTTTGCATGAGGACCATAAACACACGTACAGTCTTGTGCTCTCTACAACTAGAGATGTTCACTTGCACTCATTTGGTGTCAGTCATGAAAGAGAGCTAAAAGATCAATGGGTGCTAATCTTCTTTGGGTGCTTCTTCACACTGGATGAGGGAAAAACAGTAAAATTGGCTCATTAGGGAGCCCATGTTTCACATGGTTTACAGTACCAGGGTTTTCCTGCTGCTGCCATCCTTATAAGTGACTAAATGTTCACTTGCTTCTTAATATAACCCACCCACTAACAGGTGCCATGATGAAGAGACAATCAATGTTATTTACTCAGTGGTCATAATGTCATAATATTTTGTCTGGTCGGTGTGTATATAATATGAATGAAAAAATTAAAATGTTAAAGTTAAAATATGTGCAAGATGTATATGTAAGGCCCAACATATATAAAACTATAAATTAAATATGAAAAAAGTCAAATGTAATGAAATATATTAAAAAACAAAAACCAATATATGAGATGGCTACATAGTATGTACAACAGTATTGAAGCAAATACACTATGTACTGTATGTACAGATGGAATATATGATAAACTAGGATATTCTATGAATTTACAATTATATACAGTTATAATTATAAAGACAGTAAATAATTTATAGAGTGGTACAGAACTGCATGATAATTACAGACAGTAAAGTATTAATGAGACACTGATATGCTAATGGTGTAGTGTAGAGATCAAGTTTATTTCTATAGCGTTTTTCACAGCAGACATTGTCTCAAAGCAGAGATCAGTGGGATGATGGTTGGAAATAAGATGGCTCTGAAACTACTGTTTCTGGTGTAAATATTCTCCTGGATAGAAGGAGATTAAACAGTTTGTGACTGGGTTGGGAAGATTCCTAGATGAAGAAAAGATGCTCAGTGACAGGTAGTTACATTATATATCAATATGGGCTGTTTTCACCAACCTTTGCGTGGCTTTCCATTTACACACTGTAGAGCTGCCATACCACATTCAGATGAAGTTTGACCATGACCCTGTGGAGCATGCGACAAACAGTTTTGGTGGAAACAGGATTGTTGAAGTGTGCAATAATTCTGTAGTGAGTTGGGCAGCTGTGGTTTTATGTATTTTGGATATAATTTGGGCTAGTAACTTCTGTTTGTTTTGACAGTACCCCTGTTGGACTGTCAAACATCACCCTGTATACCTGCTCAATACACCACAAAGACTTGCTATTCTGGTCACAGATGCACCAATGAGATGCATACCAAACTTTTTTTTCTTTTGAACTCTGATACATCTCCAATTATGCTATGTGGATTGCAATATTAAATGTATAGCTGCTATTTAAACATTCACAATTTGCTCTTACTTGTAATGTGCAGTTGCTAAAGATTGGCCATGAGGCCACACATATATTGGTGTGTAACCTTTAATACAGTATAGTTTCGGTTTCATTTAATTTAATTTCATATTTCATAGTTTCAGTCTAACCCCTGTACTGTATATTTCCATTTATTTATTTTAGCTATTAGAAATTATATACGTTTTTGTGAAAGTTAAATGTTTAATAGTTTTTATGTGTGTAGGGGAATTTAGCAGTTATTGGGGCAATTATTTTTAGAGCTTTGGCGTAATTGAAGGTTATTATTAATTGAAGGAATATTATTTTTTGGACTTTAGGGCAATTAACAGGCAGTGTAGATTTATTCATTGCTAGAGAATCAAAAAACTTCTGTACGTCTCTCTGGACGAGGGTGTCTGCTAAATGCTGCAAATCAATGTAAATGTATACAGTTTGGTTTATAAGACAGTTAGAAGCAGTCAGTTTGTTTTTCCTCAGTGATAACAACTTTCATTTAAAAACTGCATGTTGTGTTCTGTTACTAATATTTAAATTAGTTTGATGATCTGAAACATTCAAGTATGACAAACATGCAAAAAAAGGAAATCTTTTTCACAACACTGTATATATATATACTTTAATATATTGTGTAATACCTTCCATGATACATTAAAAAAACAACATAATATTTGAGATACCTAATGTTCAGTTATGGAATTAGTTAATATGTGAAACTAGTGTCACATAGATATTAATGGAAAATTTGCTCATATGATTATTCAACATTGATACACTCAACACTAGAGAGTATTTTGTTAAGTCTTGTGCTTAAGATGTAGATCTGCCAAATGCATAAATGTAACTGTAGGAGAAGTAAATTATTCAGTCTCTTCTTTGTGCTTGTCATTAAAATATCAGAGCTCTGGAAGAAATCCTCAGGATTGAATACATTACTTGGTTGATTGCCACTTGATTTTCTAGTATTAAATACATTTGCATTAACCTTGAAATAACTTTAAAAAAATGTATGTTAATCCTGTTGTGTAATTGCAATTAACATTGAATAAAAAAAACATTACCCTTATTCTGTGATTATTCAATATTATTATTATTTAAAAGATATATTTAATTTAATTTAAAACCACACAGACACACACATATACGTATATACACACACACACACACACACACACACACACACACACACACACACACACACATATATATATATATATATATATATATATATATATATATATATATATATATATATATATATATATATATATATATACATGAATGAATGATGTTTCTCTTACCTCTGTATGACCCTGGTCACTGTACTGTAACTCAGTTTCAGTGTGTTACTGATCTTGAGGAGTTGTGGTATTGTATGAGGAAGTCAGGTGTGTCAGAGAATTGTTTGAGGGTGGTGCCGGACATGTATAAGGACAGTGTGACAGCAGTGAAGTGTGCAGTAGGAACGACAGACTGGTTCAAGGTCTCCACCTTGAACCAGGTTGGACTGCATCAAGTATTGGCTCTAAACCCTTTTCTGTTTCCAGTGGTGATGGACAGGTTGACGGACGAGATCAGACAGAGGTCTCCGTGGACTATGATGTTTGTGGATGATATTGTGATTTGTGGTGAGAGTAGGAAGCAGGTTAAGAAAAGCTTGGAGAGGTGAAGGTACGTGCTGGAGAGAAGGAGAATGAAATTCAGTAGGAGTAAGACAGAGTACATGTGTGTGAATGAGCAGGAGGGCAGTGGAGTGGTGCGGTTGCAGGGAGAAGAGGTGGCGAATGTGGAGGAGTTTAGGTACCTGGGGTCAACAGTGCAAAGTAATGGAGAGTGTGTTAGAGAAGTGAAGAAAAGAGTGCAGGCAAGGTGAAGTGGGTGGAGAAGAGTGGAAGGAGTGATTTGATATAGAAGGGTATCTGCAAGAGTGAAAAGGAAAGTTTATAGGACTGTGGTGAGACCTGCAACGTTGTATGGTTTAGACAGTGGCATTGAGTAAAAGACATTAGGTGGAGCTGGAGGTAGCAGAGCTGAAGATGCTGAGGTTTTCGTTGGAAGTGATAAGGAAGGACCGAGGGACAGCACATGCAAGACGTTTTGGAGACAAGGTGAGGGAGGCACGATTGAGATGGTTTGGACATGTGCAGAGGAGGGACATGGGGTACATCATTAAGAGAATCCTGAGGATGGAGCCAACAGGAAGGAGGAAAAGAGGAAGGCCAATGAGGAGATTTATGGATGTGGTGAGGGAAGACATGCAGGTAAATGGTGTAAAATAGGCAGATGTAGAAGACAGGAGGTATGGAAACGGATGGTCCGCTGTGGCGACCCCTAATGGGAGCAGCAGAAAGAAGAAGAAGAAGAAGAGGAAGAACCTGTACTATTTATGTAAAGATATTAACATAACTTTATGCAGTAGATGCGCCACACCTGTAGGGGCGCTAGAAAGCATTTGCAAGCGGTCAAAGGTTAAAAGGAAGTACGATGGTGGAAATTCCGGTTGTAGTAATTGTGACGGTAGAGTGATGGCGGCTGCTGCAGTAAAACAGCCTTCTAAAAACCCCACTAAAAGCTCTTCTGGGCCCGGTGGAGGAAATGTTCC
Organism: Silurus aristotelis; assembly: GCF_946808225.1. Lineage (NCBI taxonomy): Eukaryota > Metazoa > Chordata > Actinopteri > Siluriformes > Siluridae > Silurus > Silurus aristotelis. The sequence goes on along the minus strand of NC_139592.1, from coordinate 15,318,271 downwards.
GACAGGCCCCGCTCTTCCTTTGGCATCCCCTCTCATGGGGAAAAAGAAGAAGCCATTTCTTGGAATGCCAGCCCCGCTCGGCTATGTTCCCGGGCTGGGCAGAGGGTAAGGATATAACCAACTAGCTGTATGACGCATTTGTGCCCAATTTTTACCGTGTAATTCTGTATGCAGACGCGTTTAGCAACCGAAATGTCCTTACAAGTTCGAAAATTAAATTGCTCGGCTCTATTGAAGACAACTTTATTAGTTTCATCTCTGTTTACGGAGATGAACGTGTAAGTCTTCATGTCCGTGCACACTGAGCAACGTAACGCCTCCTTTCTCTACCTATAAAAATTTAATAAAGATATTGCCCCTAATATATGGGTTTTGTGTGTTATTGTATAGACGGGTTCATGTACACTACTTTGTTAAATATGTAACACGTTGATCGCTATTTTAAAAATGTAATCAACATTAGAGCTTCAGTCATGTTAGCCAGGTAGTTTCTGTTAAGGTTATGTTTTGCGTCCGCTGGCTCTGTTGTTGTAACCGCAAACTTCAATTAAAAGTAAAGCTTGATGTTTTCCGACCAAGTGAGTTTAAACGACACGCTTTCGTCCCGGTTTGGACGTCTTTCGACTTCGCGTCTAGACCGGAAATGACGTCACATCAACCTCCCGCTTATTATGCACCGCGAACGCATCAAAATGTAGATTCTCTCTTCTAAATGTTTGATTACCAATGAGATCGTTTAAAATACTTGATCACTTCTATCTTACCGAGCTTTATCATGAAATATATTTCCGCACATTGATCCTTAATGTTCTTTCTATAATTCTAATCTATAATCATCTGTTCTGGGAATGTGCACATCCAGCCTTGTTCTGGAAGGAGTTTTGCGCCTTTGTCCGTGTTTTATCTTCACAGGATTTCTCTTGTTACACCTGGAGGTTCTTTTCGGTTGCCACGACTGTGATCTAAACAAAATAAGACCTTTTTTTTTTTTTTTTTTTACATTCAATGTAACAAATGTAAATTTCAGAAATATAGAAAATATAAAATACGAGATTCATTTATGTGATTTCTGGTGGTTTCTGAGGCTGTTAATTCTAATAAAATGATCCTTTGCAGTAGAAAATATGCCAAATTCTTGCAAAAGTATGCATGGGCTATTGACTTTACTCACCCTTTCCTCTGCACAAGATAACAGATTGTCTAAAGCACATTAGGATGGCAAGAAATTTCACAAATAAACTGTTAAAAAAAGGCACACCTGTAAATTGAACCCCATTCCAGGTGACTACCTCATGAATCTGGGGAATCATGGATCAGGGAATGCCATAAGTTTGCCAATCTGTCATTAAAGCTAATAGAGCTAAAATATCAAAATTATTCTGTTTTACATTTTTTTAACACATTTTTTTTTACTTCATAATTATGTGCATGTTCTTTCATATTTTGGATGTATTCAGTATTAATGTGCATTGTTAAGAATAATAAAATTGAAAAACTGGAGGAGATGTGTTCAAATGACTTCTAATGTATTTTACAATGGTGCATGTCTAGTTGGGTGTAAATCTTAAACAACTTGGAGTTTATAATATTGGAGGAGTTTTGAGATGCCTGTCAGATTTTCTAGGCTGCCTCATTGGTGTTCAAATTGGTCTTATGCACAATACATTTAAAAACATTTCCCTGCAGAGATCTGTCTTTCCACTCTTCAGTAAAATCTTGTCTGACATCCCCCTGAACTGCATGCCACATATTGCAATTTTCCTGTTCAAACAAAAATTAATTAAATGAATGTTCTATATTTCTTCATTATTCAGCCCGTGCTTCTTCCAAACACTGCACACTTAGATAAAAAACTGCAAGATAAATGGGCAACACTTTGCGATGGACTGATCTACAGGTTCATCTGTAGCAATATGGAACTGTACAATTGTTCAGTTTTGAAAGGTCGTCTGCCATGAAAAAAGCCTTAGTTCATTTTTGACAGATGCAGTAAATCAGTGTTAGGTGGGCATTTCTAATGTTTCATTCATGTTTTCTCATAATCTGTGCAGTAATATTAACCTCTGGAGCATCATCATCTGTATATTTAATAATTTGGCATTTTTATTGCTGATTTTTATGAGTGCCTTATAATGTTGCTGTGGATTTTGACATAACTTTGATTCCATGAAACACAGCCACTGATTTTACACCACGTTTCAGCATGTTGCAAATTCTTTTGTTGTCTCTTGCAGAGCCACAGGTTTCACCACACGATCTGATATTGGTCCTGCTCGAGACGCAAATGATCCTGTCGATGACCGACATGCACCTCCAGGAAAGAGGACAGTGGGTGATCAAATGAAAAAGAGTAACCAGGACGACGATGACGAGGACCTTAACGACACCAACTATGATGAGGTAAAAAGCTTCTTATTTGAAAATAAAAAAAATGCTTACATGGACTGTTTACACCTTTTCCATTAAAGCTGCTTACACTGACCAGCTTTGATCATAATTTCAATATATGTAAATCATAATATAAACTGTAGAATCATATACATTAATGCTTTTTGTGTGTTTAGCAAATCTGATTTGTGTGTATGTTTAGTTATTTTTAGAAGACAGTAAATCTGTACTTCTATATCAGCTGCACATTGACTACTCGAAAATATATAAAGTTTTATTTCTATTGAATTTTTATGCGAGAACCTGTAATTAAACGGTTGCTGAAATGTCAGAGGTGTACTCACTTTTGTGAGGTACTGTGTGTATATAAAACGTATGACTTTTTACCAACAAGAATATATTACGTTGGATTATTTTTTCTGGTAATTTTATGTTTGCTATTTATAAGTTTGTTCCCTATCTGAAAGAAGAGGACAATTTAGAGCCATGACATGAACTGCATGTAGATCATGTGATCTTGGATTTGTTCATGCAAAAAAAAAAAAAAGTTTTTTTTTTTTTTTTTTTTATGCCCGCTAGTTTAATGGGTATGCTGGTAGCTTGTTCTCGAGTGGACCTTATGAGAAGGATGACGAAGAAGCAGATGCCATTTATGCAGCACTGGATAAGCGGATGGATGAGAGACGAAAGGAAAGAAGGTCAGAGACCCCCCTTTTAAAAGACTGTAGACTTAAATTAGACAGACTTGTTAGACTTTAGTCGGCATTGTTTTCTGTTTATTGAGGTGCACAATTGTATTTCGCTATAAATGGTTTGTTTTTTCTTCTACATATTCCCGAATAGTGTTAAACATTTTAACATTTACTTTTGCATAGAGAGTTGAGAGAAAAGGAGGAGATAGAAAAGTATCGTATGGAGCGGCCAAAAATCCAGCAGCAGTTCTCAGATCTGAAGGTATATTTTCTGTCGTGTACCGTCGTGTTTGTGGACGATTAACATCTTTATTTTTTGTAAATAATCATTCACATACTTTATATGTTGTGTGTGGTAAAGCAGCATGCATATGAAGCCAATTAAATGTTACATTTCCCATTTGTGATTTGTTTAGAGGAAATTAGCTGAGGTGACAGAAGAAGAGTGGTTAAGTATTCCAGATGTGGGTGATGCCAGAAACAAGAGACAAAGAAACCCACGTTATGAGAAACTTACTCCAGTACCAGACAGCTTCTTTGCTCAACATCTACAGACTGGAGAAAACCACAACACTGTTGACCCTCGACAAGCGGTATCCATTTAATCTTTCTTTCAGTTATGTTAATTTAGTTAATACAAATGGAATGTACATAGCAATTCAGATAACAATTAGTGGTAGCAATAGCACATTTGATAAAACCTATCTAGCTAATTAAGAATATTATAAGGAATGAAAATACAACTGTCCTGTAAATATTTTTAAACGAATTGGTAGGATCAACACTCAAAAATCGATACAAATTTTAGCTCATCTAACCTGGACCTTACAGGCCTCCCCTTCTATACCATTTCTATGTAAATTGTATATCAGAGAAGCAAATAGAGATGCAACATTATCGAGGAGAGTATTCAGCAATGCTTCTATGACAGTGAAATAATTAGTTCCACCAATTTTCGCTCATAATTTTTTCATTAAAATTATTTTTTAGACCTAGTTATGCAGAATTCAGAGTGCCATCACTTCATGTTTGTAAATTTTAAAGATTACTTAAAAGATTAGTTGAAATCAATGCTATAGAGAGTATTAGACATCTAACATGTATTGTATTGTCTCTCTAATTGTGTTATATCTTGTTATACCTAGCAATTTAGTGGTTTGAACACACCTTTCCCTGGAGGATTAAACACCCCATACCCTGGTGGCATGACGCCAGGGGCTGGAGAGCTGGACATGAGAAAGATCGGCCAGGCCAGAAACACTCTGATGGACATGAGGCTAAGTCAGGTACACTGGAGGCTAATAACGAGAACTCTGTGACGTTCAAAATAACTTCTGTTTTGCCTCCTTAGCAGGCATAAGAGAACCTGTTGAGGTTTTGCTAATTTACTAGCAACAACTGTTTTTAAATTAGCTGTAATTATTTTCTCCTGTGCTAGGAAAGATTTGTTTTTAGGCAAAATTTTTATATTTGCCTGTGGCCCTGAATGGAAAAAGTCTACTTAATTTATGATTGATCTTTAATATTTAAGGTATCAGACTTCTAAGCAAATCACCTAACTAGTCTATTTATTTTCCTGTCAAAATATGACTATTTTCAGGCAATGGAATTCATCTATTATTAGGCAAGGAATTACATTAAACATGAATCTTTTGTAGCATTTCATCCAATTAATGCTACTTAAGAACTAGGCATAATTAAATACCAGATCACTAACTAAAATGCAATTTGACTTGCATATTTCTCATTATCTTTCACAGCATAAGAACACAAGTGTGTTTGAACAATAAGTAAATCTAAGGTCAATTATTGGTGTTGAGCTTGGAGCCTGTGGTTGAGGTGAGAGCTCTGCACAGGCAGTTTCAGTTCTTGTGTTCTAAACTTGGCATAACATATGGTAAAATCCCCTTACAAACATATTAAATGATGTACCACCAAATGTAAACTATTTAATTAATTTTTTCCTATTAATTTAATTTACTCAATTTAATTTGTCCCAATTTTGTGCCATTCAATTTAATCAATATAATAAAGTGTATTACATAAATAAAATGTATTGAATTTATATACAATATTTTGTATATAATTTAACCAAGCAAGCACTTTATTTTAAATTGTTAAAAAAATATAGCGTTAATGTTAACAAATGTTAATAATAAACTGCATTAATAAAAAAAACGACAAACAAATTTGTTTTGCATTTCTTCCCCCTAACTGTAGCGAAATTGTACTGACCCTAATGTGTGTACCGCTACCCAACATGGTATAACCCCAATTCCAAAAAAGTTAGGGTGCTGTATAAAATGATTATAGAATGCAGCGATTTGCAAATCTCAAGCCCATATTATATTCATACTACACATTAGAAAGCATATCAATCATTTAAGCTGTGGACCATTTAAGAAAAATTTATAGTAATTTTGAATTTGATCTCTGCAACAATGGGGCAGCAAAAGGAGGAAAAGTAGTTAGTAAAAATAAACAGGTAGAGGAGAAATGTGCAGCTTTTTGGAATTGGCAACAGTTCAGTAACATGATTGAGCATACCAAGATCTTAGAGAAGTATAGATAGGCAGAGGTTCACCAGCCTGCGTCTACATATTGTTACTCAACATAAAAATAAGATTTTGAGTATATCATCTACAGTGTATAATATCAAAAGACTCCAAGAATCTGGAGAATCAGTGTACAAGAGACGAGGGCAAAAATCAATGTTGGAAGTTTGTAATCATCCAACATGTGGCACTGCATTAAAACCAGGCATGCTTCTATAAGGACCACACTTCATGGGCTCAAAGACGTCCAGAAATCACTGTCTGTGCACAGTTTGCTATGCCATCCTCAAATGCAGATTGGAGTTCTGTCGTGCAAAGAAGAAGCCATATGCAAACACCACCATCATCTCTGGGCCAAAGCTCATTTCAAACAGACTGACAAATCTGTTCTGTGCAAAATGGTGCATACTGCATCCCAATATTGTTTGAACTGCGCTTGTACATACAACAGGACAATGCAGAATTGTGTCCAGTTTGCTTGAAGCACATCTTGATTGATGATTTCTTCCCCACATGAGTAGAAGAAAAAGGTTGCCAATGTGTGAAGTACAGTGTAAGAATCTTTGTTATAGACAAATTCTGGGCAGTGACTGTGTAATATTTCTCCTAATACTAAAGAGAGCAGAGCACTGGTGCATGTAGAATGATCGCTTATTTTTATAATGGTTTCAAAGTTGGGATATTGCTTGCTTTTGTAAATCATACCCAGGTGTACTTGTGACCTGCCTATTATCAACCTTTTTAAAATGTCACCTGTGATTTGATGATATTTTTGGGTTTATTGAATATGCTGACTTTGGATGGTCTTTGTCCAGCTCTGTTTAACAGTTTAATGTTTTAATTACAGTTGAGTTATTTTTTTATTGGGTATTAGTTATATACAAGCCCATTCCTTCTTTCTGCAGGTTTCTGATTCTGTGAGTGGGCAGACTGTGGTGGACCCTAAAGGCTATCTGACAGACCTCAACTCCATGATTCCGACACATGGTGGCGATATTAGGTAATTTCCTCCTACTTAGTTTTAAACAGACAATTCTTCATATTGCACAGATTTACCAGGATGTGTTTTTATATATATAAAATGATTTTTTCTAGTTATTGTTTGTCTGTTATTATATTTCTAGTCATAATTGATTCTCTGATCTGTCATGCTATATTTGATTGGTAACGTGTGTGCTTTTTGCAGCGACATTAAGAAGGCTCGTTTGTTGTTGAAGTCTGTAAGGGAGACAAACCCTCACCACCCTCCTGCCTGGATTGCTTCAGCACGTTTGGAGGAAGTTACTGGCAAGTTGCAGGTGGCCAGAAACCTTATAATGAAAGGAACCGAGATGTGTCCTAAGGTCAGCTGAACTTTTTGCTCATATGCAGTCGCATACCCACGTGTTCATGTAATTCTGTACAACATTTTAAGAGTTTTTTTTTTTTTTTTTTTGTATCACATGAATGTATCACATTATGATTATTGAATAAATATTTATTTAATCCCGGCACCTTTCATTCAAACAACTAAACTGTACTGAAAGAGTTCTCTACCATGCATGTGGAGTTGTAATTACTTTTCTATTACTTTATTCATTTATTTATTTTACTTCCTTCTGGTATGGAATGTTTTTTTCTTTTTTTTTTTTTTTTTTTTTTTAAAGATACATTTTATAGGGTTTTTAAGTATTAAAAATTATTGCAAAGAAAACATTCTTCTAAGTATTACAAAGGATTTTATTGAGAGATCACCTGGAATCCTGTGTGATGTCTGAAAAATAAAACATCAGTATTGCTTTTACAAGTGGTTTTTTTATTTTTTATTTTTTTAATCTTTTGGCAGAGTGAAGATGTGTGGTTAGAGGCTGCACGGCTCCAGCCAGGAGACACTGCAAAGGCCGTAGTTGCTCAGGCCGTGCGCCACCTTCCTCAGTCTGTGCGCATCTACATTCGAGCAGCTGAGCTTGAAACGGACATCAGGGCCAAAAAGCGAGTCCTGCGCAAAGGTCTGTGATTTCAATGGCCTCATTTAAGAAAATGCCACTTTTTCCCTACAGTTTTGAAATTTTATTTTTCAGTTTGAGTTCTGTTTTTGTCTTTTCATTTCTACTTTCCCTTAACTTGTTTTTAATATGTACAACTGCTCTTCCCAGCAGTGTTGTGATGTGCAATTCCAGTAGCAATATTGCAGTCAGTTTTGTTTCCCTTTTCCTAATGACTCACTCACTCAGGTTGTTAAAGCTTTTTATTTATATATATATATATATAATTTTTTTTAAAGCAGCCCTGAAAAGTTCTCATTTATATCAGATCAATTTAGAGCTGCAACTAACAATTATTTTGATAATCGGATAATTTTCTTATTTATAATGTACAATGTTTATGTATAAAAATGTACTTGATATTGCAAAAGCCACATATAGTGTTTAACTTTGTTTTAATTTAGCCATTTTAAAGTTTATAGTAGCTGCTTGTTGAGTGCATAAAGGATTTCTTCTTTTACTCAAATTCAAAGTTACAAATTCTCCCATGCTGGGTTGTAACTTTCTGTAAAAAAAAAACAAACGCACTTGAGTATGAAAGGAGAAGCAATTTGTGTAAATCTACATTTGTATTGTATTTTGCAGAGGGAAGTTGACAACCATGCTTAAAAAAAAATTTATATAAAATATTTTATGTAAAAAAAGAGGCATTTTGGTAATTTGTGAAGATATAAGCATCTAGAATGTATAATTAATTACATTTTGTATAATAATTAAATGATATATGCATAAAATAAAAATATACAAACATTGAAAACAATAATTTGATTTACTGGCAGTAAAGCTGCAGTAAATCACGTTTGAAAACAGAAGTTACTGTTGTAGTAGACAAGTGCTATAAAAAGAGAATAGGACAAAGAAACACAGCAAACTAACAGGCTTGATTTAAAAAAAAAAAAAAAGAAATATGCATTGGTGTACAAGTCCATAATCATTTGCTGAAAACCACAACAGTGACAAAAAATGTGATCTCTGTTTTTGTTCGCCTTCATCCGTGACACCAGTGTTTTTTTTGTTTTTTTTTTTCCATGTGCTCGTGCATCACTGTGGCACTTTCACGGCTAGTTTTTTGTTGCGTTTAATATAAAATGCTCCCGGGCCTTTGACGACTTGGGACGCACACTTTTTTCTACTGCCGGTTGACCCTGTTCTCTGCGTCATTTCGCAAGCTGCTGTGTTCTCTTAGTAACGCTAACCCGTAACTTGAGCAGTCCAACTAATCGATAATGGCATTCGCTGACATCAAATTTTATTATCGATTTGATCAATTTCAATGAAGACATTTGCAAACATTTTTTGAAGTATTTGTAAATGTTATCTTTTTAGTGTTGTTCATTAGTATTATGTGAGCAGTTATTACTAATAGCAGTCCAACTGCTGCTGTGCACTTTGTTGCCATGAATGCTTTTAATTGTATCAAACAGCCTTATTAGTTTTCAGCATTGGAAGCTTTTGGAGTGGGTACATATGCTATACATACATCTAGTGACTGTTATTCAAACCAACAGTGTTAACTCTTCTGGTTTCAAAGAGCTGTGGGATTTTTTTAGGTTTGCCCACTTTCTCCTTTGCTTTTTTGCTTAATGGTGAGAACATGCAATGGCAGTCATGGGAAGGTTTCTTTTCCCCATTATTTATTTATTTTAGAAACTATTGAACTATGCAGTTAGTTCTGCCCTTTGTCAATATTCCAGCTTATTCAATTCCCACATTTCTTCAACACTATACGTGTTCACAGTCAAGAGTTTCAGACCTGTGCACTTAAATTATCTAAAAATGCCAATTTATATTAAGGAATTAACTTTGTGCATCAACTTAACAATATCGGCAGAGAAACCTTAAAGGCTCAGTGGTATATGAGGTGTTGGTGATGCCAGAGGGAGGAGGGCAGCCTTTTTAATGCAATATACATAATACTTAACCTTATGAACACATTGCTCAATTTCAAGTGGCTTTTATGGCAGTCATTAAGTTTTCAGAATCTTTGTGAAAGTTTACGCTGTGATTAAATACTTTTTTCTTTTAAAAAATGAAATGTTTTGTTTTCTTTCTTTGTGTTATAAGTACAATTATATGTAATCTACACCTGCAGCTCTGGAGAATGTGTCCAAATCAGTGCGCCTGTGGAAGACAGCTGTGGAACTTGAGGAGCCCGAGGATGCCAGAATTATGCTGAGCCGAGCTGTGGAGTGCTGCCCAACTAGTGTAGAGGTACTCAAACTCTTAAACCGCTCTTCAACTTTTAATGTGGGTTTAGATTTGTTTTTGTTTTGATTTTAATCCATCTTATTTCCCAATTGACTGTGCTCTCAGCTCTGGCTTGCCTTGGCAAGGTTAGAGACTTATGAAAATGCAAGGCGTGTTCTAAACAAGGCCCGTGAGAACATTCCAACTGATCGGCACATCTGGATCACGGCCGCCAAGCTGGAGGAGGCCAACGGCAACACGCAGATGGTGGAAAAGATCATTGACCGAGCAATCACCTCGCTGAGGGCCAATGGGGTAGAGATCAATCGTGAGCAGTGGATTCAGGTCAGCCACAAATGATTGAGTATTAATTTCTAATGTGATTTGCTTTTTAGTTGCCACCTTAAAATGACTCTTCATTGATGCATGACCAGAAAGAAACCATTTATTTACATTGGTTTTGTCATTGCAAAAAAAAATATTATTATTATTTATACAGTCATGTTTCCAAGATTGCAAGTTCAATGTTTGTAGGCAATACTTCAATGAATTTGGTGAATCGTGCTCAGCATCACTGCAATTGGATGCCAGATGATTAAGAAAGCATGCTGTTGTGTTTAAGAGCTTATAGAAAAATGTCCTATTGTCCTGGTTACTTGGTAAAAACATGCACAAAAGGTACCTGATGCAGATCATGGGGTCCCATTATGCAAATGTGTAGGTTTGTGTGAGAACCTTTTAGTGGGGGATGAAGTACACAAACCATGTAGTTGAGTTAAATTAGAGATGCAGTAGGTATAATATGACTCCAGTAAAATTGCACACTTTAAACTTTAACTTGAGTAAAACTACAAAAATATTTGTCTTTAAATGTACTTGAGTATCCAGAGTACTATGCTTTATTATGGCTTTATTATATCCTGTTGTCATTTTTGTCACAAGACTCTTTGCTTAATCAACTCGGTTTATGTGAAAAGACTTAGCACACCGATCTATTAATAGAATGATATTAGTCAAAACTGATTGATTTCCATTAAAATTATCATGAGCCCAAAACCACCTTTTCAACTACTTCAAATAAATCACGCAAATATGTCCACAAGGCTACGCTCTCTACCCTGATTAGTGGCTTCCACTCCAAAAAAAAAAAAAAGGAACTGATTTTGCAAAATGTTTTGTACAAATATGAGGGGAAAAGCTATTTAATTATAGTAATGAATTACTTTTGCTTCATTACTGTCCACCACGGTATCTGTAATACTGTTTCCTAAAGTTCATTGATATTTAAGATGTTTCCACACTGTTCACCATGAGATACAGGATTGATTGACCCTAAATAGACCCTACAGAATGTTTAAGCTTACCAGGTTTATCTTAACAATGGTCTGTCTGACCCACATTCCTGATTTTTAATGTACCAACAGATGAACTAAGCTGCTGATGGTAAGAAACCGAATGTTTTCAAAAGCTGCATCTACTAGAAAAGTGTATTTTAGTGTGTTTCTGAAATACAAAGTAGTAATAAGAAAATTCAGACTTTGCAAAGGCATCAAGTTTAGCTTGTTTAGAAAGCCTGCCAGAGAGGACCATTATAATCACACAGTAGAAAAATAGTCACTAAAATCTCTCATGGGTTCAGATAGATCAGTTGAGACCTACTGAGTTCGTTTCTAAAATGGAGAAGGGTATCCAAAGGCATTAATCTCTATTTCTGTTTAAATGTATATTAAGTAACTGTGCATTATTTTATTCTGATCATTTAATTGCTTGCTGTTAGTTGTTAATTAAAAAGTTAATTAAATATATAATTTGGCTGAGGCTTCCCAAACATTTGCATACAAAAATATGCTCTACTTTTCCCAAATGAACTGAAGACGGTTATCTTTCTTTAATGTCCTCACAGGATGCTGAGGAGTGTGATAAAGCTGGTAGTGTGGCCACTTGTCAGGCTGTGATCAGAGCAGTCATTGGTATTGGCATTGAGGAGGAAGACTGCAAACACACATGGATGGAGGATGCAGATAGTGTAAGAAACTACTTTATTACCGTTTTTGTACTGAAGGTCTGAAGTTGCCTTTCCCCAAGGTTTTCTAATGACTTTGTTGAGGCGTGATGTGCAATATAACTAAGTTGATGATTAGGTTTATGTGGATAAAAATCTAATGCCTAACTCATAGATGTTTGACTTTTTGGAACTTAATAATTTGTGTGTTTCATGTGTTTTCCAGTGTGTAGCTCATGGTGCATTGGAATGTGCCCGTGCCATCTATGCCCACGCGTTACAGGTCTTTCCCAGCAAAAAGAGTGTATGGCTACGAGCAGCTTACTTTGAGAAGAGTAATGGCACAAGGTAAGACAATAACTTATAACAAATGCAAATAAAATGCAGTGCTGAACAAGTTTCAGGTTTGTTCTGCTGTGTAATCATAAGTCTCAAGTTTTGTGCCTAAATTTGTAACACTGCAAAACCACAAAAACATAGAGGCTATGATTTAAAGTAGATTTTCAAAGTTAATTTGTTGTTCTAATAATATTAACATTGTAGGAACATTGCAGGCCACACATCTAGTTATCCAGTTAGACATTATTTAATGAAGTTCATGAATCTTCAAAGTTCCATACATTTGCAATTTTAAAATGACTGAATTAATTTATAAAATTGGGTGTATCATTTTTTTTTTTGCCACCTCAACAGATTTTTGCTGCTTAGCATGACTAATTTATTTGCTTCTCTTTATTATTCTCTAAGAGAGTCTCTGGAGGCTCTTCTGCAGAGAGCAGTAGCTCATTGTCCCAAGGCTGAAGTGTTGTGGCTTATGGGGGCCAAGTCCAAGTGGCTGGCTGGAGACGTCCCTGCAGCCAGAAGCATTCTTGCACTGGCATTCCAGGTAAAGGGTGTCCTGTAGTTAACTATATGTAATGTCACAGGTTTATAATAATTGGAGTCGAACCCGAGTTTGAATATGACCTGTTGATTCTGATTATTGGCATGTTTTTTTTTTCCCTTTTCCCACTAAAACTTGTCTTTGGTTGTTGCAAAGTGAAATATTTATATGTATTTATATAATATACAGTATCACACAGAGACAGTCGTGTTTCAGCAATAGTTTTAGTATATCTTTTTAAATGACAATACTATAGAAATGAAACTTGAATATATTTTAGAGTAGTCAATGTGCAGCTTGTATAGCTCTACATATTTACTGTCCTTTAAAAATAACTCAACGTACAGCCATTATTGTCAAAATAGCTGACCAACACCATAGGTGAACATGTCAAAACATGTCAGTATTGAGCACCATTGTTATCTAGCACTGGCTTAAACCTCCTGGGCAAAGAATTCACCAGAGCTGCACAGGTTGTTGATGGGATCCTCTTCCACTCCTCCACAATAACATCACATTTGCATGGTTTAGCAACATACCGCTGTTATCACTTGGGTTGTACTCTCTAGTTTGACAGTAATGGCTGTATGTTGAGTTATTTGTAGAGGACAGTAAATATGTACTGCTATACATCCTGCACATTGACTACTGAAACGTATCCAAGTTTCATATCTATAGTATTGTCCCTTAAGAAGACATTTTTTACATTACATATTCATTACGTATTCCTGCCATTTTAACAGCCATTTTAGACATTTTAGATTTTTATATCCACTCTAGACATCCATGTTATAATATTGTAGATTGATTTCAGCGTTCTCTTTTCCCCAGATGAGCTGCTCTTAATTCCATTGTAAATTTTTGTCCTTGCTATGAACATATACCCTTGTCTTTTTTTGTCCCAGGCCAACCCGAACAGTGAAGAGATTTGGCTGGCTGCTGTAAAGCTGGAGTCTGAGAATAATGAGTATGAGAGAGCGCGCAGACTGCTTGCAAAAGCTCGTAGCAGTGCTCCCACTGCTAGGGTGAGTGACCAAGAACTCATTTCAATTTTTGCCAGGCCCAGCGAGGTTATGAATTTGAGAAGCTATGTTAAGGGCTTCCCCCTCAGGTTATTCACCCATACTTTATTTTTCCCTAACTATTTTTTTTACTAGTGTAATTTTAAGAGATTTGCACTGTACTGTGCTTTGGTGGTTTGCCAATCTGTGATTTATCTTTCAGCCTGTATAACTAAATCTCATCTTTAACTTAAGTACTCATAGGTTATACGCAGCTATTAAAGCACTATTAATAAAACACATTCTTACCACATTGATGGGATTCAAATCTCAGTGAGACTGATTGAACTCCAGAATGTGAGCAGGTATGGCTTATTTAATTAAAATGAATTAAACTAAAAGTTATTGATGCTTATTATTGTAAATCTGCCCATTTAAAAATTAAAGCATCAACATGGATCTTTAATAATTGTTTAGATGCTTACGTCACTGTTCAGAGTTTTTTTTGTGCAATTTGCTTAGTAGACAATTTAAGCTTTTCTAATTTCTAGTGAAATGATAGAGAGCATTAGTTCCTCTTCTTATGATGATAGTGCCAAAGTGCTCGAATAGTTCTTTGTCTGAACTTGTCTTCCATCTTTGCTCCAGGTAATACTCTCCGTATCATGCCAGTTTACACCCTATAAGAGTCTAACTTGAGTGCTTGGCAGCAGTTTGAAAAGATTAATATATATTCAAATCTGTGCCGTGTTTATTTTTCTTTCCAATGTTTCCATGGAAACTAGTTCAAACCAAAGAATTTAAACTCTTGTGTGAACCATCAGGAACATTTTTCTGGTGTATAGTTTTATGTAAGCACACAGAAGGTTTAATTTTTTCCCTGTTCCTAAAACCATAAAGTATAAAAAGGCAAATAATTTTTTCCCCCACCTATCCACATGGGTTACTTCCAGGTTCTTTCAAAAACTGTGACCATATGTGGATTGATTAGAAAAGAATTGCCCCATGGTCTGAATAAGAATCACAATGTACATTGTGCCCCTCGGGTATTCTAGCGATAGACTTGAAAGGTTTCTATCAGAAATTTGTTTGACATGCACATTGTGTACACTCCATGGATATATATAAGGGCGCAGGTGTCTTATAAGCAGAGCTTCTGTGACTCATTCTGCAGGTCTTTATGAAGTCTGTCAAGTTGGAGTGGGTACTGGGGAACATTGCAGAAGCCCAGGAACTGTGTTCTGAAGCCTTGAAGCACTATGAAGATTTCCCAAAGCTCTGGATGATGAAAGGCCAGATTGAGGAGCAGTCTGAAAACATCGACAAAGCCCGAGATGCCTACAACCAAGGGGTAATTATTGGAATGGGGAACTTGTAGCAATAATAGGCAATTCCTTAATATAGTAATTAAAGTTGTGTGATCAGTCAACATTTCAGTTACCAAGAAAATAAATGCAGCTTGCACAATTGGTTAAACAAAGCTCAAGACTGTGACTCAGAAGCTTTTGTGAGCAAGTGAATGGAATTTAATCATGCCATAAGTGAGATCAATAGAACACTCAATGTTGTACACACAGGTCTATCATATTGGCCATCCTGCCTGCCAACTATGTGTTGGATGAAAGTATTTTAACTCTTTAAAAAAAAAAAAAAAAAATCAAACATTGCATGGCATTCCACCCACCATTCGGCCATTCCTTCATCATATGACAGGCCTTGAGTCACTTCCCAACAAAAATGTGTGACCTGTATGTATGGTGCAGTATCAGCTGTGTCGTTTGTGTTTTAGTAAAGGCTTCTATTGGTTACATTTAGTGTTTAGCAGTGTTGGCCAATTAACCAAATGTTTGTCTGTCTGTTGGTCAGCTGAAGAAGTGTCCCCACTCTATGCCTCTGTGGTTATTGCTGTCACGTCTGGAGGAGAAAGTGGGCCAGCTCACACGTGCCCGTGCTATTTTGGAGAAATCACGACTCAAGAACCCACAGACCGCTGAATTATGGTATGACGTCTGTTGTGTCTACACTTGTCAGAAAATCTGTTTAAATCTTTACACATGGCTGTAGCACTGTATAATGATTAGTCTCTATTTTCATCCTCTAGGTTAGAATCAGTTCGGCTGGAATACAGAGCAGGCTTAAAAAACATCGCCAACACGCTCATGGCTAAAGCCTTACAGGAATGTCCCAACTCAGGTTTGCTGTGACCATCTTTTTCCCCCCTCATTTCTATTACTGGAACTGCTTTTGTGACCGTTAAGTTCTCTAATGATGCTTTCACATAAAATTCTATTTTGTTTTAGTGTCATGTAAACAAACTAGCACTGTACTATATACTTACTGTATCTGTATTAATATATAAATAAGGATAAAGTGGAACATTTTTATTTAAATATGTTTCATTATGCAAATGGCAGGGAAGTCAAAAACAGTGCATAATTATTAATACAACTGGCAAAATAACTAGTCAGATTTAATGTGTGCAGCCAACTTTTTTTTTTTTTTTTTTGTCAGTCCAAATGTTTAGAACACAGCAGAAGTCGTGCAACTTAGTTTAACAGCTTGCATCTGCACAAAAAGGCTGCCTGATTTCCAAAATACACATGTTTGTTTGATATCTTGCAGTTGGGTCCTTTCTTAAATTAATCAAAAAACTTCAAGGTCAATTTGAACCAGACTGAAAAAAACTCTCCCAGACTCCCACTGTCTGTTTTAGTTTGTACCTAAGTGCAATAATTCTGCCCTTACTTCTCTGTACATTATGCACACATTATGTTTTGTGTAACTAACAGCACCTTTTACTTGCTTTGAACAGGAATCCTTTGGGCTGAGGCTGTGTTCTTAGAAGCTAGACCACAGAGAAAGACGAAGAGTGTTGATGCCCTGAAGAAATGCGAGCATGATCCCCATGTTTTACTGGCTGTTGCAAAGTACGACTCAATATATCCTGTCTGACTGATTCCCATGAATCCTAAAATTACACTATAATAATTGCACCGAATAGAGACACCTGCGTGATCAGTGTAGATGATATAAATGGTACCAATACTTTAGATAGATTATACTTTTAGATAGATTATAACCGGTTTTGCTTCATTTTATGCTTAATTTTAAACACACACACACACTGTGATCCATAGGCTATTCTGGAGTGAGAGAAAGATAACCAAAGCTAGAGAATGGTTCCTGCGCACAGTGAAGATTGAGCCAGACCTGGGTGATGCCTGGGCATTTTTCTACAAATTTGAACTACAGCATGGTACAGAGGTAAGTCCTTGTAGATTTTTATACATGTGCCTGATTAGAAATGCAGTATTTGTGTGTATTGCAAATGCAAAAAGAACATAACCTGTATTTGCAGAATAAGAATACAGAGCTATATGCATTTTTCAAAAAAATTGTATATAGAATGCTCAACAGTTTGCTTACTTATTGGAATATATTCATAATTTAATGTTTCACTGTATAAAAACTCTGATATACTTCCAGTGCAATCTTTTTTTTTTTTTCCTAAACAGGTATACACTGATAGAGATATAGAATTCAAATGCTTTTTCTCCTTATATTAAAAATAATTTGTACAAACTTTATTTACAACCCCATTGTTTTGCATCAAATTCGTGAACTCTAATGAATATTGGATTAATATCCAGGGTTTTCAATTTAACCTTATGGCTAGAATGAGACTGGCTCAAAACTTCATTCTGATTCCTGTAAATACTCTCATATTTCTTTTCTCATGATCAGGACATGCCAGGAAGGCATGGAATTATGTGAACGAGTCCTAACTAATACAGGTGTCTTGAAATCTCTGCTGTCTCACCCCCTCTTACAGGAACAACAGGAGGAAGTGAAGAAACGGTGTGAAAACGCAGAACCCCGGCATGGAGAGTTGTGGTGTACTGAATCCAAGCACATTCTAAACTGGCAGAAAAAGATTGGAGAGATACTGTGTCTTGTTGCTGCCAAAATCAAGAACACTTTCTAAAATCTAATCTGTGCATTTTTATGTCATTTGTGTTTTAATGAACAACTTGGAGCTGTATTTTTCATGTGTGAGCTTAAAGGGTTGTCTGTCATTTTTTTTGGCTGACTTCAGTCACTCTTGCTTTTGTTCTTTGTGTATTTCTAACAAGTTGCCCAATAAAACATCGGGTGAAGTGCAGCTCTGATGTCACTGTATTTGTTATCTTACCAGATTTTAGGTTAAGTAATTGAGCAAATTTGTACAGCTTGTTTCAATTATTTTATGACCCGAGTGTGGTGTATTATCCTAACTTTGAAAAAGATCAGATTAACTCTTGTCCATTGTGTATTTTCACCGTGTAACTCTTCCTAGCCGAAATGTTCTAGTGCGATAGCGTGCTGTTTGGAAAGTAAAGTAAATATAACATTTATAAAATGTTTTATATAAAAGTCTGTTAAGTTTTTGGTGAGACGACGCAGAAGACTGTAGAGATTGAGTCAGGAGCATCGTCTCCACAACCGCTTGTCCTTAAATGTCACTGAAACTGAAAGAACTGATCGCGGAAGTTTACTCGACTTGATCAGACTGGCATCCTGGTGTAACGCTAAGCGCTCTGCCACTAATCCGTGACGGCTGCAGAAACCCGAGGCGCGTTGGGGAATTTTGCGGAGTTGACACATGAAGGCAGCCGAGCACACGCAAAAAAAAAGCGCCCTTGTGCATGGGTGCAGTGTTTCTACGGGCTTCGGTTCACGCTTCAGGATTCGACGCGTAGGAAGTGAGAACGGGACTCGCGCACGAGCCCACCGAGAACCATGAGCACACAGCCGAGCTGCAGCGACGCGAACCATGCAATCCGTACATCCAGCAGGTCCTACAGAAAACAATGACCAATGGTAGGTAACCACACTGATTTCTGCGTTACTGTGGATTTTAGCCCCATATAAACATTCATGTGCCTCTTGGTACTTGAGGTACGCTGTGTGCGGTATTTACACGACTTGAAGATCACGGTTGGTTTGACAATGTCGTTAGAAAACTGTTTTTTTGTGAAATCGTTTTATGATCGGTTTATTACTATTCAAACCGACCATTCAGCAGGCTTTTAATCTTTTTTTCTTTTAGCATAAAAGTATAAAAACCGTTACAATAATTTCAGTGATCAATGTGCGAAGTGTCTGTGGACTGTTAACATTCCCAGTAGGTCAGGAGTGACGGTAATCACATCAGGTGATTTAATAACCTGCCATTCCGTTTCAATGCTTATTAAACCAGTACAGCTTGTGTATTATGGTTGCACGATGGTTTGCTGTAGCTGCAGCTGCGCCAGTGAAGTTTTGCGAGGGACCCAAGCGGATGCATTTCGCTATTCTATTCTAAAGCCTAGTAACCGTGTGACTCTTCAGTGTTTCTTCTGGTGTTGTTTAATCACAACTTGAACTTCTCAAGTTAACGCTTTCTTGAATTTTAAGTATTAAATACTAGGTCGCGCGCATGTTATTATTTTTATTTCTACATTTGTGGTGTCATGGTGTCGTGGTCTATTGTGTCCTGACTTTTTGTGCATATATATTCTAGTTTTACAGGCGGAGTCGTTCATTAGTTCACAGACAGGACATCTTCCTGCAGTGTGTTTACAGGCCTGTTTTCTGGCTCTCCGTCATGCTTCTGCTCGGAGTTGTTTGCGCCAAACGCAGGTGCAACTACTCCGTGATCCTCTCCAACTACAGGACCCTGACCTTAGTTGAGCTCAAAAGTTTGGTACGTGGTTAGTTCTGCATAGCTCGTCTATTTTGAAATTTTAGCGACATATGAACTATGAGACAGTCAGTTTTTTCAATTTCTTACTTTCTTTTTCTTTTCTTTCTATTTTTTTATTTGTATTAATATACTCTGCTGTTTTGGGTGTAACCATTAAATATTGGGCGAGTGATCGAGTGCTGCCATCTGCTGGAGTACTGTACAAAATGATAGTAAAGCACGTGCAAGAGTAACACACACGCATATACACGAACCTTTTTTACTTTAGCTAAATAAGGCTTTTGTAATTGTGCTTAATTCTACACCTCAGAATCTAACAGGACCATTTGATGCACCAAAAGAAAAGAACCGTTGCCCTTCGAAGAAGGTAAGAGAATTTTATGCTCCATCATAGTTTTCATGTGACTTTTTCCGCTCACCTATCTACCATCATGATAAGGGTCTTTAAAAAATGTGTGTGTTCTCTTTGTGCTTCCAGGTGCCTCACATTTTGCGGTCCATCTACAACCTTACTCAGGTGTTTGCATGTTTCAGTAAGGGCCAACAAAAGGATGGTGTGACTGAAGTTGTGGCCAGAATGGGCCTGTTCATCAGACAGAACTGTAGAAAGATTCTGGCAAGGAATTCACTTTTTTTTTATTCTGTCTTTCTGTGCAATTTCAAGTTGGATTGTATCATTCTGAAATACAAAATCTAAGCTGCAATGAAATTATTATTTAAATGGTCATTTTGAAGTATTTGTTTGATATGAGGGGATGCTATTGTATTTCCTGCAGGTAACCAGACAAAAGCCATTCTGTAAGACTGGTCGGCAGAAAAAACAAAGACGTCAACGCATGAAAATGGTCAAAATGCTTGTATATTGCTGGCAGAAGTTACAAAGTGTGCATGCTTAGTATGCAAACCATACATGAAGTTCAGTGAAAGCCAAATCCTTAACATCTGTACGGGGTTTGAATTTTGGTGTTGTTAATGTGTGAAGCAACAGGTACTATGATGGATGTTTTGTATATGCTAAGGAAATAAAAGCTTCTGTCTGAGGAACCATCAAAGCTAATGTTAAATTCTGAAAGTTCAGAAAAGGTTCCAAGTACAGAGATGGATGTGTTTACAAACTTTTTATATTCCTTAGATCTGTCCACCATTTCACTTTAACTGATGACTTTCTAGTATGGTGCCATGCAAATGTTATGCCCATGCGTATTAAATGTTGAGTCATGGTATTGCACAAACTACAACTCAGCAAAGTACTGTTTGGCTTTTTGTAGCATGGTGGTTTAAATGGCACCTCTGTACTTCCCGTGTGTACAGATCTGTCAAAAATGTTGAGTGCTCCCTTCTGTCTGTATAAACAAGTGCTCTACACTGTTCACTGTGCCTATCCAATCACAAATCAAATGGGTTCGGTTATACATTTGTGTGAGAATGGGTTTTATTACATTGATAATGTTTGTAATTTCCACTTCAAAGTGCAGACACTATAATTATAAAAATAAATTCTACTTCCGGTAGCTCTCGAGCCAACAAGAATAAAGCACTGTTGAGCACACCCATAGTATTGGTCATTGTTGCTAATATAAATCTTGCAGCGCATAAATAAAATCTCAGGCAGATCATTCATAAACCATGATCATTTTCATTAAATCATGCTGAAGCAAAATAGTTAACAGAGAATGGTGTTTATTTGAAGACCATGTTTTGCCTCGGAGTACATTGTTTTCATTTTCAGAGTGCATTTCTTCTTCCTCATTGTAGATTTTGTTCCTTTCTTGAAAAGTGACATGACCTTTGGCACATATGTACTTCCATAGAGTCTGTAGTTCATAAGAATATTTCTGTTTGTAACAGAACATGTTGGTATACATAAGAACAAGTTAAGTTGTTGTTAGTCTAATTTTAAACAAGACTGGTTTGACAGTGTTTGGCAGAGAATAGTTTTATAATCTGTGAATGTTTTTGTAAAAACTCATCACTTTATAAAGTATAATAAATGAGTTGCAGTAGAATGTTGTAACGTACATGTTTAGCAATTGTAAAGTTAACATACTGTTATGTAAAACAGCTGAATTAACATATTGGTTTATAATTAAGTGCATGTTAAATGAAAACAAACTTGATGTGCATCAGTGTTTTTTTTTATTTTATAATAATATAGAATACAAATTATATACCAGTGTAACATTTATAAAATTAAAACTTTAAATATTTACTCTGTGACTAATTATTGTGTTAGACACATACAAAAAAAGATCACACTAATGTGTTTACATAAGCATTTTTAGGACACTTTCATGAAATGTTCATAAACAGCAAATTCAGAAAAACCCTCCTCGGATTTCACAACCTCTTCATAATCCTCAGATTTGTTCGTTGAATGTGTTTTATGTTGATGGATTCCAATCATTAGGGTGGGATCACACTCATTCACAAACATAATCCCTGCCTATAATCTGCAACTAAGGACTATTTACACACACACTGAACAAAATTATAAAAGTGCAACACTTGTTTCTGGCCTTTTTTACATGAGCTGAACTCAAAGATCTAAGGCCTATTTTTCTCAAATATTGTTCACAGCTCTGTCTAAATCTGTGTTAGTGAGCACTTTTCCTTTGCCGAGATAATCCATCCACCTCACAGGTGTGGCAAATCAAGATGCTGATTAGGCAGCATGATTTTTGTACATTTGTGCCTTAGGCTGACCACAATAAAAGGCCACTCTCAAATGTAAAAAAGGTCTAAATCTAAATTAGTAAATCTAAAAACCAGTCTGGTGTGGCCATCATTTTCCTCATGCATTTTGCCTTCTACAGTGAAACCAGGTTCCATCCGTAAAGAGAACACCTCCCTGAAGTGCTAGACGCCATAGAATGTGAGCATTTGACCACTCAAGTCGGTTACAGCAACAAACTGCAGTCAGATCAAAACCCCAATGAGGACGATGAGCATGCAGATGAACTTCCCTGTGACGGTTTCTGACAGTTTGAGACCAGGTGGCTGGTCTCAGACAATCTTGAGGTTAAGATGCTGGATATGGAGGTCCTGGGCCGGGCTTACACGTGGTCTGCGGTTGCAAGACTGGTTGGATGTACTGTCAAATTCTCTGAAATGCTTTTGGAGATGGCTTATGGTAGAGAAATTAACATTCAATTTAATGTTAACATGTTAACATTAAAGAGATTAAAGAGAAAAACATTTCATATGTGAAATTGGAAGTGTTAATGGCTGAATTATATTCTAAATTAAAAATTTTACAAAAATTTCAAGGTAACTGATTAAATCCTAGGGGAAAGGAGCAGCAAATTAGAGATGCTATTAACACAATTTCATTTACAATTCAAATAGCTCAAAAAATAAATAAATACAAAAAATACAGTGGCTCTCTTCTTGCACAAATTGGAAAAGGTGAGCCATTGTCAACTTATCCATCTTTGAACTCAATTAGCATAATCAGTAAAACCTTTGTCAGGTTTTAGAACTGAACAGATCAGTGATGATGTCCTATTTTTAATCATTACTCTCAGCAAGTAAATCTGTTCAGCCTTTATTATGTTTAAGTAGAAGTTTGTAAGCCAAATCAAGCAAAAGCACAAGTATGCATTATGCATAGAATTCCATAATAAGACACCAACTGACTTTAAATATCTAACAAAATTACTCAAAAACCTGCAGATGCTCAGAATAATAATAAAAATTGCTGACTAGGCACAGTTATCAAAAAATATTTTGGCATATTTAGTAATTAAAGTTAAATTGAATGAATATAAAGAACACTAGTAACACTGGCAGTGCTAAGATGAAGATAAGTTGTTTTATCACTTCGAGTCAGGTAAGGAAATGACTTGACCACAATGATTACATCTGGAGAACTGTGGATATGGTGAAAGTCAGATTTAAACTTCTGTGTTGTTCAGTTATCTGAGAACCTAATTGCACATCTATGGTGCTGTGAATAATTGGTGGGGGGGGGGTATGTTCATCAAGTTTAAAACCCTGTGTCAAGATGCTGTGACCCTTCTTTTACAGGTTTTATCAAGAGTATCAATCTAATGCTGCTCTGAACACCTCAGTAACAAAATAATAGGATTTTTTTTACCTGTGAAATAAATAATTTAAAACTAGAAATACAGATATTCTTCTAATAATATTCAGTAAAAATAAGTACCATTATTATTAATTATGACCATTATGATGATGATGATGATTTATTATTATTATTATTATTATTATTATTATTGAGATCAGCAGTTCAAAAAATATTCAGACCCATAGTATCAACCTCCACACCATGATTAAAGTCACATAAAAAAAACCCTTTTTTTTCCCTTTCTGATATTTGATACATACATTACCAGGATGTCTTGATCTGTTTCTAAATTATTTAGAATTTTAGAATAAACTTTACCAAATTTTTATTTGGTCATTCCTTGTTCTAGCTCTTGTATCAACACCTCTTTAGACTGCATAATGATAGCACTGAATCTGCAGATCTGAAATCTCAGACTGGAAAAGTGTCAGCTGTCCAGTGTGGGTGAGCCTGTGTCTATGTTAGCTTTAGATTCCTGTTCTTGCAAGACAAAAGTAGAACCCAACCCAACGCTCACTGTTTTTTTTTTTACAGTCCTTTCTCTGTAAATCGAAACTGTCTTCAGATAAATATAGCTCTGCTGCATGTACCAATGAGTAAATCTTCACAAGAGTTTATGACACCTCCATAAAAGTATAATCTTAAACTGGTCTCAAAACCAAGTACCGCAGCACCTGTCTAGAATACAACAGCACTGGTCTTGGGGACCACAGAAATGATCTTGTGTACCACAGCACTGAACTTGTGTACCACAGCACTGATCTTGTGTACCACAGCACTGAACTTGTGTACCACAGCACTGATCTTGCGTACCACAGAAATTATCTTGCGTACCACAGCACTGATCTTGTGTACCACAGCACTGAACTTGTGTACCACAGCACTGATCTTGTGTACCACAGAAATTATCTTGTGTACCACAGCACTGATCTTGTGTACCACAGCACTGAACTTGTGTACCACAGCACTGATCTTGTGTACCACAGAAATTATCTTGTGTACCACAGAAATGATCTTGGGTACCACAGATCATTTCTGTGTACCTTCTGTGTACCTTCTGTGTTCTTTCCAGATCATGATCTTGTGTACCACAGAAATGATCTTGGGTACCACAGCAATGATCTTGGATACCATGGTGCTGGAGTCGAGTAGCACCACACTGGCCATATGTCCACAGCACTGGTCTCGTTTAATCAAGAAATGCTTTGTTCTTTCCTGGCTTGTGAATTAAAGTAAACAAATTGCCTTTTATATATCCACATTTTCAATATATATAAAAAAAAAATATATATATATATATATATATATATATATATATATATATATATATATATATATATATATATATATATATATATATATATATATATCTTATGTTGATCTTTTGTATGAAAAGTTCTTATTAGCCTGGAAATTTGCCATACATTTTTTATACCATTGCGCTGTTTCTACATATTTATAGTCCACATACTCGGTATTAATACAGCATATTGCATTTTTGTCCATATTTATGTTCGTCGTTGAGGACGCAGATAGAGTAACCATGATGACCATGATAACCATGATGACTACTTCCGAGGTAGCGTCCTATTTGCCGGCTTACGCTGCGAGCATGCGCAGTAGGTCTACTTCCTGTATCAACTGACTGAGCATTAACTGTCTCGTAACAGATGCACATTCGAATTATTATTATATCGCTTAATTTTTTAAACATATCATAGCTTCATGCTTACTTTCCTGCTTAACGCCATTTTCTGCGCAACATACCTGTCTCCGATTCACAGCCATGATTTCACTAAGCGTGAAATGTCTCATTACAGGTAAGGAAAATGATAAATACCTATCTAATAAATACAATTACAGCGCATGATTAACTCGACAAGACCTTTAAAAAGGTAATGCATAATTTCATACATTACCTTATAATAGGCCACTGTTAGGTCACTACTATCGCTCACACTGGCTTTAACACTGGCAGTGAGTCAAGATGATTCATTGTATGCACAGTAAGCAAAGCCATATGCATGACTGTGAAATAGTTCAAGTGAATTGGGAGAGAGAGAGAGAGAGAGAGAGAGAGAGAGAGAGAGAGAGAGAGAGAGAAAGAAAAAAAGAAAGGAAGAGAGGTCTTTATTTGTCACATACACATTACAACACAGTGAAATAAATTTTTCATATCTCAGCTTGTTAGGAAGCAGGAACAGCCCTTATACAGCACACCTGGAACAGAGAGGGTAAAGGGCCTCGCTCAAGGGCCCAACAGTGACAGCTTTAAATCACAGACCTCATGATCGGGACCCCAGAGCCTTTTACCACTGAGCTACCACTGCCCTTTAACTCATGTCACAGAACATATGACACCAAAACACACACTAATGCACACAACATAATAAAGAACTAATGTCAAAATAGAATACAAAAAAAATCCTGCTCTCATTACATGCATAACCAGCATAGTATATTGCTGATGAGGATGAGGATGGGTTCCCTCCTGAGTCTGCTTCCTCTCAAGGTTTCTTAGTTACGCCATCTCGGGGAGTTTTTCCTTGCCATAGTCGCCACCGGCTCGTTCATAAGGGACAAACTTACACTTATAAAGAACATCTTATTAATTTTTATCACCACATTATCTGTGCAAAACGGTTTCGAGACTTGAATTGAACAGTATATTAAGCTGCAGCCTGAACAGACGGTGGACATGACTAGTAGTAGGAGACACTGTCAATCAGATTTTATTTTTGTTACAGATTTTCAGTCTCAAATTGCATTTGTCCCAAAAAAGAAAAAAGTGAAATATGTGTATTTTTATATCATGCACCTTTCAGTGAGTTAAGCAAAAGTCAATAAAAGCATTAGTATAGCCGACTTCGAATTTTTTTATTGGAATATATCTGAAATAATTGTACTCATTTTACATTGGTTTTAAATATTTCAATGCATATTTTTATATTTCAGAGCAATTCAGTGTGGTTTAAAATATCAGTTTGCACTTCATATTTTCGTAGATTTGCTTTACTATCTAATGACTTTAGGTTTAGGTTGTAGGCTTATTTATGAGATGATATTTATTCCATTTATATTCATTCATGTACAGAAGTGTTTATTTACTGCCCTGCAGTATTCACCTCATCTAGCTGGAATGTGAGCAGGAGTGGCATATCATTTGCAAGACAATTGTTAACACGTGACCCTTTTTTCAAATTCTGAAAAATACTAAATGGGCATAAACGTAAAGCCACATTTTCCCTATTAACTATATTTTGTAGTGATTCATAGCAGAAGCCACATTTTCATTCAAAACCTGTCAAAATAAAAAATCCTACTACATACTACATAAACGCTTGCTTGCAAGGTGCCCACACTACAGGGCTCCAGACTAACTTGATTAAGAATCATGCAAATGTATTTTTCTCCCCTTACATGAAATTTTACTCACCTGATATACATATACAGTAAGGACACCCTCACCATCTACACATTCATTATTTATCTGATCATATGGCAGCATTAAAAAGATAGATAAAGCTATAGATACAGCTCAGGTGCTTTAGTAAATGTTTGTATCAAACATCAGTATGAACAAAAGGTGTGATGAAACTCTTTCTGCTGACCATTGTTATTAGAGTTACTAGAGTTTGCACAGAATATTGTAAAAAATTGTGACATTTATACTGGTGGAAACACATTATTGCTTAGGAAAATGACCAGACTGGTTTGAGTTGCAAAGAATGAAATAATACCGTATTTTTCGGACTATAAGCCGCTACTTTTTTCCCCACGTTTTGAACCCCGCGTCTTAAACAACGAAGCGGCTTATTTATGGATTTTATCCCGGTTTCACAAACTTCAAGCCAAAATACTGAGCGACATAACATTAAACTTTCTTTCGGCTTCTCCCGTTAGGGGTCGCCACAGTGGATCCTCCGCACGTTTGATTTGGCACGTTTTACGCTGGATGCCCTTCCTAACGCAACCCTCCCCAATTTATCCGGGCTTGGGACCGGCACTAAGAGTGGGTGGGGATGGTTCCCTGACCGGGGCTCGAACCCGGGTCGCAGCGGTGAGAGCGCTGCATCTTAACCACTAGACCACCAGGGGACCAGAGCGACATAACATTAGACCAATGAAATTTTCAAACGGAAACGAAAAAAAAAACGCACCTCACCTCACGCACACACCTCACCATTCCACCACGACGGTGACAAAAGATAAACTCCCCAGAGAAATACAGTAGTTGTGAAAGGAAGGAGGAAGACAGTGAACAATGACTTTCTTGGTAGGCTACTGTTAAGATACAAACCGTTGTAATGCGTTGAGTCAGGGTGAAGGGAGAGCTCACTAACTCCAGTTACAACAGAAATCATATAAGCACAGACAGGTTTCCAAAACTCGTGCTTTTTTATTATTCTTGGCAACAGCGTTACGGGTTAGTCAAAGAAACTTAGAAATGAGCATCAGAAAATAATAAACACATAATCCTCAGTATCACACGCACACACACGCAGTAATACCGGAAGAATGCAGTAACGTGCTTTTCCCAAAATACCGCCATGCTCCTAATAGAAGCGCAACATATTGCAAAATAATCTGGAAATTACGGTAATCAGTTTTTATTACGGTGAGCAGTAAAATCTCAGCACGCATAAAACATGGTGGATGGGCCAAAGATAGAAAGCTAAGATGACCGTGAGCACAGGTTCAACCAAACTGGACAGTGTGGAATGAACAATTTTTCATCCAAAATCTTATAATTATATCAATTTATAGTTCTTTTTTAGCACTTTGGTGTATACCTAACAAAATAAGCGTACCCAGATTATGTACATAATTCAAATTATTGGTGTTTACTATCTCTCACATTCATCTCTATAATTAAACATTTGAAGCTTTGACATTTTTCTGCTGTTTCCTGGCATTTGTATGTTTTCAGACTTGCAAGTGATTTATTTTTTTTTATTCATTCTCTTATCAGAGACAGAATAAAGTCCATGTTTTACCATGCATACAACAACTATTTGGAAAATGCATATCCATACGATGAGCTGCGGCCATTAACATGCGATGGACAGGATACATGGGGCAGGTAAAAATATCCAACGTTGATTTTTCACGGTTTTCTTGTTAAAAGATAATCATGACCTAAATCTAATATTTCCATTTTTCAACATTTCCTTTTCCAATACCACAGTTTTTCACTTACTCTTATTGATGCCCTGGATACCTTGCTGGTATGAATTTGTTTAGAAATTTGTTTATGTATGTATGTGTGTATTTATTTATTATTTAATTTGTTTCTTGGTTAATTGTCACGTTTGACACTTTTCCTATTATCTCAGATCTTAGGGAACCACACAGAGTTTCAACGGGTGGCAGCTCTTCTACAGGAAAATGTGAATTTTGACATTGATGTAAATGCCTCAGTGTTTGAGACAAACATACGAGGTGACTTTCCAACACAACTATCAGCACAGACTTTTTTTTATTTTAATCTATTCATGTAGGGCTGTCGATTATTTTAGTAATATTTTCTAACGATTATTCCAACGATTATTTAAGTAATCGGATAGGAAGTACTCTTTCTTTATTACCGAGCAATACTAAATATACAAGAGGAAATAAGACGGGTCTCTTAAAACGAACAAGTATTTTGTTTCCGTTTTAGAAAAATTAACGTTTTGTTGCTGAATTTCATACAAGAATATCTGTGTAAACAGATTTGCCATATTGCATCAATTGCAAATAAAAATATATTTAACAAAAATCATATATAAGAATATAAAAAATCATATCCGATTCCTCAAGATAAAAAAAAAAGTAAACACACTGTACGGTGTTTTCTTTATGTTTTAGTTTGAAATGATCACAAACGTTTTAAACATTCTCCGTTTGCTTCCGCCTGAATCCTATAGAATTTATTTCTTCAATAAAAAAAAGTTTGTTTTTGTCACAATTCTGTGTTTATTTCTTGTAAGTCTGACTTTTTTCCTCGCAATTCTGCCTTTATTTCCCGTCAACATACAGCATTTCTGGAACCATGTTGTGAACCTGAAGTTTAAAGCTGTTGGTGTGTAAACGAGGCTCCTCTGCTTCATCTGTCTTGTTCCGTCTCCTCCAGAGCTGATGGTTAGACAGAGTTCTCTTCAGGAATCGGAGGCTTAGTTTGATACCATGCGATTCTATTGATTTATAGAAAGATTCAGATGTAGAGAACAGAGTAGTATGGAGACGGATGAGCCGCTGTGGTGAACCCAAACGGGAGCAACGAAAGAATAGGAAAGCTTTCTGGCACTACAAAGGAGGTGACGCTGCCCGATTGGCTAAAAAGAAAGTCAGAATTGCGCGAAATAAAGGCGGAATTAGGCAAGCTTTTTTCATGTGGCGGAAAACGGACTTCCATATGAATCTTCTCCGTGCCTCTATTCGGGTTTTCTCCCTGTTTTTCCATTTTATCATTCAGCAGCGTTTTCTGTGTTTACCTGTCCAGAGCGCTCCAGAGTTTAGAATAAAATACAGTGCTCTGTGTGTAGTTCAATAAAGTAAACAAAGCATCGAGGCACATTATTTGATGATTTGTTTATATTCGAATTACTCGAGGAATCGTTTCAGCCCTACATTCAGGCTAACTGTTTACCTCAGGTGCAGGATTTGAATAAAACATTAAATTGTTGATTTCAGACTACTGTACATGTTTTGGGAACTGCAATGCCAAGCAAAAATCTAAAGCTCATGCTGATGAGTCACTGTGTTTCTTGCATGATATGTCGAAAAGTAAGTGGATGTCTGACCACCATTTACAGGATTTTCCTAATCTGTTACCACAGTGTTGAAAGAACCCAGTTGTCTTTGTATCATGTAGTTCAAGATTTCACTTTAAGTTGAGTTATGGGGCGTAATCAAATGCTGTTTAAACAAGATGGCTGATATAGAACAAGACGAGTGGCCTGTACAGAGACCTGACCTCAGCCCCAGTGAGAATGATCCACCTTATTTGGTCCAAAAGTTCCAAAGTTAGTGGTAAACCTTCCCCAAAAGAGTGACCGCCAATGGGGGGACATTTTTACAATGCAGACTAGCAAACATTTACAACTTCTGCATAGGAGCTAATTTGACATCAGTGTATGGTGGTTAAAAAAATGAGCAGGCTTGTTTTGTCTCTAATAAGATGGTAAATTGGAAACAGACATCTAAAATGATTGACATTTAACTTTGATTAGATTTTTCTGAGGTGATCTGACCTTCACTTATGTTGTACATATAATGTGACAAATAATGCAATGCAATTTAGCCACTTCGTGGTTATGGAAAAAAAACATGTGGTCATATTAATTTTTTTAATTCCTTGACAATTTGGCCATACTAATTGCTAAAATTATTAACAATGTACTTCACTTGCTTATGATTATTTGAAACTGTGTTTGGACTTCTGCAGTGGTTGGAGGTCTCCTCTCAGCTCACCTGTTGTCCAAGCAGGCTGGAATAACTGTAGAGGAGGGCTGGCCATGCTCTGGCCCTCTGCTCCGATTGGCTGAGGATGCGGCACGCAAACTTCTCCCAGGTGTGAAAACTACTTGCAGCACAAACACATGTTACATAATAAAAATTCTGCATTCATTGTTTTCTAAATGTAAACTATAATTATAATGTTTGGTAACGTACAGCATACAATTAAAATCTAATGCAACAGTGTTGATACTCTGGTCAGATGACGTTTTCATTGTTTTTCATGTTCATAAATCATGTACAAGTAGCAAACCTAAATATGATATATTTATGCCCATTTTTCTGCGTTATTACAATTCATTTGTTTAATTTTAACACATTCCTCTTTCTGGCACTGCCCCATACTGACCAATGTACTTGCCAGTTACAGGTTATGAAAAATCGCAAGACATTTCCTGATCATGAGCAATTTCACGATCTATTTTCCTCATACATAACAGAAATACTATGTTGAATATTACAAATCAGAATTTCATAAAGGAAATTCCCACTACATGCCCCATGATAATACTAATGATCAGAAAATAGTATTTTTCTGTCTTTTTCTTCATTCTGGCATGTCAGAATTGAGTAAAAGTAAGTTAATAAGCGTCCACTGTCTAACAAGCATGTCTAATTACTGTTCTTTGCACATTCCTCAATTTTATTAAGCTGGTGTCTCTCTGGCTTCACTCAAACATACAACATTGTCACAGTGGAAGCAAATACCATGCATTCAACATTTACAGAGAGTAACACTATATAAAGGAAAAAAGCAGTGGGCCTCTACTGACAATCAGATAAAACCTATTTGCCTGATATAATAATACATAAATAATACCAAATAATACTGAACTAGGAGCCAAAAGCTGTTTCTTTAACCCCAACAACATTTTCCAATCTATCAAGAAAAATGGCATCATCAGTGGTGTGAAAAAGCTGTACTCATTTCCAGTAATGCAATCAAGGAGAAATCAGCCTGATAAGTGGTCAGGGTTTGATGAATCCTAGTTCAGATGATGTAGGTACATAGCCGGTACATGGCAAGGGAAGAATTTATTATTATTTTGAAGTGTTTGATTGTTTCCTGAATTATTTGTTTGAAGAAACTTTCAGGTAAAGGCTCAGGTTCACAAGCTGATGTTTCTGATGAAGAAATAAATCAGAATTAGTTCTTAGTTCTAATCATTTAAGGTGTAATCCAATCCAATGTTAATGGTCAATATATTTCTAGCATTCCACACCCCCACTGGTATGCCCTATGGCACAGTCAACCTGCTAAGGGGTGTAAACCCCACCGAGACTCCTATTACCTGCACAGCTGGCGTGGGCACATTCATCCTGGAGTTTTCCACCCTGAGCCATCTCACTGGGGATCCTGTGTTTGAAGACGTGGCCCGAAAGGCTCTCACTGCCCTCTGGAAAACCCGGTCGGATATCGGCTTGGTAAAAACTATTCCCTTAAAGCTGTTTTAGCAATATTTGAGTGTTCTATCCTATTCATATTATCTACTTATTATATAAAATTTCAGCCATTTGTGGTTCAAATGTTTTCCCATATCATTTAAAGTGAAATCCCCAATTAGATGAATTGAGGAAGATATTTGCTATCAAGGTATGTGTTCAGAATGTTCTTGAGTGAAATTCGTACTCAGCTATGAGTTCTTTTCATAGACATTAAGGTTATGTCATTAGTTTTCAGTATCTAAATACTCTCTTTTCTGCCTGAATTATGTGAACCACCAAAACAACAAAACTATGGGCACTATAAGTTTTCTATTAGTTTGGAACTTTTTATTTGATTTGTGTTATATTGGTTGAAATTCTCAAATTGATTTGGCTTGGATCCACAAAAGAAAACATGTCTCTTTCTCTGCTACAGTGTGATTCCATTGGTTGTTTCTTATCTTACACATCTTGGATATCCTGACTGAGCAGCAGACCACCAGGGTGGTTTATTTGTGCGTGTTAATAGCAACATTGTCATTGATTGATTGTGAAATATGAGCTAACATGTGCAACCCATAGAAGCTAGCAATTCATCACACTCATCTTTTGTTTATTCCAATATTTTAAAGTTCTCAGTTCTCAAGAAACACAATACACCGGAAAATAAAGGCAATGCTCCTCTAAACATTAGCCAGATAAAAGGGCATTTTTTATGGAGTATACGACTTGCCTTTAGAGCATTGGTCTCTTTTCTTGTGCTTCTGTTTTAAACTGAGCTTCTTAATGTGGACCCTATAGGACCCTTATAGCACATCAGGGCCATTTTCTGTGTAGAAGGTTGGTGTCTTCTTCTTCTTTTTTCAAACCCACTACCTGCATGTCTTCCCTCACCACATCCATAAACCCCCTCCTTGGCCTTCCTCTTTTCCTCCTTCCTGGCGTCTCCATCCTACCAGGCGATACACTTTAATATGTTGACGCAGTCTTGAACAGCATGGATGTGGGCCAAATGCAACTTACTAAAGGGACTCTTTTCTCTTTTCATTTTCTGTTGCACTTGTATAATTTCCCCACTTTTGCTTTTGCAAAGGATATTGTCTTTTATTCGTGCTAGATCTGGTGCCTTATCTGCTGATTGCTTCAGTACTTTGGCTACACAGTGTTGAATAGAAAGCAATATCCGCATCAGCTGTAGTTTGTATCGAGTTTTACTAATGGAGTTATGTTGCAGTAAGTGAAAGGATCTTTAAGATATTTAGTTTAAATCTAACTCAAGGTCCAAAGCATTGGGCATTGATTATGTCTATCAGGTCTTGGTGGAACAGGCCACTTGCCAAGAAAGCTAATTTGCTGTACAGCCAACTTAAACAATATGCCACGTCTTGTTCAGCAACACATTAAATTGTGGTGAAATAAAGAAGAATGGCATATTCAATGCTGTATTTAGAGTCTTTAATATAATTCCTGATCCCCTCAACAAAGAAACTGGGGAACGATGATAATTGTATCATTGCATGAGCCTTTTATGAGCTGCACAATTGAGAACATAGTCACATGGTGATGATTTTGCTAATTACTGCTTGGCAAGGAAACAAGAACACAGGACACTCTTCTTGATGAGGAAACGTTCCTGGTGGGCCAAAATAAATCAGGAGGCAATCATTTATTGTTTGTCTACTGATAAATGGTATTTGTATTGTGGCAAGAGAAAATGCACAGATTTTAGTTGAAAATTATGCATCATTATGTAAAACAGTCAATTCTGTCTATTTGAAGTGGTGGAGCACTTTAGCAGTGATGTCCCACTCTAGAATGAGCTGCAAAGTGGGACATCACTGCTAAAGTGCTCTCCCACTGAGCACTATAGGAGTTCATATGGCCAGAATTCAGGGTCAGACTAGACATAGAGTTGATTTGGCATGCCTGATTTAAAAACTGTAGGTGGAGGATACACACAGACATTTGAAAATCTGTCAACTATTAGTGGCAACACTAAATGAAAACTTAATGCTTGAGAGTAAACCTCATGTTGGTATGACAAAGACAGCTGAACAGCTAAGAAACAAGCATAAAAAAGTGGGATTTTTTTTAAGGTTAAAAAGGCTATCATTGGCACTGACTTTTTTTTCTCAGCCTATTGCCACGATAGCCTCAGATTTCTGTTCTTGTCTAATGGGTTTTGAACCTAAAGTGGTATTCATGTTGTAGCCCATACACCTCAAGGTTTCTCTATACTTCTGTATAGAAAGAATATTTCTGTATATGAAATTTCTGTATAGTGTCAGCTAAAAAAAAAGTTTTTACTGACTTTTTTTACTGACTTTTATTATTAGCAATGTGTGTTCAGCTACAGAACTTTTTCTTACTCAGTGTTTTTGTCTTTCAATGTTTTTTTATTGTACTGTTGCCAAATGATTAGCTGATTAGATACCGGCATCACTGTTGCTCTTCAGTTAATGACATTGTGTAATTTCCTCATGTAATTGGGGATTTAGCAATATTCTCTGATGTTTAAGCTCTGGGTTACTGATCATAAGGTCAGGGTTTCAAGCCCCAGCACCACTAATCTGCCACTTTTGGGCCCCTGAGCAAGTTACCTAACCCTATCTGCTCCCGTGGTGGCGTACCATGGCCGACTCTGCGCTCCGGCCTCAGCTTCCTGACAAGCTGTCATATATGGGAAAAACTGGGGCATGGTAGCTCAGTGGTTAAAGCTCTGAGTTATTGATGGGAAGGTCTGGGTTCAGGCCCCGGTATCACCAAGCTGTCATTCTTTGGCCCTTAACCCTTTGTGCTCCAGAGGCGCTGTACTTCCTGTACTCTGACCACAGCTTCCTAACCACACTGGTGTATGCAAAGAAAGAATTTCACTGTGCTGTAATGTACATGTGACAAGTAAAATCACCATTACCCCTTTACTTGCAATTAGAAAAAATAATGAAGTGTTATTTATAAAAAAATAATAATATAATCAACTTCTTTTCAGGTTGGAAACCACATTGATGTAATTACCTCAAAATGGGTCGCTCAAGATGCAGGGATCGGTGCAGGAATTGATTCATACTTTGAATACCTGTTAAAGGGTGCAATCATGCTGCAAGATGAGGAACTTCTGAACATGTTTCATGGTATGCAGATATGGTACTTAAAATTTACCATAATTGTGTATTATGCCACATTTTCTCAATTTACCCTGACAATTGAGAAATGTTTCTCATGGCATATTAAGTACTATTTGTTTTATAACTTTTTGTGTTTCAGAGTTTAATAAGTCTATAAAGAACTACACCAAGTTTGATGACTGGTACTTATGGGTGCAAATGCATAAGGGTACTGTTTCCATGCCTATATTTCAGTCACTGGAGGCATTCTGGCCTGGTCTGCAGGTGAGAGCACAGATTGTGTCCACTAGATCAGGAGAAATAGATCTCTTTTTGCTTTACATTTGCATCATTTAACAATTCCTTGATGAACTTGTTAACCCAATGTGCATATTTGTTTTTGTTTATGAAACAAATTTAGAGTCTTATAGGGGATATTGAGAGTGCAACAAGGACTTTCCATAACTACTGTACAGTGTGGCGTCAGTTTGGTGGTCTTCCAGAGTTCTACAGCATTCCTCAGGGTTATACTGTGGATAAGCGAGAAGGATATCCTCTAAGACCAGGTACTTGAATGTTACAGATTAGGGTGTGATTGTCAGGATTTTAAA
Source organism: Silurus aristotelis (assembly GCF_946808225.1). Taxonomy (NCBI): domain Eukaryota; kingdom Metazoa; phylum Chordata; class Actinopteri; order Siluriformes; family Siluridae; genus Silurus; species Silurus aristotelis. The sequence continues at coordinate 15,282,087 of NC_139592.1, read as the reverse complement.
AGTAAAACACTATATATTTTTCTACATGTAAGATTAGGTAATAATACATCATCTTTGGCAGTAAACTGAAGATAGATATTTAGTTGTTTTAGGCTAGCTTTAGCAACAATAAAAAAAAAAAAAATGTGATTTTTTTTATTTTTTATTCCAGAGTTGATAGAGAGTGCAATGTACCTGTATAAGGCCACAGGTAACCCAACATTTCTGCAGCTAGGCCGGGATGCAGTAGAGTCCATAGAGAAGATAAGCCATGTTAAATGTGGATTTGCAAGTGTAAGTATTTGAATACTAACCCAGTTTTCTCCAAACAAGAAAACAAACCCAGGAAACAATAAGAATACATTTTTACAGTTACTTTACTTTATCACTAGTTTTCTGTCTCTGACCATTCTTTTAAAATAAAGTAAATAAAGAAATATTTTAATGTCCAGTCAAAATAGGATCATTTATTGTTGTCATGTTGTGATGTTTTTGTCATTTAAGTAGAAATTATACATTATGTACAACGATGCCAAAAGAAAAAATCTCGAGAGAAATAGTTGTGAAAGGAAGGAGGAAGACAGTGAACAATGACTTACTTGGTAGGATACTGTTTAGATACAAGCTGTTGTAACGCGTTGAGTCTGGGTGAAGGGAGAGCTCGCTAACTTCAGTTGCAACAGAAATCATATAAGCACAGACAGGTTTCCAAAACTCGTGCTTTTTTATTTTTATTGGCAACAGCGTTATGGGTTAGTCAAAGAAACTTGAGCATCAGAAAATAATAAGGACATATTCCTCAGTCTCCACACATGCAGTAATAGCGGAAAAATGCAGTGGCATGCTATTCCCAAAATACCGCTATGCTCCTAAAGGAAGCGCAACATATTTAACCCGTTACACAGTGTGTAACATGTCTTTTATTAAAGCCTGTGTAAAGTTCATTAGTGTAGATTCAGTGGGTGTGGCTTATATATGGGTGCACTTTATAGTCCGGAAATTACGGTACACACAAAAATACGCACAGAATATTAAAATAAAAAGCATACCAATTTGTGAAAATTTCTTCTTTGATTTTCATGTTATGTGCCACGATTCATATGAGCCATTCAGTGATAAGCCAGGACAAGCTAACTACCAGCTACATCTACTCTCTGTGTGTGTGTGTGTGTGTGTGTGTGTGTGTGTGTGTGTGTGTGTGTGTGTGTGTGTGTGTGTGTGTGTGTGTGTGTGTGTGTTGGTGGGGGGTAGTACTACCACACATCTAGGAATTATTAAAACAAGGCATTTTAGTTTGTTGCAAAAAATCTCAAATGCACATGAAAAATAAATGTTCGGCAAAAAACTAATAAGAGAAAGGTAAAAGAGGTAGTAGTGGGTGAGCATGTATTGCAGGGTGTCTTTAATCAATGTCCACAGAGGGCTCAGTGTGATTGCAGGTTTTAATTCCAACCCAGCAGCAGTCATGCCCAGTTCCACATTTTTCACAAAGTTGTTTGATCTCGAAACCACTATTTGGCTTCAGTGGAGGCCTACAGCTACATTGGCCTTTTGTGGATAAAATGCCTGCTATAGTTATTCATAACATAATTTCTGCATCATAACTAGCATACAAATCCAGGTTCAGGTGAAATGTGTAATCTGTGTGTGCCATGAAAAAACAGTATAAAAATGGCAAAGTAAACAAAAGGTCATATTAGTTTTAGGAAATGACCTGTTAAGTGATAGTGAAAACCCACTGTGACATCATCGGGTGTCAGCTGGTTTGAGTAGAAATAGATGCTACCTCTGTCCTGAGGTGAGATTTTGTGTCAAATGAGAGCAAAATAATAAAAAAAATTATCATCCCATTTTGTGCACAAATAGACCTTGTTCGAGGAGAACCACCTAGTGCACAGTTTTAAATATTGTAGTAAATAATTAATCAGATTTTATAATTTTTTTATTAGAATTGCATTCATTAGAAAATGATATTAATTCTTACGCTATTAATTCTTGTTGTCCTCATACTTTCTTTTTTTTTTCATCTTGCAAAGGTGAAGGATGTAAGAGACCACAAGTTGGACAACCGCATGGAGTCGTTCTTCTTGGCTGAAACTATCAAGTACCTTTACTTGCTGTTCGATCCTGACAACTTTATTCACAACACAGGCACAACATTTGAACTTGGTGGGGCACATGGGGACTGCATTTTGGGGGCAGGGGGTTATATCTTTAATACAGAAGCTCATCCACTTGATCCAGCTGCTCTGCATTGCTGCCGCAAGGACCAAGATGAGCGCACAGAGCTACAGGACATCCTCTTGATCTTAACAGAGCACAATAAGCCTTCAAAGGACCAATCACAGGAGACTTGGGTAGACAGAAATTCAGAAAAAATAACACGTCCTGTAGAAAGAAGAAAATCGCCTCAGCTCTCCTGCCCAGTGCAAAGCTTTAGTTCACGATTTTCAGTCTTGGGTCAAGTCTTTTCTGACAGTACATGAAAAATTATTTTGAGGTAAAGATGTAGAATATTCAGTATTTTTGTATATTCACTGAAAATGTGAAATGTTCCCATGTTATTTTTAAAACTGAAATTATTGTTGCAGCCTTGGACAACCTGTCAGGTGTTACTAAGAAAAGGTGATAAATAAATAATAATTCAAACAATTTTAATTATGAAATGTAAGTAATAAATGAATAAAATTATTGCTTTAGAGAGTTTTAAGTAAAACAATGCCAGCATGTTTCAAGCTTTTGGTATTACATTGCCTTTTCAATTACCTTGATATCCTTGAGATGCATCTACTGTAGACAACTAGTTATTAGCTACAGCTAACTAGTTATACAGAAAATATCAGCTGCTAGTAAACATAGCAAATATAACACATGCACATGCAGCCTGGCAAAATATAGGTACACGCCAAAGCTACCATATTAAGCTTTGATTACGCCACACATACCCTATGATATTATGTTAAGCTGATGCAATGTCACAATATTTATTTCCATCTAGAGTTGCAATAATTTCTTGCCAAGATCTTGTTAGAAAGGGGAGTCAGACCGCTGTGAAAAGAAATTCAATGGGACTCAAAGGTTTGGACTCTGTGGCGGCCAATTAATGTGTGAAAATGATATTACATGTGCGCTAAACAAATTCGAGCTTGATAAATCCTAGCTTTGTCATCTTGGAATATGCCCATTCCATCATGGAAGAAAAACAGTACATTGCAAATATGGTAATTCAGGTAGTTAGCTGACCTCATTTTTTGGGCACATAATGTTGCTGAACCAAGACTTGACCAACTGAAACAGCCTCAGATCAAAAATGCCCCCAATGGGTTGTATGGTAGGCACTAGGCATAATGGAGGCATCACTGAATCCACATCTCTTCTTACTCTGATTCCCCCACTATGTAATAGGGTAAATTTGGTCTCAGCAGACCACATGAACTTTTACCATTGCTTCAAAGTCCAATCTTTATGCTCCTTAGCATTTCATTTTTTCATTTAGCCTCACTGATAAGAGGTTTTCTTAAAGCTATGCAGCTGTTCAGTCCCAATCCCTTTAATTTTCTTCACATCGTGCATGTGGAAATGCTCTTACTTTCAAAAGAAAAAGAGAATAAACCAAATTGACAAGTGATGTCATGGCAAATTATGTCTGCTGAATTCGCCTGTTAGGTGTTCAAGTGGGACACGCGCATTAGCAAAAATAGCGAAACACTACTTGAAACATTGAAATGTTTTTCAGTACTCACAAACAGCCTCTTGGTAAAAAAAATAAAAACAAAAATGACAAAAACTTTTACAATTTACTACTCACCAAAAACTCACCGAAAACACATGCAACTGAACACAAAAATGGCGTCGCCTCACTTTGAAACGGCTGACTAGTGTGGGAAGTTATTAACACATTCAAATATGTCTACAGAAGTAGTAGAATTTATTATTACTATTAAAGATTAAGGAATCTTACCAATGTATGCCTTGAAACACCTCTGCATTCCCTTCTTCAGTATATTTTTGTTCATCTGGAGCTAATAACATTTGTGTGGTCTTTACAATGTTATATGAACATCAAAATTAAATATGTGCTTAATATATGTCATATTACATATTGAGTATTCTTTATGTACTCTATATATAAACTTAGTCCCAAAACGTAAACCAACATTCAGAATGTAGTTGTGGGGAAAAATAAGTACACCTTTTCTCCTGCCAAAATAATTCACACAGTAATTAGCAGGGAGCTTTTATAAATGTGATGTGTGTGGTTCAAGAAAAGTGCGACTACCTCTATAAAAACAGAACTTTTGTCAGTTTGGGGTTTTGGAGCATTCAGATGTGTGAAACCTCATGCAAGGAAGAAAGACCTCGACCATGACCTCTGAGAAACAATTGCTGCTGCTCATCAATGTGGGAAGGCCAACTCCATTTAAAGATTTATATATATATATATATATATATATATATATATATATATATATATATATATATATATATATATATATACAGTTATGGCCAAAATTGTTGGCACCCCTGGAATTTTTCCAGAAAATCAAGTATTTCTCACAGAAAAGTATTGCATTAACACATGTTTTGCTATACACATGTTTCTTCCCTTTGCGTGTATTGGAACAAAACAAAAAAAGGGAGAAAAAAAAGCAAATTTGACATAATGTCACACATAACTCCAAAAATGGGCTGGACAAAATTGTTGGCACCCTTTAAAAAATGTGGATAAATAAGATTGTTTCAAGGATGTGATGTTCCAATAAACGCACCTGGGGCAAGTAACAATTGTGGGCAATATAAACATCACACCTGAAAAAGGAGAGAAGTTCACTTTGTCTTGCAATGTGGGTGCCACACTAAGCATGGACAACAGAAAGAGCAGAAGAGAACTGTGTGAGGACTTGAGAACCAAAACTGTGGAAAAATATCAACAATCTCAAGGTTACAAGTCCATCTCCAGAGATCTAGATTTGCCTGTGTCCACAGTGCGCAACATTATCAAGAAGTTTGCAACCCATGGCACTGTAGCTAATCTCCCTGGGCATGGACGAAAGAGAAAAATTGATGAAAGGTTGCAACGCAGGATAGTCCGGATGGTGGATAAGCAGCCCCAAACAAGTTCCAAAGAAATTCAAGCTGTCCTGCAGGCTCAGGGAGCATCCGTGTCAGCGCAAACTATCTGTCGACATTTAAATGAAATAAAACGCTATGGAGGACCCCACTGCTGACACAGAGACATAAAAAAGAAAGACTACAGTTTGCCAAAATGTACTTGAGTAAGCCAAAATCCTTCTTGGAAAATGTCTTGAACACAGTACCTACAGTCAAATATAGTGGAGGTTCAAAGATGTTTTGGGGTTGTTTTGCTGCCTCTGGCACTGGGTGCCTTGAGTGTGTGCAAGGCATCATGAAATCTAAGGATTACCAAAGGATTTTGAGGCGTAGTGTAGGGCCCAGTGTCAGAAAGCTGGGTTTGCCAGCCCATTTTTGGGGTTTTGTGTGACATTATGTCAAATTTGCTTTTTTTTTCTCCATTTTTTTGTTTTGTTCCAATACACGCAAAGGGAATAAACATGTGTATAGCAAAACATGTGTTAATGCAATACTTTTCTGTGAGAAATACTGCCAACAATTTTAGCCATGACTGTATGTATATATATATATATATATATATATATATATATATATATATATATATATATATATATATATATATATATATATATATATACAGTGAGGAAAATAAGTATTTGAACACCCTGCTATTTTGCAAGTTCTCCCACTTAGAAATCATGGAGGGGTCTGAAATTGTCATCGTAGGTGCATGTCCACTGTGAGAGACATAATCTAAAAAAAAAATCCAGAAATCAGAATGTATGATTTTTTAACAATTTATTTGTATGGTACAGCTACAAATAAGTATTTGAACACCTGTCTATCAGCTAGAATTCTGACCCTCAAAGACCTGTTAGTCTGCCTTTAAAATGTCCACCTCCACTACATTTATTATCCTAAATTAGATGCACCTGTTTGAGGTCGTTAGCTGCATAAAGACACCTGTCCACCCCATACAATCAGTAAGAATCCAACTACTAATATGGCCAAGACCAAAGAGCTGTCCAAAGACACTAGAGACAAAATTGTACACCTCCACAAGGCTGGAAAGGGCTACGGGGAAATTGCCAAGCAGCTTGGTGAAAAAAGGTCCACTGTTGGAGCAATCATTAGAAAATGGAAGAAGCTAAACATGACTGTCAATCTCCCTCGGACTGGGGCTCCATGCAAGATCTCACCTCGTGGGGTCTCAATGATTCTAAGGAAAGTGAGAAATCAGCCCAGAACTACACGGGAGAAGCTGGTCAATGACCTGAAAAGAGCTGGGACCACCGTTTCAAGGTTACTGTTGGTAATACACTAAGATGTCATGGTTTGAAATCATGCATGGCACGGAAGGTTCCCCTGTTAAAACCAGCACATGTCCAGGCACGTCTTAAGTTTGCCAATGACCATTTGGATGATCCAGAGAAGTCATGGGAGAAAGTCATGTGGTCAGATGAGACCAAAATAGAACTTTTGGGTCATAATTCCACTAAACGTGTTTGAAGGAAGAAGACTGATGAGTACCTTTCCAAGAACACCATCCCTACTGTGAAGCATGGGGGTGGTAGCATCATGCTTTGGGGGTGTTTTTCTGCAAATGGGACAGGGCGACTGCACTGTATTAAGGAGAGGATGACCAGGGCCATGTATTGCGAGATTTTGGGGAACAACCTCCTTCCCTCAGTTAAAGCATTGAAGATGGGTCGAGGCTGGGTCTTCCAACATGACAATGACCCGAAGCACACAGCCAGGATAACCAGGGAGTGGCTCTGTAAGAAGCATATCAAGGTTCTGGTGTGGCCTAGCCAGTCTCCAGACCTAAACCCAATAGAGAATCTTTGGAGGGAGCTCAAACTCCGTGTTTCTCAGTGACAGGCCAGAAACCTGACTGATCTAGAGAAGATCTGTGTGGAGGAGTGGGCCAAAATCCCTCCTGCAGTGTGTGCAAACCTGGTGAAAAACTACAGGAAACGTTTGACCTCTGTAATTGCAAACAAACAAATATTAACAATGACTTTCTCAGGTGTTCAAATACTTATTTGCAGCTGTATCATACAAATAAATAGTAACATTTTTTTTTAGATTATGTCTCTCACAGTGGACATGCACCTACGATGAAATTTCAGACCCCTGCATGATTTTTAAGTGGGAGAACTTGCAAAATAGCAGAGTGTTCAAATACTTATTTTCCTCACTGTATATATATATATATATATATACACACACACACACACACACACACACACACACACACACACACACACACAAACAAACAAACAAAAGTTACATGTGACTTACAGGCACTTCTACTCATGATAAAAGTTTATATAAATGACAGCACAATCAGAAAAAGAAAAGTATGGCTTTTCTCAAAGTGTGGCTATGAAAAAGCCCTTTCTTTTTTAAATGAACAGGTTAACATAACTTAAGTGTCCAAGATGGCATGTAAACAAACCACAATGTTCTTTACACCAATGAGAACCAAAGTGGAGATGGCCCAGCACATTGTTTAGCAAAAGCAAAATGCGAAATGTCACCACAAAGGTCTTATAAAAACTGTCAAGTGTAGTGCTTAAAGATTGATGATGTGGGCTCGTTTTGCAGTCACAAAACCTGGTAAACATTTAATGACTAAGTCAAAAATGAATTCTTCAGAAGAATGTGAGGCCTCCAGCAGCTGAAATTAAGTCACACAAAAGTATCCAAAGTACATCAATGCACTGACATCTGAAAAAATGTATTGGAATCCCTAAGTCAAATTCCAAATCTCTACTTCATTGAGAAGCTGTGGTTGGAGCTGTACAAACATGAATTCCCTGCAACATAAATAAACTGAAGCAATTTTATAAAGAAGAGTGGGCCAAATGTTTCCAAAAAATTTTTTGGTCAAGTGAAGATTGCTAAAGGTCGTTTAGCTCTTAATTGTACAGCGTTCTTATATCTTGTTTTTTATTTAATTATGAATTATTTTTTAAATGACTACATATTGAAATTTTCGTTAAATTAGGTTATTTGTTTATTTAGAAAAGTTGTTGAGGACCACACAATGTATATTTAGGCCCTGACAAACGATTGAGAAAAATTTAAATAGTGTCCATCTTTATTATCATCTCCCTCTATTTTCAAGACTCTCTTTGCTGATTTAATTGCAGAAAAAAAAACAGATGACACTAATAATTGCTATACTTTAACTCCACAGTTCACACCTCAAACTCTATTATTAATTCCCTTAATTTAATGACATGTTTTATTAAAGGAGCTACTGCTCCATTTCCTAATTTCCTACACATATATATTACCTTATATTCATGCGAAACAAATTCAGCATGCTGCTTTAAACATGTTTCTGCTGTGAATTCTAAAAAAAAAAAAAAAGTTGACGTCCATTTACGTTGAGACATCATGCATTTCATTGAAGTATATCTATTCCTTTCATATCTCTTTTATATATATATATATATATATATATATATATATATATATATATATATATATATATATATATATATATATATATATATATATATATATAGGTCCCCTAGTGGTTAAGATGCAGCGCTCCCACTGCTGCGACCCGGGTTCGATTCCCGGTCAGGGAACCATCCCCAGCCACTCTTAGTGCCGGTCCCAAGCCCGGATAAATTGGGGAGGGTTGCGTTAGGAAGGGCATCCAGCGTAAAACATGTGCCAAATCAAACGTGCGGAGGATCCGCTGTGGCGACCCCTAACGGGAGAAGCCGAAAAGAAAGTTTTTATATATATATATATATATATATATATACAGTGAGGAAAATAAGTATTTGAACACCCTGCTATTTTCCCACTTAGAAATCATGTAGGGGTCTGAAATTTTCATCGTAGGTGCATGTCCACTGTGAGAGACACAATCTAAAAAAAAATCCAGAAATCACAATATATGATTTTTAAACTATTTATTTGTATGATACAGCTGCAAATAAGTATTTGAACACCTGAGAAAGTCAATGTTAATATTTGGTACAGTAGCCTTTACAGAGGTCAAACGTTTCCTGTAGTTTTTCACCAGGTTTGCACACACTGCAGGAGGGATTTTGGCCCACTCCTTCACACAGATCTTCTCTAGATCAGTCAGATTTCTGGCCTGTCGCTGAGAAACACGGAGTTTGAGCTCCCTCCAAAGATTCTCTATTGGGTTTAGGTCTGGAGACTGGCTAGGCCACGCCAGAACCTTGATATGCTTCTTACAGAGCCACTCCTTGGTTATCCTGGCTGTGTGCTTCGGGTAATTGTCATGTTGGAAGACCCAGCCTCGACCCATCTTTAATGCTCTAACTGAGGGAAGGAAGTTGTTCCCCAAAATCTCGCAATACATGGCCCTGGTCATCCTCTCCTTAATACAGTGCAGTCGCCCTGTCCCATGTGCAGAAAAACACCCCCAAAGCATGATTCTACCACCCCCATGCTTCACAGTAGGGATGGTGTTCTTGGGATGGTAGTCATCATTCTTCTTCCTTTAAACATGTTTAGTGGAATTATGACCCAAAAGTTCTATTTTGGTCTCATCTGACCACATGACTTTCTCCCATGACTCCTCTGGATCATCCAAATGGTCATTGGCAAACTTAAGACGTGCCTGGACATGTGCTGGTTTAAGCAGGGGAACCTTCCGTGCCATGCATGATTTCAAACCATGACGTCTTAGTGTATTACCAACAGTAACCTTGGAAACGGTGGTCCCAGCTCTTTTTTAGGTCATTGACCAGCTCCTCCCGTGTAGTTCTGGGCTGATTTCTCACCTTCCTTAGGATCATTGAGACCCCCACGAGGTGAGATCTTGCATGGAGCCCCAGTCCGAGGGAGATTGACAGTCATGTTTAGCTTCTTCCATTTTCTAATGATTGCTCCAACAGTAGAGCTTTTTCACCAAGCTGCTTGGCAATTTCCCCGTAGCCCTTTCCAGCCTTGTGGAGGTGTACAATTTTGTCTCTAGTGTCTTTGGACAGCTCTTTGGTCTTGGCCATATTAGTAGTTGGATTCTTACTGATTGTATGGGGTGGACAGGTGTCTTTATGCAGCTAACGACCTCAAACAGGTGCATCTAATTTAGGATAATAAATGTAGTGGAGGTGGACATTTTAAAGGCAGACTAACAGGTCTTTGAGGGTCAGAATTCTAGCTGATAGACAGGTGTTCAAATACTTATTTGCAGCTGTATCATACAAATAAATAGTTTAAAAATCATATATTGTGATTTCTGGATTTTTTTTTTTAGATTATGTCTCTCACAGTGGACATGCACCTACGATGACAATTTCAGACCCCTCCATGATTTCTAAGTGGGAAAACTTGCAAAATAGCAGGGTGTTCAAATACTTATATATATATATATACACACACACACACACACACACACACACACACACACACACACACACACACACACACACTGATTTCATTCTACTGCAACATTTACCATTTTCACATTTTTTTTTGTTGCTCTAATGATAATCATAAGCGGAATGTCAGTCACCTGACCTGAATTCAATTGAACATGCATTACACCTGGATGAAGGCAAAAAGAACAAGCAGGAACTGAAGACAGCTGCAGTAACGTTATGGACATATATATTTTTTCACATTCAGCTGTAAGGTCAGGTGAGTTGGCCCAGGGCACAGTTGGCATTCTAGTTTATCCACTGTTATCTTTCACTCCATCCCACATACGATCTCTATATGGGCTTTCCTTTGTACACAGGAGCATTGCATTACTCCAACATATTTGCTCTAGGTGCTTAATTCTGTGTCAAATAATAAATACTACAACATACAAAGACTTTCAATACATTTGACTGCTTCTGCTTTGTGGCAACAGTTTGGGGAAGATCTAGGTATAAAGGTTTGTTGTCCAAAAATATATTTTGACACCATATAATCACACCAGTAGACTGTGCGGTTACTGTTTTGTGTGGGTTCAAGCGTGCTGAAAAGTAAGAAGCTTGAATAACAAGGATGGTTGTTAACGTGTGTGTGCGGCATATCATACTAAACAATTGGCAAGGGTCATGGGGGTTTAATATACTGGAATGGTAATTCAATTATTTTTTGTATTTGCTGTACACTGAAGACAATTATACCAAATATACCTTTGTGGTAAACCACCTAATTTTCAAGTGATCAAAAATACATGAAACTGTGGTTGACAGGTGTTTCCCAGTGCCAAGATATGTTCTGTGAGATTGACTATTTAAACAATTTAAATAGCTCTTAATGTCCACTCTTTAAATGTACTCAGTAATGCAATTACTCAGTTTAAGGCATAAAATGTTTGCGGTCCAGAGCCTCAATTGACCTGTATCTTGTTGGTGCCACTCTTACATTGCCCCACAACTATGGAAAAACTTTCCAATGAATGTTTGGGACTCAGATACAGTCTTAGTCTTCAAGTCTATTTAAAAAAATAAAAACATTTATTTCTTCAAGTCTTTTGTCAGTAGACTTTTCTTAGGTAAAGGAGCAGATCTGGGAAGACCTTGGTTATAATGTGTCCTCTGCTGGCCTAAACTCTGCATTACTACTTGTATTTTAATACATTTTTGTTCATGAATATCTATTTATTTTTTCTCAGTAGTCACTATTCTCTTTATTTCATAGCATTTCTCTCGAATGTAGGCTTTGGTTTAAGTTTTTATCCAATCAGAATTTAGCCATCTGCTTCAAGGCCATCACTGTGAACACTGCAGTCGTCCTATAGATTCTAATCCATGTGTCTTAAAGCTGTTGCTTTAACTAATCAGATTATGATTTGCTCACTCCAAGGCCCCCTAGAAGGCATCCAACCATGTCTGCATATTCACATCCTTTGATTGGATGGTCAGAGCTAGTCAGAGCTTTCTGTACAAACTCCAGAAGCTAAAATATATTTGTGTGGATTTAATAACCTGGATTTAATAGTGAATTTAATTTTTCATTCCACAATGGCTGACAGAGGAGAAGAAATTTATTTGTTTGCAGATATATTTACAAGGACATTTACAAGACAGACTTTTCACTGAAAGCTGGACATTCTGGGCAAAGGTTGGCCAAAACAGTTAAAAACATGTGTTACAATTTTTCATGAAAATTCTACACTTTTGCATTTCTTTCCTGTAGAATTTGCATTAAAAAATACATTTAGCCTTCATTTCAAATCCCCAGGAAAACCATAATGCACAGAAGAAAATGCACGGAAACGCGGGCGATATTAAGAGGGTAATATTGATGCTTCTGCTCGAGATAATGTATGCAGGTGGTGCAGCCATGACTGCAGTAAAGAGAGACTTGTTGAATAGTGTTAATTGTGTTTTTTGCTTTAGTAATGCCATTTACTCTGCATATCTGTCTGTGAAGCAGCACCCCGTTATACTGTGTTTCTGTATATTGATGGTTTCTATAGCCGTGGTTAAAATGCTATTAAGAGGTGGATTGAGTCAGATATGACAGCACTGAAGGCCTAGGTGTGAAATGCATAGCCCACCAGTGGTGTTTTATTGAACTGGGATATTTGGATGCTCTGATGCTCTATTGCTCATACTCTCATGGGTTTACTTAGGTTTGTTGACAGTGATGTGCCTGGGCGTTTCTTATCCCAGAGATCCCTCATATTTGTGTTACCTTCTGGCTCTCCCTTTTAGTTATGCTGCCATCGCTAGTCTTGCCAGAGACTCTGATTATGCCATACAGTATACTTAACTTGCATGTAACAATGGGGATACTTAAAAATCCTAATTTCTCGCTCCCTGTCGCCCGTCTACTTTCTCTATTTCGTTTACTCTTTTCTGTTGAGTTAAACATGCTCTTCAGGTACAGTGACTAGTGATCCTGTCCCTATTTTCTATTCAGATATGAGTTACTCAGTCACTCTGTGCAGCTCTGGACGGTTCCACCTGAACAGCCTAAAGATCCATGAAGTTACTGAGCAACTCAAAAACTATGATATGGACTGTATATAATTTCAACAGTAGGCTACAATGGCTGAGGATTGCAGTATGCACGGCTAGTTCTGCATAACTGGCTATCACTGAACAGTACACTTCAACGATGATGCAACAATAATGAATGTACATTGAGTGCCACCAAATTGGGGATGGGTTCCCTTTTGAATCTCAAGGTTTCTTTTTCATAACATCTGAAGAGAGATTTTCAGCACTGGCTCACTCATTAGAGGTAAACTTATAAGGAAAACACTTATAGGCACTAATATATACATTCGAATTTAATAACCTATTTATCTTTGTAAACCGGTTTGTTACAATTGCCATTGTTAAAAGCGCTATACAAATAAAACGGAATTTAATTGCATTGAATCATCTTTTGTTCACAACCAATCCCTCTGGGTGTTTTAGGCATTTTTCTACATCCGCGAAGCGCTAAGAATTTGGGCTGTACGGCTTTCCGTAGTGCGTAACGCGCTAGGCACTTCCTCTTTGGGCTTGAGTTGGTCTGTGATCATAGCTGCGTTCGGAAAATAGCAGCCATGTTTGCTAATTTGAAACCTAAAGCAATCCTGTTTATGATTAACATCACTTGTATCATCTCCTCATAGATTCTAAACCCGGGACCCGAAGGCAGTGGTGCCTATTTAATCGTAGGAATACGAGGTTAGGATTTTTACAATTATTTTTTCCAGTAAAAACTTTGTACTTTGTGGGTGATGCTGTCTTAATGTTTTCCCCTTTTACCGTATCTCAGCAAAACAATGTGTGGCACCAACAAAGGCTAGACATCTGCACTTACCAGCATAGCATGCGTATAATGTGGGATTCCTCAAAAATGGGTTAGACACCAATCTCGAATCACTTGCGAATCATCTTTGACTTTTGGTGTTTCCTTTTACCCTGTTAATGTGTCGATAGATTTAACATTCTTTAATTAAACATAAAGATGATCTCTCTGTCTAACGCATGTCTTATTCATATTTCACTCCATGCACTGGGAAGGAACACACTACGCATGTAGGCGTTTAAAGTACGTCGGAGGAAAATAAAACCGGGCAAAATGAAACACAACAGTACTACTGTTCTACAGGCCAATGACGAGGGCTTAAAGGAAACAGACGTTGAATTGGCGATCTGTGTTTCTGTGATCTGTCTTCATACAACGAAATAAAAGTGACTGGGAAATATTTGAGGTCATCTGATTAACTGTAGTTTCCGTTTGATTGCCATATCAAATCTAAAATTACCCTGTGCATTAATTTTGTTTTCTGTGCACATCTTATTACTTGATGCCAATCTAAAATCTAAAGTATTTTTCTTTCGTTTTATTTGTACGGCGACACACGTTAGTTCCGTAATTAATGGCACCTAAGCAGGGCCTGGACGTTTCCATCGGATCATGAATGCATTTGTCGTGTTGAAACGAATAGGACTCGGCGATCCAAAATCACACGTTTATGAAATTATAGAATTATAGTGTGGGGTCATTATATATATTTATATAAAGATATGTATAGACATATATAGAATATAATATGTTGTTATAGGTTCTAATGTCCCGAATATTCCAGTAAAGCTCATTTCATATGATTTAAATCAGATTTTATTTCATCCACTACGTTTGACTCGATTCGATTAGTCACAAATGGTTCAATTACAGTTCGTGTGTAAATGTGAGGATGTCAGCGTATTAAAATATATATATATATTTTTTTTTGTGTATGTGCAAGAAGAGTCGGGTATCTTGTGTGTTTATTCGTGACATTAGAGGCGGAATTGGGGGAAGCACGGTGTTTCCGGTCACTGCGACTAACTCGTGTTCATCGATCCCCGCACCGCGCATTGTAATAGCTGTATCTCAGTGCACTTCAGAAACAAGTTCCAAACATGCAAATGTTGTTGTTGTTCATATTCTTAAAAAACTTCGTAGATTGTCTGAAAAAAAACGAAACAAACCCCCCCAGTCTTTCTAACCAGCAAAAGTTTTCTTGTGCAGTCATTTAGGTGAATTTAAAAACCTTCATGTCTGTCATTTCATATTTTGTAAAACCAGTCCCATGGAAAGTACTGGAAGGGCAAGGCCGGGTGTTTTTGGTTTTTCTATAGATTAGACATCATAGATAGATAGATAGATGGATGGATGGATGGATGGATGGATGCAACTGTATTACCATCACATAATACAGGTGCAAAGCAATGCAGTTTGGCGTCCATCAAATAGTGGCATTGTGCAAACTTACAAGTGCAGACGTAAATGTAAACGTAAATGTATGTACAGCAAAGAAATATAAAGGCTATCAGCAGTGAACATGCGCAGAAGCACAGTTGAGAAAGTACAGTAAGAATATATATGCATATAATCATCTATAAGTAAAAAAAAAAACAAACAAACATTTAGAATAAGGCACAATATATGCACAGAAATAAAAGATATACAAAATATGTACATTGTATGGACAAAGGTACCAGGATAATACAAAGTGTGTGTGTGTGTGTGTGTGTGTGTGTATATATATATATATATATATATATATATATATATATATATATATATATATATATATAATATACACACATTATCACATTATCTATTGGGATGTATTCAGAATGTACACAGTGCTGGGGAAGTGCATAGTGATTACTGGCCATATAATCAGTGTTCTATCAGTGTAGTATAGAGTTTAGAAGGGTGGTAGTTTTTGCCTCTGAACCTGGTTGTACCACTCATTTGCTGATATGCTGTATGCATTTCAAAGTGTTAAACAACTTGGTAAATGGAACATTTTGTTTGAAACCATATGGTTTTAAGTGATAAATGATTGGAACAATGGGCTCCTGAGCAGCACCAGCATTTGTTCTATTATCTGGAGCTTGGAAGATTTGCATCTTGTTGATGTTAGTGGGGTGTGGGGGTGGCATACTGTTTGTCCCCTATTATTCACAGTGACTAGCCAATCATAAGTGTGTGTGTGTGTGTGTGTGTGTGTGTGTGAGACCTAAAGAAGACAAAAAGCGCTTTCTTCTATGTTTTATGCCCCCTGTGGCTGTTGCATGCACAGTAGTTTGATTAGATGTTTGACTGGCTCCATGTGGTTCTTTAAAGAAACTCCATTGGTAGTTATTGAGTTATAGGTGAGAGCTGCCTAATGGCTGGATGGAAATTCTGGGGGTCGTGATGGCGGGAGGAGCTTTTTTTTTTGTGGAGAAAAGCTGTTTTAAAGCTGAGGAAAAACAGGAAAATTAACAACTGACCAAAACTGTGGTCTGAAGTGCAAAAGCATTGGTCATAGCCCGTACAGCAAAATGAAATGTCGTGGCACTTTGTGTACTTATCTTATCTTTTTATCTCATCAATTTTTTTGGTGTATAGCAAAAATAAAACAAACAAACAAACAAACAAAGAATTGACACAGATTTGTATTTTGTAATGATGAACCTGGTTCTGAAACCCTAAACTCATGATTGGAGCCTTCCTCAGGGGGTTTCCCTATGCTATGTTAAGAGGTATACCAAACATGACAAATATTTTGGGTTGTCACATTGCAGTGCACAAGTACTGGTAGCAAACCTGATGAGCAAAGCACAATATGAGCCAAAGGACAGAGCTAGAGTAGTAAAGAGATGGGACATTTCTGGGATATTTGCAGTGATAAAAAAAAGTAAAGCATACTGGATGTTATGCACTAAAATGTGTGCTATAATTTGTATTTGACAACAAGATTATTAGAGATGAAACTTCTCTTAATTGTTTAATCAATGTACACCTTGTTATTGTTCTGGTATTTGATTTTTTTTTCTGATCTATGTACAGATCTGAATAGTGATATGAATGTGAATGGCATCACTACTGCAGATGAGGGCAGTCAATCTGGCCCCCACCCTCCTCCTTCCTCTTATCCCCATCAACACCATCAGTCCATCATGGAATATGACTACTTGTGGGCCCCAAACCATTATAATACTGCCATGGGCTCTGGCTTTGGCTGTGTCACTGGCCATGGACCAGCTCAGAAACAGCAGCAACCCTCTCATGCATTTCAGGGACACTATCCAGTCACCAGGACCATGGGGAGTTCTCAGCAACCCCCAGTGACAAGGGAGCAGTACTGGGGACTGGGAACTCCTGGTCAGCAGCAAGGGGGATCATCTATGACAATCCGATACTCTCATGGCATGTACGATGCTTATCCAAACCAGGTGCATACGGGCATCTCACCAATGCAGCATCAGCAGCAGCCTGCACCAATGCAGCGGCAGCCTTCAACGGTGCTTCATCACCAACAGCACCAGCAGCAACCCCCACCTCAGCATTTGCAGCAACAACAGCAGCATTATGGCATGGTGCCAAACGGCGTACCCTGTTATCAGTCTCAGCATGCACTTCTGTCTTCTGAACCCTCTGACCCCCTGACTCCACTGATGCCTGTTGCACAGATGTTTACCCCTTTACGAGGAAGTCCGCAGCACCATCACATGGGCCATGGCAGTATTGACAGTTCCGTGTCGAAGCAGGTATCAATGATGTCACCAGCTGCAAAGCAGGATAATGGTTCACCCCAGAAAAAGCAGAGTCCAGTGAAAGGCAGTGTGGCCCATTCCTCTGGAATTCAAGGTGAATTTGAATTTACAGTTCAATTCAATTCATATTTATTTGTATAGCGCTTTTAACAATGAACATTATCTCAAAGCAGCTTTACACAGATAATGTGTGGATAAAAATGAATATGTTCTTTATAAGTAAGTTTGTCCCTGATGAGTGAGCCGGTGGCGACTGTGGCAAGGAAAAACTCTGTGATGGCATAAGAAAGAAATATTGAGAGGAACCAGACTCAAGAGGGAACCCATCCTCATCTGGGTTGCACCGAATGTTCATTTATTACAGCTAAACGATGTTGAGGTGTGCAGTGATGATCAAATGCAAACTGTAGTCCTGAGTCAGTGTAGCAGACTGTTGACATTAACTACAGTCCAATCCATCCTTAAAGCTCTTGTGTTACTCCGTAATCTCATGGATCTCCAGGCCGTAGATGTGAAATCATCCCCAGCTGCACATAGTACATAAGCTCGGCTTTAATTCAAGACAACGCTCTCTTTTGACTGCATGTTTTTTTATAATAGAGTAGTTTACTTTTTAGTCATTTTGAAACAAGATATGCTACATGGGACAAAAAAGTAACATATCTCATTAACATATAAATGTAATAAGCAGAAACGTAAAAACTCTTTTTTAGTAAAAACAATAATATTAATAGAGTGCAAGGATGGGCAGCCTAAGCGATTGTGGATGTTACCAGAATGTCTTGTGTAAGCGAGCTTTGCTTTAGATCAGGATAAGTGAGATTTCTTTTTTAAGTATGTTTGATATAGGTAATAATAGATAAGAACATGCGTAACATGCATACTTCCCCTAAAACCTGAAATGGTGTAAATTTTTGTTTCTCTGTCTTTTTTAGACTAGCACTTCTTAATCAAATAATTTTTTTATATTTTAAAATAGAAAAAATGTGAACAGGAAATGATCTAAATCAGTGATTTTATGCACTGAACTGCATGTTCACAAAGCTTTTTTGGATTGAACATGCAGACAAACTTTTGCATGCGATTGCTGAGGCGTTTGCATTTTCTTGCTCTACAAATCTAGTTGAATTTGAAAACTTTGGGGGCTGGTAAAAGATGTATATTCCAAATTGGATCATACCCTTGGATCATAAAAAAAAAAAAAAAAATAAAAACTTTAGAAAGGGAAGTAGATACACAGGCTGTGTTAGTCTATACATCTTTAAAACATAAATATACTTATCATGCCCATAGACATTTAATTACTTTTTGGGAACATTTGCTAATTTAATTTAAATGAAAATATGGTTTCTAATATAAAAGTCTTAATGAATGGCATATTTCAAGCATTAAATCTCAAAGTTTCACCTTGAATGGGGAATGTGGGACTGAGAATTTTACCTTGAATGCAGTTTTATTTTTTTATAGCAATAGAAAAATTTTATGCACACACACACACACACACACACACACACACACACACACACACACACGATTATCAAAATATTTTGGTTTTATTAATTATTTTATCTTGGGCTTTTCAGACATCTTTTTTCAGCTTTATTTGATTTTTTGTAAGCTGTTGCACCCATTTGTTTTGATTTCTTCATTAGAATCTCATACACAGACAGGTTGCACAAGCTGCAGCTGGCACGATTACCGATTACTTGTTACCGCCAATATATCATCTTTTATTTGCAGTATCATCGCCATTTGAATTGAACGTAATAATTAATTCTTGGCTGTCAGTTTTCTCGGCCGAAGTTTCGAGGCCATTTTAGTTTTATTTTCTCGTTGATGTTACTTTAATGATCACAGGCGTAGTCCTCTAAGAAAGTGCTCGTCCTTTTACAGCTGATTTGTGGTTTTCAAACTGTCCAAACATTTATCTTTAAGGCAAATTAGACACATTAGCTCATCAGATAGCTTTAAGAATTATTACTTCAATAACAATTCATTTAAGCTCCATGTGCACAAGCAGGGAGAGCTTATTGCGAAGTCATTCAATTTTCCCTGCCCTTTACTAAGCTAAGTGTCCTGTACAGAAATTCCTCTATATGAGTCTTTGTATTGGAGTGCTATATCAATAAAATTGAAATGAATAAAATCCTACATCATGCCCCCCGCTGTTGATGACTGACAACAATGTGTTTCATGTGCACATTATGTAATTATAGAGGATAGAGGATACGTTTATTTTACAATTTCAATAAAGCTGTATAAACTGTACGTTAATGTGATCTATGGTGAGCAGCAGCAGAAATAGATGACTTATTATATTCATGTGATTTGAATTATATTGTTTAAGTCCCTGTTAATTTTTGTGCAAATTTTTTGCATTTAACAGCACTTTTTTTCCACATTTTGTTCACATAACCAATATAAATTACTAGGCTGCATTTCATATTGGTTACGCTGCAAAAATGTTATAACCACAGCCTGCCATCACTGATTTGTTTGTGTCTGGATGTCAGTAGGATTGTTTTTTAGTTTTGATCAGCATTGCACAACATATGCTGAATTTTGCTACTTCACAAGCACCTAAAATGCCAAACTTGTTCAAACACATACATTTTTATTACCCTGATTGGTTTAGTTAACATTTTTTTATTTTCTATTGTTGGTTTCAGTCTGTAGAAATGATTCCTATCAAGAAGTGGATCAAGAGTGCAGTGGGACTAAGAAGACATCTGCTCTCCAGCTGCTGTCCACAAATGAAAATTTACCCATGAAGGCCTCAGGAACTTCTCTAGTGTCCAATAATGACCACACGTTGCAAGTTCGGCAGTCAGCCATGGAAGCGGAACCTGGAAAACTGTGTCATGAAACCACTTTCAAGCATTTGAGTCCAACTTCCATCTCTGTCACACCTCCATCAATGGCTACAACTTTTCCTCTAACTATTTCTGAGCCTATTTTGGTATCTCCTCAACCAATGCCAGTACATGCTTCAGCTTTACCAAAGCCAGCAATAAGTACTACATCAGCATTGGCTTCTACTTCTCAATTACTCTCCACACCTCCCTTAAATGTCCAAACACTAAGACCTCCTGTGGTCAGTTTGTCTCCATCTTTTGTTACAGAGCCTGTAGCACTTTCGACTTCAATGTCTGCTAGTCCTCAAATGAGTGAAGGCTTTAAAGCATCTTCCCCTCCTATATCTACATCACCTGTAACTTTATCTCAGAGCCAGTCTTTGGCATCACCTTCCAAGTCCTCTGCAGTTCGGCGTATAGCCCTTTCACCTAAATCAGAAAACCAAGATTCTATGGTTCTACAGGTTTCTCAGTCAACTTTGTCTCAAAGTACACATCTTTCTGCTCTTCCTAGGCCTACTTTCTCATTGGCACAATCGCATGCTAAATTCCAAGGCCCTCAAACCAATTTTTTAACAGATACATCTGTTGATAATTCTCTTCTATGTACATTCCCTACAACAAATGCTGTTACCTCTACTTTTTCCTCTTCTGTTTCTTCTCAAAAGAGTTTACCTCTCCAGCAGTTCTCTCAGCCTTCCCTTGTTGTAACTAATACAAATGTATTAGCGTTTTGTCAGGGAAAAGGCCATGCCTCTTCTCATGAGTCAGAGCAGCAGACCATTGACGTGTCATCTTCTCCATTGAAAACCAACACTGCATCTGAAGATAGCTTGACTCACCATAAAGTCAACGTGGCAAGTTTAGTGTGTAAACAGAAAGGCCAAACAGATCCCCCCAGTAAAGCTCTTGAGAAAATACCAGAGTCATCATCAACTATCCCTGGTACAAAAGAACCAGAGAAGAATATTTTACCTGTAGTTAAAAAGGATATATGCACCAGCAAGGACCAAACCAGTTATGCGAAAGGAAATAACACCTTAAATAAAATATGGGATTCTGAGACTAAGAATTACATATCTTTGGCTGAGATAATGTATGTTAATAAGTCTGAACCAGTGGATTGTTGTGAGCCCAAACAGGACGCAAGTTCCTTCATGTTTGCAGATGGGCCCATCAACAAAGACTTGAAAGATGCGTCAGAAAATGATCTGAAAGATAAAAACTCTTGTGAAAGTGATTCAAAAGATCTGACCACTAAGAACTCTAATGAAACGATGCCACTCAAGCACAATGATCAGATTTATAATTCCTTCGATGGCACTCTACAGACTGACACCTCACAGCATTTTTCATCTTTAAATGACTTCCCTGTTAAGTTTTATAATGGTGAGTGTTTTCAAAACGTTTGAATGAACACTTAGAAATACATTATTAATAACAAATTGGGTTATTAGTTTTTCTAACGGCATGCTCAGAAATGATTTATTGTTTATTGAAGTAGTATTTTTATATTTGACATTAGTAAATCATAAGTTACTGAGTTTAGTATATATTTGTATGAAAAAACTCTGCCTGGTATTTAACTACATAGGCTTCATTGGTCATATAGTATTGCAAGGCTTTTGGTGTGATATCTGTACGATAGTTGTGTCCCCAGAAAAACTGATAAACCTATAAGGCTCTACGTTATATCTAATCATTCAGGATAAATATGCAACAGATATTTCATGGTCACGCAATATCTTGTTTATTTACATATTGACAGAACAGATTAAACTCAACCCACAGTGAAGCAAGTCAAAAGATTCTTGAACTGGGATAATGCAGTCTGAGAGAGTAGGATTACATAATGAGGAAGAATGAAATAAAACCTTATAGAAAGTATTTTGACCATACTATATTAGTACGATTCTATGTGTTTGGTCATTGTTTAAAAATATATATTTATATATTTTTTTATATCAAGCAAAACGAAAGGTAAAGTGAAAAAGCATTTTTAATTTTAAGCATTTTTATTAAGCATCAATTTTACCGTCTTTGCAGTAGCAGACACAGAAAGGAAGGAAAGCATTGGAACATCTGGTACATCTGACACCTGCCTTCCATTGCCTAACACCCCGTGTTCAGCGACAAAGACAAAGGCACGCAAAAGTGGAAAGGATTCAGCTTCTCCTGCTCAAAGTAAAGCAGCTGTCTTTTGTCCATTGGCCAATTAAATGCTGTTTCTATTTAATATTTAGAATAGTAAAAGAAAGAAACTAATTGTTAGTAAGCTTATATATTGTTTGATGATTAAAAAACCATTTTTATTCTTTATTAAATGTGTACATTTTGTTTCTTAGGTTCATTAAGAGCCGTAAAAAGAAAGAGAATTTCTAAAGCCCCCAAAGAGGTCAAAGTGAAGGAGAACAAGAAAAATAAAGAGAAATTACCATCTGCAACAAAGAAGAGCAAAACTACCAAAATGACCATTGCCTCTGCTAGCACTCTTCCTGATGGAGCTTCATCACTTCTGCTCAAAGAAGACTTTATCGGCGATTTACAACTGAACCATGATGATCACTCAGTTTCAAAATCTGAGAATCTGCAGAAGGCCAGAACAAAAGAAAAGGCTGTAAAGTCTCCCAAAATCAAAGTTGTTTTAGATGAAAAGGCAAAGGATGACAACGATGACAGCGAATTGATAACAGGTTACAAATAATTTACCTATTTGCTTCAAGTGCATTGTAGAAGGGTGGGTCGGCCTGAGAGGTTTCACACTGGATCACATGGCAATTTGCAGCATTATATCAAATACATGGACAAGCTCAAACTTTTTACATTTTCTGATTTCATGAAATGTCTCATACTGCTCCTAAGATATAAAAAGCCAGAATTCCTTTGATTAAAAAAAACAACAACCTTGATTTGACCTTAATTGTGCTAAATGGTATCTGACAAAGTGATTATTTGTGTATAGAACATATAGATCATATTTACACCTCAGTGAACTGAAACACTGATAAAAGCAACATCAGTGAACCTGGTAACAGAAAAGGAACAATAGTTTTTTTTTTTTTTAAATGTCAATAATTTCAGAACGTTCAGTATTGAGAATTTTTTTTTTAATTAACACCCAAGTAATTTTTTTTAAATAAGGATAGATCTGATGATTTTAATAGTTATAGAATAATTTTTTCTAATATTTACTTGTTACAAATCTACCACCATGGTGTGTGGGTTGGGCTTCTTCGGCTAAAGTCTGGGTTTTTTTTTTTTTTTTTTTAGGAGACACCCCAAGGCGGCGAATTGCTACAGAAGAGCAAGTCATCTTCCCTCTTCTTCAAGGGTAAAAATCATAAATTATTATTTTGTTAAAATTCCAAATTTTAACCCAAACTATTGTTATCCATATCAGTAAGACTTGATTTAAATAACAATTGAAATGATGCAAAATAGTGCATTTATTTTATTTTTTTAATCAGAGGATTTGTATCACTGAATTGTATCACCTGTTTTTCAACTTAATATAATGAATCGTGCAAACTATACTATGATACTCTAGCAGTATTCCTGTTTTAAGTTATTGTAGTGTTTAATTAGCTTTTGTAAACTTTTTATTTTTGATTTTCAGCTGGAGGCGAGAGATCCGTGTGCGGAACCTTGGTGACCGCCTAAAAGGAGAAACTTGGTACTACACTCCCTGTGGAAGAAGAATGAAACAGTTCCCTGAGGTCATTAAGGTAAGGGTTAATCCTTTCTACACTTCTGATAGATATAAACATAGCTAAACGGTTAGTCACAGCTTAAAAAAAAACAGCTATTGTATTCTTTTGCACTTTTTTCAGTTTGGATTGACAGACTTTTGTAGAATTGTCAGTGATAAAAATCTTTGTATATATGCCGGATATGTCTTTTTTTTTTTTTTCCCGATTTGTTGTTACTGTAGTTTGTTAACCTTTTTTTAATCCAGCGTTGGTATATGTTTTTTTAGTACCTGGAGAGGCATGAAGAAAATCTAAAAGGGGTGACTAGGGAGAACTTCAGTTTTAGCCCCCGTATGCCTGTAGGGGACTTCTATGAGGAGAGAGACACACCTGAGGTCTGTGGGCATTTATTTCTCATCCATACACTCATTGAGCACTTTATTAGGAGCACCTGCACACCTACTCATTCATGCAGTTGTCTCATCAGCCAATCATGTGGTAGCAGTACAGCACATAAAGTCATGCAGACATGCGAGAGGTGCAGTTCTGTTGATATAAACACCTTGTAGTTGAGTGGAGGTCAATGGAAAAATATCTAGGTTCAAGCTGACAGAGGTTATGGTAACTCTGATTACCACCTTGTACAACTGTGGTGAGCAGAAAAGCATGTCTGAATGCACAGCAAAAAAATCTTTTCTTAATTATTAAATAAAACAATAATTAAAAAAAATTGATAAAAAAAATTATTGTTTATAAGTTTTGGTTAAAGATTCTGGTGAAATTTTGAGGAAGTTAATGAATGTTTTGAATTTGAAAAGTGTTGCAGCCTTGTGGGATGTACTTACTGGCAGGATAAGCAAGTAACAGTTAAAACCTTAAAAGATGGGGAGTATTTTGCTCAATACAAAGTGCTTTTATAAAGGAGTAGTTTCCATAGTTTGCAAGGAATTTAACTCTTGAGCAATGCTGATACTTGATCCGACCTTTTAAAACAGAATATAGTCAAACAATTACGGCCAGTGGTGGCCTTCTTTGTAATGCAGGATCAGATACTAGTGAGAGATGTTGAATTAAAAATGAATCAGTAAATCAGCAGTATTAACTTAAGTCTAGTTGTTTATAGAGAAGTGTGATTTGTTGGTACTACCGGAATCCACTGAGAGTCTAGTTCACATAAATGACATTTCTTAAAATATTGTTTTTATGTTTTGATTTTTTTTATGAAAGAAATTTGTTATTGGCTTGTCTTTATAATTGCAGGGAAAGAAATGGTTTCTCCTGGCCAATGAAGAGGTCCCATCCATGATTATGACAATAACCGGCAGACGCGGTCGCCCTCCAAACCCTGACAAGGAGGTCAAGCCTCAATCTAGAGCTCCTCGGGCCAAGCGGGCCCAACGTAGGCGCCCAGGCAGGCCTCCCAAATTGAAAGGGGTTGATCTGCTGAGCAAAATAGATGCCAGGCTGCTGAAGAGACTGGAGGCAAAGGGTGAGAATCAAAGATTTAAGGCTTGAATATCCTGTTTAAAAAAAAAAAAAAGAAAGAAAAATATAAATACATCTAATCGGAACCTTTGTTTTTAACATAAATTAATGACCGTTGCTGATTAACTGGCTTAATTACCAAATCACTAGAGAACTTTTTTTTTTTCAGATGAGTTAACAGAGGAAGATAAAGTCAAACTGGCCAAGATCAAGAAGAAAATAAAAAAAAAGGTAAATTAGCTTTTGGGTCTTAATAAATGATCGTGTCCTGTTCCAGTGTTTTATTCTGCTTGAGATGACATGGTTTACATACTGTATATGTAAAGTTTTTTTTTAGGGATAAAGAATATGGATGTATTACAAAGACTGACATTTGATGTCATATCTATCATATAACATTGAATAAAGCTATCTGATCTGTCTGTATGGCCAGAGAGCATGCAACCACCTGTAAGTCTGTGGTTAAAATCTTATCAGGATACAAACTATTTAAATAGAAACACAAGAAGCTTGTCTCAGAATGTAAAAAAATAGTCTAAAATTATGTATTAAAGGTGGAGCAGACTGAAACCCAAAAAATATTCGTATGCAAGAATTAAATAAAAAAAAAAAAAGCAATGTAATTGGTCATTCCCTCTCTTCCTTCTCCAGCTCTTTTTCTTGCTTTACAGACTCCCTTGCTGACTCCTTAAATTGCCTTCCCCTCCCTATGACTCCAAGCTTTCTTAATGTCTCCTCAGAACAGAGATCAATCTACATTGTTTTATTAGTCATTATATGAAGATTTTTATTTGTCTCTGTATGTTGGGGATTTCTGAAGTTCATCCTGGTTACCTTGTACAAAGTGTGTCACCCTGTAATTCATATTTTAATTTCTTTACTTAGGCAAGAATGAAAAGGATGGAAGATGCTAAAAACAAGAAGATCAGGCAGAAGAAACAAAAAACTAAGGTAATGTGATCCAGAGAAGACACACTAAATGTTTAGGGCAAAAGAAATTCAGATTAAACAACAAATTCAAATACTGTTCACATGTATATATTTATTCATTTAAAGCCAGAAATCCCTATATTATGCATTTATTCTGTATATATTTTTATTTTATAGTACTGTAATATCCGGACTACTAAGCGCACCCATATATAAGCCGCACCCACTGAATTTGACAAAGATTTATATTTTGAACATAAATACGCCGCACTTGTCTAAAAGCCGCAGGTGTCTACATTAAACTAATTAACTTTACACAGGCTTTAACGAAAGACAGTGCCTGTTACACGGCTTGTATCTAAACAGTAGCCTACCAAGAAAGTCATTGTTCACTGTCTTCCTCCCGCCTTTCACAACAATTTCTCTCGGGAGTTTATCTTTTGCATCGTCGTGCGTTTAAAAATCACCATCGGTGAAGCTTTTCTCCCGATGCCGTGCAGCTCAGAACACAGGTGAAGTGCGTTATTTTTTATGCCCTCTATATTTTATCCATATTTATGATGTGTTGCTGCCCGATTCAGTGGGAGCGCATCTGATTTGATATGAAGAATATCATTGGTTCACCTGAACCCGTTCGGCAATTTCATTGGTCTAATGTTATGGGGTTTTTGTTTTGAAGCTTGTAAAACCGGGAAAAACCCAGGAAAAATCCACAAATTAGCCGCTTCGTTGTTTAAGCCTTGGGGTTCAAAGTGTGTTCGGAAAATACGGTATATCTTTGTCCAAATGATACATGTCCCCAAAGAAGACTATTTGCCTTTGACAAAGCAGCTGGAAGAACTCTTATTGTGATTTTTTTTTTCTTCAACTTGTAGCATGGCTAACACTAAATGTCTCAAAACTACTAATATTATCACTACTGACTGAAACGATTTGTCATGTAAATTCATTTGCTGCACAGAAACACCGCACCAAGTTAAAATATTCCCACAAATTATTTTTGGACATATGTGTTGGTTTTTTTTTGTTTTTTTTAACAATGATCATTCTCACAAACAGCTTTACAGAAATATGAATATCAATTTAGATTTAGATCCTGATGATCAAGTCAGAGGCGATATTAAGTAGTAACAGGCAGGGGTTAAAAATAACACATTAAACCATTCAAAAACAGACTTATAGAGATGTCCTGCCATACTACAAGATGAGCACCAGAGTGCAGGATATTCATTTATTTATTTTTATTCAAACAAATAAATAAACCCAAAGCAAAACTAGATAAAAAAAAAAATGTCACTAGTATGAGGATTTTAAAACATTATATTGTTGCAGACTCAGTCCCCTGGTGGTCTAGTGGTTAAGATGCAGCACTCTCACCGCTGCGACCCGGGTTCGATTCCCGGTCAGGGAACCATCCCCAGCCACTCTTAGTGCCGGTCCCAAGCCCGGATAAATTGGGGAGGGTTGCGTTAGGAAGGGCATCCAGCGTAAAAACATATGCCAAATCAAACGTGCAGAGGATCCGCTGTGGCGACCCCTAACGGGAGAAGCCGAAAAGAAACTTCTATATTGTTGCAGACTCCATTCTGTCAGTCACAGATGCACTAATAATGGGTGTCTATGAGCTCATGTATGGGAGAAAGGGCAGATAATGCTTTCCTCCAATTTAATCTGCCATGTAAACCAGCAGTTCGAAATTATACATCTAGATACCATCTCATATCTTGGTGAAACCAAGTTCCCCTTTTCCTTCTCTGGTGGGTAGGTTTTGAATGATGGGGGAAGACCTATCTGATTAGTGTTAATTGGCTGGTTTTCCAAATTTGAATAGAAGAAACAAAACAACTAATCTAGTATTTTTTTTGTGAACAGTTGCAGGAAGACCAATCTCAATCTTTGGAAAAAGTTAGCAACCAGTCTGCTAATGATCAACCGAAAAAGCCAGGCAGTAGAAGGAAGGTTTCTGAAGAGCAGAATGATGAGGACATCAGTCCCATGAAGAGGATGGCAGGAGCCCGAAGCAAAGCTAAAGCTCTTGCTAAGGCTCAGGCTGAAGCAGAGGCTCAAGCGCAAGCAGCACTGGCAGCTAAGAGGCAGGCGGAACGAAGGGCACAGGCCAAAAGACGCTTGGAGGAGAGGAAGAGGCAGCAGAAGATCCTAGAGGAGTTGAAAAAGCCCACTGAGGACATGTGCCTCACTGACCACATAGTGAGTGCATAACAGAATGTGTGTTATGGTGTTGTATTTTCAATAGGGCTGTCAACGCAAATTCATTTTAGTGGCACTAATTTCATTAACGTGCGATCAACACGGCATGCATTTAAAAAAAAAAATTTTTATAATCAATAAACATTTGTTTTACTGATGCCCCAAGTCTCAAAACAAGCACCATAAACTGCCATGATGCAAACAACCGTCAATTAAAACCATCTGGGTGGAAACATAGCAAAAGTTCAGTTTTGGTGTCCTGATGAGTTACATCATTTTAAACATACAAGAATATTTTGTCTTCATGCTCCGAGTATGGTTTCACTAATAATAAACATACATTTGCATAAAGCTCAGGTATTTGCATATTTGCACATATTTGCACGTGTCCATTCTCGTGTTGATTAGAGTATTAAAAAGTATCAAAGTAAGGTGCATTTAGAACAGATGACATAGACTCATGACAAATATATTAAATATATTATTTGATTGACAGCTCTAACGTTTAACAATCAAAGTGCATGTAATTGTATTTGAATTGTGGCTTGTTAATTAATGATTGTATTGTCTGTTGTCAATCAAGCCTCTTCCAGAGTTGTCTCGCATCCCAGGACTGATGCTTTCAGGTGTCGTCTTCGCGCACTGTATCACAGTAATCGAGTTCTTACACAGCTATGGAAAGGTGTTGGGTCTTCAGTTGCCCAAGGATACCCCGAGTCTGTCCATGCTACAGGAGGGTCTACTGGGTCTAGGCAAAAGCCAGAGTGACCTTCTTGACCTGCTAATAAATCTGGTCAATGCTGTGTTGCATGATCCTGGTTTGCCATCATACTACCAGGTGTGTTGATTGTGTATACTGTAATGATTTTGTTAAAAACCTCAAAGTGAGTTATCTAATATTTGTGTTTTCTGAGGACCCTGATTAAGCTTTAAACTTTTATTAATGCTCAGCATGCACACTGTTTGTGGCACTTCGTGGTATTGTGGCCGTTATTATTATCACAGTTTTACCAGTAAATGGATTTTGTTAAATGTTTTTTTTTTATTATTATTATTATTATTACTACTCTTTATCTGAAGAGTATGTTTGCCTAAATAAGCTTGTGCACTAAAAGTCAAACCATTTTTTTGTAGTCATTGAAGATCCTTGGTGAAAAGCTGGTGGATTTGGAACTGTGCCACAGCACAGTATCTGAGGTACTCAGGATCTTTCTGGAATCTCATGGCTTTGAGAG
Organism: Silurus aristotelis; assembly: GCF_946808225.1. Lineage (NCBI taxonomy): Eukaryota > Metazoa > Chordata > Actinopteri > Siluriformes > Siluridae > Silurus > Silurus aristotelis. The sequence continues at coordinate 15,252,136 of NC_139592.1, read as the reverse complement.
GGATATATGCAATAGTCTTCGCACTAAAAGCTTCCAAAACCTGAGCCCTGAATTCAAAGCCTCTATCCTGGCTTTCTTGGTAGAGGAACTCAATGCCAGCAACACAGTCATTAAGTAAGATATAATCAATTATTTTAAATTTTCTTTTTTTTTTTTGTAATGATTAAATAATATTTTTTTTAGCTATACATGACATTTTGGTTTTCGGCTTAAAAGCTTAATTGTTTTGATTCTACAGTGATATTGACAAGACACTGGAGAACATGACTACCTACAAGAAGAACAAGTGGATTATTGAGGCCAAACTGCGCAAGTAAGGCATTTATCAATGAATGAAAGCATTTTAAATCTTAAAATTTAAGATTCTCAGTGCTAATCTTTTTTTTTTTTTTTTTTTTTTTTTTTTTTTTAATGCATGTGTGACAGAATGAAAGCTGCTTTAGCACGTAAAACCGGTCGCTCTGAGGACGAGCTGTGTTTTGAGGAGCGGAGGCGCAGTACCCGTGCTTGTGTGGCTGAAGATGAGAGCTTCGCAGAGAGCAGCTTTCTGGAGAATGGCAGCTCTCGCCAGCGTAAAGACGAGCTCAAATTTTGTGAGGTAATGCATAGATTAACCCAAGGTTCCCTAGTGGTCTAGTGGTTAGGATGCGGCGCTCTCACCGCTGCGGCCTGGGTTCGATCCCTGGTCAGTCAACCAACCCCAGCCATTAGGGTTGCACAAGCCTTAGTGCCGGCCCCAAGCCCAGATAAATGGGGAGGGTTGTGTTAGGAAGGGCATCCAGCGTAAAAATATGTGCCAAATCAAACATGCGGATGGTCCGCTGTGGCGACCCCTAACGGGAGAAGCCGAAAGAAAGAAAGAAACAAATGCATAGATTAACCTAAATAAAAATTCATAAGGCCTGTCATTTTACTGCTAGTTTACAAATCCTATATCCATGTAATGAAATAATGTTAACACGTTTAATATAGTAGATTGTGCTAATATAGTAGATACATTTTTTTTTAAAAACAATTACAATCTGTTTTTGCATAAAATATAGTAAAAAAAAAAAAAAACATTTTTACTGCTCATTTTTTTTACATAAATCATTTTGAAATTTAGAAAAAGATCAATAAAAAACAAGAAAGTAAGAAACAGGCCTAGAATATTTCACAACAATCTGTCTGAGATAAAAGAAAGCTGATTTAATATTACTTTTAAAACAATCAAATATAAGTCTGGAGTCAATATTCACACCCAGGTCTACTCTATGTCTTTCCAATCTTACCAGAACTATTCACAAATAAAAAAGAGCCAATGAGTTTAAAATGTCGTCTATAACATGTACTGTATTTTCTTACAGGCTGAAAGTTCAAACAATGCAAGTGTTCCTGAGCTGGAGCGACAGATCGATAAGCTAACCAAGGTAGGACTTTCAAATTCCTGAAGGGACCAGATAATATGACATTATTCAATATCATATCACAACATTTTGACATCATGACATAGCTATTGGAGTTTTTTTGGGTTCTAAGGCAATTTTCTTGTTATTTATTGTTGCAAGTAACTAGCAAGATATTAAAATCTATTTGATTACTTTTCTACCTTTTCCTTATTAAATGCTTTATTCTGTTGTGGTATGTTTTATAATTATATGTAAAACTTTACATTCTTAAACATTTTTAGTAAATTTATATTGTTTCAGAAAATTTATTTATGTGACGCATAACCTTTATAGTGTATTCACTTAAAGCTGCATTGTTAAGTAATGTGTGTGCAGCATTGCTGCTGTACCAAAAACACACTGAAAAGTCAGTATCATTGCTGTGCTTAGAATGGTGATGCGTTATGAGGCAGGCATGTTCACAAATATCATGTTGTGATTGATTACTGGGAGCTGAAACTAAATTAAATTGTGGAAAAACAATGTTGTCTGGTATGGTGCTGATGCATCTTTATGAAGTCATGGAAGAATCCTGTTTTTCAGCGCCAAGAGTTTTTTCGTAAGAAGCTGCTCCAGTCGTCACATTGTATGCGGGCAATGTTACTGGGTCAGGACCGCTACCACCGGAGGTACTGGCTGTTGCCAAATATTGGTGGTGTGCTGGTAGAAGGGCCAGAAGAGCTTTTAGGTGAGCCATGTGCATTTCATATTTTGTTGATTTGATTGTCTTGGTTGGACACATCATACCATAATTTTGTGCATGTCAACAATTTGCGATTATTGATGGTATTAAATCTTCTAATAAAAAAAAAAACAGTGATGAATCATTTGCTTTGCAGGAAAATACTATATGAAATACTAAAAATAATTTAAGTGATTTAAGGAATTAAAAAAAGAACTGAATTAATATATTATTATTTTTTTATTTAAAACTGATCTGTTTTACTGTTATTGTAGTTTGTTCTGCTAGTTTGGTAGTTTCGCCAACAAAAATATAGCAAAGACTATTGTACATTTTGGAAACAAGAGTTACAGCTAAATATAAGTGTTAAAATTAACACCACTTCACTGCTATTTGTCTTTTGGTAGCTTCAGAAGACGTTCTGCTCAAGGATGAACCCATGCCTTCTGTTGAGAATGAGGTTAATTCTTCTTGGAAGGTGGATAACATAGTGGAGCCACAACTATCTCCAGTGTGCAATGCTACCAAAACACACCAACCTTTTTGCCCTCACCCTTCCAATGTCGCCCCTCCCCCCTCTATTTCGTCTCCTTCAGACGCAGACCCTCTACCAGGTGAGGCTTCTCTTATGAGCAGTCCTCGAGGGGGGGGGCGACCCCGCAAAATCAGGCCAGAAGTTGAGCTCCATTTACGCACAGTCAAGAATCGCCGCCGCCGCCACAGTAGATCAGGTAGCAGTGATGTAGTGCGTGGGGAAGGGCAAAATTCTGAAGTTCAAGATCTCACCCAGTCTGCCTTGCATTCAGTATGGCACCCATCTCAGTGCTCTGTGACGTATGGGTCATGCGATTCCTTTGCATCAGGGGCTGAGAATAGCAAGGATAGTGGCCAGTCAGAAGACTTCATGAAGGAGCACAGTGATAGAAATCAAATGTTGACTAATGAGTCATGCAAAGAGGAAACACCATGTCCATGTTCATCCATGTCTTCTACTAAAGAGACTCCCATTGCTCCTGGTATTAGTCCTCACCTTAGACCAGTCACAATACCACAGGTCAGTGATATTCAGGTCTGACTGATTTTTTAAATGGAATTATGATATGACATGGTCTGGATAAATAGTGTGTTTTGTTATTTATTTTCTCTAATGTTTAACAATCAGAAATTATTAAGAATAATTACAATTCTAAACCATTGTTGTTTGTGATTTTCATGTATTTTCATTTAGAATAAGTGTATATAATTGTGCCTTTACAGCTTTTGATTTGTGTACTCTATTCAGGTTTCCAGACCTGGCAGGAGGGGCAGGAAAGGCAGTCGCGGTGGGTGCAGGAATACAGTGAAACGCAGGGGCAGACCCCCCTCCTCCCCCTTTCAGGAACTTGAACAGAAGTATTTCTCTCAGCTAGTGGTCAAGCCTGTTCCACAAGGTTAGTCTGTTTTTAAATTTTGTTTAATACCAAATAAATCTTATTGTAATTTATCAACATATATTATTCGGACAACATCTTATTCCAGCTTCCTGTTTTTGTCCATTTTTCTAGGAACGCTTTGCACTAGTTTTTTGTATGTGGTTGTGTGGATTTGCTCGTTCAGTCAGGCATGATGTTAGGTGGCAAGACCTGGGGTTCAGTCGGCATTTAAATTAGCTTTGAGTTTAGGCCTCCATTAGGGCTTTGTGCAGGCCGTGCCAAATCTTCCACACTTTGACCAGCCATGTCTTTACATCTTGACCGTGTGCATTTTTGTCATGCTAGAACATGATTGGGCCCACTCAATTTCAGTTAAGGGAAACTATTGATAAACTATACAAAGACAATTATTAAATTATTAAATGTCAACAGTCTGGGAAAGGCCCAGACATTGGTGTGATTGTCACCAATTCTCACTATTTTATTGTATGTCATCATTTACTGTAGTCCGAGTTCAAATTGGGGTCTGTATTTGGTGGGTACAGTTTATTAATAATAATAATAATAATAATAATAATAATAATAATAAGTAAATGACTGTGCTAGCTTATGTTCTGAACATGCATAAATCTGGTTTGTGGTTTAAGCAAAAAAAAAAAAGCTTGTCACATTGAAAACTTCTATGTACATGCATGGCCTGAATATTCTGAGCAAATGGAAAATATAGTTTGTGTTTACACAAACTTAATCTCACACTGAATATCTGAGAAATCTAAACTTTTAAGTAAATGTATTAAAATGTATTTCACATAAGTGTTTATTTTTATGAAACCATATAAAAACCAACAATAAATATTGGCATCAATATACATTTTTATGAAGAAAATGTGTGTGTGTGTGTGTGTGTGTGTGTGTGTGTGTGTGTATGTGTGTGTGTGTGTGTAACTGGTTTTTACCAGTTGGAGTTTGAAACAGGTGGAGACTGCCTAAACCCCAGGGGCAGTGGTAACTCGGGGCCCTTAATATAAATAGATAGATACAGATGTGTTATCGCATAGTACGATACACAGCATTGAGTCCTGTTGATTTGATTTCACCAAACATCTCCAATTGCCATTATTCAGGATTTTTTTCCAGCTACATTTCTTCTTTAAAGATTATGGTTCCATTATTCTTTTATGTATTAATAATGCTTTGGACGATTTTAAACTCAATTTTACTAGTTTCAGCAATATCCCTAGTTGTTTTCATTGCTTGATGCAGGCTAATATATTATTATTCCGTTATACTGTTATTTCTATTATACTGGCATAATCATATAGTGACTGTTGCTTCAGAATGTAAGTCCCCAGTAAATAAAACAATACTACCTATATCCAGGTATGGTAAAAGGTTGGTGGTGGATCAGAGAGCCTGAGGAACTTGCAGCAATTTTATCTGCTCTTCATCCCCGTGGTATCAGAGAAAAGGTCCTTCGCAAAAACCTTACCAAACACATGGAGTTCCTGACTGAGTGTTGCACACAACCCATTACAGGTGAGCTGTCTTTAAAAAGATCATATCCAGTTATGTGCATATTTTCTGCTGTTTGCTGTTTCTACAAATACATGTTTTAGCAGCTTTGCTGAAAATAAGTAACTGTGGACAACTTGGTCATCCAGGGTTTTTTTTAATTTTTTTTTTATATGAAACCCTGTCCAATTACACAAGGGCATGCTTTTATGTTTGAGGTAGCCTGGAAAAATCCATTACTTCTCTTTGCATTATTTTGGTAAAATCTGTTTTTCTGTTTTTTTAAACACATGACTAAGTGATATCAAATGCCAAATATCAAAATATCAAATCACCCTGGAAAGAATTGAACCTGGGTCTAATGGCTGGATGAAGAGACAAGACACAAGAACACTTTGGTGTGAACCTGAGAGCCTAAGATCAAGGAGGAGCCTAAATTACTAAAGGAGGGCCTCAGGGAAGAGCCGGCTGCTCAGTATATGAGGACTTACATGTATAGCCTACAGGGGAACGCTGCATTTGATCTAAAGGGGAAAAGTCTATGTATATAATACATACAACTGCAATCATATCCATGTATTATTTTGTACTTGAAGAGTATAGTCACAAAGCCACTATTACTTGTAGCATACATTATTATGATTGATCACTGTTAGTAATAGTCTTTGGTAAGCGTTTTTGTTTGTTTAATTATTTTCAGATGAGAAAATAACTGAAGAAATGTAGGTGGAATATCATTGTATGAATGTTTTTTTGTTAGGGATCAAAAGATTGACAGCTTATGAGAAGATGCCCAATTACTGAACTATGGAGAATGATTGTAATTAGAAAGAGAATAGTCAATATATCGCCCTAAGACCATGCTGATTAGAAATTAAGTTTTAAACTCAGCCCAGCTGGCAAGGGTTGAACTCCCTAACACAAAAGAAACAGAGTCTGTACCAATAAAAACATTTTTTTAGATTCTGGAGAGGTTTTAGATTCTTGGCTTGCTGCCAAGAACCATCTCCATAGGATTTGAAGATTTTTAGGCAGGCACACATCAATGAAATTGCTGGCAGTGCCAGAGGCCACCAGATGAAGTGTGCTTGAATGAAGGACCTCAACTGGAGAAGACTTATGGCTCTGGAGAGGACTGGGCTTTTACCAATGACTCGAGGCAAGTGGATCTGTGAGTGGAAGTGAACACTTTTTTACCACAGTAAAGGCAACACTTCTTTCACATGTGCCAATTCCTCTCAGCCTGGTAGGTTCACATACATCCCAACTGCATTATCTCCTTTGATAAAGTGAAAAGGCAAAGTACAGGACTTAACTCTGAGGGGAAGAGCTGAAACACTGTGTTCCATTTATCTTGCATTGAGTTGGTTATCCAGCTAAATCGAGATGTCAAGCAATGTGTTCAAGCAGCTAAATTGAGGTGTCAAACCCCTTTTGTTCAAGCACCTCTCTGTTACACTTGAACTGGCCAAGGTGTTTGCAGCCTCTTCTGTAAAAGGTAGGTAGATGATGCACAAGTGGGCCCGCATCCCTGTGGATCAAGATAGTGCTTTTCCAAAGAGGAGAAAAATGATGGCATTGATCAGTGTAAAGGAAAAGTTGATGCCTGTACCTCAAAACCCAAGAAACATTGGGTTAGTGAAACCTTTCTGAATTCCCATTGAACTATTGAAAAAAGAAAGATGGAAACAAAGATCCCATCGACAGAAAGAAAAAATGTCAATTATAATTGATTGTAGTAACAACTGAAATAATGACTGTATATATGTGAGATTGTTTTTTGTTTTCTGATTTTTTAAGTAGGTTTTCTTGGCAGTGGTTAATGCTGTAAGAATAACAGGTGTCTTGGTTAGCGATGTTAAGTTTAAACACATTGCAGAGTAAGCAGAATAATGTGGAAGGATGTTGCAATTCTATAGTGCTTTGTTTTTCAGGAGTGTTGAACAGATGAATATTTTATCGTCTGGTTTATACTGTGTGCATATTGCATTGCTTTTGTTTATGTTACCCAATTTATCCACTGGTGGTGTGAGTCCTATGAATTGGTGTTATTAGTTTTGTAGGATATGTTCTCTAATATCTGTGGCCAAAACTAATCACTGGGTATGATTGCATCTTTGCATTGTTACATTTATATATGTTTGCAATATAAGACTTTAGCATATGTTCGGCTTCAAACAAGGGGTGGTCTAATGTAATTCAAATTGATTTTAGACCATGTGATACTTTCGAGTTGTAGGAATACAGGGAAATTAATATTCTACAGTTTGTTTCCCAGTTAAATATGCATTGGAAGCAATACTTTTAGAACAAGAACATTATAGAAGTAATGGGTAAAAATTGTTTAGTGTATTGCTAATAGCTGGGAGGAGCTTTGTAATATCAGTCAGTAATAACTTGTGTGATGTGTAGATAATTTGAATCCTATCAAATTATTTCTCAAAACCAAATTTAGTGTGGGAAGTGGAAATTTTCAGCTCACTATGTTCAATGCTTTTTAGTTGTGTGATGTATAGTGCAATTTGAAAAGTCTGAGTAAGTTAGTAGTTGATTACTTGCCTTTTATAAAGGCTGTTTAATTTGGGTAGATGAGTAAAGGAATGACGATTTCAAATGTAGCTGAAGTCTTTTGAGTGATAAGAGGCAATCTAGATCTACACAATGTGAAAGAGATTTTGGAGAAACCTCAAAATGGCACTGCACTCCCATTTATTTTGGCTGTTTAAGTGCCCTTCCAAAACTGAAAACAATACACTAAAACAGAAACACATCTGTCCTGAACTCACAACCTTCACCCCATCAATTTCAGGGTTACACTGTGTGTTTAATACATGACTCATCTTGGCTATACTCTGGTTACGGCAGTTACTGAAAGTGTAAATACATAAGTAGACTAATTTTGATGGGGAATCAATTAAATAGCTGTCCTAAAATAGTCCAGATTTTTTATAAAATTAATCAGGCAACCTGCTATGGCCATATGTTTAAAGGTGTTATTTGTCTCTTTGGGTTCTGTTTATTCAAAGCATTTGTCTGTTCTTCAGTTAATTTTGGAAAATAGATATTGATATTATCTTCTGTCTCTGGTTCCTCATGTATAAGTATTATGTATTGTTTTATGTATTGTTCGATTCCTCTGGAGTTTGCTTTTTTTTTCTCCTGAGTTTTTGATGATTTAGAATCCTATTATTTCTTTATTTTGTTGAATTCAGTTTGCTTGGAATGTTCCATTATATTCAAAATCCATTAGAACTAAGTAATGTGTTACTGCCATTGATGTGTGTATGTAAAGCTGATCAGAACCATAATTATAGGGAATATCCAAATCATAGTGACAATGGATTGTCTTGCTAATATGATGGTAAAAAAATCACACATTATTTTTTTACTTCTGAGAAAAGATGAAATTCTAGAATTGTTAACCTGATATTACTGATATGAAAATAGTCATAACAAATTATTTTAAGTTGGAAGAGTTTGATCCCACATTTCTACATCATCCATTCCCCCCCGTCAGATCCCGTCTTTCATCTGAAGTTGGAGGATGACAAACTTTTGCAGGAGGTGGTGAACCAGCCATGGGTGGAGCAGAAGCGTGCTATGCAGATTGACATTAGCATCTTGGAGATGGTAGAGGATCTGGAGCAAAGAGTGGTGGGAGCTGATCTGCAGCTTAAGGTGAGGCATAAATGGGTATTAGAAAAAAGGCAGAGAAAAACACATTTCCGCTTGTTGCTGGCAGCCAGCATTTCTCCAGGAGGCCCAATGGTGAGTCTAAGTTTGAAAGTTGAATGTAGAGTTTTTGACCTATAGATTATTACCAACCCCATTTGATTGGCATCATTAAATCAATATGCTCTTGGTACAGTGGGGTGCTGATACTGAGCAGCAGTAGGAGCTGTGTGCTTATAGCTCACTGCATTTAATATCCACACTTTATATTCAAAGATGGCTCCCCTGATTGGACCAAGCGACACTGATGGTGCCGCCGAATCATCATCTGCAGGATTTCAGGTATGGAAATATTGATGTCTAGCAATGCTAGGCTTTAACGAATCTGACAAATATTATACTGCCTTAACAATTATAAAGAAAACACTAAAATATTTTTGTTCGCTCCCCATGAAAAACTAACCAATCTTTTGTTGATTGAGCCCCTCTCCTACTGCCCCAGTTCTAACCTCCCACAGTGCTTAGACACCAGAAACATTCTCTAAAATCTTTCTGTTTCTCTATATGACTAAGGCTATATTATTCATTCTTTTTTTTTTTTCGTAAGTAGAAAAAAACTTCAAATTGTATCTTATGCTTGCTGAGATTTCTCTTTTGTCTAAACCAGGGGTGCAGCTTTTCATTCCAAGAGCGAGCAAGACCAAATTCTACCTTTTTTAAATTCTATGATTTTCACTTTCAGGTGTTCCCTTGATTGGTTGGAATGAAAACCTGCACCCACACTAGTTTTTTGTGGAAAAGATTGGACCCCACTGGTCTAAACCCTTTGCTGTTCCTATTTTTTGTTTAGGTTTTCACTGCTCCAGAGCCTGATTCCACCAGGGAAGACCTGCAATATTATGAACATGAGGTGGACCCCAAAGAAGACTGGATGGTGAGGAGCAAAAAAGAGTGGTGGGACCTCTTGCGTGTACCCACCAACCCACTGGATCTGGCTGTGATGCGCCTCACCAACCTGGAGAGAAATATTGAGCGACGCTACCTTAAGGGGCCACTGTGGAATCTAGCTGAGGTTATGCGCTTAGCTCCTCTCACATCCACACCTGGAGAAGAGGAGATTGCAATGGACACCATCAGGTTAGTTACAAATAACAGCATAGAATGTTTAGTTTTTGTGTTTTTTAGTCCCATTTTCTTTTAAAAACCAGACTCAAACAATTGTTTGACTATTTTACAACATAATTGACTTATTACATTTTCCTGTTTCATTAACATCTGTATTTATTTATTTTTAATGAAATTAGCTGTTTACAAATTGTAATTAAAAAAGCTCGGTGGCCTGATCAAGCCAAAATGTTCAGATTCATTGCTATTGAATTTCTATTCTGTCTAAATATGTTTCACATATTTTACTACTCCCTTAGTGCTTGCCCTTTCATTTAAAAAAAATGATCATGTTCGATAATACATGTTTTATTAGTTCCACTTCCCAAGTAAAATCTTTTCATTTTAATCGTTAATGCATTTTAAGATTAGAGGTCCCAAACTGTTTTCTGTGAGAGCCACATCATTTTTTATTTTCTTTAATGGGGGCAGGTCGATCTGTAACAGAAAATTAGTGACTACAAGTATTATCCTGAAGACTTTGTGATTTTTATTTATTGTGCCTCTGAATGCTAGATTAGTTTATAATTTTGTTATGCACTGTACAGACAAATGAGCATTACTTTTTTTTTTTTAAAGATATAAAGCCTATTAAAAGAGTATTATTACTATCATAATGAACATTTTTCATATTTATTGCTATTGGAATCAAAACATGTATGTACACATGGTTAGTCAGAAATCTAACAAATAATTAGGCTAGGTTAATAACTAGAGATCGACCGATGGTTAAGTTTACCGATAGCGATAGCTAGGCTGGATAGTACTTTGAAAATAACTGATTAATCAAGGATCGTTTTTAAAATGGATACTGGATAAAACCAAACATAACATTCCATGTAAAATAGTACTGAACTTTATTGCAAACATAAAATCATGTAAATGTGCTAAAGGAAATAAAATAAATAAATGCATTAATAAATATAATTACATAATTAATAAATTATAAATAATTAATATAACATAGAGCTCCCTGTGCAGCACGCCATTTCACGTGTAAAAACAAACAGGACATGATGGTGTCAGTGATTTGCCTCTAGGGGTCGCTCTCGCAATAACAGCGGACTGTAAGCTGGTATGGATTTTTGCAGATAGTTTCAGCAATTATCAGTGCCTTGACCTTTATTATTAACTAAGGAAATTTTAGATTGAAAGCCTGTTTTACTATTTAATAATACTACCTGTGTGCAATATTACCTGCAATACGTGCAATACCACCTGCAATACGTACTTTCCCTCATCTGTATTTATACATTGTGTTGTGTATATACTTGTATATTATAGTATGTCTTATTCGTCTATTCTTTTATATATTTGCATTTATTTCTATTTTTTTCATGCTGCTGTAACATAGAAATTTCCCCACTGTGGGACGAATAAAGGTTTATCTTATCTTATCTTAACCTTATTAAGGAAATACAGATATGATATGAGCAAAACCTATTTAACAATTAATTTTTTTTAATACGTCTCTGGCATTGTTCAAAGGGTCATTCTAAATGTGGTTGCGAACCATATTTGGCCCGCAGGCCATACTGTGGACCCCTGGTGTAGAGATTCTCAGAATTCTCTGAAGACATTTCTGATTTAATATACAGGATCCTCATATGGCATTTATATGTATATTGAATAGTAATCATACAGATTTTGTATGTAAAGTTAGAGGGGAAAAAAAAAACTCATTTTACTAGAACAGATTGTTTTTTAAGAATGCTGGGGCAGGAATTCACATTAACTGAAGTTAAATTATATAAAATTCTGCCTCTTTGTAGCATGGAGAATGAGATCACGCCCAGATTGAGGACTTGGAGGCAAGCCCTGGACCGCTGCCGAAGTGCATCCCAGCTCTCCCTGTGTCTGTTACAGCTAGAAAAAGCCATTGCTTGGGAGAAATCTATCATCAAACTGGTAAGATTATAACCCAGGCATTTATAATTTTTGTGAGACACATGCATGGACACATGCAATACTGTAAAACCAGCCAAAGGTGTTCTTCACTAGTTGCATATTTATTTATTTATTTATTTATTTATTTATTTTTTTGTAATGTAGTTCATCCCAGAGCAGTTTTATTGTCCTGTTAGTTGGTGAAGTTGGTTCCAGTTAGTCACAGTCATAATGGAATTTCATGGCTTACAGCTGTGGCCAAGTTTTGAGAATGACACAAATATAAATTTTCACAAAGTCTGCTCTTTCAGAGTTTTTAGATCTTTTTGTCAGGTGTTACTATGGTATACTGAAGTATAATTATAAGCATTTAATAAGTGTTAATGGCTTTTATTGACAGTTAAGTTTATGCAAAGCGTCAATAGTTGCAGTGTTAACCCCTATTTTTCCAGACCTTTACAGTTTGCCCTGGCATGCTGTCAATCAACATCTGGGCAACATCCTGACTGATGGCAGCCCAATCTTGCATAATCAAGGTCTGGGGTTTTTTTGGCCATGAACCAAATATTTGTTCCCTGGGCCACTTAGTTATTACTTTTGCCTAAGGTGCTCCAACATGCTGGAAGGGCATTGATCATCACCAAACTGCTCTTGGATTTTGGGAACAGTTGCATCTTAGGCAAAACTGAGAGTGAGCCCACTCCCTTCCCTTGGCTGAAAAACAACCCCACACATGAATTGTCTTAGGATGCTTTCCCATTGGCATGGCACACCTTTTTTTTCTCCGGACAAGCTTTTTCCCCAGATTCCCCAAAAACAATGGGAAAGAGGATTTATCTAAGAAAATTACTTTACCTCAGTCCTCAGCAGTCCAATCCCTGAACCTTTTGCCAAATACCAGTCTGTCCCTGAAGTTTTGTTCCTGGAGAGAAGTGACTTCTTTGCTGCCCTTCTTGTCACTAGGCCGTCCTCCAAAAGGCTTTTCCTCACTGTGCATGCAGATACTCTTACACCTGCCTGCTGCTTTTCCTGAGCAAACTCTACACTGGCGGTGCCCAGATCCCACACATGAATCAACTTTAGGAGAATGGTCCTGGTGCTTGCTGGATTTTTGTCAGGTGCCTTAAATTTTTCTTCACAACAATTGAACCTCTCTCCTTGATGTTTTTGATAATTCACTAGAAGGTTGATTTAGGTGCAATCTAACTGCTACTAAATTACTAGCAGCAATGATAACTGCACCTGTTCCAGGCAACCATGGAAGAGGAAGAGATCTTAAGCCTTGTCTTCATCAACACTCTAACCTCTGTTAACGAGACAATCACTGACTTCATATCAGCTGGTCCTTCTGTGGGAGGGCTGAAATGCAGTGGAAATGTTTTTTTGGGGGATTAAGTTCATTTTCATGTCAAAGAGGGAACTTACAATTGATCTGCTTACGCTTCATAAGTGAAGGTATTTGCAAATTGCCATCATAAAAACTGACTTTGTGAAAATGTATATTTGTGTCATTCTCAAAAAATTTTGGCCATGGTTGTAGAAGTATGATCTTCGGTTAACAAGACAATAACCCGAAGCATACATTCAAGCTTTGTAAGCGTCATTTAAAGAGCAAACGGTGTTCTGCATCATGGTTTGGCCTGACCAGTCCTATTGAACTGCCCCAGGATGACCTGGATCTCAAGGCCAAAAAAAGGAATGTCCAACTAGTGAAGAACACTTTTGGCAAGTTTTTTTCTAGAGGCACGGGCAAAGTAACTGTTCGGATGCCAAGAGTGTGTAAAGCTGTTATTGCATATAAACAAAAGGAACTTGCGTGTGTCTCTCAAAATATGATAAAAGACTAGCTGTTTCTGAACTTTTGACAGGTACAGGTTAGAATGTTTTCAAAGAATCATTTAAAAACTGGTGTGGGTGAATTGATTTGTTGTGCCTGAACCCAATAATGTCAGGTCAAGATCAAACTATTGTATATGATTGATACACAATTTGTCTGTAGAAATATTTGCACATACATACATACATACATACATACATACATGGAGCTTGTGTGTCTACAGACCTGCCAGGTGTGTCATAAGGGTGATAACGATGCGAGTCTACTGCTTTGTGATGGCTGTGATCGTGGATGGCACATGTTCTGCCTCAGACCAAAGGTCACTCAGGTGCCAGAAGGGGACTGGTTCTGTCCCACCTGCAATTCTATGGTAATGTTGCATGAAATACAAACCCTTGCAAACTAAAAGCAAGCAAAACTTTTTTTTTTTACATTTCAAAATTCTTTTTTTAAATATTAATTATTTTTATTTGCATGGTTTCTCAGGAAACTGTTGAAGATTCTCAAAGGAAACTATCCGCACGACAGAGAGAAAAGGCACGGAAACGGCGCCCTGTTACTGTTGGAGAAAGCTCAAATGAGGAGCCACGACCTAAGCAGAATATGACTACACGGCAAAAATATGGTTCCGTCCCTTCCGGCTTCTCGCCCTCCAAACGCAGACGGATGGCTACGCGAAACCAGCCTGACCTTGCGTACTGCGAGTGAGTTAGAGATTAAACTGTTCGGCATTATTATTCATTTTTTGGAAAACGTATAATTCATTGTATTCTATTCAGGTATAAACATGGCGTAATAATAGCTCATTTTAACATCTTATTAATCATATAATTGTAAATGTATTCATCATCTTCTTGTGTTTCTCAGGATTATTCTGATGGAGATGGAGGCCCATGCTGATGCTTGGCCCTTCTTAGAGCCAGTCAACCCCCGACTTGTGCCTGGATACCGCCGAATCATTAAGAACCCAATGGATTTTTTAACAATGCGGGAAAGGCTTCTACAAGGAGGGTAAGATTACTTGTGGCTGTGTATGTAAAGTTAAAATGAGTCTGTGTCTCTTTTGTTCCACAAATTTAGATTGAGATGAACAATGATCATTTAAAATATTATTTGATGATTATTTATTTATTTGCTTTAATTGTGTTCAGTGAAATTCTGTTCATACAACTAACCAGGTTACTTTTGTGAGCCATCATGTTTTCCAGGTGGTTAATATAGATCTTATTTTTAATGCAGCTATTGTACTTGTGAGGAGTTTGCTGCAGACGCTCAGCTGGTCTTTAACAACTGTGAGCTCTTTAATGAAGACACATCAGAGGTGGGCGTGGCCGGACACTCCATGAGGCGCTTTTTTGAGAGCCGCTGGGCAGAATTCTATTCACCCAGTGAAAAGTAGGCTTGCCAGTAGGATGCTTTTACGGAAATAATATTTAATAAACTGCCCAACCCAAATCACTCCTCAAAAAAAAAAAAAAAAGAAAAAAAAAAGAAAAAAATTATAATTTGTTAGCAAAACTTATTTTGAGGACTTATATACACTTGTTTGATGTTGTTCTGTTCATTTTGTGCCCTCCTGTTATTTTTATATATTGTTGCTTGGGGGCATAGCAGGAAAATGTAATTATTAATTTCAGGTCTTTTAAAGAGAAAGAAAACATAGGAACTGGGGCTTACATATAGCACACTGCAGGTATATGTACATTCAATGATGCTGTAAAACTACAAAGAAAATAATACTGTGTATTTAAAAAAAAATAATTTGTGGCCATTACAATTAAAAACCACTGGGCTGCGCCATGGTTGAAAATTGCCTAATCAAACACCACTTCCTCATTTACACTTATACCTCACCTGGTTTATTTGGAAATGATGAAGGACTTTTGTCTAAAATGTCCTGGATCTTTGGAAATATTGTGTACTATACTTAATATATACTACACCTTATTTTATTATATTTTTTACTACTATGTTTATAGCAACACTGCAGTTATTTCTTAGGTTATCATATGCTCGGTCATGAAGCTGAAGTGTAATTAAGTGACAGGATCCCATTAGTCAAGAAGGGTTCATAATTTGGTTTACCAATTTAAATAACAGCAAATAATAAATGTGTAATGAAATCAGAATCAGCAGAATCTGAACCTGATTTTGTGACCCTTTGAACACAAAAAGTGAAATGTTTGCAGTAACCACCAGTTTGTAAATGTTGCTGCTTGCCTGCTTCAAATGTAGAGCTGTATCAGACATACAGCCCATTGGCTGAGACAAGCCTGTTTAATGTCCTAATCTGGCCCAGTCCAACAATTTATATTCTGTGTAAATTTAAATTAAGTTGAGATCATAAATTATTCAAAATATGGGGCCTCGTTTATTAACTGTGTGCATAGTTTTGTGTGTAAACCTTGTATGCACAAACTTCTGTATTTCTAAGATTTGCTCGAGGCTAAGAATGAGTACGTATATTTACAGACACTACTGACCATGCATAAGCAAGAACCCTCAGCTATAGAAAAGTAAACTGATTATGCATAGCATCTCTATAACATGCTATTTATCATAGCAGCATAATTGTGAGAATAATAAGACCTCATTGTTAACAAAAGCCATACAGATTATTCAGATTAAATGTAATGGAAGATCATTCATCTAAAGACTTTTGGGATTATGCCTTGTTTGTCAGTTTGGCTCGTGTTGATTTGCAGATGGAACACCACTGGACACTGGAAAATCTTGCGTGATTTTATTATTTTAAATATTAAAAATCCTATTGTAAATGAACCTACAATTTTTTTTAAACTTTCAGATTCTGCTTAATCTGCTCTATTTGCCAGTATATCTGTGTTCGTCATCTGTCAGATAATCCAACTAGTCAGTGAACATTCTAAACATTTGAACCACATATGTATATTTAATGCATAACTATATGCGAATGTACATGCTTCTTTAAATATCAATGACATTAAAGCAAACATGAACATTGCTGTTAAAAAGGATAACAAAGACCTGCACCATTAGAAGAAAACATGGGTTTAAAAACTTTAATTTTATCTTTTCTGTAGATACTTTACCCATTCATTTATTCACTGTACTTAAAATTGATCAAAAAGTTCAAAACAATAGGCATTTCAACCACATACCAGATGTTAAACAATTTCAGGAAATGGACAATATGTAGGTAATTTCTGTTTGGACATTCAGTCGGATCCACATCATCAATAAGTATCCATACACTTTTTCGTTGTTACATTACCATTTTCTTATGGTTTGAAGCATATTTGCATCATGAAACAAAGTAAGGGTTTATGCTTAAGCAGAGCAGAAGTGCGCACATATATACAGACAGACTCGAATGCAGTCCTCTAATGGTCCAGCTGTGTGTTTCATTGTGACAAATGCTGATGAAATGCCAATACATAACTGTATTTTATTATTCCATTATTGTAATGGAAGCTTTTATATATAATCATGAATCTTTATTTGATTTTTTTTTTCCTCTTTATATATTGGGTAGTTTTTTCCATCTGATTGTTTCCATGTTCAGTACCAATAGAGAATGATCACTTTGTGATCTTGAAGCCCATACGCTTGCCCCAGATATGTCATGTTTGTGTGCCATTTTTGTCAAATTGGGCACATATGTAACATTTTGTTATATCGTTTTATCTTAATGCTGATACAGGGATTCATAAACAACTCCATAAGGTGCTTATGCCAACTGTTTCACACGAAAAAAACATTCCAGTGCATTAGTCTATGCACTACAACGGGCTACTATGGGCTAAAGGGTTTCTAAAAGTGTTGCAGTATTAGCCACATAGATTTTATTTGTTAAAGGATGTTTTTCCATCCTCCTTTTATTTTTTCCCCTTAAAGCCCACCTCCTGCATCTGTGGTTACTGTTTCCCAGTTTACGGGGAGAACACTTAAGTGCATGTACCTCAATGCAGAACATGCAAGCCTGGCCCATACCTCATGCTTCAGACTAATTAAGCAGTCGAATGATAAATAATGAAATTGTTTTACAGTTTTACCACTGAATTGTTGACACAATTTTTGCCAGGCGTTGAAAGATTGATTGTTTTTATGACCACCACTTTCTTCCATCAGAAAGGCTCACATGGCCTGCAAAATCACATTTAATAGCTAAGATTTTAAATTGATTTGACACTTTTCCAGCCATATTGGATGTACAGCAATGCAACAATAATAAAGTATTAACAAGCCAAATATTAAAACGGACTAATAATGTATCTCGGCACACACCATCAAAAGGAGAAGATTTAGCATAGAAAATCGAATGAATTGGAAAACTGTAATTAGCATATTTCCCCAACAAGGCTACAAGCAGAAAAAGGAAGAGAATGGCAGCATGGACTTTTTATATTCCACTAAATGGGCCCATGACCACAAGGTTGATGTCTTTCGATAATGCTAAATTTGCATATGTACTTGGCACTAAAATGTTAAAACCCCAGTAGTTAAAAAAACAAAAAACAAAAAAAAAAACAATAATGGTGGTCCACAGCAAAATGAAATAATAGTATTAATAAAACTAAAAACAGAGTTTAACTTCAAATTATCTAGCTAAAATTTTAGGGTAATTTACATAAACATTAGGGCCCAAAAGCCCGGATAAATTGGGGAGGGTTGCGTTAGGAAGGGCATCCAGCGTAAAACATGTGCCAAATCAAACGTGCGGAGGATCCGCTGTGGCGACCCCTAACGGGAGAAGCCGAAAAGAAAAGTAGTTACATAAACATTAGGGAAAATGTTAGTAAAAATATTTTTCTATACTATTATCTTTTTGTGTCACATTCGCATTTTTCTAAAATCTGACAAATCCCAAACCTCTTACTTCTAGTTATATTTAATAACTAATATGTTGTATGTATCTTCATTTCAATTCATTCTGAACAATTATAGCCTTCAGCTTTTCACAGGTATGCAGGTATAATGGAGGTCACCTATGATCTCATACGTGTACTCCTACCCCACATTTTCAACCAGGCCAGTCTATTACACAGCTCCCTCACACTCCCTAAATGACCACATGTTCACATATAAGCAAGCATAAAAGTATAAACCAGGCCTAAGGTGTTAGCTAACTTAACTTCCATGCTAATAACTCAGAAAAGAACCAGACAGGATGGGTTGATATAACGAACATCATCAAACTGGCAATATGGCGCTTCCCTTGAACTTCAATAAATCAATTTTTAAATTAAACTATTGCAGTGTAAAATACACTGATATTTCCACTGTACATGTTTCCACTCATCTTAAAGTATTTGTATGTTTTCTTTCACTTTAACATATTTTAAAAACTAAGCATTATATCAGTTCTTGGACCTCTGTCTAACTGCAAGCAAATTGAGCGTTCTGCTTCACTATACCTTACAGGATGCCGCATTGTGTGCTCTCACATCTAAATTATTTTTTCAGTCTATATTACTGAATATGTTTATACTTGAGAGAAAAAAAAATCTGTCAATAGCTGGGATTATTGAATAGCAATAGCCTATATGGAACGTGTCTGGACAACATTGTATAGCAGTCGAGAAGATTCATGGAATAGCCAGTATCGACATGGACCATTTTGTTCTTGAGAGAATTTTCAATGAACTAATCCCTCACCGAGAAACACGGGAAGCTTTAGCTTGATATTTAGACAGTTTTGCCTTTGTGTCTGTCTGTGACTAGCTAATATACTAGACTGGCTGGTCATTGTTGTAAGAAGGTCAATTTAAAAGTTATGCTTATACATTTGGAATAAAAAAAAAAAAAAAAAAAAGTATAGATATGTTGAGTAATACATGTTCTTTACTAAAATAAGCAGGTTCTTGGGTTTTCAGAAAAGACAATAAAATATCTTGGTTAGTTTATTTCAACATAAATCAGAATAGAGAGATCTAAATGAAATCTGAACTGTACCTCATGACATTTGTGTGACTGAAAATTCTCATCACTGTTACTGGAGTATTGTTTTATTTAATGGCCAACGTTTAATGAATGCTAGGCTTTGTTCATGTGGGGAAAACTTCGTGTTGTACTTTTGTTTCTTAAAGACCTCAAATTATAGGATGCAAGGAAATGTTAGATGCAATATTCCTTTTATAACTTTGCAGAAGGTTTTTATGTTACATTGAAGTAGAAAGTAGAACACTGAGCTTGTACTGTATATACGTATGTTTTCCTCAGTGGGAAAACAGGATATTGTGAGAATAGAAATAACTATGATAACAAAATGTAGTTTTTACACTGAAATTGTCCAGGGTAATATAACATATTTCACTCTGTATATCTATCTGTTTATGGAGACACACAAGGGGCATTTTCCCTAAAAGAGCTGGATGTTATAAGGTAATATAGTGCTAAACCATAAACCCAGATGTGGTGTTAGTGAATTTTAAATAATGTACAGTTTTTGTGACTTTTTTCCCTTCTATATTTTTACAGAAATATCGTTTTTAAAATGCATTAAGTTATCATGTTGTTTTAAAGTGATATACCGTGCATCTGTAGAATGTACTGCAAGCAGAAATAAAATCAGTAGCGATACTTATTTGACGTTACCTCACTCTGTGTTTATCCTTTTTTGCTATGCATGTGAAAAGATTTCACTCAATGTGACTGTGATCTACTCTATTATTATTATTTATTATTATTTATTTTTTTTGGTGGTACATTTTGCATTTACATGTATGGCATTTGGCAGACGCCCTCATCCAGAGCGACTAACAACTGAGCATGGGAGGGTAAAGGGCCTTGCTCAGGGGCCCAGCAGCAGCAGCAGCTCAGTGATGGTAGGATTTTAACCTGTGACCCTCCAGATGTTCTGCTCAGCTCCAAATGAATGTTACCACTGCTTATTCATTAATACCCAACAGTTATTTGCTACTCTACACTGACCATACCTCCATGAATATCTCATCACATCATTTTATATGTTGAGCATAGTGAATATTCTACATATACACAAGAATGTGAGAATTACATTTTGGGCAAAACTATAGATACCTGAATATTGCCTATATGATTTTCGAATACCACATTCCAATGTTAGTGTCTCACAAAAGTGAGTACACCCCTCACATTTCAGCAATAGTTTTAGTAGATCTTCTCAAGGGACAATGTTATAGAAATGAAACTGATATATTTTTAGAGTGCAGCTTGTAGAGCAGTAAAAAAAAAAATACTGTCCTCTGAAAATAACTCAACTTACAGCCATTATTATAAAAATGGCAACAAAAAAAAACAAAACAAAAGTGAGTACACCCGAAGTGAACATGTCAAAACTGTGTCCAAAATGTCAATATTTTGTGTGTGCACCATTAATATTTACCACTGACTTAATCCTCCTGGGCATAGAATTCACCAGAGCTGCACAGGTTGTTTCTGGGATCCTATTCAACTCAATAATGACATCACAGAGCTGCAAGATGTTAGACACATGGTGCTACTCCACTTTCCACTCTAGGTTGCCCCACAGGTGCTCAATAGGGTTCAGGTCTGTAGACATACTTGGCAGCTCAATCGCCTTCAGCTTCCTCAGCAAGGCAGTTGTCATCTTTGCAGTGTGTGGAGTCGTTATTATGTTGGAAAACTGCCATTCGGCCCAGTTTCTGAAGGGTGGGCGTCATGTTCTGCTTCAGAATGTCAAAGTACATATTGGAATCTATGTTTCTCCTTAATGAACCGCAGCTCCTCAGTACAAGCAGCACTTGAAACCACCACCATACTTGACTGTAGGCAAGGCAGAATTTTCTTGGCTCCCCTCAGCAGGGCATCAACACACATGCTGAACATCATCTGAGCCAAACAAGTTTATCTTGTTCTCAACAGACAACAGGACATGGTTCCAGTAATCCATGCTCTTGGACAGATTGTCTTCAGCAAACTGTTTGCTTTCCTTTGAGCCAGCTTCAGAAGAGGCTTCCTTCTGGGACGATGGCCATGAAACCCGACTTGTTGCAGTGTGCAGCGTATGATCTAAACACTGACAAGCGGACCTTCAGCTTCTGCAACTTCTAAAGCAATGCTGGCAGCACTCGTGTCTGTTTTTTGAAACAGCAGCTTCTGCATCTGACACACAGCACAAAGACTCATCTTATTTAATGGACCATTATGAGGCCTGTTTCTGAGTGGAAGCCGTCTTGGAAATGACGTCTGTATGATCCTGGCCACTGTACTGCAACTCAGTTTCAGCGTGTTACCGTTCTTCTTATAGCCTCGGTCATCTTTGTGTAGAGCAACAATTATTTGCAGTGAGGTGCCATGTTGCACATCCAGTGGTCAGTATGAGAGAATTGTACTCAAAGCACCACTTTTTAACTGCTCAAATACAAGATACACAATTTGTATGATCCTGTCATCAGACAAAAAACATGAACATGATGAATAGGACATGTGGCTTTTGCTTAGTTACACGCCATACAGCAGTTATCACTTAGGGTGTACTCACTTGTTGCCAGCTATTTGATAATATGGCTGTATGTTGTTTTTTTTAGAGGACAGTAAATCTGTACTGCAATATAAGCTGCATATTGATTATTAAAATATATCCCAGTTTCTTTTTCTTTTCTTTTTTTTTATTAATTTAATTTGTTAGCACTTTTAACAATGGACAGTGTCCCAAAGCATCTTTAGATTATAAATATACATTTTAAATGTATAAATTAGTCCCTGTAAATGTTTCCCTAATGAGCAAGCCCATGCCCACAGTATAAAGGCAAAACACACTGAGACAGTATGAGGAAGAATCTTGAGGAAGAATCTTGAGGAAGACATTCGTGTCTAAGCAAATGTGCACTAAGGCCAAGTAACCCATGCCCTCTGCTGCACTTTCCCAAGAAATATTTAGGCTTCTAAACCAAAGTCAGCACATCAATAAGTGTCTTATAGGTCCTTAAAAAACAGCATGGAGTTTTACCTTAAGACCTAATTTTATACTGCTTTAAAAACAATTCCTTTATTTCCATCCTTTTTGGTTAATTATTTGACTAATGGAACAACCAAGAATATATAATCTTAATAAAAAAATAATAATAATTGTTAGGATTTTGCTTGGATCAGTATAGATTTTGCACAGTAGATGGAGATATTCTGTGTTTTTGTTACATCCCTGTAAACATTCTTTATTGTTAACCTTTAAAAAAAATTTTTTTACCTCTAGTAAGTCTATTTTCTGGAGAAAAAAAAATTCTATCCTTTGCTGTCTGTCTTTTGACATTTGGAATATTTTAGGATTTTTGCCTTTTTGTGATTTTTTGTGCTTTTTGCCTGGTTACTTGTTTCGGCTTACGATTCATCTGAGATTCTTCTGGATTTATTTTTGGAAGACCTTTCTGAAGTAAAGATTACTAGTATAGAAACCATAACCCAGCGTTTATTCTTATTATCATTTTTCACATCATCCTATGCTCCATACCCCACATAATGTCAGAGCAGAAATCAGATCCCTATGACAATGCAACTGTTTAGGATTGTGAAGTCTTTTCTATTAAATAAAGATGCAAGCAAACATAATCTTGAAGACGAACAGATTTATTAAAGTTGCATGTGCATACACAGGTGTTGTCCCTTCAAGGATCATTCTGCAAATGCAGCAAAACATTCTTTTTAACAATATATTCTTTTAAAATCAGTGTACGTTGTACAGTAAAATAAATATCAAAGATAATATAGATGATATAGTGAAATAAGACTTCAGTTGTGGTCAGTTTTTTCATTCTGTTTGGCCCTCACAGCTGCCTGCGTGATAGTCGACAGTGATGAACGGGATACACTGGCTGTCTCTAATATCTCAATGTCCTTACAGGTGAGACAAGACACCAGCTTTTGCCTCGAGGCACTTGGAGTGAAAAAGAATTCATGAGCCATGCCAGCTAACACGGCACCCAACACTGGCCCAATCCAGTATACCTTACATATGAAAGAAATTATATATATATATATATATATATATATATATATATATATATATATATTTAGAAACTATAAAGTTTTTATGAATTTAGGTCCACTAAATGTACAATAATTAACAATATATTGACAAGATAACTTACCCAATGGTGTTCCCAGTATCCAACTATAATTGCAGGTCCAAGAGACCTAGCAGGGTTCATGCTGCCTCCAGAAATCCTACCCTATGCCCACATAAATACATCTTCATACAAACACATTGAGAGAATAATGGATGTTATAGAGTAAAAATGTATGAACTTATAAAACAAAGATTCTAATTGTTATCTAAAGCAATTAAATGTGGAAATGTTTAAACTTTGTGTTGCCCTCATTTATTCTATTATTGTGTTTACAACTGTCAGTCTTGTAATACTGCATTAATGTTGCCATGGCTGCTGTAAATATGAACAAATACTTACTGCAGTAAAAATCCCCGCACTGAGAGCGCAGCCAATAGCTAGGTTGCCAGGTTCAACTTCCTCTCTCTTGCGTTGATCCTCCACTGAGAAGATGGTAAAGACCAATTGGAAGGTGACAAGTACCTCCATCCCCAGAGCCTGTCCTGCGTTTCCCTCCATTGGTACCTATGTTTTTTTTGTGTTTTTTTTTGGACAGCAATTTCAATATCCTAGCCTGTTAACACATTTCCAACATTTTCCTAACGGCCTAATTAGGAACCTTCTAGAAAATTACATTCTGAAAAATAATCTTTCCAAAATGTCTGTCTAAAAGAAGCTTTATTTCAGCTCACAATGCATACAGTTCTAAGATTTGTGATAAAAAGCCAGATTTAACTAGATCAGGTAACACAGTATGTCAGAGTTAAAAGAAAAAAAAGGATCAGATGAATGTCTTATGCTTTGAAATTTGATGACTAGTCAAGTAGAATTAAAGCTGAAAATGCCCATTCATGAACTTACTATATGTTTAATAGATTACTATATTTTTACAGTAATAAAGGCTAAATGATATTTATAGTACTCTTACATTTTTCCCCACACATACCACCAACTCCAGAATTCCTGGCACTTTAAAAGAAGTGGTCAACAAAGCCCTAATATATCAAAGTTTAATGGCCTTGAAAATTATTTTTGTTTTTAATTATATAACATTAGATTGGTTTGAAATACAGTAGTGTATGTTGTAAATGTATTATGTCTAGTATGTTATAATGATTAATAATTCTGGAAACAGCTAATTTATAAATGCAAAAAAATATAACCCAATTGCAAAATACGTCCGATGCTGTGTAAAATGTAAATCAAAACAATGCAATGATTTACAAATCTCATAAGCCTATATTTTATTCATAATAGAACATAGAAACATATCCAATCTTCAAACTGCAAACCATTTTAAAGTTTAAAAATCAGGCCATTTGGATTTAATTGCTGCATCTCCAAAAGGTTGGGACAAGGTCAGGTTTACCACTGTGTAGATCCCCCTTCTTTTAACAACATATTTACATATATATCTGGGAACTGAGGAGACCATTTGCTGGAGCTTTGGGAGGGGAATTTTGTCCCATCTGTATCTGATATAGGATTCTAGCTGTTCAACATTCTTGGGTCATTTTTTTTTTTGTCATAATTTTTTGTTTTTTTTCAATGCACAGTGTTTCCAAATGATGTTAGACAGGACAGTTCAGCACCCTACACAAGTATGAACCTATGCTTTAGTAATAGATGCAGTATGTCTTGTAACATTGTCTTGATGAAATATGCAATGCCTTCTCTAAAAAAAAACATCTGGATGGAAGCATATGTTGCTTTAAAACCTGTGTATACCTTTCAGCATTGATGGTGGTATTAATGCACCTTAATACAATCAGAGATGCATGCTTTTAAACTAAACTGGATGGTTCCTGTCCTCTCTGGCATCCATGGTTTAAAAAAAAAAACAGTTTTCCACATTGATTAAGTCCATTTTAAATGATGAGATGATCCAATGAGAAGACGATAGTGTTTCTGGATTATGTTTATAAATGGCTTCTTCTTTGCATGATGCATTTGTGAATGACACAGAAAGCTGTGTCCAAAGACAATAACTTTTTAAAGTGTTTCTGAACCCATGCAGTGATTTCATTACAAAATCATACCTCTTTTAATGCAGTCCGAAAGACCCCAACCATCACAAGCATCCAATATTGATTTTTGCCCTTGCTCATATATTTCTCCAGATTCTTGGAATCTTCTGATGATAAATTGTAGATGATGTGATATTATTTAATGTGGAGGAAAATTCTTTTTAATTGTTCTTTACTTCTGAGAGATTCTGCCTCTCCAAAATACACTTTTTATACCCAATCATGTTACTGATCTGTTGCCAATTAACCTTATAAGTTGCAAAATGTTTCTCCAACTCTTTCTTTTTAGTAACAATTATTTTTAGCCTTTGTCGCCCGCTTTTAACATTTTATGTTTTTTATTGTGAAAAAGTATGGGTTTATGAGATTTGCTAATCATTGTATTCGGTTTTTAATTTACATTTCACACAGCGTCCCACAGCATTTTGGAATTGGGTTTGTAATATTAAAGAGGGACTAAATCTGGAATGGGATGGTCACAAATCACACAAATTTTGATTTAGAGGTGCTTATTCTTGTGTAAAATAAACATTAACACTACTAGTAAAGGAAGAGATCTGGTTTAGGTTTTTGTGTGTGTGTGTGTGTTTCACCTGCAGGAAATTAGTTAGGCAATATATATATATATAAAAAAAACATATTAGAATTTTACTTGGTAAATATAATTGAAGCTACATGTCTATGATTATTTTTTGCTTTATATCACAAAAACCTTTAAATCCATTACCTTGTTGACATAGACATTAGCTGTAGATTTTAGGGGTAGAACCAAGTAGAGAATCCCAGCTCCCACAGTGGCTCCTAAACACTGGGCAAACACATAGACCGTGGCCTTTAAAGCATCCAGCTTCCGTGTAGCTAATAAGGCCAAAGTTAAAGCTGGGTTGACCTAAAGCCATGATGGAATGATTAGTGAAAACGGCCGAACACTCTTACTTAGTGTCACTAAAAAATAATAGGTAAAAATATTTCAAAATTCTCACCTGAGCTCCTGAGATCTTGCTAAAGCAATGTCCTAGACTAACTGCTGCCATACCTGCTGCCAGAGCTGGGTACAAAGGTCCAGAGGAGACATCCTCAGGCCCTGATATTGAAGATCCCAATACAACTGATACAAAGATCAGAGAGCCGATCATCTCTGCCAATATTCCCCGCCAAAATTTGGGATTTCTCACTTCCTAATTCAGTATTAGAGTGGCGGAGAGAGTAAAGTAAAATAAAAAAGAGGGGGGAAGGGGGGGGGGGGTGTACAACCCTGATATTAGTAATAATAATAATAATAATAATAATAATAATAATAATAATAATAATAATAATAATAATAATAAGCAATAATTTATTTTAGATAATAGATAAAGGATTGGATATGAAAGTGCTTTACATAAATATCTAATATAATTAAATACAGTTTTGTAAAAAATTTTTTCAAATTTATGTTTAATTAAAATGCATTATAGTGTGCAGTTTGGTGCTGTGTACTCTACAAACTTTTCTTTGCTTGGTGGATAAGCAGTGTGCAGAAATGAGGGTCATGTGGCCTGATTTCATTCCTTGAAAGACACTGTCTTATGTACTGACTAACTGGAGTACTGATCAGGTGATTAAATAATCTGTATATGCAGCAGTATATGTAGTACTATAGTTTCAATTAACAATATCTGAACTGATTTATCTGAATTGTAAATTTTTCTGCTATAATTTAGATGCTGTATATATCTGGCAGCATGCAATAGTGACATAACTACTCCATGTCTAAGTAAAGTGGCATTACATGTTATTTCTCATTTTTGTTCTACCGCATGTACTAAAAACCTAAAACTATACTGATGAATTTTTCATAGACAGTAAGAGTCTATCAAGTCATTTGATTTTCACGTGTAAAACTTTCCAAATAAAAACTGAAGAGGGAGCGATCTATCGATAAACATGCATACTCTTCACAGTGGTGATATGCCAGAAATAAAGTAATTATGTATTAAATGACTTACATTAACAAAAGCAGAAATATTACTGAATTATGCAAGTCGGAATATATACAGACCAATATTTTGCAACTGAAAAGTTTTTGTTTTTTTTTACTTTGAAAGATGAATTAAAAACTAGAGAAAAAAGAAAGATAACTTATTAACTTAAAAGATGGCTACATTTATCTCATTTGACAGATTTTTTTATTTTTTACATTTCTTGGACACAAAATAAACATAGTTGTGAGCTCAATATTTCCAATATTTAATTAAATATCAACACTGATTGTCATGCAATATGTATAAAAATGGCAGCATTTTTTTTTATATATATATATATATATATATATATATATATATATATTCTTACATAAGGTAAAAAATATTATTTTTCTTAACATGGCATAATAGTATTAGACATTAAGTGCCTTATTTTTAATTGCATCAAACAGCAAAACATTTATTTCAAATTTAGTTGGCTTAGTTAGTCCTTTGTGCTAAAATTGCCCTTACCTCCTGTATAGTCATGCTGCTCCCAGGGTTTGTTTACCTGTCTCTGTATGTGGGCAGATACAGATGAAGTGTGTTAGCAAAAAAAAAAAAAATTGGCTCATCCTTAAGTCTGTCTGAATGCATAGGCCACACCCCATTTCTATCAGTGCCAACACACTCTCGCCATTTCTACATCTAGAACCATTACCATCAAACATCAAACAAGCATAAAGTGATGGGTTAATGTAGCATTTAACTTGTACAAGCAAAAAAAAATAAAGCTTCAATAAAGTAATTGATTAAAACTAAAATGTGTGTAAAATGTGTATATAGATGATACCTATTAAATGTGTGAAAAAAATAAAAATATGAGTGTGCTATAATTGAATTATAGTGAACTGATTAGAGCACATTCTACTGAGACTCCTATTTGCATAGCACAAATACACTCCACCCTCTCTTCCCTTTCATCATTCCACTTGTATGGTCCTGTCATTACTGCCATGGAGACAGCCTCTTTGGACTGATTTGGTTGCTATGACGGCTTTTGTAAGGCTTTGGTGCTGAAAGGCTTAGTTTAGTCAGATTTTATAGACAGGATACATTACACATACTCAATCTTCAACTTAGTGTACCATAAACTAAATTGCTATTGCTCAAATCTATCTATCTATCTATCTATCTATCTATCTATCTATCTATCTATCTATCTATCTATCTATCTATCTATCTATCTATCTATCTATCTATCTATCTAATCATTTGGTTACACGAAACACATCATATACAGTGAGGAAAATAAGTATTTGAACACCCTGCTATTTTGCAAGTTCTCCCACTTAGAAATCATGGAGGGGTCTGAAATTGTCATCGTAGGTGCATGTCCACTGTGAGAGACATAATCTAAAAAAAAAAAATTCAGAAATCACAGTATATGATTTTTAAACTATTTATTTGTATGATACAGCTGCAAATAAGTATTTGAACACCTGTCTATCAGCTAGAATTCTGACCCTCAAAGACCTGTTAGTCTGCCTTTAAAATGTCCACCTCCACTACATTTATTATCCTAAATTAGATGCACCTGTTTGAGGTCGTTAGATACATAAAGACACCTGTCCACCCCATACAATCAGTAAGAATCCAACTACTAACATGGCCAAAACCAAAGAGCTGTCCAAAGACACAAGAGACAAAATTGTACACCTCCACAAGGCTGGAAAGGGCTACGGGGAAATTGCCAAGCAGCTTGGTGAAAAAAAGTCCACTGTTGGAGCAATCATTAGAAAATGGAAGAAGCTAAACATGACTGTCAATCTCCCTCGGACTGGGGCTCCATGCAAGATCTCACCTCGTGGGGTCTCATTGATCCTAAGGAAGGTGAGAAATCAGCCCAGAACTACACGGGAGGAGCTGGTCTATGACCTGAAAAGAGCTGGGACCACCGTTTCCAAGGTTACTGTTGGTAATACACTAAGACGTCATGGTTTAAAATCATGCATAGCAGGGAAGGTTCCCCTGCTTAAACCAGCACATGTCCAGGCATGTCTTAAGTTTGCCAATGACTATTTGGATGATCCAGAGGAGTCATGGGAGAAAGTCATGTGGTCAGATGAGACCAAAATAGAACTTTTGGGTCAGAATTCCACTAAACGTGTTTGGAGGAAGAAGAATGATGAGTACCATCCCAAGAACACCATCCCTACTGTGAAGCATGGGGGTGGTAGCATCATGTTTTGGGGGTGTTTTTCTGCAAATGGGACAGGGCGACTGCACTGTATTAAGGAGAGGATGACCGGGGCCATGTATTGCGAGATTTTGGGGAACAACCTCCTTCCCTCTGTTTGAAGATTGAAGATTGAAGATGGGTTGAGGCTGGGTCTTCCAACATGACAATGACCCGAAGCACACAGCCAGGATAACCAAGGAGTGGCTCTGTAAGAAGCATATCAAGGTTCTGGCATTGCCTAGCCAGTCTCCAGACCTAAACCCAATAGAGAATCTTTGGAGGGAGCTTAAACTCCGTGTTTCCCAGCGACAGGCCAGAAACCTGACTGATTTATAGAAGATCTGTGTGGAGGAGTGGGCCAAAATCCCTCCTGCAGTGTGTGCAAACCTGGTGAAAAACTACAGGAAACATATGACCTCTGTAATTGCAAACAAAGGCTACTGTACCAAATATTAACATTGACTTTCTCAGGTGTTCAAATACTTATTTGCAGCTGTATCATACAAATAAATAGTTAAAAAATCATACATTGTGATTTCTGGATTTTTTTTTTTTTTTAGATTATGTCTCTCACAGTGGACATGCACCTACGATGACAATTTCAGACCCCTCTATGATTTCTAAGTGGGAGAACTTGCAAAATAGCAGGGTGTTCAAATACTTATTTTCCTCACTGTAACTATACTGACTTTAATGGTATAATTGATTATGTCTGTTTACATCTGTATATTAAGTTTTATATTAAGTTCAGTTTTGTCACAGATGCATTGTTATTACCTATCAATATCAAAATACTTGACATGGAGTCAGCATATTTAATGTTAGAAATATCACTATTAGTAATACAAACCTGATTCCAAAAAAGTTGGGACACTGTACAAATTGTGAATAAAAACAGAATGCAATGATGTGGAAGTTTAAAATTTTAATATTTTATTCAGAATACAACATAGATGACATATCAAATGTTTAAACTAAGAAAATGTATAATTTTAAGGGAAAAATAAGTTGATTTTTAAATTTCATGGCAAAATAGTTGGGACAAGGCCATGTTTACCACTGTGTGGCATCCCCTCTTCTTTTTATACAGTCTGCAAACATCTGGGGACTAAGCAGACAAGTTGCTAAAGTTTAGGAATAGGAATGTTGTCCCATTTTTGTCTAATACAGGCTTCTAGTTGCTCAAATGTCTTAGGTCTTCTTTGTCGCATCTTCCTCTTTATGATGCGCCAAATGTTTTCTATGGGTGAAAGATCTGGACTGCAGGCTGGCCATTTCAGTACCCAGATCCTTCTTCTACGCAGCCATGATGTTGTAATTGATGCAGTATGTGGTCTGGCATTGTCATGTTGGAAAATGCAAGGTCTTCCCTGAAAGAGACGACGTCTGGATGGGAGCATATGTTGTTCTAGAACTTGGATATACCTTTCAGCATTGATAGTGCCTTTCCAGATGTGTAAGCTGCCCATGCCACACACACTCATGCAACCCCATACTATCAGAGATGCAGGCTTCTGAACCGAGCGCTGATAACAACTTGGGTTGTCCTTATCCTCTTTAGTCCTGATGACATGGCATCACATTTTTTTTTAAAAAGAACTTTACATTTTGATTCGTCTGACCACAGAACAGTTTTCCATTTTGCCACAGTCCATTTTAAATGAGCCTTGGCCCAGAGAAAACGCCTGCGCTTCTAGATCATGTTTAGATATGGCTTTTTTTTTTGGCATGGTGGATTGTGTTCACCGACAATGTTTTCTGGAAGTATTCCTAAACCCATGTTGTGATTTCCATTACAGTAGCATTCCTGTATGTGATGCAGTGCCATCTAAGGGCCCGAAGATCACGGGCATTCAGTATGGTTTTCCGGCCTTGACCCTTACACACAGAGATTGTTCCAGATTCTCTGAATCTTTGGATGATATTATGCACTGTAGATAATGATAACTTTTGCAATTTTTCTCTGAGAAACTCCTTTCTGATATTGCGCCACTATTTTTCGCCGCAGCATTGGGGGAATTGGTGATCCTCTGCCCATCTTGACTTCTGAGAGACACTGCCACACCGAGAGGCTCTTTTTATTCCCAATCATATTTCCAATTGACCTAATAAGTTGCAAATTGGTCCTCCAGCTGTTCCTTATATGTACATTTAACTTTTCTGGCCTCTTATTGCTATCAGTATTTGGCATTACATTTCAAAATGTCCCACTTTCAACATTTGATATTTTATCTATATTCTATTGTGAATAAAATATAAGTTTATGAGATTTGTAAATTATTGCATTCCTTTTTTATTCACAATTTGTACAGTGTCCCAACCTTTTTGGAATCGGGTTTGTAACATAAAATAGTTTATAGGCAGGTGTAAAAAAATACTGTAAAGTTATAATGCTTTCGAAAAAGTAAAAGAGGTCATTGTTGTTGTTTTTTTATCTACTAACAAAATGGAAAGTAAATGAACAGAAGAGAAAATCAAACCAAATCATTATTTGGTGTGACCACCCTTTGCCTGCAAAACAGCATCAGTTCCTCTTGGTACAGTTGCACACAATTTTTGAAGGAACTTGGCATGTAGGTAAGTACTTGGCTTGGAGAGCTAACTACAGCTTGTATGTGGATATAGGCTGCCTCAAATACTTCTGTCTCTTCATGTTATTCCAGACAGATTCGATCATGTTGAGACCAATGGGACCAAACCATCTCTATGTTCTTCTCTACACTGAACATCTTAATGACATTGACAGCATATTTGGGGTCGTTGTCCTGCTGCAGAACAAATTTGGGGCGAATCAGACACCTCTCTGATGGTATTACATTTTGCATTAATGGAGTAATAGATCATAATTGATGAAAGTCTACTGCACTTGTTGTGCTAGCTTAAAATAGTGGACAGAAGTGAAACAACAAAGCAAGTGATCAAAAATGCATCCAGTATGTTAAAATCTGAGATCTGGGCATATTGAGTAAAAAAACTGGGAAGCATGAACTGAACAAGACGCATGCTGTTTGTAAAGTGTGTCACACACAAATAAAATATGTAGGGAATACCACTAACTTAAGAAACCACGTTAGCCGTTTTCAACCTGAGATTCTGACGCCTGCTGGTGCCAAGACGGACTTAGCTCAACCAAAAATATATCAAACAATATCAAATTTGCCTCCCAACTCTGAGAAATGAAAGGGAATAACCAGATCTGTAGCAACATTCGTTGCGAAGAATCTACAGCCCTATTCTGTGGTGGACAACCATGAATTTTGTCACCTGTTAAAGGTGGGGACAGTTTCTCATCAACACCTTGGGTGGTTCCATGAAATTCCGGAGTAAGAATGGGCGCTTTAAGGATGGATTGGACTGTAGTTATTGTCAACAGTCTGCTACACTGACTCAGGACTACTTTTTGCTTCTGATCATCATCACTGTACCCCGCAACATCGTGTATCCGCCAAAAATGGACAATGTTCATTGTTAAAAGCGCTATACAAATAAAAATGAATTGAATTGAATTGAATTGAATAGGTGCCCCACTGCCCAATCTCCATGATCTTTACTCATCCAGAGTGGAGAAAAGGGCTAAGAAAATCACTTTGGACCCCACACACCCAGACCACTCTCTCTGCGAACTGTTGCCTTCTGGTCGGTGTTACAGAGCCCCATCTACCAGAAAAGCCAGGCAAAAAAAAAAAAAAACGCAGGCTATATTCAGCATGAACAATTTAAATATTCATAACTACACATTGTCCATCATAACTGGCACATTTATACATAGAATGCAATGGTCCATTTGTAAACTGCGCACTTGTAAATAACATCTGTACATTAATTTAAACAATATTTTTACTCTGTATATATTGTATTATTTAATTGTCTGGTTTACTATTCTGTTATATTATGTCTGTACTTTCTCCTGAACTGAAAGATCCTGTTGCCAACTTAAATTGTGTGTGTAAACATACTTGGTAATAAAGATATTTCTGATTTTGATTCTGATTCTAAATGCACCTACTGTCTTTGGGACTTTGGCAATGTGTACATTTAGATACTAAAAAGTAATTACTAAAAGCACATAGAACTGTTAATACTGTATTTATGCATTTATATTTTGTGCAGTATACCTGCCATGTGCAGTAATATTACAAATTGAGGATGCAATGCATCATGGTGCATCGTGAAATCGAATTGAATCCAATTGTTGACATGATATTCGTAATCAAATTAAATCAAATCAAATCAAATCAAATCGTGAAACCAGTAAAAATTCACAACCCTATTGTTGATGCAGCATACCTACCTTGTGTCTTCTGTGTAAAATGGTGTTTGACCTATGAGATGAGTTTCTTTCCATTCCATAGCCTAACCTTATTAGGAGAATCTGGCTATTCTTAACCCAGAACAGCCTTCTACACAGCTGTTTCTGTTTTAGTTAATGACGTTTCAAGCTACATATGAAATTTATGAAAAATATCATCTGCCTTGTATAACTGGCTAATCATATACCTGACTCTTAGCCTACAAATTCTCTGACTTTGTGCAAGTGTACAAACTGTGTAAGTGTAAGAATTGACGCTGGTTTGGAAACAAAAAGTGATCACTCCAAATCTTGATTTAATTAAGATTTTTCTTCTATTTGCTCATTTTGCATTTTTGTAAATGGATTAAAAAGCTATTTTTTTTATCCATTTTTCATAGAACCACCATTTGTTTTAATTACAGCCATTAATCTTTTGGGATATGTTTATACAAGATGATTCTGCTTGTACACAGGTGTCTGTCAAAGCTGAATCCTCATTAAATAAGTTACTTAATTATCTTATCACTGCTTCAGTGTTACTTAAACACCCTGTTTTGTGGACACACATAAGTGCTATTTTAAAACTGAGGATTTTGCTGTAAGATTAAAGGGTTTAAGTGTCTG
Source organism: Silurus aristotelis (assembly GCF_946808225.1). Classification (NCBI taxonomy): domain Eukaryota; kingdom Metazoa; phylum Chordata; class Actinopteri; order Siluriformes; family Siluridae; genus Silurus; species Silurus aristotelis. The sequence continues at coordinate 15,217,391 of NC_139592.1, read as the reverse complement.
AAATGAAAAAAAACAAAACAATTAAATGTATTTTTTTCCCGTGGGCTCACCACCTGCAGGAGGGACCGTAAGGGTCGGTGCTGTGAGGATTGGGCAGCAGTCGAAGGCGGGGGCCTGCTTAGACTGCTGCCCCCACGACCCGAATTACGGATAAGCGGGAGAAGATGAATGAATGAATGAATGTATTTTACAGTAATGTACTGTACATTTAATTTACAGAAGCAGTAGAACTCTGGCAACCAAGAAAACAGATAAATTCCTGTTGTGTAATTTGTGGGTTATTATTGTGTAGAAGAGTAAAGCCTGAGTTTAAGTCAAAGACGAACAGAGAACTTTTAAAGTTAAGCTTTATGTTGCTTTAAATGCAATAACTGTGTAGGATTAAAACAGTTAAAATCTCTTCACTAATTTTAATTGAAAAACTTTTATTTAATACATTCTGAGTACTAGTATACTCACATTATTTAAATATTATGAATAATCCAGCCATTAGGGTTGCAGAAGCCAGTGCACTCTTAGTGCCGATCACAAGCCCGGGTAAATGGGGAGGGTTGCATTAGGAAGGGCATCCAGCGTAAAACATGTGCCAAATCAAATATGCAGATCACAAATCAGAATTTCATACCGGATCAGTTGAGGCCTGGGTTACCAACAACCGCCACAGGTATCATTAGCCAACGGGGTACCTGTGGAAATTGGGCTACTGTTGGCCAAAGGAGGAGAAGGAGAGGAGGAAGACAGCAGAAAATGGAGAAGTGTAGTCGAGCGGAGGTTAAGGTTGGTACTTCAAATTTTGGTGCTATGACTGGTAAAGGGAGAGCGTTAGCTGATATGATGGAGCGGAAAAAGGTAGATATGTGTGTTTAGGAGATTAAGTGGAAAGGGAGTGAGGCCAGGAACATTGGAGGTGGGTTTAAACTGTTCTATCATGGTGTGGATGGAAAGAGAAATGGTGTAGGGGTGATCCTGAAGGAAAAGTACAGTAAGAGTGTAGTGGAGGTGAAGAGAGTTTCTGATAGAGTGATTAACATGAAGCTGGAAGTTGAAGGGGTGATGATAAATGTCATCAGTGCCTATGCTCCACAAGTGGGTTGTGAGGTTGAGGAGAAGGAAAAATTCTGAAGTGAGTTAGATGAAGTGGTAGAAGGTGTACCTAGGAAAGAAAGATTGGTGATTGGGGCAAACTTCAATAGCCATGCAGGTGAAGGGAACAGAGGTGATGAGGAGGTGATGGGTAGGTATGGCCTTTAGGAGAGGAATGTGGAAGGACAGATGGGGGTAGATTTTGCTAAAATGATGGAAATGGCAGTGGCAAATACTTATTTTAAGAAGAAGGAGGGGCATAGGGTGATGTATTAAAGTGGAGGAAGGTGCACACAGGTGCACTATGTAGGAGATGCAACCTGAAGGAGATAATGGGAAAGAGTAGTGGAAGACAGGCTGAAAGAAGAGGTGACCATCTGTAAGCAACAGTATAGTTTCATGCTGAGGAAAAGCATGCATTATTTGCTTTGAGAATGTTGATGGAGAAGTATAGAGAATATTAGAAGCAGTTGCATAATGTGCTTGTGGATTTAGAGAAAACGTATGACAGGGTGACCGAGAGAGGAGTTGTGGTATTGTAGTATTGAGGAAGTCTGGTGGGTCAGAGTATGTGCGGGTGCTGCAGAACATGTATGAGGACAGTGTGACAGCAGTACAGTGTGCAGTACAAACGACAGACTGGTTTAAGGTGGAGGTTAGATTGCATCAAGGTTCGGCACCATGGACTATGATGTTTGCGGATGATATTGTTATTTGTGGTGAGAGTAGGAAGCAGGTTTAGAAGAGCCTGGAGAGGTGGAGGTACACGCTGGAGAGAAGGGGAATGAAAGTCAGTAGGAGTAAGAGTAAGAGAGGGCAGTGGAGTGGTGTGGTTGCAGGGAGAAGAGGTGGTAAATGGTGGATGAGTTTAAGTTCCCTGGGGTCAACAGTGCAAAGTAGAGTGTGTTAGAGAAGTAAAGAAAAGAGTGCAGGCAGGGTGGAGTGGGTGGAAAAGAGTGATAGCAATACCATATGTTGTATGGTTTAGAGACAGTGGCATTAAGTAAAAGACAGGAGGTGGAGCTGGAGGTAGCAGAACTGAAGATGTTGAGATATTTATTAGGAGTGACGAGGATGGACAGGAATGGACATGTAGGACGTTTTGGGGACAAAGTGAGAGAGGCCCGATTGAGATGGTTTGGACATGTGCAGAGGAGGGACATGAGTTATATTGGTAGGAGAATGCTGAGGATGAAACCACCAGGAAGGAGGAAAAGAGGAAGACCAAAAAGGAGGTTCATGGATGTGGTGAAGGAGGACATACAGGTAGTTGGTTTGAAAGAAGCAGATGTAGAGGACAGAGTAGGATGAAGATGAATGATCCACTGTGGTGACCCCTAATGGGAGCAGCCGAAAGAAGAAGAAGAAGAAGAAGAAGAAGAAGAAGAAGAAGAAGATATTATAAATATTAATTTATAAAAAATGGCCGTTGGCCAATTTAAGTGCAGTCAGTTTCTGGAAACAAAATGAGGTAACTAGAGCTTACAGTGTTTTAACGTTAAATTACAAGACAATTTTTTACAATGTAAAGTTTAACTATATTTTTTTTATATAAGTGCCATGTCCTTGCAGATAAGCATGGGTTATGTCTAAACATCTTCTGTATTTCTTGTCGTATGGAATTGTGTTAAGACACCATTAAGAATGAATATTAAGAATGCAAGTGGTCTGTGGTGTTCAAGATGGGTTGGTGGTGTTTATTCACATTTTTTTTAACTTTAGCTATATTTGTTTGTATGCTTCTATTTCAGATGATAAAACTGGTTTGATTTATTTTCACCACTTGCCAAAACAGTCACTTTTTTCCCCACTTAATTATTTTTTTCTATAGATGAACCAATTCCACCCCAGAGACAATTACCTTTTTTTACACACAATCTCCTCATTGTTTTATTTGTCACAGGGATTTGTAGAACCCACTACTGCTGCCGCATGTGTAATGTGTGGTTACCCCACTTGCAACGTGAGTGCAGATGATAACCTCAAATCTATGGTTGACAAATTTCTACTGGTATATGTATATTGCCCACCCTTCAGGCCAATAATTTGAACCTTATGAAAAAGTGTAACATCTTTTTCATGACCACAGGATATGTCGTCCTACATTAATATTTGAGAAATAAGAAGCTACACACTGCATTAGTTAAGATTACATAACTTGCAGCCAGCGTAAACATATTAATCGCTACAATCATTATCCTGGACTTTCTGACTGGGAAACCGGATATGGAACAGCATCTCCAGCACTACCATGCTGAGCACACGCTGAGTGTCTCTTCTTCCTAAGAAGGCTGAGCTTTTCTCACTCATTGGGTTCACCAGATTGCGCAACAGTTTTTTCCCTCAAGCCATCAGGCTCCTCAAAACACAGAACTAAACTGTACAAAACTCACACACACACTCAACTGTTTGTTACTGAAATGTACAACCTGAACTGTATTCAGCACCACCCATATTATGTAATAATCAAATTATACTGTTTACATGCTGTTTTGAACAAGAGTTTTGTGTTTATGTTTACAAATACACTCTTGAAATAGTTATCTTTTGCACATTGTACTGTATAACATTTTATACAGTAGGTTGACTGGTCGGTGCTATTATGTGTTATGTGTAACTTTTATCTGTCCCACACTGTCTTGTATTGTCTTTTGTCTTGCACTGTTTGCACTAGGTTGCACACGATGCAATTTATGTGGCTAGGACAACTTACTTAGTCCTTATTTCTGTTTTCTGTTATGTAGCTCTATGTTGTATGATGTAACTCTATGTTGTTTTTATGTAGCCAGGGTTCTGGAGAAATGTTGTCTCATTTTACTGTATACTGCATCAGCTTTATATTGTTGAAATGACAATAAAAGTTTCTTGACTTGACTTAACTTGACTTGATGTGTCAGAGCAACTCCAAAATCGGCAGGTCTTGTGGGGTAACAAAATTATTTTAAGTAGGGACAACCAGTGAACTGGCTACAAGGTCATGGACACCCAAGGCTGACTGCTATCTGGTTTTATCCCACAGAACAACTACTGTAGCACAAATTGCTATCAAAGATCATGCTTTTTATGAAAAGGTGTCAGAACACAAAAGTACATTACAGATGCTGTGTATGGATTGTGTGCACTGTTAATGCTATTGCAACTGCAATATTGTGACTTAATGGACCAGCTACACCACAATGAATATTAGATTTTAAACACCCATATAACTCTTTTTCACGTTCAGAGGAAAGTGAAACATTATTCATGATATTTATATATTAACTTGATTGAGGTCCTCAATGCATTTTATTAAATTGAAAGTTGTCATGGTTCCCCTATATTTCTAATTATAAATAGCTTTCCAGAAGAAATAGCGCACATGATAAAAACAACTAAACATTAGTGTATATCAATTATGACACATAATAAACACCATTATTATTAAAAACTGTAAATAAACAGACAGTTTTCATTCAGAATACTTTAAAGGGAAGTCACTTCTGAAGAATGTTGTAAAATTGTAAATATACAGACAAAAAGCTAAAAAAACTTTTTTAAAGCCAGACATACTTCCAAATCAACACAGAAATGTGTACAGAAACTCAAAATCAATACTGAAATCTGGAACTGAAAAAGTTCACCAACAATAATATGCATAAAATTTACAATATTTATACATTTACATAAAAATTATAACATAAAAGATCTTTACAGAGGTTTTACTAATGGAAACAGGGTTCTTGCTTCTTACAGTGCACTGCGTGTGTATGTGTCAGTCAGAGACGAGGTAGACTCGTAGTGTCACACGTTAATCAGCTCATTGAATCCAAACACCTGCAAAGGTTTCCTGAGCTTTTAAATGGTGTCTCAGTCTGGTTCAGGTTATACAATCATGAGAAAAGACTGCTGTCTTGACAGTTGTCCAGAAGATGGAGGGTAAAACCCAAAAGGTCATCGTTAAAAAAGCTGCTGTTCACAGAGTGCTATTTCCAAGCACATTAATAGAAAGTTGGATGGAAGGAAAAAATGTGGTAAAAAAAGGTGAAACGAAGCCCATTCAAGAATTTGGGAAGATTCACAAGTGGAGTGGGCTGCAGCTGGAGTCAGTGCTTCAAAAGCCACCACACACAGACGTATCCATGGGCTACAACTGATGCATTCCTTATGTCAAGGCACTTCTGAACCAGAGACGTCAGAGGTCTCTTTCCTGGGCAAAGGACAAAAAGGACTGAACTGTTGCTCAGTGTGTCAAAGTCGTCTTTTCAGATAAATGGAAAGAAAATTTTGGAAATCAAAGTCCCAGAGTCTGGAAGAAGAGAGGTTGCTTGAGGTCCAGTGTAAAGTTTGCAGTCAGTGGTGGTTTGGGGAGTTGTGTCATCTGCTGATGTTGGTCCATTATGTTTTATCAAGTTCAAGGTCAGCACAGCCGTTTACCAGGATGTTTTAGAGCACTTTATGCTTCCCTCTGCTGACCAGCTGAATGAAGTTGCAGATTTAAAATGAACATGATGATGGTGTGCTTTACTGGCCAGCAAACTCACCAGACCTGAATCCTATAGAGAATCTATGGGGTACTGTCAAGAGGAAAATGAGAAACAAGAGACCAACAAATGCAAATGAGCTGAGGGCCACTGTCAAAGAAACCTGGGCTTCTACACCACCGCTGCAGTGCCACAGACTGATCACCTCCAAGCCACGCCAAATTGAGGCAGTTATTAAAGCAAAAGGAGCCCCTACCAAGTATTGAGTACTCGTACAGTAAATGAACATACTTTCCAAAAGGCCAACAATTCACTAAAAATGATTTTTTTATTGGTCTTATGAAGTATGTTTTATTTTTTTGAGATTGTGAATTGGTGGGTTTTTGTTAAATTTGAGCCAAATCAAAATTAAAAGAAATAAACAATTAAAATATATCAGTCTGTGTGTGATCTATATAAGGAGTTTCACTTTTTGTATTGAATTACTAAAGTAAATCAACTTTTAATGATATTCTAATTTATTGAGATGCCCCTTCTCTCTTCAAGCAGGCGAGCTTGAATCTATTATTTGGGTTTACAAACAATTACTTTAGAGGAAAATATTAAAGTGTAAATTGTAAATCAGTCACTGGTCACTGGGGGTCACAATTTTCTCTGCAGGGGGTTGAAATTTCCTACAATGTAATACCTTAGTCAAACTTTTTCCAGGTGATGTGATGATTTCTTGTTTTTGTGTTTAGGAGATAAAAAGAACAATGTAAAGCAGAGATCAGATAAGGAAGTAAAGTCCAGCAATCTGTAAAAATAACAAAAATCACTTGAAGTTCACCAGAAACAGTGATGGGAGAAGATAAAGAGATGCAGATAAAAAGAGATGTGGTGCAAAATAGAGAATTCTGAATGTTGATAATCCAAAGTGTAATTTGATCATTTAATAATTTGAGGTATACGTTATTACTTCTTTTTGTACTGTACTTCTATAGTGATTTTTTGTCAATAAATAGTAAGTAATAGCACAGTTTAGATTTTTCCCATAACAGTAGTAATAGGAAAATGAAAATAGCATTTGATGGATTTGAAAAATATTTAGCAAATAGCAGAAGAATTGACTTGTAGACAGGTACACTGAACCATTAGAAGTAATTTTTTTAAAACAGCAGTTTTATGTTAGCACTGGTGCTTCATAGGATTATTAATCTGATTTATTTTTAAATGATAAACAAACAAACAATTAACATAACTTTTTTTTTTAGCATTTTTCTGCATGAATACTTTGCCCCTTTTTATCATACAAGATTAAATCAGGCATCACTCGAGAGTGGGTATAGATACAAAGACATATAAGTTACACAGTAGCCCCTTCAAAGAATTGTCATATGACTGCTTCATCCTCAATTATTTCACTGAGTACATGTTGATGAATTTAATTTTCTTTTTTAATAAAATTACTTCTTTAGTTATTTAAATTTCAATAATTTCAAATCTTTCCTTCCTTCATACATGGCAATAGTCATGAAGTCAAATGCACAAATGAGACTGCCCTAAATAGAGTCACAATAATTAATTGCTGCAACATCACTGATGTAATTGTATTGCTAATACATCACACTTTTGATAAGATCAGATGTTGAGGGAGAGCTTTGAAGTGTACTAGTTCATGAGGATTTTAAAGTCACAAAAACTAGTCAGCCTCATCTGATCCTAGATTTGTTTTGCTTTTTTTTCTAGGAAATCTGTGCTTGTTACACACAACTAATGACAACTGATTTAATAAAAAAAACAAATTTTAGAATGCCAAGGTTCAAGAGCCCAACTTAAATCCAACAACACCAAAAATCTCAATAAAAACTTTTGTACACATGACAGAAATAAAGTCATACTGCTTAGTAATAAGCAAAGCTGGAAATGAGATTTAATGTTTTATTTTCAGTTGATTACATCTTTCGCTTTGGCTGAAAGTTGTGTTTCTCTGCTCTTGTTTCTCTTTCCTTCAGTGTTTCTGCTTGTTCACAGATGTTCATCACTAATGCTAAATCCCCATTTAATAACTTCATTATTACATTAACTTCATTAGTCCGTCAGTGTTACTTCAACACTCTGTAGTGTGGACATATAAGTGCTATTTTAAAATGTAGGATTTTGCTGGGGGACTAAAGAGGTTAAAAGTGTGAAAAAGCCAGCAGAACCTAGAATCAAATGATGCTGGGCCTGTGTTTGTGATTTTAAAGAGAATACAGTTTGTTACTACTACTATTAATAAGAAATACTATTCACATCACAGACACTAAAAAAAAAAAGTGTAATCAAAGCAACTGCTAATCTTCAATTCAATTCAATTAATTTTTATTTGTATAGCGCTTTTAACAATGAACATTGTCTCAGAGCAGCTTTACACAGATAATGTGGTGATTAAAAGTGAATATGTTCTTTATAAGTGCAAGTTTGTCCCTGATGAGCAAGCCGGTGGCGACTGTGGCAAGGAAAAACTCCCCGAGATGGCATAAGAAAGAAACCTTGAGAGGAACCAGACTCAAGAGGAAACCCACCCTCATCTGGGTTTCATCCATTTGTAGCAGATATACGATGTTGCGGGGTACAGTGATGATGATCAGAAGCAAAAAGTAGTCCTGAGTCAGTGTAGCAGACTGTTGACATTAACTACAGTCCAATCCCTCCTCAAAGCGCCCGTTCTTACTCCGGAATGTCATAGAACCACCCAAGGTGTTGATGAGAAACCGTCCCAAGCTGCACAGAGTGGCCTCCATTCGAAGAGAACACTATCCAGAGGCACGCCTGGACAAAGTGCGAAAATCCACGGAGGTGAGAGGGGCAGGAACAGTGGTCACTGGAACCTCTGGAGCATGTTTAACTCGACAGAGAGAGAGAGAGAGAGAGAGAGAGAGAGAGAGAGAGAGAGAGAGAAAGAAAGAAAGAGAGAGAGAGAGAGAGAGAGAGAGAGAGAGAGAGAGAGAGAGAGAGAGAGAGAGAGAGAGAATAGGGGTGACAGGAAGAGAAGGATATGGATTATTATGTGTCTTTATTGTTGTATGAAAGTTAATATCACTGTGCATTTTGGACTCCCGCAAGACTCGCTATGGCAGCATAGCTAAAAGGGAGAATCAGATGGTAACACAGACATGAGGGATCTCTGAGATAAGAGACGACCCACCACACCACCGTCACCAAACCTGAGTGAACGTGTGAGAGTGAGGGGACGACAGCATACAAATCTATAACCAAACACTCTATATCCATATTCCCTTTCAGATCTGAGCCTTTACCTAAGAAAACAATCTACTGATGAAAGGCTTGACTAAATAAATATGCTTTCAACCTCGACTTGAACACTGAGACTGTGTCTGAGTCCCAAACACTGGTTGGAAGGCTGTTCCATAACTGTGGGGCTTTAGAAGAGAAAGATCTGCCCCCTGCTGTAGTCGTCATTATTTGAGGAACCAACAGATAGCCAGCACCTTTTGATCTAAGTAGGCGTGGAGGATCATACTGGTACAGAAGTTTACTAAGATACTGCGGTGCGAGACCGTTAAGTGCTTTATACGTCAGTAGTAGTATTTTATAATCAATGCGAGATTTAATTGGGAGCAGTGTAGACTGATTAAAACAGGGGTGATGTGATCATATTTCCTAGATCTAGTGAGGACTCTTGCTGCTGCATTCTGAACTAACTGAAGCTTATTTATGCACTTACTCGCACACCCAGACAGTAAAGCGTTACAGTAGTCTAATCTAGATTTAACAAAAACATGAACTAGTTTTTCTGCATCCTGTAACGACATCATATTTCTAATTTTAGCAATATTTCTAAGGTGAAAGAAGGCGATCCCTGTAATATTATTCATGTGAGCCTCAAAGGAAAGACTAGGGTCAATAATAACACCAAGATCTTTGACTGCTGTACATGCTGAAACAGAAACACCATCCAATCTTCCAAATGACGTGGTCAAACAAAATACTTTCAATAAAAATATTATGGTGATGTTCATTTAAAGTTACCATAATGGTGATCAGTGTTTGCTGCAGTTGCTGCACCAAACAACACCAAAATAAAAGCAAAAAAATAAAATTTTAAAAATATTCAGTTTTAAATTATTCATGCTATAATGCATGCTGGAAGTTTTTTATTTTTACTATTCTGGCACCCAACATGCATTGCGGCATGAAACGTTTCTTAATAATCACCATTGTTAAGATTCATGTGCTGATTTTGTGTGTGTGTGTGTGTGAGTGTGAGTGAGAGAAGTATTTGTGTAAAGTATTTGCACATTTTAAATTGACTACAAACTACTGCTACTTACTTACAAAACACAAAATGGTTTAGATTCCAATTATATATCTAGTGTTCTAACACACTACAATCCGTCACGCTCCCTGAGATCTCAAAACTCTGGACTTCTAGTAGTTCTAAAATAGAAAAGTCTACTAAAGGCGGTAGATCATTCTCAAATTTAGCTCCTAAATTTTGGAATAGTTTTCCTGACAGTGTTCGGGGCTCAGACACACTCACCCAGTTTAAGTGCAGATTAAAAACGAATCTTTTTAGCAAAGCCTACACATAACACACATCACATCATAACCTTGTGCTCCAGTACATCTGATCAAATGCACAAATATCAACTTGTGCTGTTAATATCATGAACAGCAGCTACGCTAATTTCTCTCCACTGCTTCTCTTTCTCTCCCCATCCCGAGGCATCCTGAGGTTGCTCCAGCCCCAGTCACATCGCACCTTATGAAGATTGTGGACCTTTAGAGAAGTAGATGGCGACCCATTTTAAAGAGAATATTCTTTGTTACTACTACTATTAGTAAGAAATACCATTCACATCACAGACACTACACAAATCAATTACCTCAAAAGAATCATAAGCCCAACACAGTCAAAAGGTTTGACCTATGGTAAATAAACACACAACCAAATCAAGTCAATAAGCTTTTATTGTCGTTTCGACCATATATAGCTGACACAATACACAGTGAAATGAAACAACTTTCCTTAAGAACTCTGCCGCCACATTAAGCTACATAAAGCTACACAACAGAACACAGAGATAAGTAGTAACAAAGAGCTAATGACTAAAATTAAGACATCAACAATCACCATATGGATCTCAAAATTTGTGACAATCTAAAAATAAATCAACAGCACAAAACAGTCTATTGAAAAGTCACAACAAACCAAACAACACCAAAACAAAAGCAAATAAAGAAAATAGCAAGAACATTCGGCTGCTTAATTTCTTCATGCTGCAATGCATGCTGGCAGTTTTGTACTACACAAGCACCCAGCAGGCATTGCGGAATGAACTTTTTCTGTTGTTGTTGATAGTCACCATTGTTGAGTTTCATGCACTGAATCTTGTGTCTAAATGGTGTAGCTCAAAAGGTTTTATGTGTAAAATCTGTTATTATAGTTTGTTAGCTTATATTGGATAATTGAATTTGTTCAGAGTCATCTGTAACAATCTTTAAATACTTTATCAACAACAGTTGACTTATTAAATACTTTATAAAAATTTCTTTTTTTTTTTTTTTTAAGCTTTTTCTGTTGTTGTTCTTGCTAAACAAAGTTGTAAATAAAACAACATGTTTTAAAGACCAAAGTGTCAAAAGTATAATTAAAGCAATTGCTGATCTTCCAAATAATGTGGTCAAAGAAAATATTTTCAATAAAACACCACGCAAAACAGGATTACCAGCTTTACTTCTTACTAACTAGTGTGACTTTATTTCTGCCATATGTGTACAAAAGCTCTAATTAAAATTTAGGTGGTGTACTTTTATTTAAAGTCACCCTAATGGTGATCGGTGTTTGCTGCAGTAGGGCTCTTGAACCTTGACATTTTAAAGCTAGTTGTTCTTTAGTTGCTTGAATTAGTTGTGTTAATTATATGCAGCTTTTATAGTAAGAAAACTCAAAGGAAACTTGGATCAGGTGTGGAGGATTGTGTGTTTGTAATGTCAAATTACTCATAAGCTTGTCCAGTTCACAGATATCACTTTTTATTCTTTTGTTGAAAGTGTGATATATGAATCATTTGCTTAAGTTGTACTACTTATATTTAAGCCTTCAACTGTGAAATAGTTGAACACAGATGTACAAATAAAAGCTTTGAGCTATGGCAAAGTACAAACACACACAAACATCAACAAAATTAAGTTATTCATGCTGCAATGCATGCTGCATGCTTACTATTCTGGCACCCAACATGCATTGCAGCATGAAACTTTTGTTAATAGTCACCATAGTTAAAATTCATGTGCTGATTCTTGATGTGTGTGTGTGTTAGCTAAATCTGTAGCTCTAAAGAATTTGCACATTTTGAATTGACTACAAACTACTGCTACTTACTTACAAAACACTAAAAGGTTTAGCTCCCAATTATCTATCCAGTCTTCTAACCTGCAACAATCCATCATGCTCGCTGAGATCTCAAAACTCCGGACTTCTAGTAGTTCCTAGAATAGCAAACCCCACTAAAAGTGGTAGATCATTCTCATATTTAGCTCCCGACCTTTGGAATAGTCTTCCTAACAGTGTTCGGGGCTCAGACACACTCTCCCAGTTTAAGTGCAGAATAAAAACTTATATTTTTAGCAAAGCCTACACATAACACACATCAGATCATATCCTTGTGCTCCAGTACATCTGATCAAATGCACATTACCAACTTGTGATGTTATCATAAACAGCAGCTACGCTAATTCCTCTCCACTGCTTCTCTTTCTCTACCTATCCCAGAGGAATCCTGAGGTTGCCTCGGGATAGGCAACCTTAAGATGACTGTATAATCACTGTATAAGACTGTAGAAAGGACATTGCTCATAATCTTACATTTCAGTGCTCATGTTAGTTCTCAATCTCCAGTGTTCTGTATTGTTTAAAGATTTATAATCACACTCTTGATGTAACCCAAATGAGGATGGGTTCCCCTTTTAAGTCTGGTTTCTATCAAGGTTTCTTCCTCATAACATCTAAGGCCACAGTCATGCCACAGTCGTCACGGCTGCTCATCAGGGATAAATGCAAACCATTTACCTTAACTCTTAAATTCTGCAAAGCTGCTTTAAGACAATGTTTGTTGTAAAAACGCTATAGAAATAAACTTGACCTCTGGCCAGGGAACCAACCCCAGCCACTCTAAGTGTCGGTCCCAAGCCCGGATAAATGGGGAGGATTGCGTTAGGAAGGGCATGTGCCAAATCAAACGTGCGAATGATCCGCTGTGGCAACCCCCGATGGGAGAAGCCGAAAGAAAGTATATTACTATCAACTATAAAATAAATTAAGAATTACTCTAAAAATCACAAGTCCAATTTTGAGACCAGTAAACATAGTAACATATACAAATTAAATATCCATCAATAGTTAAGTAAAATCTATTCCCAACACTTTTTCTTGTCTTTTCTATGCATAACAAATGTGTTTACAAGCACAGTACCACCAGGTAAAGAATAACTAGCGTTAAAGAGTCAAGGGTCATGAGCCTAACTAAAGCAACCACTGATCTCCAAAATGGTGAGGTCACAAAACATTTTCAACATAAACCTCTGGTAAATATCAAAAAATGTTTTGCAGATATATAAAATCAATAAAGTCAAATTGTAATAACTGAAGATGGTAATGCTGTTTTTGGAGTTGTTTTATCATCCTCTCTGTTAATTCAGGCCGTGATTATAAGTCAGTTGTAGTATTTTTTCTTGTTCTTTTCTTCAATGATTCTGCTTGTTAACAGCAGTTCACTCATTTTTTATTTACTCTGTTAAGTGGACTATACTAGTAAACTAATGTAGGGAATAGTGAATGAAGGTGTAGAATTTCAGACTCAGTCTATGAGTGCCAACTCTGAACACTGTATAATGTATATGTCCAAAGATAGACATAAAGTCAAATACACAATAGACTGCCCCAAAGAGAAGCACCAAAATATCTTTGGTTGTTTAAATCACACAAAACACCCCAACAAATGACACTTACTGAATGATTCAGGAAGGTCAGAGTCATTGTTAGGCAGTAATTTACTGTTAATTTTATATTTCTTTACCATTATCTACTTTAAAGCATTTTAGTGTAAAATACCACAAAATCAAAACTCAAATTACTTATTTGCAGAAATTTGCAGAATCACAGAATTTCTGTCATGTGTGTATAAAAGCTTGGCGTTATGCTACATTTGAAGTCACCATAATTGTGATCAGTGTTACTGCAGTTAGGCTCTTGAACCTCGACATATTAAAACTAGTTGTGAGCGTAAAGAGTTCCTGTGAAAAGTTATATTTACTAAATCCAGCTTCTGTAACAATAAAATCTGCCATCAATTGGGTCAGATGCAATTGGTTATGTGTTTCTGAAAAATTCTATCATGAACTTGTCCATCTCACTAATCTCACATACTATAAAAAATTTGATTAAAATTATATTTATTACTAATACAGTTGACTTGCACTACTAACATTTAACAATAAAATTTACAAATCAAAGCTATGAGTTATGACAAAATTCAAACACACAGACATCAACAGTCAATGTATGAGTTTCAACATTGGTGACAAAAATGGAAACCAGAAACCAGATAAACTCGGAACATCACAAAAAAGTATACTGAAAAATCCCAACAAACCAAACAACACCAAAACAAAAGCAAATAAAGAAAATAGTTAGAATGTTCAGCTGCATAATTTATTAATGCTCTAATGAATTCTGGGAGTTTTGTACTTTTCTGGCACCCAGCATGCATTGCAGCTTAAACATTTGTTAAGTTTCATGTGTTGATTCTTAATAACTGAACGGTTTTTCATTTTGAGGTAAAATAAAATCAAAGCTATCCCAACAATTAGAATTTACCAAATTATTTAGAAGCCATTGTTGGTGTATCAATCGTGATAATGCTGCTTGTCTTCTGGGCTGAATCTTCATTTGTACCAATGATTAAGGAAATCATACTCTGTAATATAGAATGTCTTCCATGAATGAGGAAAGACTTCTACAAGATGCACACATTAATAGAGCAGTTATTACCTGGGATTGGGTATAGTCTTTTACAAAGATTTGACATGTAACTGTTTCACTCCCAAGTTGTTCAATAACTACATGTGGATGAATTGATTTTTTTTTTTTTTGTAGTTTTATTTACTTCTCTATAAAAAGATTTGTTTTATACACTTTACATTTTGCATATTCATATTCACTGTATGCTACTTGTTTTCTGAGCTGAATCTTCACCTGCAGAAATTACTAATAAAATTATACTAGTTAATGTAAAGTGTAAAGATAAAAAGTTGACCAAAGGTACCATGGTTTCCTTTCTTCCTTACTACATGAAAATAGTCACAGATAGACATAAAGTCATTACACAAATGAGACCCAAAGAGAAGCACTTATGAATATACCAAAAATCCTATTTGAGGTAATCTAATTGAGCTTTCTAGTGACAGTATTGGGTGTCAAGTAGTTCATTGAGTACATGTGGATAAATTAAAACGTTTTTTACAATTACAAATATATATATATATATATATATATATATATATATATATATATATATATATATATATATATATATAACAGTGCTAAATTTGTTAGCACTTACAAATACAGTAAATGTGCTACAGAGTAACATTCAGAGATAGAGTGCAGTTCTCAGTAAAGTCAAGGACATAGATGAGACACAATTAGATTACTTCAAATAGAATTACTGATTTTTATACCATTAATAAGTGCTATTCTTTGGGGCAGTCTCATCTGTCCTTGACTTTACTGAGTACTGAATATTGAATTTTGCTGAATGTTCTTACTATTTTCTTTATTTGCTTTTATTTTGGTGGTGTTTGGTTTGTTGTGACTTTTCAGTAGACTTTTTAATAAAGTTCAGAGTTGATCAAGTTTTTGTTTTCCATTTTTGTCATCAAAGTTGAGACTCATACATTGTTGATGTTTGTGTGTGCATGTACTTTGCCATAGTTTTCATTTGTACATGTGTGTTGGACTATTTAACAGTTAAAGGCTTAAGTATCAGCTGTACAACTTAACTGTACTAGTAATATATCACACTTTTAACAAAAGATTAAATATTGACCAATATCAGTGAACTGGACAAGCTTACGAGAGATTTGATATCACAAACAAATAACCAACTGCATCTGATTCTAGTTTCCTTAGATTTTTATGGTTATAAAACCAGCACCTAATAAACACAACTGATATCAACCAAAGAGCCACTAGCTTTAAAATGTTATGGTTCAAGAGCCCAACTGTAGCAAACACTGATCACCATTATGGTGACTTTAAATGAAGGTTCAACACGTAAACCTCAATTAGAGCTTTTGTACACATATGACAGAAATAAAGATAAAGTGGTAGTAGAGCAAACCTTAAACATTTTGGAGTGCAGCAGTTGCTTTTGTAATGCTTTTGACACTGGAGTCTTTAATATACGTTTAACTGTGTTTGTCAAGTACAGTGGTTATAAAAAGAATGTGCAAAAGGAATTTAAGTTAAGTACATAATGAGTCAACTGTTAACCCAGCCATTAGGGAGGCACAAGCCAGTGCACTCTTAGTGCCAGTCCCAAACCCGGGTAAATGGGGAGGGTTGCGTTGGGAAGGGCATCCAATGTAAAACGTGCCAAATCGAATATGTGGATCACAAATAAGTATTTCATACCGGATCGGTCAAGGCCCGGGTTACCAACGACTGCCACAGGTATCGTTGCCCAACAAGGTACCGGTGGAAATTGGGCTACTGTTGGCCGAAGGAGAAGGAGAGGAGGAAGACGTCTACAGAGATGGCAGAGAAAGGAGAAGTGGAGGAGAGTGGAGGCTTGGGTTGGTACTTTAAATGTTGGTACTATGACTGGTAAAGGGAGAGAGGTAGCTGATATGATGGAGAGGAGAACGATAGATATGTTGTGTGTTCAGGAGACCAAGTGGAAAGGGAGTAAGGCCAGGAACATTGGAGGTGGGTTTAAACTGTTCTATCATGGTGTGGATGGAAAGAGAAATGGTGTAGGGGTGATTCTAAAGGAAAAGTACAGTAAGAATGTAGTGGAGGTGAAGAGAGTTTCTGATAGGGTGATGAACGTGAAGCTGGAAGTTGAAGGGATGATGATAAATGTCATCAGTGCCTATGCTCCACAAGTGGGTTGTGAGATGGAGGAGAAGGAAAGATTCTGGAGTGAATTAGATGAAGTGGTAGATGGTGTACCTAGAAAAGAACGATTGGTGATTGGGGCAGACTTTAATGGGCATGTAGGTGAAGGGAACAGAGATGATGAGGAGGTGATGGGTAGGTATGGTTTTAAGGAGAGGAATGTGGAAGGGCAGATGGTGGTAGATTTTGCTAAAAGGATGGAAATAGCAGTGGTGAATATGTATTTTAAGAAGAAGAAGGATCATAGGTTGATGTATAAGAGTGGAGGAAGGTGCACACAGGTGGACTATGTTCTATGTAGGAGATGCAACCTGAAGGAGATTGGAGACTGTAAGGTGTTGGCGGGAGACAGTGTAGCTAGACAGCATCGGATGGTGGTCTGTAGGATGGTTTTGGAGGTGAAGAAGAAGAGGAGGAGAGTGAGGACTGAGAGAAGAATAAGATGGTGGAAACTGAAAGAGGAAGAGTGTAGTGTGAGGTTCAGGGAAGAGGTCAGAGGGAGTATTTTGAGCAGCTAATGAATGAGGAAAATGAAAGAGAGAGAGAAGGTTGGGTGGTGTGGAGTTGGTGAAGAAGGAAGTGGATAGGATTAGTAAGGAGGAAGTGAGAGCAGCGATTAAGAGGATGAAGAGTGGAAAGTCGGTTGGACCAGATGACATACTGGTAGAAGCATGGAGATGTTTAGGAGAAATGGCAGTGGAGTTTTTAACAAGATTGTTTAACAAGATTCTGGAAGGTGAGAGGATGCCTGAGGAATGGCGAAGGAGTGTGCTGGTACCGATCTTTAAGAACAAGGCAGATGTGCAGACCTGCAGTAACTACAGTGGAATGAAGTTGATCAATCACACCATGAAGTTATGGGAAAGAGTAGTGGAAGCCAGGCTGAGAGAAGAGGTGACCATCTGTGAGCAGCAGTATGGTTTCATGCCGAGGAACAGCACCATGGATGCCTTATTTGCTTTGAGAATGTTGATGGAGAAGTATAGAGAAGGACAGAAGGAATTGCATTGTGTATTTATGGATTTAGAGAAAGCGTACGACAGGGTGCCGAGAGAGGAGTTGTGGTATTGTATAAGAAGTCAGCTGTGTCAGAGAAGTATGTGAGGGTGGTGCAGGACATGTATGAGGACAGTGTGACAGCAGTGAAGTGTGCAGTAGGAACAAAAGACTGGTTCAAGGTGAAGGTCGGACTGCATCAAGGATCGGTCCTGAGCCCTTTCCTGTTTGCAGTGGTGATGGACAGGTTGACGGACGAGGTCAGACAGGAGTCTCCCTGGACGATGATGTTTGCGGATGATATTGTGATTTGTGGTGAAAGTAGTGAGCAGGTTGAGAAGAGTTCAGAAATAAGTTTATTAGAGGGACAGCCCATGTAGGATGTTTTTGTGACAAGGTAAGGGAAGCAAGATTGAGATGGTTTGGACATGTGCAGAGGAGGGACATGAGTTATATTGGTAGAAAGATGCTGAGAATGGAACCACCAGGAAGGAGAAAAAGAGGAAGACCAAGGAGGAGGTTCATAGATGTGGTGAGGGAAGGCATGCAGGTAGTTACTGTAAAAAAGGTAGATGTAGAAGACAGAGTGGTATGGAGATGGAGGATCCGCTGTGGCAAAGAAAAAGACATAATGAGTCAACTCTTGTTGGTAAAGTAGTTACAAAAGTCAACTTTAGAATCATTTATGACTTGAAAAATAATTTCAAAATTATTACACTTGTCCAATGCAAGCTGACAAAACATTTAGACACAAGAATCAGCAAATGAAACTCAAAAATGGTTACTTTTACCAAAAGAAAACATTCATGCCGCAATGCATTTTGGGTGTATGCGTAGTACAAAACTGCCAGCATGCAATGCAGCATGAAGAAATTATGCAGCCAAAATTTTTTGCTATTTTCTTTATTTGCTTATATGTTGCTGTTTTTTTGGTTTGTTGTGACTTTTCATTAGACTGTATGTGAAGTTCCAGGTTGATTTTTTTTTTTTTTCCGATTGTCACCAATGTTGAGATCCATATGCTGATTGTTAATGTCTGTGTGTTTATTTATTTTTTTTTTAACCATAGTTTAAAGCTTTTATTTGTTTGTGATACACTAATAACTTTCAATTTAATTAATTTTTATTTGTATAGTTCTTTAACCAATGAACATTGTCTCAAAGCAGCTTTACACAGATAATGTGGTGATTAAAAGTGAATATGTTCTTTATAAGTAAGTTTTTCTCTGATGAGCAAGCCGGTGGCGACTGTGGCAAGGAAAAACTCCCCAAGATGGCATAAGGAAGAAACATTGAGAGGAACCAGACTCAAGAGGAATCCCGTCCACATCTGTCCATGTAAATGTCTATTTATTGCAGATATACGATGTTGCGGGGTACAGTGATGATGATCAGAATTGGATGGACAGAATTAGAAATTAATTTATTAGAGGAACAGCGCATGTAGGATGTTTTGGAGACAAGGTGAGGGAGGCGAGATTGAGATGGTTTGGACATGTGCAGAGGAGGAACATGGGGTATATTGGTAGAAGAATGCTGAGGATGGAGCCACCGGAAGGGAGGAAAAGAGGAAGGCCAAGGAGGAAGTTTATGGATGTGGTGAGGGAAGACATGAAGGTAGTTGGTTTGAAAGAGGCAGATGTAGAGGACAGGGGGGGTATGGAGACGGATGATCCGCTGTGGCGACCCCTAATGGGAGAAGATTGGTTCCTTGGATTTGCCATTTATTAATACGTGTTTTGAAGATAATGGACTATTCTTTTCCAGAGTGCACCTCGTGTCACACCCTGCCTACCGGAGGATCCATTAATATTTACCAACACAGACTTGGAGGTGAAACTGTTGTTCTAACTCCGGCGATCACTCTATCTTGGCTTTGGCTTTTCATGCTTTAATACTTTCAGGCAGTGATCCCCAACCCCCGAACGGCACCGGTCCGTGAGTCAATTAGTACCGGGCCGCACAGAAAGAATGCATAACTTACATTATTATCATTTAATTCATATCTGATTCTGAACGATGTTTTATTTAGGAAAATGACCGGATTTTCTTCGCCACATCTGTCTATGACTCACTCTTGATGCATGTCATGATGCCTGGTCACGTGTCTTACCTCCATCCTCTACCTTCTTAAAGGGGCTGCTCCGGCCGCTAACACACAATACATTACCGCTAAATTCAAACCCCCAAGCGAGCAAAATGAACGAAAAACAACACATCGGATTCACGTTTTTTTATTATTATGTTTATAAAATACCAGTTTTTATGACGGTCGTATCATTTTATTTTGTTGTATTCATCCGCCACACCTTAAAGACCGGTCCGTGAAAATATTGTCCGACATTAAACCGGTCCGTGCCGCAAAAAAGTCTGGGGACCACTGGTTTAAGGTACGTTATCGTTTTTGCTTCTTAACAAACACGTAGATTTCACCAATTTTTTTTATAGCGCCTTTATTCAATTGAATTTCTTTTGAGTTTCAGATAGTTTAGCAAAAAAAATTATTTACTCACTCTCAAGCGGTTTCAAACTTTTATGGTTTCTGTTTTTTGTTGTTGAACACAAGAGAAGATATTTTGAAGACTGTTGAAAACCTGTAGCCATTAATATCCACAGTAAAAAAACATCTTTAAAATGTTTTCTTTTGTGTTCAACACGTATAAAGGTTTGGAACAAGTGGACAGTAAGTAAATGATGTTTAACATGTCCTTCGTGTACTTCACATCAATATTCCATCATCAGTAATCATTACATTTCCTGTCTTCTGATTAAACGAAATAGGTGCCTAGTGGATGGTTATGACACACCCCTAAAACATGATTTGCCCCAAGCAACTAATCTCCTAATGAGCTACAACCAACAAAGACAAAACCAGAACACTTTTAAGGAGGTTGCAATGTCTCAAAGCATACAATGTTTTTGAGAGTACAGAAGTTAATAATTTAAGTCCACAGCGGTTTCCAGTTGAAGACATAAGGTCTTTATCTTTCCTGAAAAGTGATCTTTGATAGTGTTCAGAAACGAGATGAAACGTAATATGTAACTGTCAGGTATGCATAGTTACCTAGTGTTATTACTTACAAGTAATTACTGTTACAATTAAATGGTGTGTGTGATCAATCAAATACATAACAACATCTAACAACAGAACTAAAGAACAAATACGATTTGAATTGATCTCATTTGGTTTTGCTATTATCAGTTTTAAAGCATGTTTTAATGTTTAAGCATTCTTTCACTTTTCATTTTAAATATTTCAGGTACTTAAACTTGGATTACTGGGTGAAGTGAACCTGAAGGACAATGTTGGGTGAATTATGAGGCATGCATTAAAAAAACGACTTGGCTAAAAGGCTGAACTGGAGAGGTATAAATGGGGAAAACACCAGTGTTTTGGAGCTTAAGAACATTTTGATAGCAAGTCATTCCTTCTGGATTTTTTTGTAAATATACATGCTTTATGTCTCCATGTATTCATTGTGTTCATTTTTATTTACATATATGTTTTAACTCTATATTTGTTTGCTCTTATTCTAGAGGCTACAAGATGAAATCCTGTTTGTGCACAGACCAGTAGCGGTAGAAAAAGCTATTAATCTGTGGTTTCATCTGGCTGAAGAGTGACAGAAAAAGAACCCTGTTACAAGATGTTAATGCAAATCAAACACATTTTTTTGCACATCACATTTTTCATTTGTATTTTATAACTAGCTTATGTTCCTTTGTTTCTGTATTTATGCATGACACATTTACATTTTTATCGCACTTTTGCTTTATTGTGTAATAAATTAATTTATCGTCTTTTTGTTATCGTATTGTGGCCATTTATTTGTTGCTTATGTTTTGACTTATATTATTGGTCCCCCTTTTCCCCCCCTGTTTTCTGGCAATTCTTTTCCTCTCTCCATAAATAAAACCACATACATTGCATTTGCATAGTTTTATTCTTTTATTATACCTTGCACAATATATGATTATAATTTAAGGTTAATTTCTGGTACTTGTCTGGTGCCTCTGGACAAGTTGTGGCTAAATTCTGGGGTAAAGGTGTCAGTTTGGCTCTTGTCTGGTTGACATTTGCGGATTCTGGCACTGTTGTGGACCAATAAGGACTGACTTGTGTCATTGTGAAGTTGTGGCTGAGTTTTGATCTGCTTCCGGCATTGGTCTGGTTGACAAATCTCTCAGCAAACAGCATTAGGGCTAATCTTGGGCTGTAATTCCATGCTGTATGTGGGCCAAACTCAGTGCAGAAACTCAGGCAGATCCGGCCCTGAAACAATTTGCTTTCTGGGTTGTCATGTGACCAGAGTGACACGTACTGCGTACTATGATGTAATAGTGGAACATGCCAATAATATAGTATTTCATAATTGAATTATCGCATTTCCTGCTTTTTATTGTTTTATTAACATCTATCTATTCGAGTAGCAGCAAAAAGCTGGAGAGGCAGCAACTAGCTTGTAATTATAACTGGTAAGTAAATTCATAGACACACACATAACACACCAAAATCCGCCATGATGCAAACATCCGGGAATTTACCATCGAGAAACGCGCTTTTTCTCCTCATACTCTGTAATTTTGATCGTACAGATAAGAGCAATACACCATTCACATCTATAAAAGGTCTACTTTTTATTTCTTTACATTCATAACAACAACAAAACGCTGTGCTTTTGTAAAATAAAGAAAACAATCATGATGCACTCTCTTCACAGACACGTAAATAAAACAAATTTGCCCCACATACATAAATATATGTATAGAAATTTACATCGGAAACAATTTTCCCTGATTATGTAAACCGCATGAATGTTAGAAGAGGTAGTTTCTCCGGTAGCACCTCTTAAACCGGCCGTGCGGAAACATCGCAAAGGTATCGTGTGACGTCCTGGTGATTTGCGTAATTTAAAACACCATATTTACTTAAAAATATTTACAAGAATATTTGTTCTTCATATTCGATGTTGAAAATGGTTTCAGTAATAATTTTTCTTTTTGCATAAATCATCCATATTTTTCCATGGCCATGTTGATTAGAGTACTAAAAGCTGGGAAAGTATTCATTTAAGGTACATTTAGAAAAAAACCGATTATGTTGCGATTAATCACGAGTTTTAATTATAGCCTGCTGACGTAATTGACAGTGCTTGTGAGTGATAATGTGAGTGTGTTTAAAAAAAAAAAAGCACCCATGTAAAATTCAAGATCTGCGCATATTTTGGTTTTTATTAACAATTTCAACTTTACCGCCCAAATCGAAGAGAATAACCAGATCTTTAGCAGCTTCCATGGCAAAGAATCTACAGTCTTATAAGGCTTACAAAAACACCATTCCGTCAATAAAATACAAAGGAATTGTTTACACTTATGCTGAGAAAAAAAACACCAACTCCCCACATACATACGAACACATGTACTGTAGGGCCATAAGGACGGATGGATGGATAGTGTGTGTGTGTGTGTGTGTGTGTGAGAGAGAGAGAGAGAGAGAGAGAGAGAGAGAGAGACAGACAGACAGACAGACAGACAGACAGACAGACAGATAGATAGATAGATAGATAGATAGATAGATAGATAGATAGATAGATAGATAGATAGATAGATAGATAGATAGATAGATAGTTTAGGGTCATTGCATGGTACAGGTACACAGCACCAAAACACAGTTTAGCACCTACCAAAAGTGCAAATAGTAGCAATTGTGCAAATTGACAAGTGGAGATAACTATGTAATTATAATCATATTTAAACATATTATACACTTATAGTACAAGAAATTGATAGGTATATTGGCTATGGGATGGAATTTAGGAATTATTTTTAACAGCTTTACAGAATTTAGGAATTATACAACAAAATTCACTTTACCGTACTTAAATTTATCATGTCATCCTCATTTCAGTGTCACCAAGATTGTGATTACAAATCATTAAAACATTACATATATGTGTTTGTGTGAATTTGTGTCTTAAATTGTTCTCACAAAGTTGGAAGCACACAATTGTATAGATGGGGCAGCTGTTATTGTTGGAGCTATGAAGTAAGGATTCACAAAGATTAGGAACTAAAGAGCATACACTTGGGATTTTTTGAATCCCCAGGAATACATTTTATGTTTTGATTGCAGCTATTTCATCTTCAAACATTTCCTATATCCACTAGCTTATAACATAATCACATGCAACCTTGGTCCAAGACATGCTGTTTATAAAGTAACTTTTGTCACAAATGTAACTTTGTGTACAGTATAATATACATGCTGTTTATAATTTCTTTTATTGCAGTGTAACCTTTAAATGGCTACCCCATCAACACCAATTAATGATTCCTTAGAGGATGAGTTGAGAACCGGCACTGTCCCTCCTTACACGCCATGCCCTCCAGACCTTCCTGAGCAAGAAGCGTCAGTACAGGAAAGGCCTTTTCACTACAAAAGGAGTAAACAACAGCAACATGAAGTCCATAAAATCATGTAAGTGTTTCTTATAGTGTATCAGGAAAGCATTCACAGTGCTTTACTTTTTCCACATTTTGTTATGTTACAGCCTTATTCCAAAATTGATTACATTCAGTAGTTTATCAATACCCAATTATGAGAACGTGAAAAAAGTTTGTTTGAAATTTTTGGAAATTGATTAAAAATTAAAAAACAAAAAAATCACATGTACATTAGTATTCATAGCCTTTGCCATGACACACAAAATTGAGTTCAGTTGCACTCTGTTTCCACTGTTCATCCTTGGGATGTTTCTACAACTTGATTGGATTTCACCTGTGGAATGGAAGAAGTTTGCAACCACCATGTAAAAGACTTCCTCAGTAAAAGACACATTGCATCCTGCCTGGAGTTTGCCAAAAGGCACCTGAAGGACTCAGACCATAGGAAAAACAAAAATTTAACTTTTTGGCCTAAATGGCAAGCAGCATGTTTGGAGGAAACCAGGCACTGCTCATCACCTGGCCAATATCATCCCTACAGTGAAGCATGGTGGTGGCAGCATCATGATGTGGGGATGTTTTTCAGAAGCAGTAACTGGGAGACTAGTCAGGATCGAGGGACAGATGAATCCAGCAATGTACAGAGACATCCTTGATGAAATCTTGCTCCAGAACGCTCCGGACCTCAGAATGAGGTGACAGTTAATTTTCCAACAGGACAAGGAACCTAAGCACACAGCCAAGATATCAAAGGAGTGACTACGGGACATCTCTGTGCCCAGACTTGAACCCGATTGAGTATTTTTGGAGAAATCCGAAAATGGCTGCGTACCGATGCTCCCCATCAAACCTGGTGGAGCCTGAGAGGTTCTACAAAGAGGAACGTGGAAAAACTACCCAAAAATATGTGTGCCACGCTTGTAGCATCATACTCAAAAAGACTTAAGGCCCTAATTGGTGCCGAAGGTGCTTCAACAAAGTACTAAGCAGAGATTGTGAATTCTTATGTACATGTGATTTGTTTTATTTTTTAATTGTAATAAATTCGCAAGATTTCAAACACTCTTCTTTCATGTTGTTATTATGGGGTATTGTTTGTTGAATTTTGAGAAAATATATGAATATAATCCGTTTTGGATTAAGGCTGTAACATAATAAACATAATAAAATGTGACTTGGGAACCGAGGAAATCAGTTGCTGGAGTTTTGGGAGAGTTATCTCGTCTCATTCTTGCCTGATGTAGAGCATTTCTATATTCTATTGTGAATAAAATGTGTTTGACATTAGTAAATCATTGCATTTTATTTTTATTTACATTTTGCATTTTCCTAACTTTTTTGTAATTCTCACTTATCTTTTCAGGGTTGAGAATGCAGTACAAGCGTGTAAAAAGGCCAAGGACACAACCCCAAAGGATTCTTCATGCTGTGAACCTGAGTTTCCCCCAACGGTATAAAATTTTTCTTCAATTACATATATATTATATATTATTGTTACTTCTTGAATTCTTGACCTTTTATTAACAGTTTATTAACTTACTAACACAATAAATTTTTTTGCAGATGATGAGCAAAGCAAGGAAACAGCGTGTATGTACATTTTATTATTTTTTAATAAAGTACACAGTACACTTTCAGCTAAGCGCTTACGACTTTTTTCACCCTGGCAACCTATTTCCATGCTACATATCTGTAGGTGAACTACATGTTCTTAAGGCAGTGTGTGGAAAGTAGGCCACTTAAACCCATTCAGCAGAATTGGATGGACAACATATTGAGCCTTATACCAAGTCAGCTTCTTCTAGCTCCTGGAAGAATGGAGTTGTTGGAGGAATTAAGCAAGGAAGTCAGTGAGAACTTCTTTAGCACCATGTCCAAGTTCACAGGTAAAATGTATAACAAATACTACAGAAAACAATTTAAAAAGTTACATTTATTATTAAGTATTAATAATTATTGGTTTTTTTCCCGGATCACTTTAATGAAGTTCAATCCAAACCCTAATATATAAAAATGATAGATCTTCAAATAATGTCAACTTGGGCCTAAATTCTTCTGTTTGATTTAACGAACATTTAAAAAACTAGCCTTATAATTAAATAGTTGAATAAAATAGGTTACTTTGTGTAAATTATATATTTTTCTTTAGTTGACAGCATCCTTCTGAAGCCAGAGATAAAGAATGATAAAGATGTTCCTTTAGAAAGTCCACCTGCACCAAAGTGAGTCTAATAATGCATCCCCCACAAAGACATAAATATGGATTCTTTCAGATTTATATCACTGATTAGAATTGTTTCCACTTTTAGAATTCTTGATTTCAGCATGCCGTTGCATATCCGGTTTACCAGAAATAGGAAGAAGATCATTGAGAATTTGCACATCGTACACCCAGTAATGAAATTACTTTTGGAAACCTGTTACATAACATTTTCTCAGCTGCTTCTGGTTGATCTCTCAGATTGCAGGTACTGCTTTTTCTGTTAACAGCTCACATTTTCACATTTTTTTGTATTATTAGTATTAGTTGATTAGTAGTAGGTACTGCTTTATAAAGGTCACAGTTAAAGTGAATCTTGAAACTGTAAAACAGCAATGTTGATGCTTTGATTAAAAGCACTGATATGCAGCCTGCTTGTAATATTTAATGTTTATTAAAATCATAACATTCATATCCATTCTATCAAAAATATCCAAAAAAAATCTAGGTTTGCAATAAAAGCTGTTTTATTTTTTGGTGAAGCATAAAACTTACAAACTATATTTGGTTCTTTACATACATAATGTTCAGCTATTGGGCTTATGGTAAAGTAATCTGTATTGCCTCTTTATTATTTTAAAATGTATGTGTTTAAAAACATTTATATGTAGCAATTCACCTGTCAGCAAACAGTGCATTTCTTCTTTTGTATTACAGACATAACATTTAAAAAATGCTAATGTTAAACTGACTTTTCTTTCTAAAAGTTTTGTTAAGATTTATTGGAAAATTCTTCTGGTCCATTTAAGATTTTTGTTAACTTTTCAACTGTGTTTGTGATATGAAGGTCCACAGGGCCTGTGGACTGTGAGCACCTAAAGAACAAAGTGTCTGTGGAGTGTGAGGAGGCCGAGAAGAAGCTCATGAACAGCTGGTACCGAAAGGTTGTTAACTTGCTCACCAGGAAGGGCACGGTGGAACAAATCAGTGAAGAAAAACTGGTTGCCTTTTATAACTGTGTTTCAACACTTCTCTCCAACCAGGTGAGTCAAGGAAGACTACAAACTGTTGATATCTTAGTACTGATCAAACCTGAATGAAATATAACGGTGTCATTTTTTTGTAGCTGAAGTCTCTGATTGAGAGAAATGCAAAGGCATTTGTCAGTCTGTTTGAGCCACCCAACAAGCAAAAGCTTCCTCTCTTCAAGATGAACTTGACCTTTGAGAACGAAAAGATGGACTTCTATCCCAGCTTTCAGGATCTGGAGAAGGCTGTGTTAGATATTCTAAACTCAATTATCAATACTATGCAGGTATGCAAAGGTTATGTTTATTTAACTGTACCTACTTTACATTATTTTTTACAGTGTATTTACAAAAGTGAGTTAAATAAAATTTTTCATAAAAAAACAAACTTATATTGTTCAATGCAAATAAATGTCACAAAAGTGTATAATTCCTTTTTTTCATAATCCTTATTTTAATCAATGCAGTTGTTTTAAAATTTAATTAGTTTGGATTCTTCTAGAATTAAGTTAATTTCTAGTTTATGTCACCCTTTTTTTGTACTGTAAGAATATAATCTTATAATTGTAACCACAAAAAATATATACTAGTTTGCTAAAGTTTCCATTAGACAAATATGACCTTGCATCTTTTCATAAAATATTCATTTTCATATTCACTAAGAATCATGGTATTTAAACATCTTACTATTCCACAGAAAGTCGAGACTCAATCCTGGTTTGATGAGGCCAGTTCTTCAGTGGTTGATGCTAAACTGGCAGACCATATTGTCACATGGGCACAGACTACGTTGAGGAATGCTCTTTGCAAAAACCTAGAGGCACCCATGAAACAATTTCAGCAATTTTGTGAGCTTCTTGCATATATTTTTATCTTAATCTTAATATCAAATATTTAAAAACCTGCATTATCTTCTGTGAATTACCACAATGGTTCATGATGACCTGCTTGTTCATTTACCCCAAAATGTTTTTTTCTTTTTTTTTCTGTAGTTGACAAATATGATTGGCTAATGAATGGGAGTGCACAAAATCTGGTAAAGAATTATTTGGAGGAAGAGCACAGTTTTGAAGAGTATACTGAGGTAAGTGAACATTTAACGCAGAGCCAATTACAGTACGTTAATGTGTTGCAGTGCATCTGACTGTGCTCTTTTATCTTAGCAAGTGAAAGTGTTTCGTGCACTGTCCAAAGAGGTTTCCAGCCTCCCCTCTGTGGCTCATTTTGACATGATCCGCTTAGACTGTGAGGATTTCAAACAGGGGCTATCAAAGAAAGCACAGACTTTTGCTCAAATCCTTGAGGGGCGACTGATCAGCACACACCGTGAACAATGTCTTCAGTAAGACTATTTAGACTTTTTTTCTTTGTATTTCCTCCTTAATTTAATTAATCAATTTTTGTATCGGAAATTTGCAGAAATATTATCATAATTGTCTTTTTTTTTAAGAATCTGTAAAGATTTTGAGACCATTCGGGACAGGTCTATAAGCACTCCAACTACAACAGAATACATGATAGAGATGATTGCGTATGTTGCTCATGCAAAGAGCAAGGGAATTGAAGAGCTCCACAGTAGGATAATGGTGAGTACTTAACATTTTATTTTTAACAACTCCGAACTTTTATTAATGACCCCAAAAATAATAACAGGAATAATCAATATTTTGTCTAGGATGTGCATCGTAGATTAAATTTCCTACTGGATGTACACATATTTGGTGCAGAAGACCTGGAAATTCATTCAACAGTACTGCTCTGGCCTCAAAAAATTATTAAAACTTTTGAGCTCAGCACTGAGGTAATGTTTGCCTGTCACTAATGATTCACATTTGGCCACATCTAGATGTAATCTATGACAAATGAAAGTATTGAAAGCTATGTGATTCTGTCCCACTCATAGTTGTTTTGGTTTTGTGGTACAGGTGTTAGAACAAGCCAAGCAGAAAGGACAGCAGGAGCTGCATAGCAAAAGAGAGAAACTGAACCTGGAGCTGGAGAAACTTGCCAGAAGGACTGAGGAGTTTGAAGAATGTTCAAAGCTGGAAATGATGCAGCAGGTAAAAACAACATACCAAAAAAAAGATGCTAATTATAAGAAGAGTTCCCTTAAATGATGATACCCCCCTCTTTTATTTGTTCAGTATGTGACAGATGTAAAAACACTGCAGAAAAAGCTTCAGGAAGCCGAGGAGTCAATTGTCTTCATCAACAAAGAAGAGTCTCTGTACAACTGGGACCTAACTGTTTATCCAGCAGTGGATATGATAAAGGAGAGCAGTGAGCCATATCAAAAGATGTTTGGACTTGTACTAAAATGGCAGCGTACTGAGAAGAGGTTTGATCAATCATCAGTGTATTGTTTTACTTCAGTCCTTTTATTGAGAAGATGCAGTGTTTTGACTCTGACATTGTTATGGACTGAATTTCTTTGTCTAACTTAATGCAATGTGTGTCTTTTCTTTTATCTTTGATCATGTTTAGATGGATGGATGGTTCATTTTTAGATTTGAATGGTGAAAGCATTGAGGCAGAGGTGGGTGAGTTTTTCCAAGAAATGTACAAGAGTCTAAAGTTTTTCCAGCAGAAACAGAAGAAGGCTGAGCAGGAAAAAGCGAGTAAAGAGGCAGCTGTAAAGACAGAGCCTGAAGAAGAAGATGAGGAAAAACAGGAGAGTCCTAGTGCTGTAGTCTGCAGCAAAGTCATTGAGCAAATAAAAGAATTTAAGGTGCATACAAATAACACATTTCTGTATTTTATATACGTTTATTTCCGTTTCAAAGAACTTGTTAATATTTATTTCGCTAGCATGGGGTGATTTTTAAAATGTTTTTATAATTTTCTGTTCACAGGAGCACATCCCAACCGTGTCCATACTGTGTAATCCTGGAATGAGAGCTAGACACTGGGAACAGATGTCAAAGATTGTGAATTCTGACATGATGCCCAACTCAGGCACCACACTGCGTAAAGTTCTAAAACAGAACCTCACCTCTTACATGGAGCAGCTTGAGACCATCAGTGCTGCTGCCAGCAAAGTAAAATATTCAAATTATAACAATTCTATAATCTGGCATTGCCATATAAAATGTTTAATGAAATATTTTTACAAAATTCCCTAAAAATGAAGCCAAGTATCTCAGATAAACTTTAAAATAAATGATTAAATTATTTTAAAATATATTTTAAGACAAATTACTGATACAGTCATTCTTTTTATATTCAGGAATTCTCTTTGGAGAGGGCCATGCTGAATATGAAGGAGGTTTGGGATGCTACATCTTTTCATCATAATCCTTATAGGGAGTCTGGTGTGTCTATCCTTGCTGCGGTGGATGAAATCCAGACCATGTTGGATGATCAGATAGTGAAAACCCAGACCATGAGGAGTTCCCCATTTATCAAGCCCTTTGAGGCAGAGATCAAGGTAATTTGGTCCTGTTTATACTGCGAATGCACATTTTTATATTAGGAAATTATCAATGAATTATTTGTTGGGGCAAGGTGTTTGACAATTACAATTATCAAAATTTTTGCTTTTCTGCATTGTGTCTATCTTGATTTTATGCTCTATAAATAAAATTGTTGATCACTGTTGCTGCCTAGGCCTGGGAGGAATGTTTGATCCATATCCAGGACACCATAGATGAGTGGCTGAAGGTACAGGCCCAGTGGCTCTACTTGGAGCCCATTTTCAGCTCACAGGATATCATGCAACAGATGCCTGAAGAGGGACGCCTATTCCAGACGGTGGATAAACACTGGAAGGAAGTTATGAAGCATTGTGTAAAAGACTCAAAGGTCATTATTACATGGTATCACTCCAAAATAACATCAACCTGTTTTTTTTCCCACATCCAGTAATCCCCCGTTTATCGTAGTGGTTACGTTCCAAAAAAACTAAAAACAGATAAAACATAAACAGATAAACAGATGCCACCCCAAAAATGCTATTTTATGTATACAGTACTGTATTAACATTTTACTTTATTTTATAACTAATAACACATTTTTTTTTTTAAATGTCATTATTTCAACATAAGACTCCATAAAAACAAAAAACAATTCCCTATAAGTTTTTTGGTCTATCGTGCTATCCACCGGAGGCCAGGAAAAATCATCGAAGCAAATTAGTGGCAAATTATGTGGCAAATGCAATTCCGTGATAAACCAGTGGGGGCACGAGATTCGAACCATGGTAAAGCGGTGGATTACTGTACTTTTAAAGCCTTTTTAAACTTGAGCACAGTGATCTTGTGTGTTGCAGGTTTTACCAGCAACGTCACTACCTGGCTTACTTGAGAAGCTTCGGGACTCAAATAACCTTCTGGACAAAATTATGAAGGGACTAAATGCTTATCTTGAGAAGAAAAGATTATTCTTTCCACGGTAGAAGGCTTTATTATATTTGTATAAAGCCTGTGTTTCAAGCTATATAAATTGTTTTACATTTAAATTTATCCCTAAATTTAACTTTCTTTTTAATTCTTCTTCAATCCGTCAGTTTTTTCTTCCTGTCAAATGACGAAATGTTGGAGATCCTCTCTGAAACCAAGGACCCACTTCGTGTACAGCCTCATCTGAAGAAGTGCTTTGAGGGCATCGCCAAACTGGATTTTCTGCCCAACTTAGACATCCAGGCCATGTATAGTAGTGAGGGTGAGCGAGTGGGCCTGATTCAGCTTATCTCCACTTCAGAGGCACGGGGAGCGGTGGAGAAGTGGCTTGTACAGGTGGAGGATCTCATGCTGCGTAGTGTTAGGGATGTAATTGACAAAGCAAGGCTGGTAAGATATTTAATACAAATGTATTTTTTTATTACTTTCATACTCAAGACAAAGTCTCTATTGTTATCAAATCTTTTTAGCAACAAATATTTAGTAACAAATATACATTTATACAGTCTCCTCGGAACATCATCAGTAAAATTTAATAAGCCTGTTACTGAAGCAGCCATGCAAACCATAACACTACCTCCATCATGCTTGTGTCTCCATACAATGAGCCTGTATGTGATGGATCATAAGCACATTTTTTTTATTTGGGCTTCAGAAATCTATGTCTTTGAGAATTCAAATCTGACTTTCCGCCTCTTACTGCTACTCAGTGATGTGCATCTAGTGGTGTATATGTCGGGTGTGACTGGAGGGTGGACTAATGAACCCCACACAAAAAAAAAAAACCCTCCTGCTGTTCCAATACTTTTGGAGGAGACTGTATCTCTTTTTGTGCATTTGTTTTTTGCAGTTTTCTAAAGTACTGTTGATATTTGTACTAGCTTTTAACCTTTTAATATTGCACCACAGGCTTACCCAGAGTCCAAGAGGAGTCAGTGGGTTTGTGATTGGCCTGGCCAGGTGGTGCTCTGTACCTCTCAAATATACTGGACTCTAGAAGTACATGAAGCTATCAAGAGTGGAAATAATGTAAGGAAATCACAAACAGCAATTACCACAGCATGAGTATTTTTGAAGCACAAATGTTAAAATAGTGTGTTTTGTTTTCGTTGGCAGGGTCTGAAAACCTATTATGATCAGCTACAGAACCAATTGAATGACATTGTGGAGCTAGTCAGGGGAAAACTGCCCAAACAGACTCGTACTACTTTAGGAGCACTGGTCACTATAGATGTGCATGCCCGTGATGTTGTAATGGAAATGATTCAGAAAGGTTGTTTATTTTAATTCATAAATAGATGATTTTTATATTTACTTAACTGTACAGTGTTTTGTTAAATATTTTCTATTTATGGTTTTACATATAGGCTAAAATAATAAAATGTTATTTGTAATTACTGTGCCATTCTTTTTAATTCTTTTTTGTTTTATTTGTTTCTCGTAGGTGTTTCTTGTGAGACAGACTTTCAGTGGTTAGCGCAGCTACGTTACTACTGGACAAATGAAAATGTTCGCGTCTGCATCATAAACTGTGATGTCAAGTATGCTTATGAGTACTTGGGAAACTCGCCTCGTCTTGTCATCACACCTTTAACAGACCGATGCTACCGAACTTTGGTAAACCTGAACACTGGCACCAATCACTCTAATTATCATCTTGTTAATCATAGATCATAATCATTTTGTTGAAGGGAAAAATAAACACAGTTTAAAAACTCCTGGCAAAACATGTGAAATCAACATTTCATTCATCTAAGTTTAATGTCTCTCTTGCAGATTGGAGCATTTTACCTGAATTTAGGTGGTGCTCCAGAAGGTCCTGCAGGAACAGGAAAGACAGAGACCACTAAAGACTTAGCCAAAGCCCTTGCTGTCCAGTGCGTAGTGTTCAACTGCTCTGATGGACTTGACTACTTAGCCATGGGGAAGGTAAATAGAGTGCCCGAGAAATAATGACAGGATCTATAGAAGGGAACATTACTTGACTAATGTAGCTTTATCTTCTTTGATTTGACTTGTTTCTGTTACACGTTGCAGTTCTTTAAGGGATTGGCATCCTCAGGGGCATGGGCATGCTTTGATGAGTTTAACCGTATTGAGCTGGAGGTGCTTTCTGTGGTGGCACAGCAAATCTTGTGCATTCAGAGAGCCATTGAGGCAGGGCTGGAGGTTTTTGATTTTGAGGGTACAGAGCTTCGTCTCAATCCCAATTGCTTTGTAGCCATCACTATGAACCCTGGATATGCAGGAAGGTCAGAGCTTCCTGATAATCTCAAAGTAAGAACCTTGCTGGCTTTCTTTTTATGATTGGTTAATTGAGTTTTCTGAATTACTATTATTTTTTGTGTACTAATAAATGCTAATATAGCTCTCCTTTGTGTTTTTTAGGTTTTGTTTAGAACAGTGGCAATGATGGTACCTAACTACGCTCTGATTGCAGAGATCTCCCTGTATTCTTATGGCTTCTTAAATGCCAAACCACTCTCAGTAAAGATAGTAATGACATACAGGTTGTGCTCTGAGCAGTTGTCCTCCCAGTTCCACTACGATTATGGAATGAGAGCTGTGAAAGCTGTACTGGTGGCAGCAGGGAACCTCAAACTCAAATTTCCAAATGAAAATGAAGATATTCTTGTAAGGATAATATATATATATATATATATATATATATTTAATTCATTAAACTCTTATACTTGGGTCATGACTGAGGTTCTGTATTTTTCTGGTTAGCTTCTACGGTCTATCAAGGATGTGAATGAGCCCAAATTTCTCTCCCATGATATCCCTCTCTTTAATGGAATTACCAGTGATCTCTTCCCTGGAATTTCTCTGCCCGTGGCCGACTATCGTGTGAGTATTTAGTGGTTTAATAATATTTGTTCAGATTAGAATGTTCTTCATGTCTAACATTTTTGTAATTATTCCTTTATGTTTCAGCTTCTTCTTGATTGTGCTCATGAAAGCTGTATAAACCACAATGTTCAGCCTGTGAAAATTTTCCTGGATAAAATTATCCAGACTTATGAGATGATGGTTGTACGCCATGGGTAGGTGTATCTTTCACAAAGCAGCTAATATGCTCAATCTAGATTTACCCAAGTTTAGCTTTTAGCTGTATCTGTGCGAGGATCTATAACCAGGATTTAATGAGCAAATGCATAATTGCTTTTTAGGCCCAATAGATGCATTCAAGCAATTTGTACTATTTATCAAGTACATTAACGCCAACCATGCTGTAACACTATCACTTAATACAGAAGGATGAAAGCAAATAGTGGTGCAAAATGTCAAAATCACTAAATTATGACAATACTGTATACGATGACAGTACTCTGCATTTATTTTAGGTTCATGCTTGTTGGTGAACCTTTTGCTGGCAAAACCAAAGTGCTCCATGTTTTAGCAGACACACTTACACTTATGAATAAGAGGGGTTACAATGAAGAGGAGAGAGTCCAATATATTACTGTCAACCCTAAATCCATTACAATGGGCCAGCTTTTTGGTCAGTTTGACCCAGTGTCTCATGAGGTAGGTATCATTCTGCCAAATAAGTTATAACTCTAAAGCGTGTCTTGTATAAACAGCATTTCTTTTTTAGTGGACAGATGGAATTGTGGCAAATGCGTTTCGAGAGTTTGCCTCAGCAGAGACCCCAGACAGGAAGTGGGTGGTGTTTGATGGGCCAATTGACACACTGTGGATTGAGAGCATGAATACTGTGCTGGATGACAACAAAAAGGTAAGCTTTGGATCTAAAATAAATTTCTTTTAATATAAAGATATGTGCGTGTGTGTGTTTAATGGTGTAGATATTTTATATAAAATAT
This sequence comes from Silurus aristotelis, assembly GCF_946808225.1. NCBI lineage: Eukaryota > Metazoa > Chordata > Actinopteri > Siluriformes > Siluridae > Silurus > Silurus aristotelis. The sequence continues at coordinate 15,181,786 of NC_139592.1, read as the reverse complement.
CCAATATTCCATAGTTCCATATTCCACAAAACCTTGATACATTGTTTAATCATTACAAAGTGTATCATCAGATGACAAATTAATATTTGTCTTGCAGTTGTGTCTCATGAGTGGAGAAATTATCCAGATGTCTAATCAAATGAGTCTGATTTTCGAAGCGATGGATCTATCACAGGCCTCAGTAAGATAAATAGATTATTGATTTCTTCACTATTATTTAATATGTATTGTCTTATATACTATGCAAAATTAATCTTAATTGTAAAGGGTGATTAATGAAATCTTTTGAGGATTATCTGACCAGGTTGAGGTATACTGTTAATTCAATTCAATACATTTTTATTTGTATAGCAATTTTAACAATGAACATTGTCTCAAAGCAGCTTTACACATATAATGTGGTAACAGACATGAATAGGATGTTCTTACTGTGTCTGTTACATTAGTTAGGAGCGGTATTGACTTTCTGTTTTAGCCAGCCACAGTAAGCCGTTGTGGAATGATCTACATGGAACCCTCTCAGCTGGGATGGTCCCCTCTGGTGTCATCCTGGTTAAAAACACTACCTCAGCCTCTTCAGACTGAGGAGTATTCCACATTGCTGCTGGAGCTATTTAATTGGCTGATCCCTCCAGCACATAGTATGTTAAGGAAAAACTGTAAGGTATGTGTATCTTTGTTAAACTTCACTGAACTGAATTAAGTGGTGTTAATTAACATTGTATTTCACTCTGTTATCACATTGTTTAGAAAATGTATTGCCAAATGATTGCTCATTTAATAAGCCCTGATCATCTGTTTCTGATTTAGGAGGTAGTCTCCACCAGTAACAGCAATACAGTAGTGTCCCTTACACGACTTTTTGTAATGCTTCTTACGGAACCTGTAAACGAAGAACCTGGAAACAAGAATATTCGTACATGGATCATGGCATGTATTCATTTGTAACTTGTGAAAATGGCAAAATCTTACTTTTACAATTTTATCTGACATTATAGTGGATTATCTTCACATCACCACATATATATTGATTTATTATGTCCTCATAAATTGTTTACACAGGCTGCCTTTGCTTTTTCTTTGGTCTGGTCTGTTGGTGGAAGCTGTGATGGTGACAGTCGTGAAAGGTTTGACAAGTTTCTGAGGGAAATCTTAATAGGACAATCAGAGAAGCACCCCATCCCTGCTGCTGTTTCAAAATGGGAATGCCCTTTTGATGAAAAGGGTCTTGTTTACGACTATTATTATGAGGTGTGTAATGAAATTACTGAATTACTTTGTTATTACACTAAGACAGCTCAATGGCTATTTGAAAAAAGGTGCATGACCCTAACTCATGACCTTTTTTGTTCAAATTTCCAGTTCAAAGGGAAAGGCCATTGGATTCATTGGAATGAATCAATAAAGAATGTCACATTAGGGGACAAGAACACCAAAGTGCAAGACATCATTGTCCCTACAATTGACACTGTGCGCTACACGTACCTAATGGACCGCTGTATTAATTATGGAATGTAAGTGGGTAGTTCTAGTCTTAAAAATGAGCATTTTTTGAATATGTAGAGCTTATTTTTATATCGTATTAATAACTGATTAAATAATAACTTTTTTTGACTCATATTTTGATAGTATAGATTTTTTATATATTGCATGCTGTATGCAATTTTCACATACATTTCACATATAAAGCTAAATTGTGTTTATGATTACAATGAATAAAATACTTAAAATCTGACATTTCTGTGATTATATGTAGGCCTCTTCTGTTTGTTGGACCCACTGGCACTGGAAAGTCTGTCTATGTGAAGGAAAAACTGATGAACAACCTAGACAAAGAGCACTACCTTCCATTCTTTGTTAACTTTTCAGCTCGCACTACTGCTAACCAGACTCAGGTAACTGCGAGGATAAATTGTTTAAAATATGCCAATCTTACCAGATCTCCAGCCATGTTTGTTAGTTTTTTTCCTCCTTTTTAGAACATAATTATGTCCAGACTGGATAAGAGGAGAAAAGGGGTATTTGGCCCTCCGATGGGAAAGAAATGCATTATTTTTGTGGATGATATGAACATGCCAGCAATGGAAGTGTTTGGTGCACAGCCTCCAATTGAGCTGCTTCGTCAGTATTTTGACCATGGGAACTGGTATGTTTAGGATTATCTATTTGTATATGATTCTTTTCTAAAAGAAAGTTTTAGTATGTTAAAAGTGTGTTGATCTTTCAGGTATGACCTAAAAGACACCTCCAATATCAGTTTGGTTGATCTGCAACTAATCGCAGCTATGGGTCCACCTGGTGGTGGAAGGAATGCAGTGACCTCTCGTTTTCTGCGCCACTTTAACATTTGCAGTATCAATGCCTTTAGTGATGATACCATGTTACGAATATTTTCCAGTGTGGTTGCATTTTGCTTCCGTAACAATGGTTTCCCATCTGACTGCCTCATCATAGGCAACCAGATTGTTTCTGCTACCTTGGAGGTAAATCAAAAAACTGTATCATCATTTGAGATTCAGTTTGTTTGCAATCTTAGTTTAGAGTGAGAATGCCCCATCAATTATTGTAACATAATAGCACTCTGTGTTTTGTTTCTGTGACATAAACAGGTTTATAAAAAAGCAATGCAAAACCTCCTTCCCACCCCAGCAAAATCTCATTACACATTCAACCTGAGGGATTTTTCACGTGTAGTGCAGGGCTGTCTGCTGCTAAAGAAGGAATCCCTGGAGAGCAAGCACACCTTGATTCGCCTCTTTGTTCACGAGGTGTTTCGAGTCTTTTACGATCGATTGGTGGATGACGGGGACCAAGCCTGGCTCTACAAACTAATGAAGGAAATAGTAAAAGAACATTTTAAAGAAAACTTTGACACAGTCTTTGAGCACCTCAGATCGGACAAAAAAGCTGTAAGTACAAAGTAGGTGATTTGGAAGAAGGTTATCTTAATTTAAAAATATTAACTGGCAATGTGTTATATATGCACCCTAGTTGTGTGAAGAGGACATGAGGAGCTTGTTATTTGGAGACTATATGACTCCTGATGTGGATCCCAGTGACAGATTATATGCAGAGGTTCCCAACTTGGAGATCTTCAGTGAGGTGGTGGAGTCCTGTCTGGCAGAATACAACCAGACACACAAAAACCATATGAACCTGGTCATTTTCCGGTAACTACTTTTTAATCAAATATGATTAAAAGCAATAAGAACAATATTTAGAAAAGTATGCACACAAAACATTGGGATGGGGGATGGCAGAGCTACATGTTATATATTTCTTTTTCTAAAAAAAAACTAAGAACCTGGAAGTACAGTCAACCCCTGATAATTTTAAGATAATCCGCAACTTGCTGCTTGTTAGGTTCCAGAGTGGAACCCGCAGCTCGGAAAATTTGCGGGTTCCACTCTGGAACCTAACAAGCAGCAAGTTGCGGATTATCTTAAAATTCACGGAAATCCGCAGTGGGGCCGAATGTTCAGGAACTATAGGAATAACATTTTAAATTATGTTTTTACTAACAAATTTCATAAAATATTCAAAAACACATTATTGCATTAAAGTGACATAATGTCTAGAAGAATTCACTAAGGAACAATTGGAATTCGCGGATTTTATGAACTCATCTTAGAACGTAACCCCTTGCGAGTTCCAGGGGCCCACTGTAATCAAAACATTTTTTTATTATTATTTTTTTTAAAATCCACTACTGAATGAGAAAAATATTGAGTAGAGTTTTTAGTTTTATTCTCAGTACAGGCAATAGAACTAAAAACTCTACTCAATATTTTTCTCATTCAGTAGTGGATGTGCAGTTGTTACTAAAATATAAATGATAAATTACACTAAATATAAATTAGACTGAAAAGGCATAAACAGCTGTATTGTTTTGTGGCAGCTATGTCCTAGAGCACTTGTCCAGAATCAGTCGTGTGCTTAAGCAGCCTGGAGGAAATGCTCTGCTGGTGGGAGTTGGTGGAAGTGGCCGTCAGTCCATCACTAAGCTGGCCACCTCAATGGCTGGCATGACCTTCTTCCAGCCTGAAATTTCTAAGAACTATGGAATGAATGAGTGGCGAGATGACCTTAAGGTAATATGTGATTAATGTCATGTAAGACATAAATGTAAATCGACAAAAATATTTTGTGCACCAATAATTAAAATCTTTGTCTTATCATCAGGTATTGGTGAAAAATGCTGGTGTGAAGGGACAGAAGACAGTGTTCCTACTTACAGATGCTCAGATAAAAGAGGAGGCCTTTTTAGAAGATGTGGACAGTCTGTTAAACACAGGCGAGGTTCCAAACATATTTGCTGTGGATGAAAAGCCAGAGATTATAGAGGTAATGTATAACAATAATAAGTATTGATGTTTCAAGCCTGTCATTTTCTATTTTCGAATTTGTGTGATATTACACAGTGTGATGTATTCCTTCTCCCTTTCATGTGTATCTCAGGCAGTGCGGCCCATAGCCCAAGGTCGAAATAGGAATGTAGAGTTTAGCCCTCTGGCTTTGTTTGCCTACTTTGTTAACCGCTGCAAAGAGAACTTGCACATAGTGGTGGCATTCAGCCCTATTGGAGATTCCTTTAGAAACCGTCTGAGGCAATTCCCATCTCTAATCAACTGCTGCACAATCAACTGGTTCCAGGTAAGAAAATTTAGCTGTAGTGGTTGCAAAAAAATAAATACAGTGAATACATCATTGTACAGGTGGAAATCCTATATATTTTGGATATACTTGTACTCCTTTTAACATTTATTCCTAATAGCCATGGCCAGAAGAAGCACTGGAGCGAGTCGCTACCAAGTTTTTAGAGACAATAGAGATGAGTGAGCATGAACGGTTAGAAGTTATGTTAATCTGCAAAACGTTCCATACTTCTGCTACTGAGCTGTCCAAAAGGTATGTAAAACCGAGCATACCATGTGTCAATTTTTACATGAATTTAATACACATTTAATAATTTTTTGATATTTCCAGGTTTCTGTCTGAGCTTGGTCGTCATAATTATGTGACTCCCACTTCCTACTTGGAGCTCATAGCTGCATTTAGGCTGCTTCTTACACAGAAACGGGACACTGTAATGGATGCAAAAAGGAGGTATACTAATGGATTGGACAAACTGGCTTTTGCTGAGTCCCAGGTATATTCAATTGTGTTTTCTGACTTATGCATTTCATGCTTTTTATATTTACAACACTTTTTTTTTTTTTTTTTTACAAACCTAGGTTATAGTTTTTTTTAATAAAGAAAGTTACTGATTATTTGCATTTCATTAGGTGGGGGAAATGAAGCAGGAGCTTGTGGATCTTCAGCCCAAACTAGAACAGGCCAAGATAGAGAACATGAATATAATGAAGGTGAAAATATAAGAGAAAGCTAAAATATAGGATACGCCAAGACATCTTCTCAGTGTCTCTAAGAGGATACTTAATATGCTGATTAAATATGCATATTTGTTGATTTTCAATAAAATCACATTATAATATTTTTGTGTTACAGGTGATTGAGGTGGAGTCTGTGGAAGTGGAGGCTAAGAGTAAAATTGTGCGTGTGGATGAGGAGGCGGCTACTCAAAAAGCAAATGAAGCACAGGCCCTAAAAACCGAGTGTGAGAGTGACCTTGCAGAGGCCATCCCTGCTCTGGAGGCCGCACTCTCTGCTCTAAATACTCTGAAGGTATCAAAATCTGTGTCCTCCTGAGATTCGCCAAAAACCTGCTTTAAATTACAATACAGAAAATTATGAAGATTGTTATTATTTACTCATAATTATTATTTTTTGCTTCTAGCCCTCTGACATTACAATTGTTAAGTCTATGAAAAACCCTCCATCTGGAGTGAAGCTTGTGATGGCAGGAGTGTGTGTAATGAAGGATATCAAGCCTGATAAAATCGCTGACCCTTCTGGAACAGGAAAGAAGGTGAACAAATCGATTCAGCAAATCTGGTTTTAAATTGATAACCTGTTGATTTACTTTGTTAACCACATATCATCATCCTTATCTACAGGTAGAAGACTACTGGGGTCCTAGCAAGAAACTGCTGGGTGACATGAATTTCCTCAGGGACCTGAAAGAATATGATAAGGACAATATTCCTGTAAGTATATGTAAGGCTGGTATGACCATGACCATTACTCTTTGGTCGTATACTGTATATACTGTATACAAATTAAATAACACTTTGTGACAGGTACAAGTCATGCTCAAAATTCGCAGTGAGTATATGACCAACCCTGATTTTGACCCCACCAAAGTGGCCAAGGCTTCTTCTGCAGCTGAGGGGCTGTGTAAATGGATCACTGCTATGGAGGTTTATGACAGAGTGGCAAAGGTGTGTGTTTGTGAATCATTCCATTTATTACATATTTGATCTTTACTGCTCTCTTTTAGTGCTAACTGATGCGTTTAGGTTCATCTGGCTTTATTCTTAGTTAAAAGTATTTGCTTTTAATCTAATAAATTGCTTTTACTTATTGGGTTTTTTTTTTCATTCGTTTACTTTCTTCCCAGTTAATTTATCAGTTAAATGTTTTTTGTAGTAAGATGCTTAGTCCTGAAGAAAACTGAAGGTAATGTTGTAATTAATGTAATTATAGGTAGTGGCTCCAAAGAAGGCTAATCTGGCTTTGGCAGAGCAGTCACTGGCTGACACTATGGCCCTGCTGAATCAAAAGAGAGCAGAACTGAAAGAAGTGGAGGACCGCTTAGCCTCCCTGCAGAAGACACTGGAAGAGAAAACTGAAGAGAAAGCTCAACTGGAATTCCAGGTGGACCTTTGTGCCCGTAAACTGGAGAGAGCTGAAAAGCTCATCGGGGGCTTAGGAGGAGAAAAGACTAGGTCGGTATAATATTTGCGAAAAATGTAATTAGAGACTTAACATTTCATTTGAAATTCCATTCTGGATATTAACAGATGTGTTTGTGTTATTTAGGTGGTCTAAAGCTGCAGATGACCTTCAGAACACATATGATAATTTGACAGGGGACGTGCTGATATCTGCTGGTGTAATTGCTTACCTCGGAGCCTTCACTGCTGGCTTCCGCCAAGAATGCACTAAAGATTGGACTACGCTTTGTAAGGTACTAAACCCACTGACAAAATGCAACTATGACACTATGTTTTAACTAGCACCATCAGGTTAATAACCCCAACATTTTATTTTTAAATATCTGTCCAGTGTGGTTTCCTTTACCTTTCAAATTTTACATTACTAAATATGTTGAAAAAAATAAACAACATCTTTGCATTATTATCCAGTCGGACAGTTCTCATTCTGAGTTGCTTGATTGTCCAGTTCAAATAAGGTGTGTAACCATCCTATGAAAACAGCTGCAGTAATGAATATGCTTGTTTCAGTCCAAGAAGATCCCATCCTCAGATGACTTCTCTCTGAGTAAAACCCTTGGGGATCCTATCAAGATCAGGGCCTGGAACATCTCAGGCCTACCCACTGACAGCTTTTCAATCGACAATGGAGTCATAGTGAGCAACTCCAGAAGATGGTACTTCTACACAAACATTGTACACAAAGCAAAACATTTAAATATTCTCTTTTTAGGATCTGCCGATGATGTTTTGGTGTCAATGCATATTGAAATATTTTTTGCAGGCCTTTGATGATTGACCCACAGGGTCAGGCCAACAAATGGGTGAAAAACTCAGAGAGAGAGAACAATCTTAATGTGATAAAACTTACTGATGCGGACTATATGAGGACTCTGGAGAACTGCATACAGTTTGGAACTCCACTGCTGTTAGAGAATGTTGGAGAAGAACTGGATCCCTCAATAGAGCCCTTACTGCTTAAACAGATATTTAAACAAGGTAAGTGGTGTCATTAATTTATTGATTTAAATTCATACAATTGAAAATTAGAAAACATTGTTCTATTGTCTAAATTTAGGAGGTATAGACTGCATTAGGCTGGGGGAAAATGTGATTGAGTACTCCAGGGACTTCCGCTTTTATATCACTACTAAGCTCAGAAACCCTCATTACCTGCCTGAGCTAGCTACCAAAGTGTCCCTGCTCAACTTCATGATCACTCCAGAGGGTCTGGAGGACCAGCTGCTTGGCATTGTGGTGGCGAAAGAGAGGTGATGAAATTCACAAACACAGAAATATCAGAGGATTTATATAAGTGAGAGAAAAAGCTACTAATTCAGTTTGCCTACATATAGTATATAAGGCAATGAGCCTTAAAAAAAAGAAAAAAACCCAAATATATATATTTTTATGTAAATATATATATATATATATATATATATATATATATATATATATATATATATATATATATATATATACACACACACACACACACACACACACTGGCGATCAAAATTAGAGAACAATTTATAAACAATTGAACAATTCAGAAATAATGTCATCTTCACTGCTTAACAGTTTTTGTCCTGTCTATACCATGCTACCAGAACACCTTTTCCACAAAATAACTAAGGCATTTCCAAAAAAAACATTATTTTCCAGAAAACACACTGATCAAAATTAGAGAACAACAATGACTGTAGCATGGAAAAAGATTACAACAAAATTTTCTGAAGGTTACAACAGTCAGCAATTAGTAGGAAGTGTACAGGCCTCTGCTCTAAATGACTTCAGCACATCTGCGGCCACAGGACAGCACTAGTCTCTCACACTGCTCTGGTGTGATTTTGGTCCACTCTTCTTCCAGTCTCCTCCACAGTTCGGTGACTGTAGTGGGTTTCTTGGCCATAACTTTGTCGCCAAGGATTTTCCAGAGGTTCTCTATTGGGTTGAGATCAGGACTCTGGGCAGGCCATTTCATTATTTCAATGTTTTCAGTTTCAAGGAACTGCTTTACCCGTTTTGCTGTGTGACATGGAGCGTTGTCCTGCATGAACACTGCCGGCTGATTGGGTAATGAATGCAGGGAAGGAACCCTATGTTGTTGAAGAAGGTTCTGATAAACATTTGCATTTACTCTGCCATGTAGTTGTATAAGAGCTGCAAAAAACATGCCCCAAACCATGACACTTCCTCCTCCACTTTTTACTGACTTCTTTACACACTTTGGGTTTAGTCTTTCTCCAGTTTGTCGCCGAACATAATGTTTCCCATCGGACCCAAATAAATTATACTTGCTTTCCTCACTAAAGTAAACTTTGGACCAGTTCTCCTCTGTCCAAACAACATGCTCCTCAGCAAATCTTAGTCTAGCCTTTTGATTCTTTCTGCTAGTGAGAGCTTTGGTCACTGCAGAGGGGGCTTTCAGTCCAAATGCTCTTAAACGTTGAGACACTGTATGACGAGACAGATCCTTACCTTGTTCAGCGGTGAACTGGTGAGCAATTCCAGCTGCAGTGTGGAAACGATTGCCCATTGAGATCCTCCGCAGTATCCTGTCCTCTCTTGTATTTGTCTTCCTTGGACGTCCAACCTTCTTGTCTTCCTATGGCTTATAGGGTCATCCCTTTGGCCTTCATCAGGACAACCTGCTGCTGGAGGCTTTCAGTCACTTTAGAACGGCCCACCATCTTGCAGAGTTAGTGAAACTGGAAGTTAGGCTGCCAGTTAAATAGGGGTTGACAGATAATCAAGGAAATTAGCACCAGGTACTAGATTAACACCAATAACTGAGAGGTATCTGAAAGTGTTCCCTAATTTTGATCAGTGTATTTTCTGGAAAATAATTTTTTTTTTTTAAATGCCTTAGTTATTTTGTGGAAAAGGTGTTCTGGTAGCATGGTATAGACAGGACAAAAACTCCCTCAACTGTTGAGCAGTGAAGATAACATTATTTCTGAATTGTTCAATTGTTTATAAATTGTTCTCTAATTTTGATCGCCAGTGTGTGTGTGTGTGTGTGTGTGTGTGTGTGTGTGTGTGTATGTATGTGTATATATATATATATACTGTATATATGTCCATTCAATAGTGAAAAGTTTATTTTAAGAGGTTGATCTTAGTATGCTTTTACAGCCTGTCTTCTCAACATTCTTGAATATTATTGTGTATACTTAACATTTGTTTCATAGGCCAGAGTTGGAAGAGGAGAGAAATGCACTCATTCTTCAATCTGCTGCCAATAAGAAGCAGCTGAAGGAGATTGAGGACAAAATCCTGGAGACTTTACAGTCCTCAGAGGGGAATATACTGGAGGACGAGAGTGCTATTCAGATCCTAGACTCCGCAAAGATAATGTCTGATGATATCTCCGTGAAACAGCAGGTCTGGTGCTGAGAAACAGTGGTTTTAAAGATGTTGCAGTGTTGTGACAGTGACTGATTTCAACTTTGTGACCTTTCAGATCGCAGAGAAGACTGAAATTAAAATAGCAGAGTCAAGGGAAGGCTACAGAGCTATTGCCAAGCACTCATCCATCCTATTTTTCAGCATTGCTGACCTGGCCAACATTGACCCTATGTATCAATACTCACTTAGTTGGTTTGTCAACCTATATATTAACTCCATCCAGGACAGGTAGCTAAATATATTTTTATGAACTTATTTATTTGAGCACTTTACAGGTTTTAAAAGTATTTTTTCTATCTATATGGCACATGCTAATTAGTTTGCACTGTATGTTTTAGTAACAAGTCAAAGATTCTAGAAAAGAGACTGAGATACCTGACTGACCACTTTACCTACAACCTTTACTGCAATGTGTGTCGCTCTATCTTTGAAAAGGACAAACTTCTCTTCTCCTTCCTTCTGTGCTGCAATCTGCTCTTGTACGTCATGGTATCAACTTTGAGTAAACCGTGTTTTTTTTTATGAATTAATAATAATTATAATGAAATTGATTGATGCTTTTAGAATAATGAAACAACATGACTTCTCTTTTAAACTGTGGTTATAATTGTCTCTCTGTTTTAATCAGGGCCAAGAAGGAGGTTAAGTACTCAGAGTTCATGTTCCTGCTCACAGGTGGAGTTGGTCTGCAGAATAATGTGCCCAATCCTGATCCCAGCTGGCTCCAAGAAAAGAGCTGGGATGAGATCTGTCGAGCCAGTGAGCTGCCTGGCCTGCAGGGCCTTCGGTCTGTATTTTTTATTTATAAATTCTTTTGTAAGCTTAACGTGCTTCAAAATATATCTAAGTTATAAAAGTTTTATTGTTAATTTCATGTTTTGCATGTCTTTCCCATGAATGTATAGGGAGAGTGTTATGAAGTCACCCGAAAGCTTACGGCCTATTTATGAGAGTAAGGAGCCTTTTAACACTCCGTTACCGAGCCCATGGTGTGACAAACTTAATGACTTTCAGAAAATAATCATCTACCGCTGCCTCAGGCCGGATAAAGTGAGATTTTCACTTACTGTATATTCACTCATACATTATATTTAATTATACTTAAATATTAGTTATTTATAAATATATAAATTTTTTTTTTACAATTACTAACAGATTGAACCAGCCATTACTAGCTATGTGGCTGAAAAACTGGGTAAAATGTTTGTTGAACCACCGCCTTTTGATCTGAGTAGAAGCTACAATGATTCCAATTCTACGATTCCACTGGTGTTTGTGCTCTCACCAGGAGCAGACCCTATGGCCAGTAAGTATTGTCCGTTACTGTAAAAAAGAACTATTGTCCTGGTCATATCTCACTTACTGACTGTTAAATCCTCTTTTCCTTCACAGGTTTACTGAAGTTTGCAAATGACAAGAATATGGGTGGTACAAAGTTCAAGTCAATTTCTCTTGGACAGGGTCAGGGTCCTATAGCAGTAAATATGATTCAGTCTGCTATGAACGAAGGCACATGGGTGTGTCTACAAAACTGCCACCTGGCTGTATCTTGGATGTCCACACTTGAGAAGATCTGTGAAGACTTCAACCCAGACACATGCCACCTGGACTTTCGCCTCTGGCTCACCAGCTACCCTTCACCCATGGTGTTTATATATTTTAGTATTCTGCTAAAAGATTGTACATATTCTGTATATAAAGAAAGATACATCTGTGTTTGTGTCCCCATTATTTGTCTAATAATTTATATTGCATTCTCCCCCCCAAAAATTCCATCTGGCATGTTTGCTGTAACAGTTCCCAGTGACCATCCTGCAGAATGGAGTGAAGATGACAAATGAGCCTCCCACAGGTCTTAGGTTGAATCTGCTACAGTCCTACCTATCAGACCCTATCTCAGAACCTGAGTTCTTCTCAGCATGTCCGGACAAAGAAGCTGTGAGTGTAGACACTTTGTGTTCATTAATTTTTATTTTTATTTTTTTTTTACACACAAAGTCATGACAAAGACAAATCCCCTTTGTTTTCACAGGTTTGGGAAAAGCTTCTGTATGGAGTTTGTTTCTTCCATGCCCTTGTCCAGGAAAGAAAGAAATTTGGACCACTCGGTTGGAACATTCCATATGGATTTAATGAATCAGATTTGCGTATCAGCATCAGGCAGTTGCAGGTAAAGACTCTTTCATACATCAATAAATATATTAGTATATACTGTATATAAATAAATTATTTATATTGAAACTGTCATAGCTGGCTTTGTGAGTAGTTTTGTAAAATTCTCATTCCCCAAATTAGCTGCGCATAATATAGATTGCAGCAAAACGAACATTTGTGCTTGATCCTGTATTTCTTTTCTGCAGCTCTTTGTGAATCAATATGAGGAAGTTCCTTTTGAAGCCATTACATATCTGACTGGCGAGTGTAACTATGGTGGGCGCGTGACAGATGACTGGGACCGCCGCCTCCTCCTGACCATTCTGGCTGACTTCTACAATAACGACATCATCAAGAACCCCCGCTACAAGTTCTCTCCTAGTGGAAAATACTATGCACCTCCAAAGTCCAATTATGAAGACTATGTGGAGTTTATTAAGGTAAGGAAAATGATTGATAACACTATATGCACAGATCAACATATACAATATTTTTTAAACCAGAAGAGATATGTTAAGTAAAATAATATGTAAAGTTAAATTCTTTGAATACTTGCAGATTTTGCCATCCACCCAGCATCCAGAGGTGTTTGGTATGCATGAAAATGTGGACATCTCTAAAGATCTGCAACAGACTAAACTCCTGTTTGACTCCCTCATCCTGACTCAGGGAGGTGGCTCAAAGGGAGGCGGAAGTTCTGCAAGTGACAACAGCCTGCTGGATATTGCGAGTGACATTCTGTCTAAAGTAATCACCCATACTATGATTTCTATTATGTAATAAGTATGTCTTATGTAAAACAGTGCATTGTAATGAAGTATTTTGTTGTCAAATATCTAGCTACCAGAAAACTTTAATATCGAGGCTGCTCTTGACAAATTCCCAGTGCAGTATGAAGAGAGCATGAACACAGTGCTTGTACAGGAAATGGAACGATATAATAAGTAAGTCCTTTAAAACTGTCTAGGATTCATTTGCTTTTTTGATTTTGCCCATTTGATTTTTTATGTAAATAATATTGTACGTCCTTTTCTTCTTCAGTTTGTGCAAAACAATTTCTGAGAGCCTCCAGAATCTGTTAAAGGCCATTAAGGGGCTTGTCATAATGGATGCTGAGCTGGAGGAAATAGCAAACAGCTTGCTTGTAGGAAAAGTGCCAGAGAAGTGGGCAAAGCGCTCCTACCCCAGTCTGAAGCCCCTGGGCAGCTACATGACCGACTTTCTTGCTAGGCTTAAGTTTTTGCAGGTGAGAAAAGAAGATAGTACAGCTCATATAAGTAAAGTTTTCTAAATGTATAACTTATGCGTAACTTAAATGCAACAAATATAGTCATGTGATACAAAACGTTTAGATGGTCTATCAAAATAGTTATATAATGTTATCACTGTGTTATTGTCTCTAGTAATTAAAGGGCTTTTTGTGCATTCTTTTAGGACTGGTATGACACAAACAAGCCCTGTGTTTTCTGGCTGTCTGGTTTCTTCTTTACGCAAGCTTTCCTGACAGGAGCCATGCAAAATTATGCCAGAAAATACTCCATCCCCATTGACCTCCTTGTATTTGACTATGAGGTATTCTGTGACAAAATACTTTATATGCTTCTATACTCTGCTAGCAGAGAGTTTTTAATATCATGTAAACAAAACATTCTAGTTGTTCTTGATCTACCACTGATTACTTTACCCAGGTTATGCCGTTTGATACCTCAGCCACCTCCCCTGAAGATGGAGTCTACACTCACGGCCTTTTCTTGGATGGAGCTCGCTGGGATAGAGAAAGGTTTGTTTATTTGAAAACAACCCATACTGTATATCTGCAATGTATTCTACATTTTAATTGAACCTATTTTGAGAATCTCCACATTTTCTTTACATGCAGTGGTGTTTTAGCTGAACAGTACCCCAAAATCCTATTTGACTCACTCCCTATTATATGGATAAAGCCAAGTGAGTAAACATCAAAATATTCTAAAAAAAAAATAGCTTAAATATCATTAGCCAACATTTTGCCATGAAAATTCTTGATTTTATTGACTGTGTTTTGATTTTCATATTCCAGCGGATAAGCGGGTTATGCCGGAAGCTCAGAACATGTATATCTGTCCTCTCTACAAGACCAGTGAGCGTAAAGGAACTTTATCCACCACAGGTCACTCCACTAACTATGTCATCTCTATGACTCTGCCTACGGGCCAGCGGCCACAGCACTGGATTAAGAGAGGTGTAGCTATGCTTTGCCAGCTTGACGATTAATGACATACACTTTGACCTTGAATTTATTTAAATAAGTCGACTTACTGTTAAATGATTTCCTGCATGTAATAAATGAGTGTTTCTACTGAAGCTAAATCTTTTGTGCTTAAAACATATTTAAATCCTTGCACTATGGTTTACAATGGCTTTCCTGTTGCCAGCCTTGATATGCTATACCGCAGTATGTTAGTTGAATTGTGTGGTCCATGTCAGAAAGGGGTTGGGTGGACTAGTCTCATGATTGCATATATTTAACTGTCAGGATATAAATAGGTGTGTGTCTGCCATGAGCCTGAAATGCTCTGAGGTTATAAGTGCAACACAATACAGCAGTGTCCGTTGTCGAAACGTAAAACATTTGCATCTGAATCTGTATATGTAAAAACATGTTCTTCCGGGAAAAGTGTACAAGATCAGTGGCGTGCTGCATGACCTGAATGTTGCTGCCTGGCATTAATGTGTTTCAAACTGTTAGTAATAAACAATTTAGGCACACAGAGTTTGAGAGTCAATTGCTTGGCAGTAATGGTTATACCTCATATGTTTGAATTCATTGTATAAAGGCTTTTTGCTTGATTACTAAAGATATAGTACAGCTATTTTTACACAATACCGCACAAATGTTTTGCTATGATCCAAGTACTTTGGCTATCTTTACAGACAGTGTGTATAGAAAATGAGATAAAACTCCACATATTCTCCATGTTTATTGGTCATAACTAGTAGTGGACAGTTAGGAAGAAAATGTAAGTTATTATTGTACTTAAGTAGCTTTTTGTGTATCTCTACCTTACTGAAGTATTTCCATTTGGGGAGACTTTAACTTCACTACATGTCAAAGTCAAATATCTTAATTTTTAACTACATTTTGTGAAATCAGTCGTTCCTTTTTATTTGTGAGTGGATAGAAACATAACCGGTCAAGCATGCAGCAAGTCAAAAACCAGGGAAGAGCACGCGCTCTCTTTTCAACTTGTTTTAAATGCTGCTTGGTGGTATCTAGTTAGTATAAACAGTTCAACAGCAAGCCTAACATTTTGAGAGTAATAAATAATGGAAGAAACTACTGAATCTGACTTGCTACAACACCCTTGGTCTTATTTGCACCATTTTTTAAAAAAAGTACATGGTTTGTTTTTACTTCATTCACCACTGGTCATAACAATGCATACTTGCCTAAGGCCTGAAGTATGCCTAAATTATGCATTGTTCACAGTCAGCCTACACTAGAATTCTTTGACCATGAAGAATTTTTTTTTACAGCCGTGTGCAGGTCTGATCAGTTTTTGTTGGTCCTTTTATAAAATCTTTAGAAAAGTATAAATGTTTATCAATCAGTTTTGGAAGTGCTGATTTTCTCCGTATCTGCATGTGTATGCTGCTAAAAGGCAGTAATCACCAGTGCAATGCAATGCATTGCTGATATTCACTAAAACCCACACAACTTCCTAAGAGCCACAGCTCACAGAGAGGAAACTGCAAAATGACTAGTATGCTACTAAAAAAAAAAAAAAAAGACTAAAAAGAAACATAGAAAAGGCCAAAATATAAAGAAAAAAAAGAGTCTTTACCAATAAGGTGTTAGAAAAGCAGATATATTCTGATATGTTCTTTGCTACACTGACTCAAGATTACATTTTTGTTACTGCTCACCATCACTGCACACCTCATCATTATTTATCTGTAATAAATAGACATTCGGTGCCACACAGATGAGGATGGATTCCCTCTTAAGTCTGGCTCCTCTTAATATTTCTTCCTCATGCCATCTCAGGAGTTTTTTCCTTGCCACAGTTGCCACTGGCTCACTCATTAGGGACAAACTTAGACTTATAAAGAATTCTTTATTACAGCATTATCTGTATAAAGAAATCAGGTCAAGTTTTAATTGTCATTCAACCATATATAGCTGACGCAGTATACAGTGAATTACGACAATATTTCTCCAGAACCTTCGAGCTACATAAAACAACATAGAGCTACAAAAACACACTGAAGCAAGTTGTCCTATACACATAAAGTGCATCATGTGCAACTTGGTGCCATTAAACCTTCTATACAGTATGTTATACAGTGCAATGTGCATTAAACAAGAGTATGTAAGAGTGTATGTGAAAATAAACACAATATGTAAACACAAAAGCTTATGCAAAGCAGTCAACTGGATGTGCAAAAACAGCGCAGCGTGGAAACAGTTATGTAGTTATAATAAAATAATAATATAACATGGGTTGTACTGAAGACATGGATGTGTAAAATAAATACGAAGTGTGTGTTTTGATTTGTAGCAGCTCAGTAACACAATTAAGTGAGTGTGTGTGTGTGTGTGTGTGTGTGTGTGTGTGTGTGTGTGTGTGTGTGTGTGTGTGTGTGTGTGTGTGTGTGTGTGAATTTCAGTTCTAGTTCAGTTCTGTGTGTTGTACAGCGTGAAAATGACAGTAAAATGTAAAAAGGTGAATATTTTTGTTCACCATTAATGTCTATTCAAGTAATATTCAGTTCTGTCATTTGTGCTTTCTTGGCTTATGGCTAATGTATGCATAGGCTATGGTTACATGTCTAATTGAATTAATTGACTTCATCTTGAAACAGGTATGGATTACTATATTTATTATTTTTATATTCAATTTTCTTTACTGCCATTTGTATAAACTGTTTACATATTTTTCTTTACAAATATTCTTCTTCTTCTTTCGGCTGCTCCCATTAGGGGTCGCCACAGCAGATCATCCGTCTCCATACCACCCTGTCCTCTACATCTGCCTCTTTCACACTACCTGCATGTCTTCCCTCACCACATCCATGAACCTCCTCCTTGGCCTTCCTCTTTTCCTCCTACCTGGTGGCTCCATCTTCAGCATTTTTCTACCAATATAATTCGTGTCCCTTCTCTGCACATGTCCAAACCATCTCAATCTCGCCTCCCTCACCTTGTCACCAAAACATCCTACATGTGCTGTCCCTCTAATAAACTCATTTCTAATCTTGTCCATCCTCGTCACTCCCAACGAAAACCTTAACATTTTCAGCTCTGCTACCTCCAGCTCCATCTCCTGTCTTTTACTCAATGCCACTGTCTCTAATCCATACAACATCGCAGGTCTCACCACAGTCCTATAAACTTTCCCTTTCATTCTTGCAGATACCCTACTATCACAAATCACTCCTGTCACTCTTCTCCACCCACTCCACCCTGCCTGCACTCTTTTCTTTACTTCTCTAACACACTCTCCATTACTTTGCACTGTTGACCCCAGGTACCTGAACTCCTCCACCTTCTCCACCTCTTCTCCCTGCAACCGCATCACTCCACTGCCCTCCCTCTCATTCACACACATGTACTCTGTCTTACTCCTACTGACTTTCATTCCCCTTCTCTCAAGCGCATATCTCCACCTCTCCAGGCTCTTCTCAACCTGCTCTCTACTCTCACCACAAATCACAATATCATCTGCAAACATCATAGTCCAGGGAGACTCCTGTCTGACCTCGTCCGTCAACCTGTCCATCACCACTGCAAACAGGAAAGGGCTCAGGGCCGATCCTTGATGCAGTCCAACCTTCACCCTGAACCAGTCTGTCGTACCTACTGCACACTTCACTGCCGTCACACTGTCCTCATACATGTCCTGCACCACCCTCACATACTTCTCTGACACACCTGACTTCCTCATACAATACCACAACTCCTCTCTCGGCACCCTGTCGTACGCTTTCTCTAAATCCACAAATACACAATGCAGCTCCTTCTGTCCTTCTCTATACTTCTCCATCAACATCCTCAAAGCAAATAAGGCATCTGTGGTGCTCTTCCTCGGCATGAAACCATACTGTTGCTCACAGATGGTCACCTCTTCTCTCAGCCTGGCTTCCACTACTCTTTCCCATAACTTCATGGTGTGACTGATCAACTTAATTCCCCTGTAGTTACTGCAGGTCTGCACATCTCCCTTATGTTTAAAGATCGGTACCAGCACACTCCTTCTCCATTCCTCAGGCATCCTCTCACCTTCCAGAATCCTGTTAAACAATCTGGTTAAAAACTCCACTGCCATCTCTCCTAAACATCTCCACGCTTCTACCGGTATGTCATCTGGTCCAACCGACTTTCCATTCTTCATCCTCTTAATCGCTGCTCTCACTTCCTCCTTACTAATCCTATCTACATCCTGCTTCACCAACTCCACATCCTCCAACCTTCTCTCTCTCTGATTTTCCTCATTCATCAGCTGCTCAAAATACTCCCTCCATCTTCTCAACACACTCTCCTCATTAGTCAACACATTTCCCTCTCCATCCTTTATTGCTCTAACTTGCAGTACATCCTTCCCAGCTCGGTCCCTCTGCCTGGCCAATCGGTACAAATCCTTTTCTCCTTCCTTAGTGTCCAACCTCTTATACAGCTCCACATATGCCTTTTCCTTGGCTTTCGCCACATCCCTTTTTACCTGCTGCCGCATCTCCTTGTACTCCTGCCTACTTTTCTCATCACTCTGTCGATCCCACTTCTGTTTTGCCAACCTCTTTCCCCTAATGCTCTCCTGCACTTCCTCATTCCACCACCACGTCTCCTTGTCTTGCTTTCTATTTCCAGATGTCACACCAAGTACTTTTCTAGCTGCCTCCCTCATCGCTCCTGCAGTAGTTGCCCAATCATCCGGCACCTCTTCACCACCACCAAGCCCCTGTCTGACCTCTTCCCTGAACCTCACACTACACTCTTCCTCCTTCAGTTTCCACCATCTTATTCTTCTTTCAATCCTTACTTTCCTCCTCTTCTTCTTCGCCTCCAAAACCATCCTACAGACCACCATCCGATGCTGTCTAGCTACACTGTCCCCCGCCAACACCTTACAGTCTCCAATCTCCTTCAGGTTGCATCTCCTACACAGAACATAATCCACCTGTGTGCACCTTCCTCCACTCTTATACGTCACCCTATGATCCTCCTTCTTCTTAAAATACGTGTTCACCACTGCCATTTCCATCCTTTTAGCAAAATCTACCACCATCTGCCCTTCCACATTCCTCTCCTTGAAACCATACCTACCCATCACCTCCTCATCACCTCTGTTCCCTTCACCTACATGCCCATTAAAGTCTGCCCCAATCACCAATCGTTCTTTCCTAGGTACACCATAAACCACTTCATCTAATTCACTCCAGAATCTTATCTTCTCCTCCATCTCACAGCCAACTTGTGGAGCATAGGCACTGATGACATTTATCATCATCCCTTCAACCTCCACCTTCACGATCATCACCCTATCAGAAACTCTCTTCACCTCCACTACACTCTTACTGTACTCTTCCTTCAGAATCACCCCTACACCATTTCTCTTTCCATCCACACCATGATAAAACAGTTTAAACCCACCTCCAATGTTCCTGGCCTTACTCTCTTTCCACTTGGTCTCCTGAACACACAGCATATCTACCTTTCTCCTCTCCATCATATCAGCTACCTCTCTCCCTTTACCCGTCATAGTACCAACATTTAAAGTACCAACCCGAACCTCTACTCTCCTACACTCCTCCTTTTCCCGCCGTCTCTGTAGACGTCTTCCTCCTCTCCTTCTCCTCCTTCGGCCAACAGTAGCCCAATTTCCACCGGTACCCTGTCGGCTAACGATACCTGTGGCGGTCGTTGTTAACCCGGGCCTCGACCGATCCGGTATGAAATTCTCATTTGTGATCCGCATATTTGATTTGGCACATGTTTTACGCTGGATGCCCTTCCTAACGCAACCCTCCCCATTTACCCGGGCTTGGGACCGGCACTAAGACTGCACTGGCTTGTGCCCCCCTAATGGCTGGGTTTTTCTTTACAAATATTAAATTTGTAAAATAAATAAATTATTCAAACTGGACAACCCAATACATACCTTTTTCTTATACATATACAGTATTTACACACAATCAGGGTCATAAGGTGAATATTAACATTTTTCAGTATGTACAGGATTTTCATGAATACCAAATGTATATTTTATTGAGTAAATCAGCGTGATAAATAAGGCTTTTTTAAATATTATTACTAATTATTAACAATACTGTAACTGCTAGTACTGACAAATACTCTGGGTCATGCATCCTCCTCCATACATTCCTTGTGTGTGATCACAGGAAATAAGGATGCCCTACAGATGCTTGTAAAGCACAAGGCAGCCATGTCTAAGGCAGACAAAATGAGAAGGATCCCTCTGTATCAAGCAGCAGTACGCTTTAGTCCAGCACCATTGATTTGCAGGATCAAAGTGCTTAAAGTAAGCATTGGGCATTTTATTTAATGAAAGAATTGTATTATAAATCTCCATTAGGGTCATCTGAGTCCCACACACTGAAAAAAAGTCTTCTCTGTTTCTTTTTGTTGTGAACATGTTGCATTCCTGCTTAAGAATGGTACCAAACCTGACTGTCAGAATGAAGTTGAGGACTTAGGACTCTGCATTAGTTGTGGATGTGCAAGAATTAGGCTACTAGATATTGGATAACGGAAACATATAAATAAACAAGCCATGCTGTTTTGAATAACACTGACAGTCAAGACATTTGTTTTTTTATGTTTTTATGTACAGCCCAGTGTTTGTTGTTTCAGATATTATGTAAGGATCTCTCTTGGGTCTAGATGACTGTGTATATGCTGGTGCAAACACAGATGGCAGTAAATGTACATGATTAGGCCTTGTAAAATAAGAGAATTTGAAAGACTAAACTGCAACAAATTAGTAAAGTTTTTATATATTTTGCAGTATGCATAAATTGGCCTATTATTTAATTAATTTATTATTCATTCATTCATTCATTCATTCATTTTCTCCCGCTTATCCATAATTCGGGTCGCGGGGGCAGCAGTCTAAGCAGGCCCCCGCCTTCGACTGCTGCCTAATCCTCACAGCACCGTCCCTTACGGTCCCTCCTGCAGGTGGTGAGCCCACGGGAAGGCGGCCCCACGTCACTCCGACGTCACGGACCTTGATATTTCCCTCGTAAGGGACCCCCGGAGCATAGAGGGTTAAGGGCCTTGCTCAAATTTATTATTAGAAATTCAATTACCTGAATTTATCCTCTTTTTTTTCACTATCATTCTTATGGGCCAGCATATGGCCAAAGCTTCACTCTGTAGAGTCTGTTCCAATGCTGTTTGAAGCCACAGCATCTGGAAACCCTGATATAATCTCGCTGCTGTTGGAGTACAGAGCTGATCCCAACACTCCCACACAAATAGGCCATCTGCTCATTCACTGTGCTGCTTATCAAGGCCATCTGCTGTGAGTGATGGGTGGTTTCTTATGTGAATCCTCATAACTGTCCTGGTCAATAGGGAAGCCTTCTATTAGTAGGAATAAAACAATATTTGTAACATTGTAAATATCTTGAATGGTTATATTTTCTCTCTATATAGTGGATTTGCTCTGCGTTGTGTGTGTTGATAATAAAAAAAGACTTCACACAATGATGCAGTTGTCATTTGATTTACTTTCAACTTCTGGGTTTCTATAATGAAACAACAGACACTATCAGACAGAAAAAGGTAGAAAAAAAAGGGAGCCGTGACTCTCATCGATATCACATTGCTCAAAAGAGAAAGTTTATAACATACTTTGACAATTTTAGAACTACAGTAATAATATATTGTTGAGAAAGGAAAAGAAAAAGAAAAAAAAGAAATAGAAAAAAAAAGAAATACTATAATGGTCCATTTACATATCTGTATTGAAACAACATACACCATCAGACAGTTGAAGGGAGAATCTCTCTAACCCTGTCTAACCCGGTCTAACCCTGCCTCTCATTGTCATCACATTCCGCAAAAAAGAATTACGTCAGCTCTACCTATCGCGCTTATGCATGACATAACTTGCGTGACAGCACTTCATATTATATTCGTAGCCACATGCACATGACCATGCATCACGCATGCAATCTCTCCTAATACAAATTTCTAAATAAAACACATAAATTAATACCATTAGTTAATCATAATTTCAATAATCTAGTGTGACAACATTACACACACACACACACACACACACACACACACACACACACACACACACACACACACACACACACACATACATTTTTACTTGCACCTCTCCACTCTTAAAGTACACTATATGGCCATATGTAAGTGGACTCATACACCCATATATGCTTGTTGATCATTCCATAAAAGATCTAGACCCTTTTGCTGTGACTTCCACTCTCCTGAAAAGGCTGTGTGGGTTTCTGCAGGCCATCTGACCTACAACACCAGCTGTGGCAAATCATACTTTTATAGACATATAGACATGGACATACGTATTTAGTATGTGCTACATATTATGCTAATTGTTAAGCAAAAATATTACATTGTGTGACAGCTATTTGCTCTCATGTTTGTAGCAGATTTTGGGAACTGTCCACAATTGTCTGTCCACACACTTTTGACTATATAGTGTATTAGCAAATACATAAATACAAACAATAATATTTTTGCTTGATTTTGCTACCTATCTTTTTATCAGTGTTAGATGAAGAAGCATGTACTTGAGTTAAAGTAAGTAAAAAATTACTTAAAACTTTCAAACTCAAACTTTTAATCTCTCTCTCTCTCTCTCTCTCTCTCTCTCTCTCTCTCTCTCTCTCTCTCTTCACACACACACACACACACACACACACACGCACGCACGCACGCACACACACACACACACACACACACACACACACACACACACACACAATGCAAAAATGCTGTTTGTGGACTACAGTTTAGCGTTCAACACCATAATTCCCTCCATGCTCACCTCTAAGTTGGAGGGACTGGGACTCAGCCTGCGGCTGTGTCAATAGATCTCTAACTTCCTGACAGGCAGACCACAAGCCGTATGGGTGGGCAAACACCTCATCCACCCCTTACCCTCAGCACTGGAGCTTCCCAGGGTTGTATTCTGAGCCCCCTGCTGTACTCACTGTACACATATGACTGTGTGGCCACTTCCAACTCCACCACCAGCATCAAGTTTGCTGACGACACTGTTGTGGTGGGCCTGATCTCCAACAATGATAAGACGGCCTACCTAGAGGAGATTAAAAACCTGGAGAGATGGTGCCAAGAGAACAACCTTCTCCTTAATATCAGCAAAACTAAAGAGTTGATAGTGGACTTCAGCACGAAGCCAGAGCGGTCATACCAACAGCTAAATATCAACGGGACCCCAGTGGAGAGAGTGGACAGTTTCCGGTACTTAGGTGTTCACATCACACAGGATCTGTCTTGGACCTGTCACATCAACATCCTGATGAAGAAGGCCCGGCAGCGTCTGTACCATCTGAGACGCTTAAGGGACTTTAAACTACCCTCTCAGGTGCTAAAGACTTTCTACACCTGCACCATTGAGAGCTTTCTGATGGGTAGCATCACTTCCTGGTTTGGGAACAGCACCATGCAGGACAGCCGAGCCCTCCAGAGGATGGTGCGGTCAGCTGAACATACCATCCACACCGAGCTCCCTGACCTGCAGGACATCTACAGCACGCGGTGCCGGACCAGAGCCAGGAAGATTATCAAGGACCTCAGCCATCCAAACAATGGACTCTTTTCTTTGTTGCATTCAGGGAAGCGCCTCCACTCCTTGAAAGCAAACACAGAGAGAATGAGGAGGAGCTTCTTCCCACAGGCCTTCTTTTTTCTTAGTTTATTTTTCTCCTCGTTCTATTCCCTCATGCCGGACCGTCGGTAAAAGCATTTTACTACATGTTGTACTCTGTATGTACAGTATGTGTATGTGACAAATAAAATTTGATTTGATTTGATTTAATTTAACTCTCTCTCTCTCTCTCTCTCTCTCACTCTCTCTCTCACACACACACACACACACACACACACACACACACACACACACACACACACACACACACACACAAACACACTCACACACACTCATTAACTCACTCACTCACTCACTCACTCAATCACTCACACACAGGCACACAAACACACACTCTTTCTCTCTTCACACATTGCAGTACATCCTCGCTGACTTAAAAAAACTCCCTGCACCATTAATAAAAGTTTTTATCCATTTATAAATAAAAAGGAATGACTGATGTCACAAAATGTAGTTGAGTAAAAGTAGGTTATTTGACTTTGAAATGTAGTGAAGTTAAAATAAAAGTCTCCCCAAATGGAAATACTTGAGTAAAGAACAGATATGCCAGAAAGATACTTAAATACAGTAACGAGTTAGATTTACTTTGTTACTGTCCACCACTGCTTCCCCTGTCATTACAGAGCACTGAAACAGCTAATACAAGTAACATAAGTTATACAATACAAACAGCTAATACAAGTAAAAAAAGAGGCCATTAAGGAGGGTGGCATGAGTCCATTACATGCAGGCAGACACTCTGAGTGTTTTAAACTGTACTTAAATGATGGGTTTGACCCTAACTTCATGCTTCATCTACGGGTGCACAAAAACTATGAGGATGAGCGCAGATCAGCACTTTATTTTGCTGTGGCAAACACTGACATACAGATTACTGTTGAAGACTAGTGCTATGCCAATCCAAGACACAGTCTACTATCCTTTTTACAAACTGCTAGATAATCCCAATTAACATAAGAAATGTGCTGCATCTGTTGAGACATATTACGTTACCATGTATTGCTCTATTGGCCTATATAGTAACTGTGCCTTTTCTGAAAAGGATGAGACCACCATCTACCACAATTTGCTCTGTACGGGATTGAT
Source organism: Silurus aristotelis (assembly GCF_946808225.1). NCBI lineage: Eukaryota > Metazoa > Chordata > Actinopteri > Siluriformes > Siluridae > Silurus > Silurus aristotelis. The sequence goes on along the minus strand of NC_139592.1, from coordinate 15,156,393 downwards.
CCCTTATCCCTCCCAAGATGACAAGCTTCAGTTTGTTTGTTGGTTCCTTATTACTTAGTGGCATATGGTATCTAGGTGATTTTCACTGCCTCTGCCAGTTACATATGTCTGTGAATCTGTGCATGAAACCTTAATAACCACCAGGGTTCTTTGTTACTCACAGCCAAGACACGACTCAAGGGAAAGATTGTCCACCTAATCTCATGTATACACCAATTAATTATCAGTTCTCATACTAGTATGCTAGTTTCACTTTTTCTTTAAAGCTGAATGTAAATCCATTGTTTAATTATGCACACAGACAGACTTGTTATTCAAGTTTCAGGTTTCACTGGCAGGTGCATATTCTGCTTTAAGCATATAAAGAGAAATTCTACTATATTTGTACATTCCTCTCCAGATACAGAATGTAAATATTGTATGCAAAAGTGACATATTGTATTGGGAGATTTTTAACATACAATATATATACCTTTATTCCTTCCACAGTGGGCAAATTTCTGATATGTAGGTGTAAAAGGTGTACAGGAGAGGACTGAGAACACTAATGGTGAAGTTCTATTACATATTACATATAAATAGCAGATGTGGTCTTTAATTCATTTGCATTCATTTGGATGAAAGGATTGTTCACATTCAGTTTTAGAGCTTATTTGACTAAGCCCAAAGTGCATTGTTTCAGCCTGAGTGCCAAAAAAAAGCCGCTCTGTGTCCCACAACCCTCTTGAGAAAGTTTAGGTAATGTAATGCAGCAAACAATTATGACATTAGATTATATATATAAGTATATAAGATAAGCTAAGATACACCTTTATTTGTCCCACAGTGGAGAAATGTCTATCTATCTATCTATCTATCTATCTATCTATCTATCTATCTATCTATCTATCTATCTATCTATCTATCTATCTATCTATCTATCTATCTATCTATCTATACACACACACACACACACACACACACACACACACACACACACACACACACACACACACACACACACACACACACACACACACACAGTATATGTATATTAAATACTGCCATTCCTGTTCAGAAGGGATAACAGTATCCTGGCTCAAGCACATTACAGGACAGGTGGTAAGAATCTTGTTGGATTATGTCAACCATGTCACCTTCTGCTCCAAATTGAAGAGTGTCCTGGTAGAACTGAAACAGTGCCCAGAAATATGCAAGATTAAAGGTGTGTTATTAGCAACATAAAAAATTCCATGTGATTCCTTCTTTTTTTTTTTCTTATAATTCAACTTTTTTTTATTGTTCAACAGTCAAAACGGCAACAGTCAAAGCACATCACACGGCATTTAATAATGATCTTTGCTATTACACATTCAGCCACTAGTCACTAATAGTGTAACAGTGTAATACAATCAGAATTAAAGCACATGGAAATTAAACAGTTCTCCTAATAACAGCTGTCAAAATTTTTAAGCTAGCTCAGTAATATTGCAACATACTTAATTTTTTTTTTTCATTTATTTATTTATTTATTTTTGCACAGATATTCCCTGAAGCTTCACGCAGTTATGTTGATTTCAGTGAGTGATACATGAGTGCCTTGGTCTTCTGTTTATTTATTTTGATCTGCTTTATAATTCTGCCAAACACCCTGAAGGACTATAATCGGTTCAACAAATATGACATTTACAGCAAAAGGCACTTGAACTAAACAGAAGCATTTAATTTTCATTGTCTTTGGGGCTTTTTTTAATCATCATTGACAGTTGTTGCCACATGCCACAATTGGTTGTTTATTGTGCACTTTTTTTGTTTGTTTAGAATATAGGTTCTGGATTTTCTCCATTATGGTAAAACATTTGTACAATGCAATATATGTTTCACGAGAGTTAACTGATAGGTTCATTCTATTTTTAGTCAAACTGCAATACAGTACTTATTTATGCAATTCAATACCAAAGAAGCAAAAGTCAATAATTTCATTTTGTACAAGTACAATTTAGAATTATTTAACATTCGAATTATGTAGAAATGTTTACACTTTTTTAGAACAAGTACATTATGTACAACTGGACAACTGCCTTCATGCAGTAATATTTGGTGTAACGGTACCTGTATTTATATCTGACATTTTTTGATACAGGGCTTTCGGAATGCAATCCTTTTTATGTGCACAGAACATAGTTAAAATCTGAGGTTCCTCAAGAAAGTATTAAATAGCGGACCGCACAATTTTGTTTAGTCTGCGCTTCGCATTTTAAGTGAATGATTGGTATTACACTTAAAAACATAAACAACAATGAACAGTGAAGACATTTCTTAAAGTGTGCTGAAATAAGAAGAACAGTTAAGTAGAAAATATCTTTAGAAAATTCAATATTAAATGTAAAACACACAAACACTTACATACACATCTGTATTAATCAATTTAGTTTGTGCCAATTTAATTGATTACTCAATGTAATCAATTTAATACAAGTGTATTGCATTACTTACATTTTTTCTATTTTATTTGTATAAAATATTATTGTATATATTATTTTACCAAGCAGGCATTTTATTTAAAATTGTTTTAAAATGTTTTTCACAAATGTTAATAATAATAGATAAAGTTTTAACGAGAAAACGACAAGCAATTTGTTCTTTTGCATTACCTTATTGTTGCATTACATTATTGTTTGTTACCCCTAGTTTAAATCAGGATTGGCTTCTTGTTAGCCATTACATGGAATATTTATATGAAATACTTATATGTTCTACAGTATTTCTATGTTCAACTACACAGATTTAACCGTTTTTAACCTTGTTTCCCCACAAATCTGACCTACTGTACCTCTAATGTTCAAGTTCACTATTACAATGGATTATATACATATCAAGACACATTTACCTGCAGTGTATGTGCTATTACTACTCACAGCACAGTTATAGGAATCCAACAATGGTAACAGACAACTTTCCATTGTCAATCTACAACTTATTTTATGTATACTATAACAAGGCACTTTTCCTATTATAATTAGTAGTTGATTATTATTATTATTTTTTACTTTAATGTGGCTTTCAAACCTACAGAAAGATCTGTTTTGCATACCAGATTTCAGAATTTTTAGATTAGTAAAGAATTGAGTGAAAGGTCAGATTTTCTTTTAGAAGCAGCTCATGACAAGACAGAAACCCAATCATAAAGACAGTAGTGTGTTCGAAAGAAAAACAGCTTCTTAGACTGATTAACTTCGGCATGAGCCTGTCAAAAACTGCATGCTTACCTTTGCCTAAGATGGAAAGATTTTGTTGGCTTTAATCACTCATGTTACACATATTGTATGTACTGACATAATCAATATTGGATAAAGTACACAAACCGAGTACTTGACTTATAGTAGATATACACTAGGTAAAATATTACTCCAGTAAAAGTGCAAAAACTACAAATGCATTTGCCTTCAAATGTACTTAAGTATCTAAAGTATTATGACTTATTATGGCTATAATGTCTTATTACTAATTTTGTTACAAGACTCACTTAACTAACTGTAATGTAATGAACTGTAATGCAAAGACTGTAATGTTACTTTCAGCACACCAATCTATTAATAGAATGAAATTAATTAGTCAAATACTTGATCTCTATTAAAATGATAATAAGCTCAATACCTTCTTTTCAAATACTTCAAGCAAGTTAGAGTGAGGAGTTTCTTCAATCAATTATTACTCTTTAAATATTCTGAACTATAAGTTTGTGCTAAGTAGATACCACCATGCAACAATCAATACAAGCGCACACTCTACATACAAATTACATTTACTTCATTACTGTCATATTTAAATATATTTAAATGTTCTAGTGTCACAGTTTTCCTAAACTGTAAACTATAAAGTGGGTAATAAGTATTTGGGATGAAAAGACTGATTTTACTGCTCTGGAGTAGCTAGAAATGTGTGTACGGTAAGCTTTTCGTGCCAAAGCATACTTTTTTTTACAATAAGGCAGTCATTGGAGACACTATAAAGAGGAGAATCTGGCTCTTGTGGAACTGGGGAGATCGGAGGAGCCTTCCCACCTCACTCCCAGTTTTCCTGACATAGTCTCTGGATATCCCATGACAGGATAAAGTTCCTGATACCATAGCCAGTATGTGCAGGTGGAAGATAAAAGTAAATACATTGTGATGTATTGTAATGATGATTTAGGGATTGCCTAAAGAATAAAGTACAACTTTATTTTCACCATCTCCATATAACTCATTTCTGACCTTTTGCTCTTCTATAAAACATCTTAATTTATGAATTACATAATTTTAAATCTGTTTAGTTCTAAGTTATTCATGTTTGGATTTAATCCATCCATGTCAAGTGAAAATAAAAAGCTAATGACAGTACTAAAACCTCAAGAATGAACCAATGAATGAACAAAGGAACAACAAATAGATAGATGGATGAAGGGATGGATGAGCAAGTGAGTGAACAACAAAGTAACCAGTGAATGGATGGCTAAATGAGTGAGTGAGTGAGTGAGTGAGTGAGTGAGTGAGTGAGTGAGTGAGTGAGTGAACAACAAAGTAACAGGTAAATGGATTTCTAAATGAGTGAGTGAGTGAGTGAGTGAGTGAGTGAGTAAGTGAGTGAGTGAGTGAGTGAGTGAACAACAAAGTAACCAGTGAATGGATCGCTAAATAAGTGAGTGAGTGAGTGAGTGAGTGAGTGAGTAAGTGAGTGAACAACAAAGTAACAAGTAAATGGATGGCTAAATGAGTGAATAAGTGAATGAGTGAGAAAGTGAGTGAGTGAGTGAGTGAGTAAGTGAGTAAGTGAGTAAGTAAACAACAAAGTAACAAGTGAATGGATGGCTAAATAGGTGAGTGAGTGAGTGAGTGAGTGAGTGAGTGAGTGAGTGAGTGAGTGAGTGAGTGAGTGAATGGATGGCTAAATGAGTGAGTGAGTGAGTGAGTGAACAACAAAGTAACAGGTAAATGGATGGCTAAATGAGTGAGTAAGTGAATGAGTGAGAAAGTGAGTGAGTGAGTGAGTAAGTGAGTAAGTGAGTGAGTAAACAACAAAGTAACAAGTGAATTGATGGCTAAATAGGTGAGTGAGTGAGTGAGTGAGTGAATGGATGGATGGCTAAATGAGTGAGTGAGTGAGTGAGTGAGTGAGTGAGTGAGTGAGTGAACAACGAAGTAACAGGTAAATGGATGGCTAAATGAGTGAGTAAGTGAATGAGTGAGAAAGTGAGTGAGTGAGTAAGTGAGTAAGTAAACAACAAAGTAACAAGTGAATGGATAACTAAATGAGTGAATGAGTGAGTGAGTGAGTGAGTGAGTGAACAACAAAGTAACCAGTGAATGGATCGCTAAATAAGTGAGTGAGTGAGTGAGTGAGTGAGTAAGTGAGTGAACAACAAAGTAACAGGTAAATGGATGGCTAAATAAGTGAGTAAGTGAATGAGTGAGAAAGTGAGTGAGTGAGTGAGTGAGTAAGTGAGTAAGTGAGTAAGTAAACAACAAAGTAACAAGTGAATGGATGGCTAAATAGGTGAGTGAGTGAGTGAGTGAGTGAGTGAGTGAGTGAGTGAGTGAATGGATGGCTAAATGAGTGAGTGAGTGAGTGAGTGAGTGAACAACAAAGTAACAGGTAAATGGATGGCTAAATGAGTGAGTAAGTGAATGAGTGAGAAAGTGAGTGAGTGAGTGAGTGAGTGAGTGAGTGAGTGAGTGAGTAAGTGAGTAAGTGAGTGAGTAAACAACAAAGTAACAAGTGAATGGATGGCTAAATAGGTGAGTGAGTGAGTGAGTGAGTGAATGGATGGATGGCTAAATGAGTGAGTGAGTGAGTGAGTGAGTGAGTGAGTGAGTGAGTGAGTGAACAACGAAGTAACAGGTAAATGGATGGCTAAATGAGTGAGTAAGTGAATGAGTGAGAAAGTGAGTGAGTGAGTAAGTGAGTAAGTAAACAACAAAGTAACAAGTGAATGGATAACTAAATGAGTGAGTGAGTGAGTGAGTGAGTGAGTGAGTGAATGAGAAACAGTTACACTGTGTGTGTGTGTGTGTGTGTGTGTGTGTGTGTGTGTGTTTGTGTGTGAGAGAGAGAGAGAGAGAGAGAGAGAGAGAGAGAGAGAGAGAGAGAGAGAGAGAGAGTGTGTGATTAGTTTTGGCCTTTGGGCGGCGCTCGGCTGCTTGTAAACAGAGTGACGCCAGAGTATTCGCAGCGCAGGGAAGCCGCACGTCAGAGGCATAATGGCGGAGGCTGGTTGAGAACGAGAATTACTCCGTAAATCGGCGCTGAAACCAACTTCACCGCCAGTCGACTGAAGTGATCGGTGGCCAAAATGGCCTGCAATCTGAGCGAGGACAGAAAATACGAGCGAGACAGCGTCAAGCCCAGCGGCTTGCGCGTGGACGGCGGCGAGAGCCAGGAACAATTGTCAGCCTCTACCACGACTACATCCAAGCAAAATGGCGATCAGGCTGGATGCGAAGACGAGCAAATGACTGAACAAGATGCTTGCGAGAGGCGGAGGAGCGGGCTGTCAGATTTGAAGGGCTGCAGCACTTCGCCTTCGCCGTTGCTCCGATCAGCCGAGGAGTGGCCGCGGAAGACCTTCCAAATCCCTCGCAAGATCAAGGAGCGCAAAGGTTTTGTCCCCCCTTTACTCGCATTCCTGAACCTGTAACTGGGCTTCTTGTGCCTTGCAGTCTGTCTTGCATGCCTGCTAGCTGTACTAACCGCCACCGGCTTTGTCCAGTTAGCCTTGTTATTGTCACTTTTAGTGCTTTTACCGCACGTGTCCTGCTTTACTTGTAACTCTAACAATTGACTGTTCATTTGAGCTCGTTAGCCACCACATGCAAATGTAAGTTAGCAGAAGATGGCTAGCTGACTAGCAATTCCTCCAGTACAAGACGGGTAGCAGGGTATTGCTTAATGCAGGAGATTCTCTATGCCCTACATTGTGTGGCACTTCTGGCTCGTAATTTGAGCCTGGCTCTGCGAAGTTGCGACGTCTGTGCCAGCTTCATAGGTAGTTAAGACAAGCCTGGCTTCAGCACTGAGCTCCCTCACTTCTGCCACTCCTCATTCAGCACCAGCACATCTCCCACCTAAACATCAACTCAGTCTCCTCTCTCACAACATCCAAATGGCTCGAAACGTTTTAAATAGCAAATCAGGCAACCATGGGCAAGTCTCCGAGTTAAAACCCAAAACAATCATCCATGTGGCCATGCTCGCCTCATTCGACCCTTTAACAATCAGTGCAAAGCGATTAGGTTTTGTTTACATATACTTCCATTCACTTAGATTCAAAACTAAGCAGCAGACAGTTTTCTTACACTGGTATTGTCACCTTGTGTTGTTCTTTTTTTGTGTTCCAGTTCATAATAGCCCTAATTTGACCCGAATGGCTTGTTTTGTTCTAGTTACTGTTTATTAGCGTCAAAAGAAACTGATCACTTTCATGCACTCAATTCACCGATTAAACGATTCCTGTACGTCTCCGCGTTCATATTTTTTTATTAACTGTTGCGGCTTATTGTAGTCAGTATTCTTGTACTGTCCCGAATGCCTGGCAATAAACTGCATTCTGATATGACATAATCTTACTTTTCTTTTCTCTATTCTGATTTTCCAGGTCTGCTCCAGCAGATAATGCCAGAATCATGGGAATTTGAGGAGCTTTTTAAACTGCTCTCTTCCTCATACCTGGATGCATCATCTCGAGGAGCTTTCACCTACACTAAAGCATGTCTCATTCACAATGAGCTCCTGGAGAAAGAGGTGAGATCGCTGAATATTGTGAGGGGAAAATTATTTTATCCTTGGGACCAAAACTAGTGTTTTTACTTTCTGTGACACCGGCAATTCAAGTCTATGCTTTTTTTTTTTATAGTTCAAGGTGGTAGTAATTTCAGCTCTGTTTTCATTGGGAAGTTATTTAAAAAACTGTTGTTACTAAAGCCAGCCTGATAGGTGCTCAATTTCTGATTGGTGTGTTTTGTAATTTAATATGTTTTATTAGCAGCCCTCACATACAAATGCCAGTTTGAGTTCATGATGTCACAGACTAAATTAAGTTTAGATTGTGAGAGGCCAAGTTTTGAGTACTATTCTTGGTACCGTTGAGATTACTGTTATTTATTTTTACTAAAAATGTTTCTAACTTGCGTTTGGCCAGTACATAGAGAAGAAAAGGGAACTCAAGCAAGCTGGACGGACAGACACTGAGCTTACTGACTCCTACGCTTTTCTGCTGCCTGATGCAAAAAAGGTGAGATTAGCTAAATGTATCTCTGTATAAATCTTATGTATTTGTCTATTTTGTAATCAACAATTTAAACATATCTAAATAAAGAGCAGATTTAGTTTTGTTAAGGTGGTAAAGAAGTGTAAAAGTCTGAAGGATTTTGTTCCTGTATTTAAGGACATAAAAAGATATGTAACAGTTGTGCCTCTTGTTGCAGACTCGCTGGATCTGTGAGAAGGGCCTTTCAGTGGGGCATGCACGTATTAACAATCTGGGAAATCCCAGTAAAGGTGATACTAGGCTTTACACAATGTGTGTTTGTCTGTTCCATGCTACACCTTTTTGTAAATAATAAATCATACTCACATGTTTTAGGTAGTCAGAGTTTTTCTACCATATAGGACAATATTTTCCAGATTTATGTTTTCTGATCAGGAGCTTTATATCTGTAGTTAGTTGACAAACAAATCCAACAAATTGTGATTGGTGCTCCTGTCTGATATCCCTTGGCCCTTTTTTTGTTTTTCCTATGGATATTCTTCCTGAGTTTTGATGCAAAATTGCAAATCTTCTGCCATCAGAATATTTCTGATTTAGAAACCTGTTGTTACTTTCTTTATTAGGAATTTACTTATCAAAATATTCAGATTTGTTGCAAATGAATCCATTCGAAGCCGGTGCTTCTGGGGACATAATCATATTTAAAGTCATGAAGGTAATATTTCTTTGATTTATATCACACTTAGAATGTAATCTATATTTTTTGTTGTTGTTTTCCAATGGTCAGTGGCTGATTATGTTGTTTGTTGCTGCTCTGCAGGGTAGATTAAAAAGCATATTTGAAAATATGCCCAAGAGTAATCTGGAACTTGTTCCTAAGTTTGACTGCCACATGCACAAAAATGCCAGCAAAGTTACCTCATTATTGTCATATAGGGCTTTTGAGCTCACTCAGGTATTGTGCATTGATTGTTTCCTATTACTATATCATAACTCAGCATTTGCATGTGTTATTGTTACATGTTATGATTGTTTACTCCCATGTCATCTGCAGCAATACTTTTATGAGTTTGCTTTTGAGGAGCTGAGGACACGGCCCAGACATGTGTGTCCCTATGCTGTGGTGTCTTTTCAGTACAAAGGCAAAGAGGCAGCCACAGCTGCTCACAGGTACATGACCTTTTCTTTGTTGTACTAATACCTGATGGCAATTTCTACGGAAGGTCTCCTTAACTGGGATTAGCTGTTGCATATTATTCCATCTTTTCTATTGTTTTCAATTATAAAAATGATCATTGCAGCTCTAGTATTTAATTAATTTAGACTCTGTTCACCAATTGTGTTTTATACCATTGGATACATTGTTTATTCTCATTTTTTTGTAGATTGAACAGTGGCGTGTATGAAGGACATAGAGGTAAGCTTCCTTCATCTAGAGAAGGGGTGTTCAATCTTATCCAGAAAGGGCCGGTGTGGGTGCAGGCTTTTATTCCAACCAAGCAAGTCCACACCAAATTCTACCTGTTCAAATCTAATGATCATTTTCAATGACTATCAAGACTGAATAAATGAAAACCTGCACCCACACTGGCCCCTTTATGAAAAAGATTGGACACCCCTGATCTAGATTGTCTCAGTTTTCTCTGGGGATTTTTTGTGTTAATAGTAGATTTTTATTTTTCATTTTTTTCAAGAAAATGTATTTATTCTCATTCAAGTATATGGCAGGATTAAAGTTCCTGTTGTATTAGCTCTGTAAGACAAACTGATTGGTATGTTGTTTTGCAGGATGGCGTAGGTATACAGTGTGGAGTGGTCCGTTAGTGAACAGGGGAGAAGAGTTGTATCATGTGTGCATTCGGTCGCCCAACCCCCCCTTTCTGCCATTCAAACTGTAAGTGACCTTAAATGAAATTGTAAATGCAATTTTGAAATCATATAATATAATTGGATCAGATGATTTCCTATATGTCTGAGAAATGCGAATGTGTCTTTTGTGGCGGTATTATTACTGAATTATGTTTTTGCTTCTTTTTAAGTCCGGACAAAATTGACATAAGTATGGCAATGCACCTTGATCAAGTGAGAAGGAAAATTCCCTCTACACTGCTTTCATGGGACGCATACAGCGACACACAAGAAGGTAATTAACAACTATAATTTTATAATTTGTCAAGTATAATTAACAATTACAACAAAAAAATCATAAATGCTGATGGCTGTCATTTCTACCATTTTTATAATGAGGAATAATATTTCACTGTCTAATTGTTCTTTTACCCATGTTATTGTTATGTAATGACTTCTGTTATTTATTGTTGTTTTCTATGAAGTAATGAAATGTGGGCTGTACTGTAGCCTCTTTGATGTCATGGCTAAGACCAAGCAGGGAAACTGTTTGTCTGGCCTGCTACACAAAATGGAGAAAGAGAAAATGGTGAGTTGTTTTTACATGAAAGGTGTACATACTTTTGTAAACTGTTATTAAACATACTGTGCTAAATGCGTTATTCCCAAAAAGCGTTGTCTTCTAAGTTTTCCCAGCATTTATTCTGTGTTTATCCAGGTTCTTGTGAAGCCACTGGCAGAAAGGGGCTTTCTTTTCCTCCTGTCATCATCTCACTTGCACAATTCTAATGGTACACTCATGGTGCATATTCCTATTTACACATCTGTTTTTTGTTGTTGTTTATTATTTCATGCAATGGCATTGTCTTTTTCTTTTGTTTTTTCTAAAATGAAGAGAGGCGAGGGAGAAGCGACAGAGGATTGCAGGCACTTTTTGTTTTTCAAGAATCAAGAATTACAGGTAGATTAAGTAAGTATGAGCCTGCATAGATATATATTTTTTGTTTTTTAATACTTAGATTAATGCATTTTGCGTTTTTTCCCCCATCCCTTTCAAAGTGTCCAAGCACGCTGGCCTACATGTGGACTCTCTGGTTCCGTTAGAGCCTAAAGACCCAAACACTGAACATATAGAGACATTTGCGCCAGCCCTGCACCATTCTTTCTACAAACTGCGCTCAAATCCACCAAAAGATCTGGCGAGTGCAGTGAAAACCCAGGCCCTGGACTATCTGAGTTTGAGGGAACAAGGCTCAGGACGGCTTTTCTCTGTGCCTGAGTATAGATCAAACATGGATGAACGGTCTGGGACATACCCACCAAAACGCTCCAAGAGCATGGACTTAATGTTGAATACATATGTTCGTGCACCTGCAAACTTCCAACTGGCTATATCATGCCTGCAGCAGGACGTGGAGGAAAGTGGTCCTCCTATGGTTGACGAATACAGTCCTGTGTCTGACTGGAGTGGCTCAAGCAGCACCAAGACTGGGCTGGCACAGTCTAATGGTAGTGGTGCTCAGAAGCCCCAGGGCGAGTATGATAAAGACAAGATGGAGAAGCTGCTGAAACTGATCCAACTGCACAAGCGGGCACTGGGCAAGGAGGATGGAGCCATGCAGGACCACAGCGAGGACTGGGAGCCTGCAGGGCACAAGCGGAGGCCTGAGGGAGACATCTCTACCGGAGTCAGCAAGTACCAAAAGACCGAAGTGGTTAGCAATGGAGAGATAGGAAGAGGTAAGACTCCGTAGCCTGACCAACAGAGTGGGGTCGTCTGTGCCATGAGAGATCTTCACGCACTTAGAATACAGTGTTCTTTAAAGTCTTAACAGGTTCTTTACTTTCTAAATTTGTTGTTTTTGGAACAATCCTCATTTGGAAAACTGAAACCTGTCTTAATTTTTTAAATAGACAAACTCAAAATGAATACTTCAGAATATCTTGTACATGATGGCCATCTATGCCATTTTGTCTTGTTATTAATATTGTGTTAGATTTACCAATTGCAAAGCCATGTAATGCCTTAACTGAAAAATAGTCGTCTTCTTATTTGAAGCCTCCGCCTGCATGTGGTTAAGCCAAATATTAATATTTTCATCTGCATGAATTATAACCTACATTTGGATTTATAAATCGATTGCACACCATCTTCCTTTTTCAAAGAACTGTTCTTAATGCATATGCCTTCGTTAACCTCTGTGATGCAGGAAGTCTTGAAGCACATAGGGGAGGAGCTACAGATTGCAAGATGCACAGCTTGAGGAGCACCTGCCTGTCCCAGATACAATGTGAATTTAAATTGGTGTTCTTTTTTTCTCCTGCATCTTGCAGTTCCTCAGGGCGAAACGTCAATGTCTTTGTCGACAGTTATGGATGGCATAGGGATGTGTGACACAGACCTGCGTGATCACGTTAGCCACACCACACCCATCCAGGACACGCAGACTCTGCTCAAGATCTTGATTAGTGCTCTGAAAAAGGTATCTCAAAGCTCTGCTTCTGCTTCTGCCACCACTGCACCTCTTATGCTGCCCACGCAACTCCAGGAGAGCCTGGTACCTGAGCGGTCGTGTGAGCCAGCCGAACCAACTGCCCACTATGAACGCAATTCAAGAGCTAGGCACACAGAGGAGGAGCAGGTCTCACAGGATTACCTAGAGGTTTGGGATTTACTATGTATTCTCATTAAAAAAATTTTTTTACATAAGAATAAACTACAATTGTTAATTACACAATAAATAGCATTTTTCTCAGTTTACAATTATATAAAAATGATCTTCACTCGTACCTGCTCAGGTTGTCAGAAATGTCTCTCTTTATATTTATCACAATACAATCCAGTTTTCTCGGATGTACATTTGTTTGGTCGTAGTCTCTATCTTTCTAGCATCTCTGTATAGATAAACAAGCTATTGTTTTTTTTAGATAGACGTATTAAATTAATCAGTGAGCAGCCTAACATAGCTGTTCCCAGTGCAATCATAACAGCCTAAAACCGTTATAGAAGATTAACGTCTGTATATATATTTAAATGTATTTTATAGTCAACACTCCACATGTGCTTACTATATAAATATTATGTATGTATGATGAGTATTTGTGCAGATGTTCTTTTCCTCATTGAACAAGCATTGGAGATCCCATTAAAAGGTTTTCTGTTGCATTGTGTTGTTTAGGATCAGATGGCATGCAGTATTGGCAGTATGGATATGTGCAGTCCATCCTCCAGCTTTGAGCAACAGGTGCTGGTCCCTGCTGAAGCTAGTCATAATCGCTTACAGTGGCGAACAAACTCTACAGGTATGTTGAGGTTCTTCCACACCATGAATAGCATGAGCTCTGTAAGGGTAAAGTACCACCGTATTTTCCGGACTATAAGCCGCTACTTTTTTTCCATGCTTTGAACCCCGTGGCTTAAACAACGAAGCGGCTAATATATGGATTTTTCCTGGGTTTTTCCCGGTTTCACAAACTTCAAGCCAAAAAACTGAACCCCGTAACATTAGACTAATGAAATTGCCGAACAGGCATGAAAAAACGCACTTCGCCTGTGTTCTGAGCTGCACGGCATCGGGAGAAAAGCTTCACCGATGGTGATTTTTAAATGCACGGTGATGCCAAAAGAAAAACTCCAGAGAGATATTGTTGTGAAAGGAAGGAGGAAGACAGTAAACAATGATTTTCTTGGTAGGCTACTGTTTAGATACAAGCCATTGTAAGGCGTTGAGTCTGGGTCATGGGAGAGCTCACTAACTCCAGTTGCAACAGAAATCATAAAAGCACAGACAGGTTTCCAAAACTCTTGCTTTTTTTAATTTTTCTTGGCAACAGTGTTACGGGTTAGTCAAAGAAACTTAGAAATGAGCATCAGAAAATGATAAGGAAATATTCCTCGGCCTTGCACACATGCAGTAATACCGGAAAAATGCGGCGGCAGGCTATTCCCAAAATGCCGCTCTGCTCTTAATGGAGCCACAACATATTTCACCCGTTACACCATGTAACAGACACTGTCTTTCGTTAAAGCCTGTGTAAAGTTTATTAGTTTCAATGTAGACACCTGCGGCTTATAGACAGGTGCGGCTTATTTATGTTAAAAATAAAAATCTTTGCAAAATTCAGTGGGTGCGGCTTATATATGGGTGCGTTCAATAGTCCGGAAATTACAGTATATACTTGCACATATTTACAGTGCCAAATAATGATCTATGTTAATGTTTGTCTTTATCATCTGTTTTGTCATTGACACATATAGTGATAGACACAAATATGGCAAAACTCACTAATTTTGTTGCCCAATTCTATTGAATTTTTATATTCTAAATGGGAGTACAAAAGTAGACATGGCTAGATGAGTTTGCACATTATATTATGTTTGTAAAAGGAGCTGACATTATTCATAACATATCTAATTATTCTATAGTGTTTCCAGTTTAATGTTACACATAGAAATTACTTTTATTTGTAAAACTTTTTGTGATAATTAGACTGCTTATAATAACGTTGCATTAACTAGTATCAGTATATCTTTGCGTGACATTTTAATGTAATTGTTTTTTAATACAGTAATTTACGCTTTACGAATTTACGTTTGAATCTTGCGCCCCTGGTTTTTTATGCAATTTAGAGAATTGCATTTGCCACATAACTAATTAGTTTAGCTGATTTTCCCGGCCTCGCGGATAGCACGAGAGACCAAAAAATTTATATATTTATAAAATAGAATTATTCATTGAAGTAAAATTAATACAGTACTTAATACATAAAATAGCATTTTTGGGGTGGCATCCGTTTATCGTGGTTTTTCGTTTATCTCCGGCGGCTTTGGTATGAAACCACTGCGATAAACGGGATTACTGTAATTTTTTCTAAATTATTTTTGTAGGCAGGTGGATTAGGTTGAAAGACTTCTATTCCAATGTGCTGATTTTTCTGATACTTTTTACATTTATTTCAAGTAATTTTTTTTTTCTTTTTTCACAGCCACAGTCCCAGTTACTGTGGGGGAGGAAGGGACATCTTATATATCAGTAAAGGACAGATCAGTGCCAACAGTCCAAACCTTGGACTCCATTCTGGACCAGGAGTTTCAGTCTCTCTGCACAGGCATTCAGGAGATGATGGAAAGGCAGCATATATTTTATGTTTCCCAGCCTACAATTCCTCGGCAAGAGGCTACACCAAGCAGATTGGATTCCACCTTTTCTACATATGTTTCAGAATACATTTCGCCTTTTCCAGTACAAGGTTATATCAGCATGTTATGTGAAAAAATGAATCACATGATTAGCTTACCTGCTGCTCCTCCTTTCCCTGTTGTTCCAAATGAGGCAGTTCAACCTGTTCTTGCTCCTCCTCCTCCACCTGTTGCTCCTCTTTCTGCTGCACTTACTGCAGCTCCTACTGTTACTCCTGCTGCTGTCCTCCCCTCCAAACAGTCAGCTTTAAAGACTTTGAAATCGCAGGAATCCTCACACAAGACAGCCAGTAAGCAAATAACACCCGTTTCAACACCGACATCAACCCCTGGCTCTACTCCCACCCCTATTCCACCTCCAGCTCTCAAGAAACAGCCCTCACCTACCAGCAAATCTCACCACGAGAAAAAGACAGATGCAAAGGTTCCAAATATTGCAGACAGTCCTAAATGCATGC
Source organism: Silurus aristotelis (assembly GCF_946808225.1). Classification (NCBI taxonomy): domain Eukaryota; kingdom Metazoa; phylum Chordata; class Actinopteri; order Siluriformes; family Siluridae; genus Silurus; species Silurus aristotelis. Next base: position 15,140,663 of record NC_139592.1, on the reverse strand, counting down.
TAACAGTAAACACTGGTTTCCCACTGATACCCGAGGTGCCCCCTGAACCAGCGCAGACAGGTGCACCAGGAAATGACATGATTGGCCAGATCAAGCCAGATGTGCTGTGCACACTGATGGAGATCATGCAAATGAATGCAGTACGTTTTTACATTCAGCGGGGGGATGAGGAGGAAAACAAACTCTGCACTGAGATTAAGGTAGGAATCTATATTTCTCTCTATATATATTTATTTATATTACATGTATAAATCACTATATTTAGATTGCTGTTGTCTCAACTATATGTTCTGTTTGTGACTGTCTCAATTTATCAGAGTTATTTAGAAAACCTTGGCAACATTGAGTGCAATCCTCTGAAATATCTGGAAAACAACTGTCAGCAGAAGTTTATGGTCATCATTCAGAATGAAGACATAGCTTCTCGTGTTCACAAGGTTAAATTATTTTATAAATAAATAAATATATATATATATAAAATATTATTTTCTGCATTACAAATAAAATTACCATACAATAAGTGTTACATATTCAGGAGATTTACGGCACTCGTTTCTAATCTTTTTCAAATGTTTTATTCAGATTCCAGCATTGGTGTCATTAAAGAAATTAAATACAGTGTATTTTGCTGGTGTGGACAGCTTAGATGATGTGAAAAATCGCACTTACAATGAGCTTTTTATGTCTGGAGGCCTAATTGTATCAGACGAGTTCATCTTGAACCCTGACTTCATCACTTTAGGTAAGTTCTTGAATGGATAAAGAGATCTATTTAGATTTTAAGTTGGTAAGGATCAAGGCTAATAACTGAAAGATGTTACAATTTTGTCACTATGCAGTTCCAGAAAGTATGGCAAGTCTGCCTGTTTGGGCTTCTTTGGCTCATCTAAAATGTCAAATTAGTTTTTATTTTACATCATATTAAAGTTTTTAATCCCTACTCACACGCCATCAATCCTCCAAATTTCCGTTGTGGCCGATGGCTTAATGTTATTTGTTTGTGTTGCAGAAAAGCTTCAAGTATTTCTGCAGTTCCTGGAGCAGCAGAGCATGCCATGGAAATGGAAAGTTCACTGTAAGACTCAGAAGAAGCTGAAAGAGCTCAGCAGGTTAGTGCTTAGTTGGTGCTAAAGCAAAGAAACACCTTGTTTTACTACACCAACAAATTTATTTTATTTTATTTACCGTTATTTATTTGACTTTGATTGCTTGGTTTTTTGAGTGGCATGTTTTTGTTTTGACACTTCTTTAAATAAGTTCCTGCCAAGACTAAGGTGGCAACCTCTCATTTTTGTAGATGCTTTGATGTTTTTCCGCTGACACATTCTCCTCACTGCCTCAGAATAATGCTCTTTCTCTACTCACACAGGTCAAACTCTGAAGCTCTGGATCTACTGAATCTGCTGACAGCTTATCAAAAGAAGCACCTGGTGGAGTTCTTACCTTACCATGAGTGTGATGCTCTGTCACGACAAGCTCCAGATCTGGACTGTCTGGTGAAGTTACAGGCTCAGCACACACAGCTACGACACATCATCTTCCTCACAGGTACAAACATGAACTCTCAGATAGCAATAGACATTGATCCTGTGTATTTACCCCATGCCTGTTTATTTCTCCTTTAAGTTTACTTTCTAATGATAAATTCTAGGTTTTTAACAGAATAAAATTTTTTTAACAGATCAGTCTATTGATGAGCCCAAGTTCTCTAGTAATGGGATCATCACTGCTAGCCTGAATGACATCATAGTAGACTTTGAGAGCCTGATAAGCAGGAATAAATCAGAAGACTGCACCCAGCCCATTGTCCTGCCTCCAGGTAACAGCCACATTGTGGGGTTGCAAATAATAAGGTTTTTGTATCCACAATGAATTGGAATGTCTTATTTTCTTGAGCAGATCTAAATTGTTGTCTTGCTTTATGTCCCTATTCTCATTCTTTCTTTATTTATTTTTTTACCTACAGAGTATCACTTTATCTCTGGAACACCCTCTAACAGTCAGTAATACTTCAAATTAGAGCTGTACAAAGTTGTTTTATATTGGAATCAGAGTTATATTTTAAAATAGTTAATTACTTATGCTTTTGTATGGTCTTAATCTCATCCCTCCAGAACTAATAGTTTGTGTTTTGTTTATTTTTATTTATTTATTTATTTATTTATTTTGTTCAAATTAAAATTGCTATATATTAGGGGTGTACCGAATGCAATCTTTTCTACTTGCGAAACATTGATAATTTATTAAGGAACTGATTAAGTTTGTTTAGTCTCTGCCTCATATATCGAGGGCATTTTTAAAAATTATTATTAAACTTGAAAACAATGGTGGGGTATAAAAAATAAACTAGAGTTAGTGCAGTCTTACTGTGGCTACTCATTTCATCCTGGAAATAAGATTTGCTTTGTGCATGCATGACGACACTAAAGAATCCATAGCACTAGTGTTAGCCACTTCTTGGTTAGCGGCTATCTGCTTAGCGATATGGATTCTCTTGAAATAGGGAAATCCTGACAATTCCACATTTTAATAGAGTGAATAAAGGAAAGTTCGAAGGAATTAAGGCATTTGTTAAAATATGCTGAAATAAGTGGAACAGTTAAGTAGATTATATCTTTAGAAAATTAAATTCTAAATGTAAAACACACACATACACATCTGTATTACCAGAATGGGGTCTAATAACTTTAAAATATTTTCATAAAATCTTTCCATTTATTACATTTTACTTAAAGTTTTATTTGTGCTAATTTAATAGATTACTCAATTTAATCAATATAATTAGTGTATTGCATTCAATTAATTTATTCTGTTTTATTTTTTATTTTTTATAATTAAAAATGTAAACTGTTCAAATGTTGATGATCACAAATGTTACAGTTTTTCCTCAGTTGCTTCGGAGCGTTTCTCAGATCAGAAATGAAATTTTTAAAAGGTCTTGTTTAACCTCCACATCATGTAGTGCACATCACTTGTGCATATCATAAAAACATTTCTCGCCGCTTTAATCAAATTGCGAATGCTTTGGCACAGTCAGTTAATTGTTTCGGTTTCCTACATTATCAGTTGTTTGTCATGTTGATCAAAATATATTATACTGGTTTCACCTGAATAATCTTATCCCACAAAACATCTCGGCATCAGTTCATTGTATGTCATTGAATGCAAAATGGTTAACCAGTTGTCATGATGAATTGTGCAGATGAATCCTGAATGTGACTAATGTAGGTGAGTGTTCGGCATCAGATCAACCAATGATCAGCTAGTTCTCTTAAACAGGTCAAAGGTAAATCTCGTGAACCTTTAATTAGGGAGTGTATAAAGACAGAGCAAAACACAGAATAGAAATTTCTGAAAATTAATAAACAACCAAGAAATGAATAAACACTAGTACAGTACAGAAAAAGCATGAACCATGTTCCGTCTCTTGCAATAAATATAAATTAAATATGCAATCAAATAAATACATTTGTGCTGCTGAAATTCATAGATGCCAAACAGAAGAAATTCAGCCTTGTGCATTTTTAATCATTGTAATCCAAACCATAGTTTATATCAAAAAGTATTGAAACTGTGCACTGTCATTTTGACAACATTTAAACATTTTCACAATTTTGTTTGAACAATGACTAAAGGATTTGTCATTCTGATGGTAATTAGATGTTCATTGACACACATTACTTATGAGAGATGAACTAAGGATTTTGAGAAAAGTATAGGCTTTTGCAAGAAATCCATTGTGTTGTGCTATTTGTACACATTGTTTTGAGGATGCACGTACTGGTTTGCAAATATTAAGGATGATTCTAGAAATGCTCCAACGCAAATGAGGAAAAACTGTTATCATAATAAACTGAATTAATAAAAAAATAAATACAAGCAATTTTATGTTTTGCATTTCATTCCTCTAATAATGATAAAATTCTGCCGAATCGTGACTTTAAACCGAGGTACATAGCAAAACCGTTAATTTTGTGTACAGTTAGACCGCAAATAAATATAAAAAAAAATAAAAAAATTTATATACAGTGAGGAAAATAAGTATTTGAACACCCTGCTATTTTGCAAGTTCTTCCACTTAGAAATCATGGAGGGGTCTGAAATTGTCATTTTAGGTGCATGTCCACTGTGAGAGACATAATCTAAAAATAAAAATCCAGAAATCAGAATGTATGATTTTTTAACTATTTATTTGTATGATACAGCTACAAATAAGTATTTTTACACCTGAGAAAGTCAATGTTAATATTTGGTACAGTAGCCTTTGTTTGCAATTAGAGAAGTCAAACATTTCCTGTAGTTTTTCACCAGGTTTGCACACACTGCAGGAGGGATTTTGGCCCACTCCTCCACACAGATCTTCTCTAGATCAGTCAGGTTTCTGGCCTGTCGCTGAGAAACACAGAGTTTGACCTCCCTCCAAAGATTCTCTATTGGGTTTAGGTCTGGAGACTGGCCAGGCTACGCCAGAACCTTGATATGCTTCTTACAGAGCCACTCCTTGGTTATCCTGGCTGTGTGCTTCGGGTCATTGTCATGTTGGAAGACCCAGCCTCGACCCATCTTCAATGCTCTAACTGAGGGAAGGAGGTTGTTCGCCAAAATCTCGCAATACATGGCCATCCCCTTCTTAATACAGTGCAGTCGTCCTGTCCCATGTGCAGAAAAACACCCCCAAAGCATGATGCTACCACCCCCATGCTTCACAGTAGGGATGGTGTTCTTGGGATGGTACTCATCATTCTTCTTCCTCCAAACACGTTTAGTGGAATTATGACCCAAAAGTTCTATTTTGGTCTCATCTGACCACATGACTTTCTCCCATGACTCCTCTGGATCATCCAAATGGTCATTGGCAAACTTAAGATGTGCCTGGACATGTGCTGGTTTAAGCAGGGGAACCTTCCGTGCCATGCATGATTTTAAACCATGACGTCTTAGTGTATTATCAACAGTAACCTTGGAAAGGGTGGTCCCAGCTCTTTTCAGGTCATTGACCAGCTCCTCCTGTGTAGTTCTGGGCTGATTTCTCACCTTCCTTAGGATCATTGAGACCCCACGAGGTGAGATCTTGCATGGAGCCCCAGTCCGAGGGAGAATGACAGCCATGTTTAGCTTCTTCCATTTCCTAATGATTGCTCCAACAGTGGACCTTTTTTCACCAAGCTGCTTGGCAATTTCCCCGCAGCCCTTTCCAGCCTTGTGGAGGTGTACAATTTTGTCTCTAGTGTCTTTGGACAGCTCTTTGGTCTTGGCCATGTTAGTAGTTGGATTCTTACTGATTGTATGGGGTGGACAGGTGTCTTTATGCAGCCAATGACCTTAAACAGGTGCATCTAATTTAGGATAATAAATGTAGTGGAGGTGGACATTTTAAAGGCAGACTAACAGGTCTTTGAGGGTCAGAATTCTAGCTGATAGACAGGTGTTCAAATACTTATTTGCAGCTCTATCATACAAATAAATAGTTAAAAAATAATATATTGTGATTTCTGGATTTTTTTTTTTTTAGATTATGTCTTTCACAGTGGACATGCACCTACGATGACAATTTCAGACCCCTCCATGATTTCTAAGTGGGAGAACTTGCAAAATAGCAGGGTGTTTAAATACTTATTTTCCTCACTGTATATATTGTATATGTATGTATGTAGGTATGTATGTATGTATGTCTATATACTATATTATACTTTACTATATATAATATATTCTATACTACTATGTAGTAAAAAAAAAATATATATATATATATCTAGCATTGCCTTTCATCTCCAGCAGAGCCAGATGTGTGCATGGAGGAGGAGGACATGTCCCTTGACTCTGATGAAGATGCTACAATGCAAGTAGGGGTGAGGGCAGCAGAGAAGGAGACTGCTCTACCGCCTGAACCTGTGACTGAAGACGTTCTACACCCTCTCTCTGACCTACACAGCACAGATTGTCTGTCATCTTGTCCTGTAGATTACAGCATTCTGAAGGCGGCCATCTCACAGTATAAAACTTCAAAGCAGTCTGGAACCTCCATAGATGAGGAGGAGGACAACTTGGCTAGTTTTGGCGTGAACCCCCACCAGAGCTACTTGTACCCCAACTCGGCACAATGGAGCCCCTATTCCGGTTCTCCTGGCTTTCACATGAGTTCTGCCTATTCCTCACCTGCATGCTCGACCTTGCAAGGACAGGAGTACAGCCAAGTGAGTAGCAGAAATGTTACCCTGGCCAACACTGTGCCCCTGTCCCAACCTCCTAATCAAACGAACCCCAACACTTCTTGTGTGAGCCAGTCTGCTAACCCTCCACCTACAGGCCTGTCCCAGGCATCCTGTAGCAAAGGGGATGCAAATCGTGAAGGGCTGTCCTGCTCTCAAGCCTTGCCTCAGGCTCAAACTCCATCTGGTGCTGGTGACTGTCATTTGTTTTTGCCTGGCTCTCAGGATGCACAGACAACAGCCACTGAACCTCTTGCCTTCTGTTCTTCTTCCTCTGTACCTTCTACTTTGCCCAGCTATCCAGATGCTCCTGTATTCCCTGGTCCCATACCCACACCCCCTGGACCACCCATGTATAACTGGACAGCCCCAACAGGGGCACAGGACAGCTATACACCTGGTATGAGCCCGGCAGTTTTTGAAAAGAATGAAGGCACAGTTTCAGCCGAAGGATTATCTATTGGGACTGGAAATATAGTTGATGAAAGCATGTCTGGCCCACCACCATCCTCCATGCAGTTCCAAGAAATAGGGTCTGAGCAGAGCAGCACATCAGGCAGTGTAATGCCCAGCAATCAGGGCTGTAGGACTTCATTAAACTCTTGTACAGAGAGCCACAGAGGTGGCATTACACCTGGCCGTGGAATGCCTGGAGGCTGCATGCCTAGCAATCCCAGAGGGCTTCTACCACGTCCTGGAGTCACAAAACGTCCTGTGTGTCGAGGAGGGCCGCATGGACCAATCCCACACAGTGGGAACCACATGTTCGGTCCCCGAGGGCCCATGCCAGGTCCTATGGACATAAGGCGTGGAGGCTTTAGAGGAAGAGGGCCCCCTATGCCTATGAGATCCAGACCAGGCAGAGGGTCACTGTGGGGAGGTACGCACTGTAATCGGGGCTATGGTCCTCCGAAGGATTACTACTCAGACTACACTTACTAAAATGTTGGGAGCAGTCAGGACTTACAGACTACTGCCATACAGAATGTATATATTCAACATGAAGAGCACATTAAATTTAAGAAAGAAAAAAAATAAATACAAAATTTGGTTTTGTACCATTTGTTCATCAAATCAGAATGCGTCCAGGCCCGTGACTCTTCTTTAACGAGTTGTTTGAAACCTTGTTCAGACCACTATATTTATATCGCCAAGAAATGTAATTACCTTTCAATGTATTATTTTTGTTGTTGTTTTGTTTTGTTTCTTTTGTGTTTATAATTTTCAAAATGGATAGTGAACAAGGGGCAAAATGCAGACAATATTTTTTTAAAAAGGAAATTGTGAATCACTTCATTTTAGCCTTTTTTTTTTTTTTTTTTTTTTTTTTTTTTTTTACATTCTTGGTTGTACAAATGTTCTATTAAACAAGGTTGTATCAAACATTGTGTTGGGTATGTTAGCTTGCGGTATGTGTGTGTGTGTGAGTGTGTTTAATGCAAGGATTGATTGTTTACAGATGTCTTTTGAGTCTGTTGAAGCTCAATTTTTTTTGCTGGCTGGCCAACAGAGGGCAGCTTTTCTCTTGCTTGGCCCAGATGTCATCATCTTGTAGAGATGATTTTGTTTTTGTTTTTTTCGTCGTACACTTTTGTAGATTTGTAATATAACTGCCCTGTTTGTGTATTAATTTCATCAATATATTGCCCATTGTTAATGAAAGAACAGTTACAATTCTTTCATTCAGGGACTTTTCAAGTCAAGTCAAGTTCTTTCTCCCAAGGTCTGATCGAAAGCATGTAGCTACAAGTAGCAAAAAGCACAATCTGTAATTTTAAAACACAGCAGTAGAGAAGCAACACTTTTAAGGTTAATAACACTATAATCTCACTGTTCATTTACACTTTATGCTTAAAAGTACGTATGCAGCCATTTGCTTGTATGTGTCCATTCCAAACCCATTGGTGTTAAAACCGAGTTGGTTTCTTTCGCCAATGTAACAGCCTCCACTTTTTATAAAGGCTTTCCACATAATTTTGAAATGTGGTAAAGTACAGTCATTGTTTCACTTCATCCCAAAGTTGTTCAGAGAGCTCAGGGCGCTTTGCAGACCATTGAAGCTCTTTAAACTAACTGGCAAACCATGTGTTCATGTACCTTACTTTGGGCAGAGAGGCATCGTTCTGCTAGTACAGGTTTGTACACCGTGATTCCAGTAAAGGGAGATTTATTGTAATGCTACGATTCTATGCCTAAACACCTATGTTTCTGGTTTATATATTCAACCATGTAGTCTCTTTCTAAGGTAATAGCATATCAGAGCCAATTTATATATAGTTCTATGAAACAATTTAAACAATGACACTTTTGTAGGCAAACCAAAAAAATGTAGACAAAGATGACAGATTTGTTTGTGTATCTCTTGCTGCAATAACTGCATGAAGACTTTTTTCCCCCTGATGCTTTTCCAGGCTTATGGATTGTGCTTCTAAATATGCTGGCACTCACAAAGGACTTTCCTAATTTATTTCTGAATGCCATGACTGTTCAAATGGGATATTCTCACTATTTCTATGCGTAATTAAAGAAATACCCAAATGAAATTGCTGCATAACTCACCCAATTGCACGTGACAGATGTCAATAATCAAAATTAAGACTAAACCAAACCTTTTATCATGACTGTGGCAGCGGTGAGCCACACCTGCAGAAGACCCTAATTGGGGCGCTCTGTTTCAGTCCGCTGACGCTGATAAAGAAGAGCGAGACACCAAGCTGAGAGAAAGACGAGTGCACTCTGGTGAGAGGAAAATTGTGAAAATTAAAAGAAATATAGAAAGCTCTGCTTGGTGAACTGTCGCCTGTGTCTCTTTCTTCCAGCCTCTTCTTTTCAGGTGATCCGTGTGTTACCAGACATTACCACTTTTTTGGAATATATTTTAGTGCTCACCTCTTGTTGAAAATCCCACTGCACCTCCAGAGGGCTAAATTAATTCTAGTGCCTTAGCATCCTCCCCTTTGTGTCTTGTCATCAATGCCAAGCTGGAGGTAACGCTTTCTTTTTTTTTTTTTTTTTTTTTTTTTTTTTTTTTTTTTTTTAATCCACAGCCACTGGCTACTTCTCTCTGCTGAACCTTGAGAAACCTTGATGGCAGGGTACAGGCTCTAATCCCCGAGTCTGATTATAAATGTTTCACAAAGCCACTGCATCCCACTTCCACAGGTCAGACTTCGATGCTTCAGTTAGAACATCCTAAATTATGGATCATTGATTTCACTGGTTCCCTTGGAAGGTGGTGTTGATGAGGCACTTGAGCATAAACATCTGTACTATGCTGAAAATGCTTCACAGCTAGTATAACATACTGTTTTATTATTAATAAATATAATATAATTATTATCTCAAGTACATTTTAAATAGTCCATACTTTAATTGCTTTATTTTTTTTTATTGATTCTTCACTTCATTTATGTGTTCGCCTATTCAGTTTTATCCCACGTTTATACCACTGAATGAATTTATACATGTTAATTAAGATATTATTATTGTATAATAATGTATCACATGCCACTCTCTTACTCTTCTTCTTTCGGCTGCTCCCATTATGGGTTGCCACAGAGGATCATCAGTCTCCATACCCCCCGTCCTCTACATCTGCCTCTTTTAAACCAACTACCTGCATGTCTTCCATCACCACATCCATAAACCTCCTCCTTCCTCCTTCCTGGTGGCTCCATCCTCAGCATTCTAATACCGATGTACCCCATGGCCCTCCTCTGCACATTTCCAATCCATCTCAATTGTGCTCAATCCCTCACCTTTTCTCCAAAACGCAATCACATTCCTCGCTGGTGGTATTAAATGTTCCATCACAGATTCCTTAGCAAATTATGTAGTTTTCTGAATTAAAAGAATCAAATTGAATAGGTGAAGGCATGTAGTGCCTCATTATCCCTATGCCCAAAGAGGTTAGGGTTCTAAGAAGCATTATCTATCTAGCATTTTATATATATATATATATATATATATATATATATATATATATATATATATATATATATATATATATATATATATAAAATTATATTATGGATTCATGCTACTGGTGCAAAATTCTTGAACAAACATCTATGTACCTCATCAGAAATTTATATTCATCAGTTCACACCAGTTTTTTCCATTCTTACTGTCTAGTTTTGGTGAGCCTGTGCCCACTGCAGTCAAATTTTTTTTTATGTTCTTGACTGACAGAATTGGAGTACTGCAATTGTAGTTATCAGCTTCATGGGCTAATGTGTTGTGTAATCTGGGTGGCACTGAATGTTCATTTATTACAGCTAAACGATGTTGAGGTGTGCAGTGATTATGATCAAATGCAAACTGTAGTCCAGTGTCAGTGTAGCAGACGGTTTACATTAACTACAGAGGAAAGTAGAGGAGAGGAAAGGAGAGGAGAGGAGATGAGAGGAGATGAGATGAGAGAAGTTACTGGTTACTCAAGAGCATGTTTAACTCACCCAAGAGAGAGAGAGAGAGAGAGAGAGAGAGATCCCTTTTACATATGGACCAAGAGGTTGCATTATTCTTTATAATATTGTACTGCAAATTGACTAAATTTAATAAAGCACCAATTCATACAAGATCTTGAAGCCTGGTTAATCAAAATATGTGGTATTTAATAATTTTAAATTAAGCCATTTACCGAAGAGCAAGTAAGGTGACACAAAATTCATGGAACAGCTACACATACAGTATTGGAATAACAATACAAAAAAAAAATACAATAAAAAAGAAACAGTTTCATTATGACAGCAGTCAGAATATCTCCTTTAATTTCCTTAATTATTTGGACATTAAGGGTTCAAAATTCCATTTATAAATTATTTTATTTAAAAAAATAAAAAATAAAAAATGCTGGTATTGCAGGTATCACACAAGGATTTTCATTAAATAATCAAGCATGGAATAATTGTTGACTTTTGGAATAAAGGAGAATTGACAGAGTATAAAACTGGCTTTGCTGCTATGAAACCACCTCTTTGCCTGCTACATCTCAATTGAATTTGCATGATTTACATACAAGTGAATGGCCTGCCCACTTTTATCCGCACTTTCATTTTGTGAGATTTGAGAGATAAGAAAAAGGACAAAGCAAAGCTTGAAAATTGTCAAACACCCACATTATTCTTAAAGTAATCTGGTAAATCCAGATCTGTTCATGTCCCTGCTCAGATAATCTGGTCATCCCTGCAATGCAATGCATGACACTGTGTGTGTGGGAAGGGGTCTATGAGCAAGCCTGTTATATAACTAAGTGCAGCTTTGCCTCTGCACACTTGCCATATTTAAACATCAAAGATTTAATTTCTTCTGTAAATGTTATATATTTAAATTACAGCATAAACCAGCAGCAAATAGTGCTAAACACTTAACTAATTTGAATAAACTAAATTAAACCAACAAACTTTAACGACAAAGACCGCTAGACAACACTGTCATGGGCTATGGCTACGTAACAGTCCCCATAGAAATTTATGGAACACGACACATATAAATGGTTTAAAAATAGAATGAGCAGAATCTTGAGAATGTATACTGTATATTGTAACTACTGAGCTCTTGAAAACTCTTTTAGGTCTAAAAGGGCATCTGTGCAGATTAAATTATCTGAAAAATGAGTTAAGATTACACAGTATGAAGACTTTTGCCCTAAGGTTGTCATTTGATTCACCATTAAATACAAGATGCCAACACAAACAACTTCATCCCACACCCGTCCCAAATTTAACTGCAGTTCTAGATTCAGGGGACTGTGCTGTTGTGATTCTATACAGTCATGCTATTTTGCTGCCAAAATATTTTCAAAGCAAATGATTAAGAGAATGAATCCTGGTCTTTATATTGTTTGCTATATAGTCACTCCTACACTGCTATGTGCCAGTCAAACACTATTTAATCAAAGCCTTAAGCAATATTGCTTCACACAATTTGACCCTTTTATAGCAAGATGGATGTTTGTAATATAAATGTATACTATGAAATGTCATAGAAGAATAACAGAAAGTAATAGTATTTTATTTGTCATTTTTCAGATTCATAAAATACATTCCACAGTCATAGCTGTCTATTAAAGCACATGCTGAACTCTTTTAGTGGGATAAATAGAGGTAAATGCAGTCAAAATAGACATAATTTTCATTTTTTCAGCATTTGCATATCAAATTGTAGCAGACTTTTTTAAGAACAATGAAAATTCAGTGGTTGTTATCATGTGCTGCCTATATGATCCTTATAGTCTTCTAGTCAGCTTTACCCTCTGCTGTAAGGTGCGTATTTGTTTCCTCCATGAGTGGCTCAAGGAACACCAAATGTTTGTCTAGGTTAGATTTATCCATTAGCTTCAAATTTGCAGTTGGTGAAACTCCAAAGATGAATGCCAGAGACTGGTGGTCCTCACGAAAGCTAGAGATTGTTGATGAGTTTGGTGGGGCTCTGCAGCAGCCACACCTACAAGGGGTTAAATATAGATACACAAGTATGAGAATGAGAGTGATGGCACAACTCATTAGTGTGGTGTAACCGGTGCTGAAAGGTTCTGTTCTTAAAAGCTGAGGATATACAGTTAGGTTCACTTCACGAGTTTCGTTGATCATCCTGACCTTGTCCACAGCTAGGCAGCGATAGATTCCTGAGTCTCGCATCTGGACAGATAGGATTTCCAGACTGCCATCTTTGTTCAGCTGCAGAGTACCATTCTGAATCAAGTAAGTCATGTTGTCTTGGTGAGGAATAACCCAGGAATAAGAGAGAACCACATTACTGAGTGTACCAGTACAATCTAATCTGACCTGATCCCCTTCATAGACTATCATGTCAGCTTTGGGAGAAATCAAAGAAATCATCTTTTCAATAGTGCAGTTATCAAAGAAGCGAGGGCTGTGGAGGAAGTTGACTGAGATGAGTGGATCTCCAAACATTCTACATGAATATTCATTCTTAAAATCTCTTACAGCTTCATAACCTTCTTTTTCCCAGTGCCAAAAAATACGATATGTGGAACAGTCACATTCCAAGCTGTTATTATGTATGAACAAGCCTCTTCGTAAAGTTAAAGGCAACAGAACAATATCGTCCAGAGGCAGTCGTGTTATGCGGTTAGAAGAGAGGTCAAGAGTGACCATCTTAGGATGGCTATGTTTGCGAATGGAGAAAAAGGGGAAGTCTGTAATTTGGTTGAGGCTCAGGTAAACCTTCTTCAGGTTGCTCAATCCAACCAGAGCATTGTTTTCCACGTGGGTTATGTGGTTGTTGTAAAGTAGTAATTCTTCCAACCCCAGCAGGTCTTGGAAAGGGTGTTTCCCCACTATCTGCAGTCTGTTGGATGAGAGGTCAAGATGATGTAGAGTGCTGGTGTTGTGGAAGGCTGCTGGACTGAGCAGAGAAATTTGGTTATGAGCAATGCGCAGGACATTCAGCCTGGACAGTCCATGGAAGGTGCCTGGTGCCAGCCATGTGAGCCGGTTGTGGCTGATGTCTAGGGTTGAAGTGCTGGGGGGTAATACAGAGGGAAATCTCTCCATACCTACAGACCCACAGTTTACAATGTCCGAGGTGCACAGGCATCCTGGAGGACAGTTAGCGTCTGACAAATGAAACCAGAAAGCTGTTAAAACTATCCACGCTGTAGAGGTCATTCTGCTTCCACAGGTCAATAATAAAATACAGAATTTAGAATCCTGGATAGACAAAATAGGGTCTTTTCATTCTATGTACTCCCCAGATTAAGATATTTTTAAATAGCAACACCCAAATGCATATTAAAATATGTAATATGCAAACTCAGACGAGAACATTGTATACTTAGCAGTATGCAGTACTCACAAAATGCAGTCAAAGTGAGGTTCAAACAGTCACGTTTTGGTTGCTCCACTGATCATTTCTTACTGCTTAAAAAAAAAGTAGATTTCTTTCTAATCCGAATCAGTAACTGTCCACAGAGCAGTCCTTTCCAGTTTGTTCCATATGAGACACATATCCATCGTCTAAATGAAAATTGCAGTAAAACATGCACTAATCCTTGATCCCAGATTTACCTACCTTCTGCAGAATCAAAATAATCTCTCTCTCTCTCTCTCTCTCTCTCTCTCTCTCTCTCTCTCTCTCTCTCTCTCTCTCTCTCTCTCTCTCTCTCTCTCTCTCTCTCTTGCTTTCTCTCTCTCTTGCTTTCTCTCGCTCTGTTTTTCTCTGTATGTATGTCTGTGTGTGTTTGCGTGTGAGCCTGTTTGTTTTTAATCCCTTCTGGAATTGTTTCTATTCACATCCTTCTTGCTTAGAGTCTACATACTTTCACACTTTAAGTCTTTTTCCTGAGGTTTCATACATCATCATCATATGTTTTTACTTAAACTATCCTAACTGCTTTTGGAACATAATAAGTGGAATTCTGTATAGTATACATTGAATTTTAAGCATTACCTCCCACCCCTTGCTCCTGAGTAGATGTCAGCTGTTATGTGAGTGCTGGTCATGCTAGCCTGAGGTTCTTTTCTACTGTCACAGCACATCAGTCTTGCATTGATTACACTTCACCATGTGCCGTTAGCACAGTGTGACACTGTGAGCCACACGATAGACCTCCAGTGAGCCAGAGCTGTTTCAAAAGGTATTTTTGAAACCTTTTAAAAGTATTTACAGTGCATCCGGAAAGTATTCAAAGCGCTTCACTTTTTCCACATTTTGTTTTGTTCTAGCCTTATTCCAAAATGGATTAGATTCATAACATTCTGTAAACAATACCCTATAATGACAACATTAAAAAGGTTAGTTTGAAATCTTTTCAAATTTAGTAAAAAAAATATAACAAAAAAAAAATCACATACATAAGTCAGCCGTGAATAAGACAGCCTTTGCTATGACATTCAAAATTGAGCTCAGGTGCATCCTGTTTTCATTGGTCATACTTAAGTTGTTTCTACAACTTGACATGAGTCCACCAGTGGTAAATTTAGTTGATTGGACATCAGAGCACAAACCAAGCCATGAAGTCCAAGGAATTGTCAGTAGATCTCAGAATTGTATCGAGGCACAGACCTCGGGGAAGGGTGCAAAAAATGTCTGCAGCGTTGAAGGTCTCAATAAGCACTGTGGCCTTCATCATCCATAAGTGGAAGATGTTTGGAACCACCAGGACTCTTCCTAGAGCAGGCCGCCCAAGCAAACTGTGTGATTAGTGCAGAAGGGCCTTAGTCAGGGACGTGACCAAGAAACTAAAAAAGTTTCCAAAGGTCACTTTGAAAGAACTCCAGTGTTTCTCTGTAAATTGAGGAGAACCTTCCAAAAGAACAACTATCTCTGCAGCCCTCCACCAATCAAGCTTGCCAGACGGAAGCCACTTCTCAGTAAAAGGCACACAGCCCACCTGGAGTTTGTCAGAAGCCACCTGAAGAACTCCCAGACCATGAAAAACAAAGACTTTCAAAGGCTTTATACAATGAAGCATGGTGGTGGCAGCCTCATGCTTTGGGGATGTTTTTCAGCAGCAGGAACTAGGAGACTAGTCAGGATTGAGGGAAATATGAATGCAGCAATGTACAGAGACATACTTGATAAAAACCTGCTCCAAAGCTCTGGACCTCAGACTAAAGCGATGATTTATCTTCCAACTAGACAACGACCCAAAGCACACAGCCAAGATAACAATAGAGTGGCTGCGGTACAACTCTGTGAATGTCCTTGTGTGGCCCAGCTAGAGCCCAGACTTGAACCTGATTAAATATCTCTGAAAAGATGTTAGCCACTGTTACATCATTATACTGTATATGATTAAAATGTACAAACAGTGTGTTAGACAAAAATATAAAACGTTAAAAATATAAAAAAACACATGCATATATAAAGTTTTACTTTACTTTTGCATATATATATATCCCATGAAAAGGCATATACTGTTGCAGATACTGTTGTCTATCTTTTTTTTTTATAATTGTTTTTTCTTTGTGTACATAATGCACATTTATTTATATGCTGAATGAATCTATTTGACTGATTTAAGTAGAATTAAAGTGGAATCACATGTGAAATTATGTGTTGGGGACATAGAGCAAGGAGGAAAATTGTAATTCTTGTAATAATTAAATTCTGGCTCACACCTACAACCTGCAGAAACTCACACATGCAGTAATTGCACATTTAATGCAAATGTAATAGGTGCAAAAGCTTGGAGTCCTTTAAGAACAAAAAGATTGCCCAAGCCTTTTACATAACTCATGTTATGTAGTGCATGTTTAATATGTTTTAATAAAGATGTCTGAATACATTCTTATAATAACGTTCTTTATAACCTAGTATTTTTTTTAAATGTATATAAAACTTTATTTAGTGACGTATGCCCCCTAGTGGTTATCACTGTTTGGTGACAGGAGCTTGTTTAGGTCAGTGTATGTACATGTATACGACATGCATAATGACCAAAGGTTGGGGAAGAAATCAATGGGTTACTAATAACATGCAAGTGAATAATTGTAATAATTGTAGTTGTTGCTTAACACATAGATGGAGATCTAGGTTGGAAAGTGTAATGTTTGATTAAATTGATAAGGCCTGACAAAATCAAAATCAAATAAATGATAACTACATACATGTTAACCTTTAACAGAAGATAATTATGGCAAGCGTATAGTTTAATCATAGGGGAAAAAATGGCAGGGATTAATGGCCCAATTTAGAAGTTAATGAGTGGTTGATTGGTTCATCACTCTTGCAGCTGCCAGCAAAGGTCTCAATGAATAGTTCACCCAGAATTGTTGCTAAAAAGGAAAGAAAGCCACCAAGGATCATGTAATTATATGTGAATTCTATTATGCTTAATAAGCCCAATAATTGTTGGATTAAACACCCCAATTTATATATAAATGTATTTATTAAATAAAAATGTGGAAATTTAATTAACATTTGGTGTGATTCAATTCTTAAACTTGCACTTTGTACATTTGCACAAAGTCTGGAATTTTTTGTAGGATCAGGGTCAGGTGTATGATTAACTGATTATACAAAGGAGATGCTAATGATCATCAGTCTCATAGTTGAAGCCTGGTGCATGTCTACAATCTTGTCCCTGTGGTCTTTTTGACAGCTCTTTGGTCTTTCCCATGGTGTTAGGGAGGTTTGAATAGAAGATGTTGATTCTGTGACAGGTGTCGTTTCTGCACATAACATGTTGATATTTGGAGTACTTTCCTAAAGGGACAGGAATAATTTGGTCTGTGAGTCAGAATTCTTGCTAAATTGGTACAGGATCAAATACTTATTTTACTCAATAAAATGCAAATTAATGTATATACTTTCTTTAATGTTTTTTTATGGGGTTTTTTTTATGTATTCTCTCTATCTCTGTTAAATAAACCTACCATAAAAATTCTAGACTGTTCCTGTTTTTAAGGGGGCAACCTCACAAAATCAAAAGGGGATCAATTACAGTTTTTCTTAGCTGCTTTGGAGCATTCCTCAGATCATCCCTAATATTTGCAAACCAGTACGTGCATTCTCAAAACAATGTGTACAAACAGCACAACACAATAAATTTCTTGCAAAAGACTGTACTTTTCTTAAAATCCTTAGTTCATCTCTCAAAAGTAAGTATTTGTCTCAATAAACATGTCATTCCCATCAGAATGAAAAGTCCCTTTGACATTGTTCACAAGCAAAATCATCAAAATATTTAGTTATGTTGTCAGTATGATGGTTTGGATCACAGTGACTGAAAATGCACAAAAATCTGACTTCCATCTGTACTGCATTTATGAATTTCAGCAGCACAAGTTCATTTACTCTGTGCAGCTGGGGACGGTTTCTCATCAACACCTTGGGTGGTTCCATGAAATTCCAGAGTAAGAACAGAAGCTTTGAGGATGGATTGGACTGTAGTTAATGTCAACAGTCTGCTACACTGACTCAGGACTACTTTTTGCTTTTGATCATCATCACTTTACCCCGCAACATCGTATATCTGCTACAAATGGACAGTCGGTGCAACCCAGATGAGTCTTGAGTCTGGTTCCTCTCAAGGTTTCTTCCTTTGCCATCTCGGGGAGTTTTTACTTTCCACAGTCGCCACCGGCTTGCTCATCAAGGACAAACCTATTTATAAAGAACATATTCACTTTTACAGTTTTTCTTAGTTGCTTTGGAGCGTTTCTCAAATCAGAAATGAAATTCTCAAAACTACTTGTTCAAACTCCACATCCTTTAGTCAGTTGTGCTCAAATTTCAATTGCTTTGGTACATCATTTAATGGATTGTGTACAAGTGTCTGCTTTTTCCTACATTATCAGTTGTTTATGTCATGTTGATCAAAATGTATTATACTAGTTTACAGTTTTTCTCAGTTGCTTTGGAGCATTTCTCTAATCATCCTTAAGATTAGCAAATCAGTAAGTGCATTCTCAAAACAATGTGTACAAACAGCACAATACATTGGATTTCTTGCAAAAACCTGTTTTTTGCTCAAAATCCTTAGTACTTCTCTCAAAAGTAAGTATTTGTGTCAATGAACATATCATTGCCATCAAAATAACAAGTCCCTTTATCATTGTTTACGAACAAGATAGTCAAGATGTTTAGTCATTTTTTCAATATCACAATGCTTTATTTTAGTATTTCCTGATTTAAACTATGTTTTGGATTACAAGTATTAAAATGCACAAGGCTGAATTGGCAACTATGAATTTCAACAGCACAAATTTACACATTACTGTATGTGGGATATTGATTGTGGGATATTGATTGTAAGTGACCGGACAGGATTCACACTTTTTTTTTATTTTTCTTTACTAGTGGACTGACTAAAAAATAACAATATAATGTCATTGTAATAGAAGATAAAAATTTAGGCAAAACATGCAAATGCAAAATGGTTAAACCAGTTGTCAAAATTTGTCAAGCTCTTCTTGGTAAATGTGTCTTGAATTGATGAATTGTGCAGATAAACCTTCAATGTCACAAATGAATGGGCGTGTTCACTTTCAGATCAACCAATAATCAACTAGTTCTCTAAAATAGGTCAAGGCTGAATCTCGGGAACCTTTACTGTAACTGTATATAAAAAGAGCAAAACAAAGATTTACAATTGTTGAAAATGGATGAACAACTACGAAATGATCATGGTCAAGAGCCAAGAATAAGGATGCATGCTGGAAGGGTAAGGAGGCAAAATAGAGGAAGAGGAAGAAGAGGCCAGACACATTCACTATTGTGAACCATGTTGTCAATCATGGCCTCACAATGGTATTGCAAGGGATTATATCTGTTGTGATGTGGATGAAAATCTGTGGCCCGACAGACTGGGACGTCAGGGGGTAGAAACAGATTACACTGTATAGTGCGGCATGTGCAGTTCTGCCTAAGAAGTGTTTCCTATGTTTACCTTTTGGAATTTTTATTTTTGTGTCTTTTTATTTTCTATCACAATGACATTATATTGTAATTTTTTAGTCAGTCCACTAGAAAAGAAAAATAAAAAAGTGTGAATCCTGTTCGGTCTCAATATCAATCAATATCCCACAATCAATATCCCACATACAGTAATGTGTAAATTTGTGCTGTTGAAATTCATAGTTGCCAATTCAGCCTCGTGCATTTTAATACTTGTAATCCAAAACATAGTTTAAATCAGGAAATATGAATATAAAGCATTGTCATATTGAAAAAAATTACAAAAGTTTTTGACTATCTTGTTCGTAAACAATGATAAAAGGACTTGTTATTTTGATGGCAATGATATGTTCATTGACACAAATACTTACTTTTGAGAAAAGTACTAAGGATTTTGAGCAGAAAACAGGCTTTTGCTAGAAATTCAATGTATTGTGCAGTTTGTACACATTGTTTTGAGAAAGCACTTACTGATTTGCAAATCTTAAGACTGATTCGAGAAATGCTCAAAAGCAACTGAAAAAAAACTGTAATCACCACAATATCTGTGTAAAGCTGCTTTGAGACAATGTTCATTGTTAAAAGCGCTATACAAATAAAAATTTATTGAATTGAATTAAATAATGTAGGAAAAAGCAGACACTTGTACACAATCGATTAAATGATGTACCAAAGCATTCGCAATTTGATCAAAGCAATGAGAAATGTTTTTATAATGAGCACAAATGACTAAATTATGTGGAGTTTGAACAAGAAGTTTTGAGAATTTCATTTCTGATCTGAGAAACGCTCTAAGAAAAACTGTAAAATTAATCTGCACAATTTACCAATTCTAGTCACATTTACAAAAAAAAGTTTAATAGAAATTTTAGATGACAAATGATGACAACTTGTTTTACCATTTTGCATTCAATGACATACAATGAACTGATGCCGAGATGTTTTGGGGGTTGGGACTATTCAGGTGAAACTAGTATAATATATTTTCATCAACATGACATAAACAACTGATAATGTAGGAAACAGCAGACACTGTTTGAAGATGGTTTTATAACCTTTCCTAGATTTATGCAGCAGCAAAAATTGCATGTTTGAAATTTTTATAAAACTTTTTTTGGGTTCTCCCATTAGGGTTAGCCACAGCAGATCATTCGCATTTGATTTGGCATGTTTTTACGCTGGATGCCTTTCTAACGTAACACTCCCCATTTATCCGGGCTTGGGACCAGCACTAAGAGTGGCTGGGGTTGGTTTCCTGACCGGGGATCGAACCCGGGTCGCAGCAGTGAAAGCGCCGCAGCCTAACCACTTGACCACCTGAAATTGCTATTAAACTTCAATATTTTTTTTTTTTAAATGTGACTTGTATTGATAAATTGTGCAGATGAATCCTGAATGTCACTATGTGAACCTTCAATTGGCAACAGAGCAAAACACAGAATCACAATTTCTGAAAATGAATGAACAACCAAGAAACAAATAGATACTATTAGAGTACAGTAAAATAGTGAATCCTGTCAGGTCTCTTGCCATCATTATAAATAAAATATGCAACCAAACAAATACATTTGTGCTGTTGAAATTCATAGATGCCAGACAGAAGGAATTTAAATTTTGTGAATTTTCACTTTATTTATCACTTTAACCCAAACTGTAGTTTATATCAAGAAATACTGAAACTGTGCACCGTTATACTGACAACATTTTGACTAAACAATATTGACTAAACATTTTTGATGATTTTGTTTGGGGGACATTTCATTCTGATAGTAGTGAGATGTTTATTGACACAAATACTAACATTTGAAAGATGAACTAAGGATTTTAAAAAAAGGTACAGGCTTTTGCAAAAAATCCAATGTGTTGTGCTGTTTGTACACATTGTTTTGAGAATGCACGTACTGGTTTGCAAATATTAAGGATGATTAAAAGAAAATTCTCCAATGCAGCTGAGAAAAACTGTAAATGAAAATCTTTCAAGAATTTACAGTTTTGTAAAATTCTGTTTTTGCCTAACAAAATGTTTTTTTTTACACTTTAAAATAGCTGCAATAAGGTTCCCTGGTGGTCTAGTGGTTAGGATGTGGCGCTCTCACCGCTGCAGCCTGGGTTCGAGCCATGGTCAGGGAATCAACCCCAGCCATTATGGTTGCACAAGCTTTAGTGCCGGTCCCAAGCCTGGATAAATGGGGAGGGTTGCGTTAGTAGGGCATCCAGCGTAAAAGCATGTGCCAAATCAAACATGGTCTGCTGTGGCGACCCCTAATGGGAGAAGCCGAAAGAAAGTTTGTTTTTAAAATAGCTGAAATTTATTTCTATTATGGGGTTCTCTATATTTGCCAGTTAAAGGAATCCTTAGCAGCAAAATGTAAATTGACTATTAATTCCAAATACATTTCACTGTTTCTAATACTATTTATATGTCAGTATAAAGGACCTGTGAAAGTACCTTACACAATATAATGTGGTTTAAATGAGACATGTTGTTCACGTTGTGCCTCTAAATAATTGTATTTCTATAGATGCCTCACCCTCTCTTGAAATTTTAGTCAACTACATCAAATTCATTTCTCCCAACGCTTGTGTGCTTTTCCTGATGATGGCCTGCTGAAGCAATTTGTGCTTTCTCATTACAACCTAAATGAGGTAGTGTGGCATAATTAGCTTGCAGTTGGAGCGTTGGCAGTCTTGCTTACAGCATAGAGAAATTTGTGGTGTTTCTGTTTCTGCTTAATGACTTGAGGACAAATAAGAAGATTTATGTTCATGCTCAATTTCCAGGAATAGTGACTGCCACTTTCTTACTCTCATTAGCATGTCTGCAAATTTGATTATTTCACTAAGTCCTTCTTATTGATTGATATAATATGCAATGTTTTGAGTATTAAAGCACAACTGAGGTTAGAAAAATTAATGCCAACTGAGGTATAATTTAAGGTTAGAAATAATAAGAAAGAACAAGTCTTGATCCGTTTTGAAATCTGCCCCTGTTTGGTCAAACTTTTTTCATTGAACAAATTACTTATATGGATTGGCTAAGAGTTTGCAGCCTTGTAGGTACACTGAGCCAATTAATTCTGACATGTGTTAGTCCCTGTGGATCTCTACTTCTGCATTAAAATGCTGCCTAGGGTTTCAATAGTACCATTATAAATCAAATTCAGATATAATAGCTGAATTGGTCTCTACATATTTTTTCTCCCACACAGACAGTAACCAAGACTCGGGATCAGTTGTAACCTTGCCAATTTAACTGTATTCCAATATCAACTAAAGAGACATTGTTCTAAGGCACGTTGACCCTGACCATAATAACAGGGTTGCTTAAAAGAAATAAATGACCACTGGTTATCTTTTCTTATTATCTTTATATTTGCTGTCAGTAGGTAAATGTTTGGTGTGATAATTGTATACAGGTAGGTGACTAGTTAAAGAAAGAAGAAATAGTGAAATTATGCTGTGAAGAAGTTTATTTCAGATCAATATAAAGTATTTCTGATTGATCACCTTTGAGAAAACAGTTCTATCCTGATGGGTGTGGCTGCCTGATGGGATGACAATAATCCCATCCATTCACTGAGTGTTATGGTCTGACCAGACCTCAACTCAGTTGAAAACTATAAGGGATTTTATAATGAGGTGTTGCACAGCGTGTACACCACTATTATCAAAACGCCACCTGAGAGAATATGTGTATTTTATGTTCATCATTCATTTTTTTATGGCTGATGTAAATTCTAGCTCTGTTGCATCAAAGTTGTTCTGGTAGTTCATCATGATGATACCTTACTAAAAAAATGTATATTTCAGTTTTCTTTATACCTATAATCTATGTGTTAGCAATGAAGTAAATAGAAAAAAGTCTATTAATATGATTTTTCCTGCCCTGAAAATTGTATCAGATAGCCTTTCACTTACAACAGGCTATGAGTTATTGAAAATATTGTTCTATTATCAAAGTATCTATGTTGTTAATGTTGGCTTTTTCATGCATTTTACTTGCAATAAGACGTAGGAGACGTACTTGAACTAGAACAACTAAAAGAAGGATTAAGAAACAAAGCAAAAGTCTTCCGCTAGGCTTTCACAATCAGAACACAGACTTTTTAAATGTGAAAAAAGCAGTTATTTTGCATATTATTTGCATATGAGTGTTTCCCCAAGACTCATGTAGTGCAACTCAAGGGAGTGCCTTTGTCGTGCCTTAATGCTAGCTATTAAACACAAAACAGCCAAAAAAAAAAACCCCAACTTGTTGCGTTCCTATTTGCAAAGCAAATCTTTTGTGTGCATCTTCATAAAAATCCCCATAACCATCATCATAGCTGTCTGGAAGCAACATGAAGATAGAAAGTAACTTATTTGATTATCATAACAATGCTTGGGTTATAGCAAAAGGTAATGAATTTAATGAATTTATCTTCTTCCTCTTCTTCTTCTTCTTCTTCTTCTTCTTCTTCTTTCGGTTTCTCCCATTAGGGATCGCCACAGTGGATCATCCATCTTTCCCCCTCTTTCCTCTACATCAACCCAACTACATGCATGTGTTCCCTCACCACATCCATAAACCTCCATCATGGCCTTCTTCTTTTCATCCTACCTGGTGGCTCCATCCATAACATTCTCCTACTGATATAACCTCATGTCCCTCCTCTGCACATGTCCAAACCATCTCAATCTCGCCTCCCTCACCTTGTCTCCAAAACGATCTTCATGCGCTGTCCCTCTAATAAACACATTTCTAATTCTGTCCATCTTTGTCACTCCCAACGAAAACCTCAACATCTTCAGCTCTGCTACCTCCAGCTCCACTTCCTGTCTTTTACTCAGTGCTACTGTCCCTAAACCATACAACATAGCAGGTCTCATCACAGTCCTATAAACTTTCACTTTTACTCTTGCAGATACCTTTCTATCACAAATCACTCCTGCCACTCTTCTCCATCCACTCCACCCTGCCTGCACTCTTTTCTTCACTTCTCTAACACACTCTCCATTACTTTGCACTGTTGACCCCAGGCACCTGAACTCCTCCACCTTCTCCAACTCTTCTTCCTGCAACCGCACCACTCCACTGCTCTTCCTCTCATTCACACACATGTACTCTGCCTTACTCCTACTGACTTTCATTACCCTTCTCTACAGCACGTACCTCCACCTCTCCAGGCTCTTCTCAACCTGCTCCCTACTCTCACAACAAATCACAATATCATCCGCAAACATCATAGTCCATGGAGACTCCTGTCTCACCTCATCCGTCAACCTGTCCATCACCACTGCAAACAGGAAAGGGCTCAGAACCAATCCTTGATGCAGTCCAACCTCCACCTTGAACCAGTCTGTCGTTCCTACTGCACACTTCACTGCTGTCACACTGTCCTCATACATGTCCTGCACCACCTTTACATACTTCTCTGACACACCTGACTTCCTCATACAATACCACAACTCCTTTCTTGGCACCCTGTCATACGCTTTCTGTAAATCCACAAACACACAACTGCAACTACTTCTGACCTTCTCTATACTTCTCCATCAACATTCTCAAAGCAAATAATGCATCTGTGGTGCTCTTCCTCAGCATGAAACCATACTGCTGCTCACAGATGGTCACCTCTTCTCTCCGCCTGGCTTCCACTACTCTTTTCCATAACTTCATGGTGTGACTGATCAACTTTATTCCCCTGTAGTTACTGCAGGTCTGCACATCTCCCTTATTCCTAAAAACCGGTACCAGCAAACTCCTTCTCCATTCCTTAGGCATCTTCTGACCTTCCAAACTCCTGTTAAACAACTGCCATTTCTCTTAAACATCTCCATGCTTCTACTGGTATGTCATCTGCTCCAAACGACTTTCCACTCTTCATCCTCCTAATTGCTGCTCTCATTTCCTCCATAATAATCCTATCCACTTCCTGCTTCACCAACTCCACATCATCCAACCTTCTCTCTCTCTCATTTTCCTCGTTCATCAGCTGCTTAAAATACTCCCTTCATCTTCTCAACACACTCTCCTCACTAGTCAACACATTTCCATCTCCATCCTTTATTGCTCTAACTTGCAGCACATCCTTCCCAGCTCGGTCCCTCTGCCTGGCCAATCGGTACAAATCCTTTTCTCCTTCCTTATTCTCCAACCTCTCATACAGCTCCTCATATGCCTTTTCCTTGGCTTTTGCCACATCCCTTTTACCTGCTGCCGCATCTCCTTGTACTCCTGCTTACTTTTCTCATCACTCTTACGATCCCAATTCTGTTTAGAGAACCTCTTTCTCCTTATGCTGTCCTGCACTTCCTCATTCCACCACCACGTCTCTTTGTCTTAATTTCTATTTCCAGATGTCACACCAAGTGCCTTTCTAGCTGTCTCCCTTATTAACTCTGCAGTAGTTGCCCAATCGTCCTGCACCTCTTCACCACCACCAAGCCCCTGCCTGACCTCTTCTCTGAATCTCACACTACAGTCTTCCTCCTTCAGTTTCCACTATCTTATTCTTCTTTCAGTCTTTACTCTCCTTCAACTCCAAAACCTTCCTACAGACCACCATCCAATGCTGTTTAGCTACACTGTCCCCTGCCAACACCTTACAGTCTCCAATCTCCTTCAGGTTGCATCTCCTACATAGAACATAGTCCACCTGTGTGCACCTTCCTCCATCCTTATACATCACCCTATGATCCTCCTTATTTTTAAAATAAGTGTTTACCACTGCTAATTTATAATAATTCATAATAATGAATTTAATCTATTTAGGAATAAGGCTGTAACATAACAAAATGTGGAAAAAGCGTTTTGAATACCAGATGCACTGTTATTCACCACCATCATCAAAACACCACCTGAGGAAATATGTACCTTTTATGTTCAGCATTCATTTTGCATGACTGTTATGAATCGTTAGTGCATTAAAGCTGCCCTAGCAGTTCAAGATGTTACCCTACTAAAACATTTTATGTTGTTTTTACCCCTTTCATTTCTTTCAGTTGTCTGTTCATTTGTATACTATGTCAAAGGTAAATAAAAGAAGTGTTGAAGATTTGGATAATTTTTTTCCTCCCGTGGGCATGATGATCAGGTAGAGTTTGATCATTTAGAGTATGTTGCCTCTAACGTTTGTGATATTCATGGTAGCACCTCAGTAGCACGTTTACTCAGGTTTATTGAGGGTTGTGTGGCGGACCGTTTCTTGTTCCAGAGATCCCTCATGTCTGTGTTACCTTTTGGCTCTCTATTTTTGTTATGCTGCAATATCTAGTCTTGCCGGAATCCCTACTCACACCCTGATCACACAGTACACTTTACCTTTCAAGTCACAATAAGGATACTTTATAATATAAATACTTTATAATCATGTTTCTTTCTTCCTGTCACCATTTTACTCTGCTTCACTCTGTCATTCTGTCTCTCTCTCTCTCTCTCTCTCTCTCTCTCTCTCTCTCTCTCTCTCTCTCTCTCTCTCTCTCTCTCTCTCTCTCTCTGTCTCATCCTTCTCTTTGGGTCTGGCTGATTCATCCCAAAACTCTATCTCTGGATGGACTTCTTTTCAATTAGAGACCACTCTGTGCAGCTGGGGATGGTTCTTGCATGAACAGCCTAAAGATCACTGAATTGTAATGAATATTGTAATAACAGTGTGCTTCAATGGCAGGACCACGGTTTGCATGAACAGTTTTGCATTTAAGTGCCCATCTCTTTACAATACCTCCCAATGGAACTATAATGAATGGACATTCTCATATCTGTGTTACCTTCTGGCTCTCCCTTTTAGTTACCCTGTCATAGCGAGTTTTGCTGAAGTCCCCAACTGCACAGTGTCCCTAACTTTCTTACAAAACAAATACTTAATAATCCATATCCTTCTCTTCCTGTCACCCTCTTCCTGTCAACAGTCTGCTACACTGACTCAGGACTACAGTTTGCTTGTGATCACCATCACTGCACACCTCAACATCGTTTATCTAAATGGACATTCAGTGCAATTAAGATGAGGATGGGTTCCCTCCTGAGTCTGGTTCCTCTCAATGTTTCTTCCTTATGCCATCTTGGGGAGTTTTTCCATGCCTCAGTCACCACCGGCTCGCTCATCAGGGACAAACTTACACTTATAAAGAACATCTTATTCAATGTTCATTGTTGAAAGCACTATACAAATAAAAATGAAATAAATTGAATTCTCTGAAGGTCTCTTCCTTTCTTCTTACTCTGCGCAATATACAGTCGGTTTACTGGTGGCGCTATTGTGTTTTTTGTGTATTTGTCCTACACTGTCTTGTGTTGTTTTTGCTCTGTCTGTCTTGCACTGTTTGCACCAGGTTGCACAAAATGCACTTTATGTTGCGAGGACACTTACTTAGCTCTGTGTTTTCTGTTATGTATCTTTATGATGTTTTGCTGACTCTTGACTCTTGAGTAGAGGTGGGTTATATGGCAAAAGTATCAAAATACTTAAAAACATTTGTACAATTATACAGATAGTTCAGGTCCACTAATTTATATGTTTAATTGGCTGAGCAGGTATCCAGGCATGCCTATGCTCCTAAAACCACACTGGGGATTTTTATTGTTTTACCCTGTCTGTGTTTGCAGTGTAACATTCCATTTCCTAGGTCAAAACAGTTACTACAGTGGAATTAGTGACATATCAGTGGACAGGGCAAACAGTAATTTTGTTCATAAACATTACTTTAAATGGAAGAAAGGGCACCAATTTCACCTGAATCATCTTTATATGCATTGTAAATATCAACTTTAGCTAGTTAGCAAACTAACCAATGTGCTATAAAGTGAATGTGGCCTTCTAGGGATCTATTTCTTTTAGTGTAGCAAAAATTCACTGAACATTTGGTCACGTTATATCTAAAATGTAACTTACTCAATATTAATTTCTCATTTAAAGAACTGTTGTATTGAATCAGCAATACACTCAAAACCACACGGTTATACTAAATTAACGGTGGCAAATCACAGTCATGCCAGTGTTCAGAAAAACCGCATGCTTTCCTAAGCAATGCTGCTTAATATTGTGTCATGCTGTGTGTACCATGTGTACCATCATTTAGCTAACAAACAGTCAGCAAAAAAATACTATTGTATTTAAAAAAAATTATATCATGGTACTTTGTAATACGTCAGAAAGCATACAATTGATCAAAATATCAATATTATTTCATTGTATTGTCCAACCCTATTTTTTAGTCTGTGGGAGGGTTATTTAGTTCTTCAATAACATGGAAAGCAAGGGACCTGTAGCTCCCTCCCTTTTTTTTCTCAATTTAGTCCTTAAAAGATGTTGGAATTGCTTTTCATCTTATTTCTTGATTTATTTATTAGGCATAACTTCAACAGTCAGTTAAAAATGTTTCCCTCAGGTGCATTTATTGCTTGTTATCCTTATACCTTTTGCTGTAGCTTTACTCAACAAACTGACTTTTTAATTTTGAGCTGATTTCAAAATCTTTAAATAGGTTTTTTACGCTCTTAATGACTTGATACATCTCCGAGGTCTTCATGTATGAAAGGGGTTTTGAGATCAGAAGCTTTTTTTTAATGAACAATACCTGTGCCAAATAAAAGAAAAACATGTTTTTAGATCTCAAAGACCTGAAAATTAGCCCACGGTGTTTCACAGACACCCAACATAGATCAAAACATAATTCACTTCATGTAGGTAAAGGTTCCTAAATGAGGAGTGCCAAAACGATTTAATTTCACAGATTCTGAAATTCGTAGGAAAACATTTTTTTCCTTTCTTTTTTGATTATTTAATATGAATTGCTTGGAAAGGGCTGTATATTATTAATAAGGATGCTACTACTGTTGCTACAGATAATGAACACCGCGAGGGGGCAGTAAGGGAATTGATTGTATTTGCCGGATGGACTTTTTGCTTTATATGCTGTGTAATTTGTCATAACCGGTCCCGTGGGTGGGTGGGGGATTGTGGGGTGTGGGTAAACGTGAAAAAGAGCAATTGTCATTCCGTGCGCTCAATTGCTTGTTTCGGAAGCGCAAATGGAGGTTTGCATTATGCATTCTATTATACCTCCCAGCATGAACCCTGGAAATCAGAGAAGGCAAATAGCGATTAATCTTTCGGCCTGTGGGTGATAGTCCGCACCTTTTCAATTACTGAACCCTTCTCTTGGGAAATAACAGCTCAAACTTAAACGCAAAACTTAAACGGATTTCTGCGATTGGTCCCCGTTTGCTTGTAAATTATTTCCCACTGAATCATTGCTGCTGACTTAAAAAAAATGGCAGAGATAATGGTAGGATTTGTATTGCTATAATTATTAATATTGATATGCTAGCATTATTAATGCATATGCAAAGATCTGATCGAGCGGACAGTGTCCGAACTGAAGTTTGTTAATAGAACAAAGACACCTACAGAAGAGACATTGTAGTACAGTAGGCAGGGCAAGCGGGCAAGTGTTTCCTTGTCTCAGGATGAACGGAGGGAATGTGCGCATCCATGCAGCGCAGCGCAGCGCAGCAGAGGGAGGGTGAGGGGAGGCAGCGCAAACATTCTCACTCGCAGCGTTTATACAGAAGCATAAACAACAACAACCGAAAGCAAAACAAAACAAAAAACAACTGCACATCTGGAGACAGAAAGAGCACGAAACGGTGAAAGCGGCAAACCGCTGGCTGAACTTCCCCGGAGATTTTTCCCATATGTGGACTCTCACCGACTGCACCGTGGACACTTATTCTACAGGGGACAATATAAAGGTAATTTATCAATGCATGCTGGGGTTTATTTATTTATTTTAAACTTACAATGTTGCAAGTGTTGTTAAAGAAAGACAGTAACACGGTTTACGGTTTCTTGCGTTCTAACGGTTTCAAGGAGATTTGTTTATGCAATAATAATATGGTGGTCTATTCTACGTGAATGCATGAAGTTTTCAAACGACTATACAGAATGTTTTAAGAAGCAGAACACGAGTCGAAGCTTGAAGAAGAAAAAAACATCCGGGTTAAATCGGACCCGATTATGCTGAAACTTGATGTGCTGTGATCGAGTGGAAGATGGACGCAGTTCTGGGTGGTGGAAGGCGTGTGGATTTCTGCAGACTGTGAGTCGGGAAGGCGCGGGACTCAGATCTGTTCTTTGTGATCGCCAGCTGCGTTTACGCACGAGCAAAGCTCCCCATCTCGCTTCCCATACCACTTTCTAAAACCGTATCGCCATATATTTTTTCCCTTTTTCTTCGAACGTGCTGCTGTGTCTTTATCTGTACCTGGATCCCAAAGGCGAAGTGGTATTATGTGCGCCAAAAGTGCATCTGGCGAGATCAGGTTAGATTATTTGCTTATAAACGCAAATGTTTTGCGTTATTTATCAATTAATTTTGTGGAACTGAAGTCCTAACTTGTTGCGTTGTTTATAGCCCCCCACTCCCTTCCCTTTTGTCAAAAACCGTTCTTAGATGTTCTCAATAACGTCTTTTTATGCACCATCATATCAGAGTTCTGGTTCTGCGGTCACCTTTTCCGTCTCTGATATTAGCTCACTCACTCTGACTGAAACCTTCAGTCCACAACCTGCATATTATAAAAAACATTATTGATGCTAGTCGAAGCCTCATCAAAAGCTTGCGAGTAGAAGCTTGACATGTGCTTTGCTGCATGGCCGGTAATGCAGCTTTAAAACCAGCTTGGTTTTAAGTAGGTCTCGTACAGTATCAACCGGTTTGGACTCTGTCTTCACTACTACTACCCCTCCTACAGCTGTATCGACTGCTTGATGTGTACAAACAATTGCATGTGCCTTTTTGGCAGCTATTTGCATAATCATATATATATATATATATATATATATATATATATATATATATATATATATATATATATATATATATATATATATATATATATATACACATTATTTATATATTTTATATATATATATATATATATATATATATATATATATATATATATATATATATATATATATATACATTACATAATTTTTGTCTATAAATTAGTTCCAGTCTATGCCCTGATCAGTTAACACCATGAGTAAATACATGAATAAATGTAAATTAGTAAAGCTCCATCAGACCGGCACTGACAATTTCTTTGTTATTTTGTCAAAAAGAATTCAGAATCTGGGCACTTGCCAATTAATTGCTTCATCCAGTCACTGCATTTGATTAATTTCTACTGAGTGGCAGGAAGATTAATGAAAGCAGATAGGAGACAAGGAACACACTCAGCAACACTGTAACATTGGTTTTGTTTCTTCCTCTTTCAGCTGCTCAGAGCAGGGTGAAATTGTGGTTGAGAAAAAGGCTGGACAGTCTTGTACAAATTACAAAAGATTCTGGGCTTTTTTAATGATATTAACCTCTTAATGATCGTGGAAGAGTTTAGTACATCAAGCAATAATTCCATTAGCCATTATACTTGTTTAGCTGTTATATGCATTGGAAAAAAAACAGTGGGGCTAATGATTTCACTGATCACCATAAATGAATATGTAAGCAAAATAAAGTGTAAATGCAGTCTGAACGGACTCTGGTGAGTCACTGATTATTTGATTGCACCGTGTGAGTCCTTCCTGTTGGGTTTGTTCTGTTCCTGCCACCCATATGATCTGTGGAAATGTAGTGTTGTTGGAGAGGATGGATTTCAGCTACTCACTCAATTGAGTTTCCTTCATCCTATCCTGTTTTTAGTCAAGTTATTAACTAAAACACTGCTATTGGTTGTCAGTAGACTATATTCTTTATATAAGAGATCAAAAAAAGTACTAGAACCAAACACCTTTCATTTCATAATTATGTCATAAGCCTAGACCTGTAGAGCAAACCTATTGCACTGGCTGAATTTTCTTTTACATACTTTTTTCCATATAGTAATAACTCCTTTGCTTTGTTAAGACTATGCAAATGTTTGTGTCTCAGCACACCATGTACTGGAAATACACGTAAATATTAAAGTCTTTTAAAATGATCTGTATTGTGACCTGCACTTTTGGATGAGATGTCGAGTGGATGTGAAAAAAATTTATTTTGTACTTATGATGGTTTTATAAAGTATTTTAACCACGTCTACAATGATTGTGATGTGTTTATAGTATCGCCTTTTTTTTTTTTTTTCTTACAGCAGAACAGTGTAGATCCATATAGTGAATAGTATAGTATTAGAATAGAATAGTATAGTGAAGTAGTGTGTGTGTGTGTGTGTGTGTGTGTGTGTGTGTGTGTGTGTTTGTCGGTATCAGTGTGTCAGAATGAAATGAGAGAATAATGTAAGAGCTGTTTCACACGGAGGCTCAGTTAAATGCAATGTCACAAGCAATGATGCTCATTTCCATTGAGCTCCTGATTATTTAAATGATAATCCTTTCTTCATTATATTTTCTCCCCCACATCAATGTTTCCCACCATTTTTATAGTAGGCAGGTTGAAACAGAGATAGAGCTGGAGAAGCCAAATACACAGACATTCACCCTCTCAGTCATCCACACATTCACACATTCATTATTATCAGTAGTGGAGCACTATAGTCTGTCTAAAGGCAGCATGAACCGAGAGCAACAGTCGGCTAGAACATGTCCCTATGTATATATATATATATATATATATATATATATATATATATATATATATATATATATATGTATATATTTATATGTATACATGTGTGTATATATATAAATATATATATAAATTTATTATAACCTCTTTAGCAATTTGAGATACAGTAGCTTGTCTGTTGGATCGGAGCACACCGGCCAATCTTCCTGCTTCTGACACATCAACTTTGAGGACGAAATATTCACTTGCAGCCTAATATATCCCACCCACTAACAGGTGTCATGATGACGAGATAATAAGTGTTCAGTCTTATTCACATCACCAGTCAAAATGTCATAATGTCCTAATGTTATGCCTGGTTGGTATATATATATATATATATATATATATATATATATATATATATATATATATATATATATATATATATATATATATATATATATATATATATATATACACACACACACACACACACACACACACACACACACACACACACACACACACACACATACATATATGTTATATACATACTGTACATGTACACAAAGTTAGCAGCACTTTAGTAAAACCGAAAGTTAGATAAAGCACATAGGCTAAACATTTGCTTTGACAGTACAAATAGAATTGCATTGAATCAAACTGAATTCTCGAAGGTAGCTATTATTTCGTAACTTGGTGTTTACAACCCAATCAATATACTGTGGTATGGACCTCTAATACAAAACATACACTTTATAAATGATTTTCTTTTTCCACAAAAAAGGTTTATTTAAAGCTAAATGGATATTTTTTATTCTAAGATTAGGACATGCTGGACATTAATGACAATAATCACAATTTGTCACAATAATTAGTTACAGTAATTCTCTGTTTTTGATATGAGATGCTGTCTTGGAGTTTGTTCTCTTAATCTAATAGGGTTTGTATGACAAACTCTACAAACTTAGACATGAATTTAGACACTCAATTTAATTGTGGGAACTTTCAATCATGTTTCAATCTGTAGGTTATTAAAAAAATTTTTAGTTAGCTGAAACTTGTCAGCATGTTTAATACTGCTTAGCTGTAGAGCTATTGGATACACTGTCTTTCTCTTTGGAGATATTTGTGAGTTCATTAAACCTGTGGTTCATTGGAGAGAGGAGTGTCACCATGTCTGGTTCCAGGGAAAGAGTTGGCAGGATTATAAAGCTAAAGGACCAAAGCAGGTCATGCATATGCACAATGTGAGCCTGCACAAGACTTACAAAGAAAAACATGCTCTGGCTTTCCACAAGTGGCTCAGCAGCTCAGAAAAGAAATTTAGCAGAGACGACTATGCTGACCTGACAGACTTTATTTCTGCCCCA
Source organism: Silurus aristotelis (assembly GCF_946808225.1). Taxonomy (NCBI): domain Eukaryota; kingdom Metazoa; phylum Chordata; class Actinopteri; order Siluriformes; family Siluridae; genus Silurus; species Silurus aristotelis. The sequence goes on along the minus strand of NC_139592.1, from coordinate 15,106,177 downwards.
CTGACTTCTTCCCTAATTCTCAGAGCCCTCTCTAAGATTCTTTTACCTGAACCTCTGACAGTGAGGAGAAGCAGAACGGCAACTATCCATTCAATGCGTATGCAGAAACAGATCTGATATCTGCACGTCTGAGTAGCTTCATGTATGCTTTTATTTTACCTTTAAAGCAGTAAGACAGTAACTGATAATGTAAACCTGATATCAAAATAAGATTTTACAGATTACAGTGCATCCGGAAAGATTTTAGAGCGCTCCACTTTTTCCATATTTTGTTATGTTACAGCCTTAATCCAAAATGGATTAGATTCATTATTTTCCTAAAAATTCTACAATCAACACCCATAATGACAATGTGAAAGAAGTGTGTTTGAAATCTTTGCAAATTTATAAAAAATTTAAAACAACAACAACAACAACAAAAAATCACATTTACATATGTAATCAAGCCTTTGTTCAATACTTTGCTGAAGCACCTTTGGTACCAATTACAGCCTTAAGTCTTTTTGAGTATAATGCTTCCAGCTTGGCACACCTATTTTTTGGACAGTTTCTCACATTCTTCTGCTTGGTGTGTCTATCTATTAAAATGAAAAATGTAATGTTGAGCAGAGAATGATGTGGTTCTCCGGTACTACGTGTACAGATTTAGCTAGCGAACATATGATAATGATAAACAAGGTAGTTCTTTTCAGGTTTTCTGCAGTAATACAAAATTAGAGGCTCATTAATAAAGACATTGGCAAGAAAATCCCAAAACCATTTTTTTGGTGTGAAAAATTATTTAAATAAATATTTTTCAAATAAACTGAAGTAAATAACACCTAATATTTGTTTGCATATCTCTTGCTTGAAATATCTACCTGTTCTGCTTTTTCTGGTAGAGTTTCCTTTTTTGCCTCTTCTTCAGAAGATGAAATGCATGATTAATCAGAGGATTTACTTGACCATTATTGAGTTGGCAGTTTGTTTTGGGTCATTGTCTTTCTGTATTATGAAGCACCTTTCAATTTGATTGGATTTAATTTCTCTGTAAAGCAGCAGAAAGAATGTTTCTGTGGACTTCTGAATTCACACTGCTGGATCAAGTAAGCCTGTTCCAAAAGCAGCCATATAAGCCCAAGCCAATACACTGCCCTCACCATGTGAGACCAGTGAGTTTTTATGTATTGGGTCATGAGCAGATCCTTTCTTTCTCTACATTTTGGCCTTATAGTTGATCTTGGTTTTAAAACATGTGTGGCTCATTTCTATTTTGACCTGTGGAAGTGAGGTCACTGACTGCTGTTTTAAGGATTTTATTCAAGCTCTCATCAAATGCAGTTGTTTTTCTTTGCTAGCCTGTTAGAACTCTGTTTGTGCGAGTTCTCTTTTTGTTTTTCAGGACATGTTGTACTGGCTATGCCCTTTGCTATTTGATTTTCCTTTTAATGATATTTTAAATATGCTGTTATTTAACAAAAATATATCATCATTGCTTCAAAGAAGCTTTCTTTATAAATATTTTTACTATATAATGTATAATTGTAAACAGATAAGAGGGCTAAAATGACCTGAGCAGGGTAGCTTTATTTCATAGAAACGTCTAATACATTGTAGGGAAGTTTTTTAATCAGTATTTCTGTTCACTGATGTGTACTAGCTCACCTACACTTATCCTCTGTGTTCATTTTGCATAGATTGGAGCATAGACTCCTCTCTGATGATTGTCGCCACCCACTTTCAGTACTACACCCTACATTCTTAGAACTGACTTGATCACTCAGAGTACGCATCCCTCTTTAATTTGCCTAGGCAATATTTCCCTAGAGCAATTATCCACTTTAGTTTTGTTCCCATGGCTAGAATAGTTTCAGTCTTTCGTCCCACCACAGGAGGGTCAAAGGGGAGGGGGAGGGAGAGAGAGAGAGAGAGAGAGAGAGAGAGAGAGAGAGAGAGAGAGAGAGAGAGAGAAAGCACTGGGTATTGCTGTTCTGCAGTTAGACAGATTTATAAATTGGTCAAGCAGAACCTCAGCGAAGAAAATAGAAATCTGTATCTCTAGAGGCTCTTTACAAAGAGGCTGTGTTCCCCAGTAGCTTTAAAGTGTTTACTCATCCATTTCTTTCTAAAGTGCAAAAAGTACATGGTAAATTCAGTATTATTTATAAACTTAAGGAGCAAATATTAAATGAAGAGCTATTTGTCAAAACATAACAAAAGTTAAGCTTAAAGGGTAATAAAAAAACTTGATAAAATTATTTTGGTCATTGTTAAAAAAAATTATAAAACGTAATCGTCACCTTGTGATATTCTCAATGGGCTTGGTCTCAAATATTTTGCAGGTCTGTCTAATAAACAGTGACAGATTATTAGATTAGAAAATTAATTTTTTTTTTCCACTTTTCTTTTTCATTGTACAGACATATATACACTAAATAAAATATAATACAGAGTTTGAAGAACTGAGCCAGAAGAACTGCTTGGTATCTGTGGCTCTAAAGTTGATGGATTATAATCTCTTTATAATATAAACTAAAACTCAGGCTGTCTTTATATTATACACAAAAACATTCATGGGTGTGTAGACAAAAACCAAAAAATGTCCTTTCTATTCTTTCTTTACTGTTTTCCATATGTTTTCAAATATTGTTCTAACATTTTTTTTTATAAAAAAAACACTTCACTGATTAACATTAGTGCTAAATGTGTTCCATTCAAGTTAGAACTGTGTTGAAGTCTCTATGCATCTCACAGTTATGACATACCAAATGCAGCTCAATATTTATTTACAACAATTCTTCTCTAGATCAGAACCAAACATTGAATGGTTTATTTGGCAGCCGCTACATTTTACTTCCCTGAATTGCACAACCCTGAGCTAATGTATAGCTAGATGTTATACAACAATCTATAAACTAGGAAACAAGTTAATAAACTATCTTCTATCTTGTTGTAGCTAGCTCGTTTCCTATCATTACAAAAAGATGAAGTAAGTGACCGATGCTCTTAGAGACTTTAGGTAAAATTTTGAAAAGGTTCTTTAATTAAAGATTTAGTGTTTGAGGATGATGCAAAAGCAGCAGCCTTTATGAGATTAGGCACTAACTGTTCTTTGGGTTAAATTTCAAATAGATCTTCGGAATGGAGCACTTTGACATACAGTAGATCAGTGATGTGTGACAGGACAGGAACACTTTAGGGGCCAATCAACTTTTAAATGTAAAAGCTGCAAAAAAACACCCGGACCGCCTGATGCTGCCACCATCATGCTTCACTTATGGGATGGTTTTAGGCAAGTGATGAGCGCTCCCTGAAATTCTCCAGACGTAAAATTTTGAATTGAGGCCAAAAAGTTTAATCTTGGTTTTTATCAGACCAGAGACTCTTAATCCACACAGTCTGAGAGTCTGTGCCTTTTGGCAAACTCCAAGCATGCTTCCATGGGTTTTGCACAGAGGGGACGCTTCAATCTACTAAGGCCCTTCTACCTTGATTGCTCAGTTTCTGTCCTAGAGGAGTCCTGGTTGTGCTACAATTCTTCCATTTGAGAATTGTGGAGGCCACTGTGCTCTTGTAAATATTCAGTGCAGCAGCAGGTTTTTTGTAGCCTTGCAACAATTCAGTCTAGCAGTTAACCAAGTCAACAAGTAGCTCGAGTAATTAGAATACAAAAAATCATCTGCGTGATTAATCATAATAATTTGCCTTAATATGCTTTGTTTAGTCCATTTAACTAAACACAGAGCATTATGTTTTCAAACTAAGCCTCTGATCCCTAAACAGAGAATTCTGTCTCATAATAAGGGAGATGGAACAAGACAGACAAAGCAGAGGTGGCCTCATTCATACACCATCAGGATTAAACTTCAGGCTGACAACAAGGTTATAGGTGGATGCACCAGAAATATTGGATGTTCACAAAAAAAGTCGGAAGTGCGAGAACTTAATATGAGAAGAATTTTTGTCAGGCAGATATAAAATATACAGTAGAAATCAGGTAATCAGATAGAAAATATATTTCAACAGTGTACATTCTTTTTCCAAAGTGTACTTAGCTAAATATTTAAGAAAGTGAAGGACTAAAACAAAAAAGCACAATATCTACAATCCATTAGACTTTATTGGTAGCTTTTAATGTAATTTAACTAAAGAGGGTTTTTAAAGGCCACAGTAAGTGCTGCTTTTTGCTGCAGTTCCTTGAAACTGAATATTTTCACAAGTTATATCACAGTGGGTGGTGTGTGTTTGTGTGTGTGCGTGTGTGTGGGTGTGTGTGTGTAAGAAATGTATAAATTGCTGATGGGGTATTTGTCAGCAGGGGGTACGAAGTATGTTGTGTGTGTATGTGTTTATGTGTGATTCATTTTCTTTTGTTGCAGCTTTATTCTGATAAGGAGCAATGGAGCATCTGATTTGGAAACACATTTGAAGGATAAGGCAAGATATCATCACTGCCGCTTATCATGTCAAACATGTACAGCTTTGTTAGTGCTATTCATTCGGTTTAAATTATAAGTTTTTTGCTCATTTTGCTTCTCTTCCCCAGCTTTCTTAATATTTCACTTTGTTTGACTTTGGTTGTTTTTGTCATGGATATAATTTACAGCATTGATATTAAAAAATTTTTTCTCCCAAATAAGATACGATAAGATATACCTTTATTCGTCCCACATTGGGGAAATTTCTTTGTTACAGCAGCAAATATATAAAAAAAATAGACACATACTATAGTATACAAGTATATACACAACACAATGTATAAATACAAATAAGGAAAAAGTACGTATTGCAGGTAGTATTGCACACAGGTGGTATTGCACATAATGCAGGTAATATTGCACGTATTGCAGGTAATATTGCACACAAGTAGTATTATGTTAGGTGTGTATTATGGTGACTGGTTTACTGGGAGCAGCTTTGATTGTAAAGTCTAATAGCAGCAGGGAGAATAGACCTTCTGTAACGCTCCATCAGACACTTAGGATGTAACAGTCTGTCACTGAAGGAGCTGCTCAACGATGAAACGGTTTCATACAGGGGCATTCTCCAGCAATGATGATAGTTTTGCTACCATCCTCATTTCTCCCACCTCCTGTACAGTGTTTAGGGGAATTCCCAAGATTGAGCTGGTCATTCAGCTTGTCCAGTCTCTTCCTGTCTACAGTAGAGATGCTGCTGCCCCAGCAGACCACACCATAGAATATGGAGACCACACCATAGAATATATTGCCGTTTTGTTAAGAAAGAAAGACTCAATATACAGTGTACACTGTCAAGTGATGCACATCAACCCCTGATAATTCTTAGAACGTAACTCCTGCGAGTTCAGGGGGACCACTGTATTCCATCCCAAAATGTTTGTAGTTGTTTGGACAACCAGAAAAGATACATGTATTATTTTTATCGTTTGTCCAATGTTCTCAATTCATGTTTTTTTTATTGCAGTGTTGTACCACTTTACTTTGGCTCTCTCCATTCACAGTGTTTTACTAGTTGTACATTTGGCCATTCATTTTCTTAATAGCAATAATATATGCTCTAATGGTTCTGTTGCATTTAGAACACAAAACCATCTGTAAAATTGGTTATTTAGCTTTTCTTATTACACAGCAGCTACTAATCTGGGAGGATGGAGTCAGAGCTACGTCTTTTCAGAACTGCCAGTCATCTTACAGTACAACCCAAGCTAGTTTAACACACTTGGAAGACAGCATTGTCTACCCATTTCCACAATTATGAGTCGTTAGATATTGACAGTTAGCTCTGTGACTGGCAAAGGAAAGAGAGAATAGCATCCATCACACCAAATTATGTTCTCTAGACTATTTACCACAGATGGCTTTGGCACCGGTGATTGTTTATGTGGATGTATATAATCTGTGTGTGTATATGATAAAGCTGACCTATATTGTGTGTTTAATTGTGTGTCTTAATACATATGTAGAATATATACATATAGTTTGTGCACAGCCAAAATTCATATACATCAGATTTTGCTTAGCGTCGGAGAGTGTAGCAGAAGTTAGTAGAGATAAATTATAGATGTCCACAAGCATCACGCTGAATTTCAAACTGAATTTGCCAGCAGGGGAGGATGTACACAGATACCTCAAAGCTGCATTTAGATGAATCTAAGATGTGCCAGAGGATAAAAGATGCACCACCCAGTCTGGTGTGGAGCCCAGACAGCAACACAGAAAAAACAGTTTAGTGTTCTATTATCTTAAAGGCATACTTACTGTTTAGTTCTGGGTTTTTTATTTATTTTTTATTTTTTTAACTGCATAGCTTTAGTTAGTTCTATTTTGTGTCTTGTAGTTCTGTGTTGTTTAATGTAGCAACTTGGTTCTAGAGGAAAAGTGTTATGTTCCACTGTGTACTTTACCAGCTGTATATGGTTAAAATGACAATAAAAGCCACTTGACTTGACTTGACATGACTTGTTTTAGCTGTCTCACTGTACTTCTTCTACAGGGAGAAAGGGGGTGGCACAATGAGAGTCACTGCCAAGCTGATTTTTTTGAAGAAGAAACAGTTCATCACTTTCTTTTTTAAAACATACACTTATGGAAAGACTTATCTGCTGCTTCTTTTGAGTTTTTCTGCAGTCAGTCAGCATTGCTTAGTAGTGATCAGTAGTGACTTTTTTGTATGTGCATAGACTCAAATGAAATATTTTCTCATGTAACATCACATTTCATAATGAATACGATAAACAAACTGCCATTTCTAAAACGTGTCTTATGAATGGGTTTTAGTTGGTGACTCTATAGGTACGTACTCTATTGTAATCAGTGTGCTTGTGTAATAACAGCACTGTCATTCACATCTAATCTTATTTCTCTTCTCAGCTCAACTGTGCTGAAAGTTTATTTGCTGTTTTAAACTTACGTTTAGGAACATTTTAATGTTTCTGTTTTGTCGAATGCTTTGAAGCTCTACATTAGGAACGTAGCAATTTAGGTGGCTACCTGCCATTTTCTTTTTCTATCTCACTCTTACACACAATCCTGTGGCCTCTGGCATTTTTCTTGGGGCTTTGTGTATGTGTGTGCCAAACTTGTCATATGGAGGAAATCACTGTTGATTAAGCTGACACTCTGTAAAGCTCTACAGGGAGCCTGAGCTTTAGAAATTCTGTTTGGAAAGGAGCAATTTTTTTCCTTTTATTTAATTTCTATTTATACACACAGGGGAAACAGGCAGCTGTGAAAAGAAGGGGGACAAGAATAAGGGGAGGAATAAGACAGGTGGAACATACAGACAAAATCTAAATAATTTCAAACAAGGCTGACCACAGAGGACGGTTTTTGTTCTTTTATTGCCATTTCAGATTGACTCCCTCATATGCATTAATCTTTACTTTATTCACTTAGTAATTTACCAAAATATTGTAAGACTTCACCAAACTGCATATTTTTAAACACAAGGGAAAAACTATGTCTTTTAAAAAGACTGATTTTTCAGGCTGAATCTGTCAGAAGGAAAGTAAAGATTCTACAACTGTAAATAGAAAGGAAGAAGAAGAAAAACTTTCATTTCAGATCACAATTCTCTAAATTACTCTATGTGAAATGGTGAGCTGGTTATTGGAGATAAACAAATATTTGCATTCCCAGTGGTTAATGAGAAAAAATAGCAACATAATTATAATTTCAAGATCCTAAAAAAGAAATTTGGATCTATTCTGAAACACGAAAAATAAATCTGAAAAGAATTTGAGAGTAATGGCAAGAAGGTTTTGGGGGTGGTTACGCAATGGCAAATATTTAAAGTGAGAGGACCGTTCACTGATGATGAATGTCTCTCTATATGTGAGGAGGTTTTTCAAAAATCAACTTCAAGCTCTATGCATGAGTAAAACTTCAAATTCATATACAGAATATACCTCACCCCAGTACGAGTCCGAAATGGATCTCAGTTGTGTTTTGAATGTAAAGCTGAAATAACAACATTAATGCATTTATTTTGGGACTGTAATAAAATGAAACTTTTCCAGTATGAGGTACATGATATCCAACGCTGAATAGGTGTTTAACACAAATGTCTAATCTTCTCCCTTTGGAAAAACTTATACATGACTTACAGAACAAATCTGAATTATTTTGGCAGTTATTGGCCGCTTTGTGAGATTTACTTAAACAAGCAAGACCATAGGACTGTAAGACTGTAATTTAATAGATTTTCATCTGTGCAAGCATCACTGCAGTATATATTCTTACTGCAAAGATATGGACTAAAATATTATTTCAAAAGCACAATGTCTTCCAACGTCTTTCTCATCACATTTCAAGTGAATAAACTGCAAAACATGTAAAAAATGTATCTTTGTAAAAAAGTTGGTTGTATATGGTACAATAGCACAATAGTTTGTTGTTTATGGTGACTGTGTTTCTGTGTTTGTTTTTATAAAATAAAGTATTACAATAAAGTAATTTATTGTGAAGTAGATAAGTATATTATATACGTTAAAGAGTCACCTGTTATCTAAATTGTACTCCTACAGTAATCCACTTCTAAGACTTCTAATTAGTGGATGACAACTCCCAGAGGGACTCTCTCTCTCTCTCTCTCTCTCTCTCTCTCTCTCTCTCTCTCTCTCTCTCTCTCTCTCTCTCTCTCTCTCTATCTTTCTGTGTGTCTTGAATGTCTTGTGTTTATTTCTGTTTCTCTCTTGGTTTCTAGGAAATCATACAGAAGCTGGCTACAGACCCTTATCTGCCAATCCCATTGAACTCCTGTCTGATGAAAATACATCATCTGGAAAATATTTTCTACAAACTATGAAGGACAACGGCTTCAGATATCTTCAGTGAAGTAATATCTGAAGATAAAGCGAAGCATGTGTTCTGGGTAACTGATCATTTACATTTAAATGTTTGTTTTCTTCTGCTTTACTCACTTTTAACTCTGTGTACTTGTAGTGGAACATTTTTGAGAACTGTTTGTAAATGATTGATGATGAATATACTGGAGAAATCATATAGAAAAGACATAGCGTCATTATGATGGGTATGTGCTGGGAAGTGAAGCAGTTAAAGCATAGTGTAGGTCACTGTTATCAGTGACATTAATTACAAATTACTTACACACACACACACACATATACACATATACACACACACACATATACACATATACACACACACACACACACACATATACACATATACACACACACACACACACACACACACACACACACACACACACACACACACACACATCCTCAGCATCCTTATCTTTTACTCCATCTTTTCTTCATCCATCTTATCTTCATCAGCATCTGAGTGGCATAGTCTAATCTTTTTGCTCACCTCTCACATACACACACTCATCCTCATTTCTCAGTGCTACGCTACAGCAAGCTTCTAATCAATCCTGTGTGACTCTGGCTCTTTCTCCCTCACTAACACTTGTCCTGTTTATGGTCTGACAGTCTTTTTTGCCACCTCAGTCCTAGACAGCTGTTCCCATCACATACCTCATCTTAATAAGATTACTAATTAAAAATGCGCAGGTCCCAATTACACTGCTGCGGTTCCTGCTCCGAGCTGTAATTCCCTGTAGAGAGGTTGACCTATGATGTTGGCCATAGTACTGAAACTTGCCACATTCCCCTCACTCTCTCTCTGCCACACACACACACACACACACACACACACACACACACACACACATATATACACGCACACTGCCAATTGTTTTATTATCTGAGTCAAGGTAGTAAATGGTAAATGTCAGTGCTTTGGCCATCAAATCATGCGGGTGACAGGGTTTATTTGACACCTGGACTGTCTTGCAGGAAGAATCCCAGAAGGACCTGTGGCTACCACAATCAGAATAAGCCTACTGGAGGGGGCAAATGTACACTGCAATTAATATTTTTAATCTGCCTATATATTGATCATTGTCATTCCCTCTCTCTTTGTAAGTCATTTTTCTATTTTGTTTTACTTTCTCTTTGCCAGCCTCTAGATCAGGTGATCAAAGATCTGATTATCCAGAAGCCGACTGCTTCCAGGGGCTTTTCTGCTTTTTTATGGCTGTGAAGGAGAGGAAATGAGCACTGCATGAGAAATCACTGTTGTGGATTACTGAAGATCAAGCCAGACCAAGACCCCCTGATAAGTAATGGGAACTGTTAGGAGGAATTACACCTAAAACTTGACCGAATTACACGGTTATCCTGTTGGAGCATCACTTTTGGCATGCATGACAGTTTTCCAGTCTTACTTTAACTGATCCAGTATTTCACCAAAGTAGCAAAGCAAATAAGTGATCTATATGTTAATCGTAATCTGATGGTCGAAGCAACAAAAATGAAATATTTTGGTTTATTTACTGCAGCTGAATTCCCCCCTTTTGTGGAGGAAACGGAATAAAGCTTGTTACTCTGGCAAAGTGAAAATAGCTGCTGCTCCAAAGGCAAACATTTTTGGATAGATTAACATCTCTTATTTTGTTTGCCTTGTTTTCCTGCTGCCTGGTCCCTGTAATGTTCCATCGCCTCTGGGCCCACGTAAAGCCATGCCAGTGCCTGAGATGGCTGTAAGTCCTTGGAAATCTTTGCAATGGGAGGTTTTCCCTCCAATGGCTACATGCAGAGTCTACTGCACACCTGTGCTGTGGAGCGACCGCCTTTATGTGATTGGGGGCTGCAGCGAGAATGGAATGCCTCTAGACTCTGTAGAGGTCCTGGACCTAGAGAGCCAAAGCTGGTGTCAACTCCCCCCATTGCCTACTGCCAGGGCTGGGGCGTCAGCTGTGGCACTGGGGGACCAACTGGTGGTGATGGGGGGCATGGATGCTCAGCAGAGTCCACTGTCATCTGTGGAAATCTACCACCCTGATGAAGGCAAGTGGGAGAGGAAGACTGGATTGGGACAGGCATCAATGGGCATTACTGCTTTGGAGATAGGTAAGAGCTGTGAGCTTTTTTCCCCTTGTTTATGTTTCAGAAAAATGTATCCTGTAATTGATTCAAGACACTGTCAGTGTTAAATTCTAATCGAGTGACAACAGACAAATGACAGCACACAAAACATGACAAAAAATAAACAAACTTATCATAAAAATTATTAAAAAAAATTATTTTTGTCTGGGACAAAATATTTTTTCTGTATGCATCTAGTGATTTTCTTTCTCAGCTTTAGAAATGTATTTGTCTCAGTTACTGTTGACAAACCGATTATTTGGTAAAACAATGGAGCCATGAATGGTGTGATGTTTCACTGAGATGTGTATGACAAGCAACCATGAGAAACCTGATAGTGAACAAAATAAGCCAAATATCTATCGATGCGACCCATTAATGTCCCAAATTATTAATTGGTTATTTATGTTAAATAGTACTGTGAATAATTTAGTGAATGTGATAAAAAAAGTTTGTGAAAAACTCATAACTTTATACTAAAAGTCTTCAGTTTCACAAGGCACATACGTTAGAGATTTTAAGAAGCGTGTCTTTCCAGAAACAGGCTTTTGAGTGGAAACGAATAGAAAGAGACTTTCTTGTTTTCTTTACTTGTGGCTCTGTGATTATCTGTTTTTTCTCCTTACAATCACTCCCACTTAAAATGCTGTCTTGAAAGCCTGACTGCCTGTATGCTGTGGATACATAAGCTCCCAATCAAAGCCCAATTGTCTTTCTCTAACACACTGCAGAATCTCTCTTGAGAGTGAACATTTAGGTGCCTTGAAGTAAGAGGCAGAGAAGAGATGGATGACTGTTTAGTTTACAGTGTTTCTTTTTGCTGTCTCTTCATCGTATTCCTTAATATGGAGTACTGTAAAAGTATCATACACTTTTCAAACAGGAAACCAGCAAAACACTGCAGCAAGTTCTTGGTTCCTAAAAGGGTCTTCTTCCTACCTCTTTCTGTTTTGTTTGTCAGTATTTTGGCATGGCTTACTGGCTACAGCATCTAGGATGAAAGAAGAAAAGAGTAGAGTGAACAGAAGTGTGAATGTGAACAGCAGGTTTTCTTCACTGAGCAGGCAGACAGCAGTTACCTGACAAGCTCACATTTACTCAGATATGCTCCTGTTGTATTTATAGAAATATGAATAATCTTCTGCTGGCATCAGCAGGGAGGTGTATATGTTATCAGCCCCGGGTATTCAGTGCATGGCTTTTGTTATAAATAACATCCCTTTGACACTGTGACAGGTCTGACATTTAGAGAGAAGTTATGAATATTGGGATAAATTAAAAATAGAATTAGCACTACTAAATTGCATATCAATATTGTGTGTTTAGTTTCCTCCCTATTAAGTATTTGCAAAAGTATTTTGCAAAAGCAGGTATAGTCATATACCTGCTATATTACCCATATAGTCAACAATTGATGGCTGGTGCTGCCCATACTGTTAAGTTGAATGACAGTGATTTCTCTAAACTTGACTGCGAAACTTTATGAGACCAAATCTGTGACCAAATCGATAAGCTTACAGTTAGACCATGTTTGCGATAACCTTTTAATACTGCACTTGTATTAAACATGTCTGGATAATTTTACATTTAACGTTTACATTTTTACCCTTATTTTCATTCTTAATTCTATTTTATGTTAAAACCCTGTTCGAACTGATTTTCTCCATAGGAATGAATGTAAAAGTGATTAAATCCGTTCCAAGACCTCATTCAATCGCTTATTTCTGCACTTAAAAAGTATTTTTAGCCCTTTTTTAACAAACAATTACACCACAAATTACCGTAATGTAAACATAATTTAACACTTACCTATGTGATAGTGGTTGATTGCGAGTGTGAGACCCACACCACGCTCGTAACCTTCTTGGTTTCCATAGTAATTGTATTTACTTTCGTTTTCGCAGCACCATCACTGATTTTCTTGGGAGACTTCTAGTGAAATAAAAATATTACGCTAAAAAAAGTTACGTTTTTGCTGCACTGAACAACGAGAGCGAACAAGCGATACGTCATCAACTAAGCGACTGATGCTACCCTCGGCCGAAAACGGGACTGGCAGTGTGGGTTTGCTCGTGCCTTCAAAATTTGCTCGTGAAATAGGCTAAAATTTTGCGAGCAGGGTCACTCATATCTCCATTTGCTTGTACTATTAGTTGCTTATACAACAGGGTTTTACTGTATTAACAAATGTCTCATTTAACATTGCATGATATACTGTGTATGATTATGTATGTGGCAGATAATATGGCTGTTTGGGCCTTCAACAGTTTTACAGTTTAAACATTTGGCTTTTTAAAATAGCTGTGGTCATTGATCGTTGAGTGGGACGCATAGTTTTCCTCACTCCTGTGTGAAGCAAAGCAAAGTATGCCAAAAAAGCTGATTTTACTGCAGCAGGGTTCCTCGCACACTTAAGAGATTAACCAATTTTTGCTGCCTATTCTAATTTAGAAAACATTTCAACAACTTTCTACCATTATGTCTTGGATATATAAACGCTTAAACAGCGTCCTTACCTTCTTGTTTCAAAGGACCAGTGAGATTGTGTCAGAGCATCATTGCTACCACAATAAAATCACTTAGAGTGGCAGAAAATCATTAATACTATATTACTATATTATTAATACTAAATTATTAATACTATAATATTTTTTTATCTGATGCTCTATATTTTAGAAGTTCCTATCACATACATAACCATACACTGTATGACATGTAGTGAAATGCATTTTAAGACCCGTTGGTTACCTACACTTTAATAAATAATAAAAACAAAGGGTAAAGAGTTTGAAGTTGCAGAATAGAATTTAGAAAATAAAATAATTTACTTTATGTGTCAATACGTTTAACTATAATCTGTCATATTGGGTGGGCAGTATTTGACAAAACATTACACTCTCCCACACTGCACACACTGCACTTGTAATTTATAACTAATCCTTATCTGCCTAAACTCAACCATTTTGGCTATCTGATTTCAATTGCTGGTATTTATGACCATAAATGACAAAAGTACTAATACTAATACTAAATACTAATACAAGCATATGACATTGTGCACACTGACATTGTGTAGCAGTATGTAATCATAAGATAGAGTTTATAATGAAGAAATGTTTCTTTATTATAACAGATGACAGATTTTGCCTTCTAAAAGATGGCATTTCTTTGCTTTAAAAAATAAAATATAGTTGCATTTTATAATAAAAGAGAGATTGGATCCAAAAACAAATAGGACATTATTTAAAGTATTCAATTAAGGTTTGCTTCAGAGTCTGGATGCCATCCCCAAATCAAATAACAAATGTTATTAATTATTGTATGTTATTGTATTTTCTCTGGGTCAAGAATGACAGGGAGAGGTAGGTGCTAGTGCAGGGAAAATCGTTCTTTAACTCAAAAGCAAAATAAAAGGGTCAGATGATTTTCATACTAACTTCAAACTGGGCTAGATTATAATCATGAAACTGAGAAACAGGCCAAAACCATATCATCATTCACAAAAGTAGGCTTGGTAAAGTAAACTGAGCGATCACTTCGCAGTTTGTGCCTGAACCCGGAGCCTCTTTATAAAGTGTGTGTGTGTGTGTGTGTGTGTGTGTGTGTGTGTGTGTGTGTGTGTGTGTGTGTGTGTGTGTGTGTGTCTGTGAGTGTGTCTGTGAGTGTGTCTGTGTATATGTACATGATGCCCTGCACTAGACTTCTGCTGTATCTACTGTATCTTTATTTAATTCAAAGCACTTTTAACAATGGATACCGTCCAAAATCAGGTAATTAGAATACAACTGTATATGACCTGTGATATCTCAGTTTTTTTAGTCCTCTTTTCTCACTCTTTATTTCTCTCTCTCTTTCTCTCTCCCTGTTGTACTACTTATATGATGTATCATCATTGGGAGTGACAAGCTTTGAAGATATAATCATATTTGCATTTCTTTGAAATTCTTTGAACTTTCCAGCCCATTGTGTAATAAGTATTTTGTGCTGATTAGTATACTAAGGAGGTTGAAGAAGGGTTTCTTTCTTTCTTTCTTTCTTTCTTTCTTTCTTTCTTTCTTTCTTTCTTTCTTTCTTTCTTTCTTTCTTTCTTTCTATATTGTTTTGTAAAAAAATTCAGAATGGTTAAGACGCCAACATGAAAATAGAAAATTACAAGCTGCCACTGGTTTCAGGGTAGGACATGACAGATAAACAAAGTTAAAATTATGTATTGGGGTCAGTGGAAAAGAATCAGAATATTTATTACAGAAATGAATGCAGAGGAAGTTGGATGTATCATCTGGAAATCAGGATGATTTTGCTTTGTGTGGAGCTAGATGCCAGAGATATAATTTAGAATGTTGTGAGTATTCATTTATGGATTGTTTCTGATGGCCAGACCCACACACACCAACCCTGGCAGGTGATTGGCACACTAGTTCATTGTGACTTCAGCTTTTGGCATAGGTCTCAACACCCAATTTACTTTCTCTATTTCTCTGCACGTCATTGTATTATTCCATCATCTTTCTTTCTACAACTCTTCTCATCATCTCCATCCCTCTCACTTCCTGATCAAGAGAGCATTGCTGTTGCCTAGCAACAGGTGTGTGTGTTTGTGTGTGTGTGTGTGTGTGTGTGTGTGTGTGTGTGTGTGTGTGTGTGTGTGTGTGTGTGTGTGTGTGTGTGTGTGTGTATGTTTGTGCGTGAGTGTCTGTTTGACCCAAAGACATTTTTAGAACGAAGCTGAACAAGTCGCTGTGCCAACCCATGACTCCCTCCACTCTTGTTGTTGCTGTTGTCAGTTTTTGGTATGTATAAGGGAAAGATAGAGTGCTTATTACTGGGTCTAGATCAGCACCACTACTATTAGCTAGCCTCTCCAGCAGTCCCAGCTGTGATCATGCTTTCTTTTATTGTGATTAGTTTGACTTGCTTTAGCTTCACCCTAGCGACCTTTGTCATTTATTTTATTAGACTGTAACATACTACTTCTTTTAGTAGAACCTTTCTTAATAAGGTTCTCATTATAGTATTCATAGCAATCTTCTTTGCATCAAATCTAAAAGTTAAATTGACTATATGGGTAATTCATAATGATTATATAATTTTCTAGTTAGTTTTTTTAATTATTTTAAATATTCAGTTTATGTGATATAAGATATTTATCTATTTTTATACATAGGAGAAATAAAAATTCATTAAAATAAAACTTTTTGTACAGAACATCATCAACATGATTTCTTTGTAAATACACACTGTGTCATCTCACGCACTGATGATCTGGTGTCATGCATTTCTTTGATTCTGTTCCTTTTAAATTATCTTTGTGCTGTATCTTTTCCTGGTACACCATGGCTTTTGTAGCATTTTTAAGGCTATCTGAAAAAAAAATTCTATGTTACACAAACCGAATGAAAAAGTTTACTTTATTTTTTACATGTGAACAATGAAACTGAACCACCTGTTTTTAGACCATAATTGAAAAGAAAGAGAAATAGAGATAATTATGGGATAACCAATTCACCACAATGTCTGTAATTCTGAATTTAGCTTAGTGTGGGCTAACATGCAAATGAGAAATCTAAAAGTGGGCACACTTTTCTAATAATAGCATGACTGCAGTGCTACCAAATAATGGATGTTTCTTTTGGCAGCAGTTGCAAGTTCTGGATGTCTGACAATATTTTCTAATACTTTCCTAAAAGTAGTCTTAGAATTATACTTTAGATATCTTAGTTAAAATACCTCATTTCCAGGTTCTTGTGTATTTGTGGATGGAATTAATGGTTCTAGTGGTTTCTGAACTTCCCCTTTCTTGTGCCTGTTACTGGATTTTGCTAGCTCTTTATGTATCTGTAAACTCCTGCGAACAGCCAGGTGTGATGTGTTATATTACATGGATATATATGTGTGCATGCATAACAAGTCTTAAACTTGCTGTAAAATACCAAGAGACCAAGTAAAGTAAATGAGTTGCACCTGACACACATGACTGCTGTGATGTAATGCAAGCTATGAAGGATGAAACTAACAGGAATTAATTTGGGAAAAATTAATTTGATGCAAATTGAAGCATGTCAGCTAAAAACCAAGCTGACCAAAATGCAAGTAAGTTTAAAAGCAAGTAATAGACAGACATTTGACTATTTAAATACATCGATGGTTTAATGAAAACAATGCAGATGTGATTTTTCATTTAGCACTACATTTTGTCCACATCTTGTATTTTTGTATTCAGATTTTAGAATTACCATTTGCATAGTAAGTGCTAACACAGAAGGATATGTTACAAACATGCATGGTTTCTTTTCTATTTTTTTTTTTCGTTAAGAAATAAAATTGAGTAGTATGTAAATTACTTTGTTATAAGAAATATAGAAATAGTAATTTGTCATTTTATTATGTTTATTTAATACCTTAAAAACATTATATAAGAAGGCAGGGGGAAGTGGTAGCTTAGTGGTTAAGATGTTAAACCTCTTTTTGGAAGGTTAAATCTTAGCACCACCAGGCTGCAACTGCTGGTCCCCTAAGCAAGGCTTTTAACCATCAAATGCTCAGAAGTACAAAGGAGATAATTGTGAGTGGCACTTGTGAAGAGTGTCTGCCCCTGGCCATAAATGTAAATCAAGGCAAGCATTCTGGTCTGCCTCACTGTTTAGCATTGGTGAAAGCTTAACAATTTATTTTTTTTATTTTTTTATTTTCGGCTGAAATATTACATACATTTTTGATATTTCATTTGCACTGAATGGAGACACCTACCATTCACTGTAAGCAACTTTACCCATTCAGTGATGTTATAAAAAATGGTCGGTAAGGATTTTTATGTGTCTTGATAAGTGTTGCTCTTATGATGCTCACAGTTAGCTGATAGGTTCACCTGAGCTGATTCTACAAAAGGAGATTACCAACAATTTAACCTTGTCCTTCCTCAGGACTATAAGAATAAGCCAAATTTAAGGACTTAATAGATTGTCCTCAATTCCAGCACCTTGATGTGGTCACGTGTCCTCATCTTTCACCCTGCACAACATTGCTTCCAAGCCTGAAAAGCAAGTATCTGCATTGACCATCACTTTCCAATTGGGAAGTGCTCCCAAGCTAATTCTTTTGGTTAGAAAAGCCTTGTATCTCTTGCAAACTGGAGCCTGAGATTATCTTGCTGAGTTTTTCTGTGTCTGTTTCATCATGTTTCTGAAACCTTCACTTTCGTGTCAGAATCAGAATCAGAATAAATGTATATGCCAAATGTGCAGGTAGCTGGAAATTTAACTTAGCAGTCAGGCATAATAACATATGATGTCCATACCCAGGGTTTCTTTAAAACCAAAGAGCACCCTGGCGGTAGATTTGCAGGATTGTTTTGCACCATCCAATCTAACATGGGCTGCTATTTTAGGAGTTGTTGCCATGCCTAGTTTAGTATATGTTGGTGATATATATATATATATATATATATATATATATATATATATATATATATATATATATATATATATATATATATAAGAGCTATATTTGCTATATAGTGAAAAGGGCGTGCCCATTTCTAGATGTTTTTATAACTGAAGTTGAACATGATTGTGATTTGACTGCATTATCCTTCTAAAAGAATGTCCCTTGTAGATGTAGATACAGCATTCTCGTCCTTGTACAGTGCTATACATGGAAGATGACTAGTTACTAAGATGGCCATTGTTGAAAGATATGAGCCTTTAAATAGTATAGTCTCAACACTTGAATCATTTATTTTAGATGAGCTGCCATGAGTCAGACACTGCCTTCTTAGATGGCCAGTGAGCACATAGCTGTTGCACATTTTCAGCATTAAGGTGGCCCGCATGCTTAAAGGCATTCTGCATGAACATATCTCTTCTTGCCAAAGTTATGAGAATAAGGGGTCTGTTATGTTGAGAGAAAACAGACTGCATCCCCACAGCTTTTTCTAAAATTAAGATAACGAAAGAAATTGAACCGTCAAAGAGAATAAGAGGATTGCATCAAGTGAAGAGGTGATCAGATGTGTCTGATCACTGAACACAGTAAGACCATGTGTGTGTTAATATGGGAATGTATTGGTATTGCCTGTGTAGTGCCACATAAGCCATTTCATTCTGTCATATTCAATCCCGTTTTATCATGGAAACCAAAGTTATCAGAAAATACTGCAAGGGCATGAAAACATAACTGTTGGAGCAGCTGGGATTAGTCATAACTGTTGGGAATAAGGAATTCTTGATTATACATTCAGTTTAGTGCACACCTCTCGTTGGCAAATCTATGCATACTTGAACTTGAGAAGTAGAAAAGGGTATCCAAGTGATTCCCAGGTTGTCTTTTACATACTGAAAATGTCTTCAACCCATGAGATTGGAACATTTGATTTTATCAGGATATTTATCATAATGTTCCGGATGCAAGGTCAGAACAAACAAGGCCCCTCATAAATGCACATTTCTGACAGCATTTCTGAAGTGCCAGGCTGCAGAAGTATAATGATGCAAATTATTTTTTCTGTAATACAGTAAAGAAAACTGCACAAAGGGATAGTGTAAACTGATTTTATGAATTGTCTATGAGAAACCTATATTGAATATATGTGCAATTTCCACTGATTTAAGATAAAATATATGATGTACTGTATTATTAATTCATTTTTAAATGAATGAATAAGGATATATTGTTTCTGTGTCCTATTTAACAATTGTGGTTAATTTTCACATTTATTTGGCTTCTTGTATGAACCATGCCACAGTGTCTTTATTAAAAATACCTGTAGACCTACTCTTTCATGTAGTTGTGCAGTGAGTCAGTTGTGTGACAGCAGTGCAATACATAAAATAATTAAGATATGAGCAAGCAACTTTGAGTAATGTTTACTTTAAACATCAGATTTGGGATAAAATGTGATCCCAGTGATTTTGAGTGACTAGTTTGTGGTTCATAAAAGTGGATTTTGGCTGATATACTGGGATTTACACACATACAAAAGTATTTAGAGTTTACACAGGATGGTGCAGTAAAGCAAAAACACCCAGATAGTGGCTTTTCTGCAGACAAAAAAACCTAATTGATAAAAGAGATCAATGGCCAGGCTGATTTGAGCTGACAGAAAGGCTACAGAAAATACTTGATAAAATCATCAGTAAAGCATCTCAAAATGCCACCATCTTATACCTTTAGTCAGATAAACTACAAAAGTAGAAGACAACATTAGGTTTAATTTTTGCCACTGAGAACAGACAGCTGAAGCTGCAATTGGCACAGGCTCACCAAAACCGGACAGTTATAGCCTGGAAAACTGCAGCCTGGTTTGACAAATCTTAATTTCTGCAGAGGCACACAGATGATAAGGTTAGAATTTGGTGCAAGATGGTATATTTGTGTGTGTAATTCTTTTTTTGCCACACTATGTGGCTGTTAATACCAATAAATCATTGTTTCAATGCCAAAGTCTGAGTATTGTTGCTGACCATGTGCAGTTCTTCATGACCACAATTCATCATTTAATGACTCCTTGCAAAATGTTAATGCACCATGTCACAAAGCAAAAGTAATTTCACATTTGTTGAGAATAAGTTCTGTTCTTCAGTGGCCTTTCAAATCACATTTGGGATGTGTTAAAATGGGAATTCACAGCATTAAAATTGTACCCAAAAATCTACAGGAATTATAAGATGCAATCATGTCAATATGAACCATAATCTCAAGGGATTGTTTCAAATCTTGTGAATCCATGCCATGAAGAATTTATATTGTTTTGAGTGCCTTCGAACAACTGGAACACGAACAACTGGAAAACACAGGAACACACAGGAACACACTTTAATGCAAGTCCTATTCAGTGTATGTCTGTGTATGAATACATGTGCAAGCTCATTAACATCCTCATAGCAGCAAACATTGAGAGAGAAAAGACAGGCTTGCAATGACCCTCCTGATGTAGCACGTACTTACTAAAAACAATACCTTCAGTTCAGTTTATGCTTTCATTTCCTGCTCTCCTAGCAGTTTAAAAAAATTCTCTGAAGTTTTAAAAGGCATTGTTCATTCATTGTGGTAATTGTTACCCTCTCACCTTTTCCTTAGGGCTGCAACAAGTGTGTGAATGTGTTTACTTATATGCAAATTCACCCTATGTGACACACAATACTCTTTTTTTCCCATGCACATATATTAATAGTCTGAAATGAAAAAGCTGTTACTTATTTATTTTTATTATTATTCATGATGTTGGGTAAGGACTGGTATAGTACTCTGTGACCAAGTATGCATAACTGCATTTGATCGCTAAGTGAAGCTGGCTTCAACAGGAAGCGCAAGAATAGGGAGGAATTTTCCATCTTGTATTTATCCTGCTCCATTATTACCTTTTGCAAACACTGTAATTTACTGTAGTGAACGTATTTTTGTATTAAGCTGGTTTACTTCCTTTACCACAAGAGAGCGTGTTTTTTTTTTTTTTTTTTTGCAAAACCCCAGAGGATCTTTTTTGTCTGTATCTGTCTCTGGGTATACAGGTCTGTAGTTTAACTTTACATTAGTTCGTTAGGTAATTTTGGGTTCTATCTATTACTCAGACTAAATGTTTTCCTTTGTGTCCACTTGGCCCTTTCAGCTTTACCACAATAACCTCTCTTTTCTCCTAAACCTGTCATTGTGACATTATAAAGTGCAAGTGCAAGTGATCAAAAGGAACCAGTGTTTTATAAAGCTGACAGCATATTCCTTTTCTCTCATATCCACAATGATTCAATTCAATGGATTTATTCTTTATATAAAAATCTTATCTGAATACAAAATATATTTAAAGTGCTCACTGGTCTACTTATACCACTTCTTTTGTGATAAGTAACAGTGTGCTGTTTCTGTAATAAATTGCTTTTAATATAAGATCCAACATAAGTTATGTTACAAAAGCTGATTTGCAATGCAAATAGAATATCTGATAAGCAATTTTAACCTAATAAACCATGTCAAGTGCTTATATATCACATACAAATTAAAAAGAAAATCTGTTTGTTTGCTTAGTGAGTTCAAAGTCATTACTTTGTTATTGCTCTTGGTGCCATCTGACTGTTTGTTTAACACGTGCCAGGCTTGCACGCAAGAGTACAGATCATTCGTTCTTCACACTCTGTTACACTGCATTGCTCAACCCAGAGGCCATTATTTACAGTCGTCCGATATGAGTCACCCAGGGGAGCAGTAGTGCATTTAAGAAAAGGCAGCCTCCTTAATTCCAACACTGCTGAGAGGTAAATATACTTTTAGTGCTGCAATCTTGAGTTCTTTTTACTTACTATGAAGAAGTGGAAAGGGAGTAAGGCCAGGAACATTGGAGGAGGTTTAAACTGTTCTATCATTATGTGGGTGGAAAAAGAAATGGTTTAGGGGTAATACTGAAATACTGCTTATGCTCAAGTGGGTTGTGAGATGGAGGAAAAGGAAAGTTTCTGGAGTGAGTGAGATGAAGTGGTAGATGGTGTACCTAGGACAGAAAGACTGGTGATTGGGGCAGACTTCAATAGGCATGTTGGTGAAGGGAACAGAGGTAATGGGGCGGTGATGGGTAGGTATGGCCCTAAGGAGAGGGATGTGGAAGCGCAGATGGTGGTGGATTTTGCTAAAAGGATGGAAATGGTAGTGGTAAATACTTATTTTAGGGAGAAGGATGAGCATAGGGTGACATATAAGAGTGGAGAAAGGTGCACACAGGTGGACTATATTCTATGCAAAATATGCAACCTGAAGGAGTTTTGAGACTGTAAGTTGTTTGCAGGGGACAGTATAGCTAAACAGCATCGTATGGTGGTCTTTAGGATGGCTATGGTAAGGTATGCGCTGGAGAGAAGGGGAATGAGAGGGAGGGCAGGGGAGTGGTGCAGTTGCAGGGAGAAGAGGTGGTGAAGGTGGATAAGTTTAGGTACCGGGGTCGATTGTGCAATGTAATGGATAGTGTGTTAGAGAGGTGAAGAAAAGAGTGCACGCAGGGTGAAGTGATTGGAGAAGAGTGGCAGGAGTGATTTTTGATAGAAGGATATCTGCCAGAGTGAAAGGGATAGGAAAGTATATAGGACTGTGGTAAGACCTGCTATGTTGCGTGGTTTAGACAGGACTTAAAGAAGCATTGACTTAAAGACAGGAGCTGGAGCTGGCAGAGGTGAATGTACTGAGAATTTCATTAGGAGTGACAAGGATGGACAGGATTAGAAATTAGTTTATTAGAGACCACACATGTAGGACATTTAGCAGACAAGGTGAGGGAGACGTGATTGAGATTGTTTGGACATATGCAGAGGGGGACATGGGCTTTATCGGTATAAGATTGCTGAGGATGGAGCTGCCAGGAAGGAGAAAAAGAGAAGGGCCTCGGAGGAGGTTTAAAGGTGTGGTAAAAGAAGACATGCAGGTAGTTCTGAAAGATCAGATGTAGAGAACAGGGTAGTATGGAGACAGATGATCCGCTGTGGCAACCCCGAAAGAAGAAGAGGAATTAAAATAATAAAAAAATTAATAAATGATTGAACCCCTCACATTTCATCAACCATTTTAGTATTTCTTCTCAAGGGACAATATTATAGAAATAAAACTTGAAAATATTTTAGAGTAGTCACTGTGCAGCTTTACAGCCATTATTTTGTTAAAATAGCTGGCAACAATAGTGAGTACACCTTAAGTGATTACAGCGGTATGCCGCTTAATCATGCAAAGCCACATGTCCTATTCATCCAGTTCATGTTTTTGTGCTGCCATGTCAATCTAATCTGCCCAGGGCCTGCAAAGTTAATACTGCTGGCTCTTTGGCCATAGAAATTATTAGCAACGGGTCTTAACTGGGTTTCTTGCTTCAGTAAAATGGTATTCACCCTCCATGTGAAATGCCTCTCTCTCTGTAATGCCACGCATTGTTATATTGTGTTTTTTTATAGTATAGATGGTTTCTATAATCAACCTTATAGTGGCGGTATTAAAAGGTGAATTAAGTTGGGTAAGTCCTCACTGAAGGCCCAGGTACCAAATTCATAGCCCGCCACTAGTTCAACATAACACCTAATGGCAAAGAACTCTGAGAATTTGAAAGTTGAAAGTTTTATTTTGGAGTTTGTAATTTTTCACAAAACAATCAATGAGTGCACTCAATATGGCTAAAGATATTTTGAGATCATTTATCTTTCCCTGGCTCATTTGTTTCCAGGGTGTACTTGATATTACTGTAAATGTGTCCTGGCATGTTGATTGATATTACTGCATTACCAGTCCTGTGTTCTAAAGTTGTTTTTAACCTGGTTTTATTTCCACTGACTGCTTTTCTGTTCTCTCACTCTTTTTGTCACAGAGCTGGAGATGACCGCAGGCTGTTTAACGTAGAGCTTTGTTAATAATTCATCTAATGGTTTTGCTGGCACTGCACACATACGCTCAAAGTGGCTGACTTTTAACTGGTCAAGGGCAGAAGAAGATAGGAGGATAGAAGGATATCTTTCCTTGAAATTTTTGTATACCACTAAGATAACATTTCACTACAGCTTCATTACAATTAGCTGTTTAAATGACTTGTAATTGCCTTTATGCCCATCTTTTCCTCTTCCCCTTTGTGCAGCATCTAGGTCTGAAAAAAACATATGTTCTATTTGCACTTCTGACTGTGCCATCTCCCAGTCATTCAACATCAAAACATTGGCAGTTGGTGCTATTTTGTCATTTCCTTTACTATGGCAAGATAAGATATCTAATAACCTTTTCCTACAGCTTTATTAATAGCAGCTGTTTCAGTGACTTGTAATTGCCAATATGCCTACTAGATGTTTTGCGTTATTTTTGTTACTGTCTTCTAATGATCTGAAGCTCTTTCAAGTACTTTTAGTTGGACAGGTTTGCCATTGTGGTCTGTGTTGCCAATCTGACAGTTTAGGTTTTGCAGCTTACTTTAAACAAGCTGGAGACAAGCCAAGTTTTAGCTGTGAATCACAGTCCAACGGGTATGCTGCGGGCGGCGGAACACACATGCACAAACTGATTCACTCACGCCTCTCTTTTTCCTCTTCCCCCTTGTGCAGCATCTTGTTCTGAGAGAAAGTAATGCACACATGTTTCATTTGCACTTCTGATAGTGCCATTTCCCAGTCATTCAACATCAAAACACCAATGGTTGGTGCTATTTTTCTCTTTTCTGTTACTATGGCAATGTGTGTTTCCATGGTAAAGGCTTGCTACTTGCAGGTAATTAACACCTCTATGTTCTAGCCTTGTACTAAACAGAAAACACTGTCCTATTACAGCATGTAATTGCATGCAGTGTCAGATTGTGTAGCCTGCAAAAGATGTTTTTTTATTTTTATTTTTACCTGAGAGAATTTTTTTTACAAGTAATTCTGCAATTCTCACATAATAGTATATTTTTGTGAGAAATATGTGTCACATAAGACCAAGACAAAAATGTATGTAACTGGTGCCTGGTAATACAGACCATAATGTTTATAAAGAGTAACGGCAGGGTCAATCGCAGGGCTAAGTTCTATAATAAATCATTGTTATTGATTTACGTTGCAGATCAGGGAACAGTTTCTGTTTATAAATTAAGCACTTTATCAATTATCACTGGTCAGTTTTTAATGATCATATTTCTTAAACATATGGCATTTTACAAAATTAATGAAATTCACATCAGGGAAGTTAATGTACAGTCACAATATAATAGAACATAGAAAACTCGAGATCGCAAAAACATTTAGGCTTTATACAAATAATATTAATATTTATTAAACATAAATTAAACTTTTATTATTATTTTTAGTAGAAAAAAAAAAAAAAATATATATATATATATATATATTTTTTTTTTTTTAATTATTATTATTTATTTATTTATTTATTTTTTTATTCTATTTTTTTGTATTTTTTTTTAATGGCAGGTATTACAAAAATACATTTCATATATGGTCCCCTTCAAAACTAATGGACCTATTTTATTATTTATATAAATGTTAAGACAGGATGGATAAACAATTCAGCATTTATTTCCTGATATTTACCTCTAGATGTGTTCAACAATGTAAAATAATGCATGGTTGATAATAGACCACACAAGGAACAGTCTTCAAGTAAATTAAGCATATAAGACTAAATATTTGGTGAAATATCTCTTGCTTTGATGTTTTGATTTGGGTAGTTTCCTCTTTTAGTTGCCTCTTCGGGTGTTGAAATGCATGCTCTATCGGGTAAATGCTAGTATAAAACCCTCTACTTTTTCTCCTGATAAAGTCCAATACTGATATGGCAGCATGCTTTGGCTTATAGTTTTGATGTATTATGTTCCTCCCAATTAGATTTGATGCATTTCTCTGTAAATTAGTAGACAATGTTTTTGTAGATTTTTTTATTCATTCTGCTTCTACCATCAAGAGTTACATCATCAGTAAAGATTAGTGAGCCTGTTCCAGAAGCAGTCCTGCAAATCCAAGCCATGACAATGCCTTTGCCATGGTTTACCAGTGAGTTTGTATGTAAATCATAACAAATTAATTCTTTCTTTACATTTTGGTTTTTAAATGTTTATGACTCACCTCTGTTATTATTATTATTTTTTCACATTCCCAATCTGGTTTTCTCATTCTTACTACTTATCACTGCTTTCTATATTTCGTCTTTGAATATGATATTTCTATATTTTTCTTTGATTGTGATACAGAACCTTCACTCTTGTCCTGTGGGTGTTGTTAGTGATGTCACTAACTGTTGTTTTGGGTTTTTTGTTCACAGAGTGCTGTTGGTTTTCCTTAACCAACCTGTTTGATTTTTGGGTGTTAGCACACCAGAGGCTTCTTTTGCATAGAAGCAGGAATTTGTGGTCCTCTGGAAAGATGTAGGAACAGCTTGTGAATAAAAGTTGAATTCAACCTCCACTCTGATTCAATGTTATAGCTATATCTCTGGCAAATGGCTAGCTAATGCAGTTTACGTAGATATTACCGTGATATATGTGAACATACAGCATTTTAATTCACCCTGCAGAACAAACTCAGATGAATAATTTATGATAGTGTGTAAGAGATCCCTGAGATGCAATACAGTGAGACTGATACTCAGTACACACTATCAGTCATGGTTTGCTCTGCAGAAGGCAGTTCTGCAACTTTAAAACTTTTTTTTATATCACATGGGAAAAAGGACTCACCAAAAACAGCATTATTGTAGTACCAGTCACAGCACATTTGGTGTTTGGGCAAGCTTTACTCCATGAATTGTTAAATCATGTCATTCTGAGCTAGTGTATAAATGCCTACGGTCATCCTTTTATTATTAGTTTATCTCCACCACTTCCCACTGTTCTGCTTACTCCTTTCCTTTTGTTTTAGTTTTTTTCTTTCCTTTCTGGCTATGAAGCAGATAAGCAAATTTTTTAAAGAAAAACAAAAGATAAATGTCACATTTTAGTAACTTTAGACAATAAATATCATATGTCACAAATTTGAAATGTAAACAACTTTTTTGGGTTCCAGGTATAACATTCTACATTACTCTCAGGAACTGGGACCCCAAGCAAATGCATGTCTTCCCTCTTCTGTAACTATGCATATGAATGCACTATATTAAAAAGTCTTTAGCACTGCATAATTTATTAGTCTGTCCTTTGCTTTCATTATTTGTCTCTTTTTTTGGACTCTGGACAGTGTGGCTAAAGACACTTGCACTTTCCTAGTGTAGGGTGTTCTTTTTAGTGATGAGGGTGGTATCACAGAACACACAGCAAAGGTGAATTTTATGTTCTGATGAATAGCATAATGTATGACAAAGAGCTATAGACTTAAGCCTACTTTTTTTATATACTGTATGTATCAGCCAACCTCGATCTATCTATAACATTCACCAGTTCCAAATTATATATGGGTTCCAGTAAATCTCCAGTGTAAAGTTAGTCATAGCTTTTTTACAACAACACACTTCATTAGGACCTCTGAACCTCTGAATATAGTTACTATCTGATCATATATTTGTGTCACTTTGCAGGCTTATTGCTCTAGTAGCTGTGTAAGGAACGTTTCATTAATGCATGTGTTGCTGGTTGAAAACATTTTCGATGCCTACTTCTGATTAAGGTATGTGGGCTGATGGTACATGTCTGAGAGAACCTCTAAATGGAGGGGAATCTTTTTTTTCTTTTAGTGTTTGGGTGTGTGTGTGTGTGTGTGTGTGTGTGTGTGTGTGTGTGTGTGTGTGTGTGTGTGTGTGTGTGTGTGTGTGTGTGTGTGTGTGTGTGTGTGAACTTGTGAAAGAGTAGAGCAAGGGGCATTTTTAAAGTGTGATGTTGCAGATTTTTAAACTCTATTTAGTGAAGCACCCTTGCACCTCCGTAACTGAGCCAGAGGCTCCTTGATTACCATACGAGCCTGCTCTCAGCACAGAAATACACACACACACACAAACACACACACACACACACACACACACACAAACACACACACACACACACACACACACACACACACACACACACACACACACACACACACACACACACACACACACACTAACCCACACACCAAACCTGGCAGAATGCTGCATATTGTAGTACAATAGTAGAGAGCCACTGCCAGGAGTGGCAGAAACACACGCACAGCATCAGTGTGTGATTCTTTTTCTCACCAAACATTTTCTCTGCCACCACCCAGCCTTCCAGTCACTCTATGTTGAGATTGCATGTAAAATATGACCTAAGTTTTTGCATTTGAGTTCTGCTATTTTTAGCAGGGAGTGAAATTTTCTGTGTCTTTGAATGTATATGTTTTTGCATGAGGAGGCTTTTGATTTGTTTGTATGGCAGTGTGTTTGCATGAGCAGGATAGATAGGGAGCAATAGAATACACACTTAAACCCTATCCCAACCCCCACCCCCAAATTCAACTAAAAGATGGATTGCTATTGTTTTATCTTAGAGATTAGCTTTATTCATGCATCTTTGCCAATTTGACTTGTGCAGCTATGCATATATGGGTGCGTTTGTGTGTATGTGCATTCCTGTGTGCATCTTTAGTCTCGTTTCAAGTCAACCCCCGCCCCATTTTCACTCTCTCTATTAGTCATTGTGTCTGTCTGTCTTTTTCTCTCTTTTTTTTATTTCTTTGGTTTGCACTGTGACATGTCATTAGTAAGGCTGACGACAGAGCAGCTCTTATTCCCTATGAGTCCATCTCCCATTGTGCCAATTTACATGCTGCCGTCTGACCAAAGCCATGTTCAGTGTCACCTCAATCATGCCCCCTCAGTGCCTCCCAAGGCTGTCAGTCTGTTTCAGATCTAGCCATATGTATCTATATTATTTCTTTATACTCAAAACCATATATCTACACTGCTAGTGTTCAGGCTATGTAGGAATCAAATCAAATATAATTATCTTGGATGAGAGGTTCATATTTGCCATGAGAGGTCTACATAGGCTGTAATGTACAGCGTGTTTCAGGAATTTCATTGAGTTGAAATATGGATGTGCAGAAAGCATCTCATATTAAAATCACAGTTAAAAGTATTTAGTCTGTAAGATTACACTGCAATAACTACAGTACACTTGGACATTTATGTCAATTTCTATTTACAATACATCAAACAACAAACAGTTAAAACAGATTCTGACATTGCACTTCACATTCAGTTTCTTTTTTATTGTGCATAATAGCTTTAGAACAAGACACAGTAAGAAGTTTATGCCATTGTCTGAAATGTTAATATAACTATAATATGTATAAAATTATGAATTAACACAAGCAATAACCATTGCAGATAGGTGCTTTGTCAGCTTATCCTTTACAATGTGTGCAGATGTTCTTTATATTTTAGTAAAATGTAATAATTGTAATAATCTGGGAAGCCCACTTTAGGTTTTGTGTAATCTGAATCTAAATACCAGTAATTTTACTGTACTTGTACTGTAAGTTACTTTTTACATCTTTTGCTGACTGACATTTGTAACCTACTCATGATTTTTTTATCCTGTACTGACTGCAGTTTTTAATTTATTTTAGCTACTGCCTCAATTTCTAATAGAGCATTTATTACTGAATCACTCTAGTTTTCAAGCACATTATTCTCCAAGTTCTTCAATTACTTCAGGTTATAGGTAGTATGTTATTGCACTAATGTTTAACATCACCCATCTCTCAAAGTCTGTCATTGCACCATATAATGAAAAGGTCATTCTCGTTCCAGGTATTGTATTGGGTCTGTTCTCACAGTCTCCATTATAATTTCCCAGAAACTATGCAATAAATTATTTTTTTAACCCCTTTTTTACTTTACAAAATGGGCTCCACATTCCTCTCGCCGAACGAAAAAGACAACATTACCAAGATTCGGTGTTCACAGGTGCAGCATGTGCTCAATAAGAGAGAATAAAAATAGAGTTCCTTGTGTAGCCCCAAAGGAAAAATCCATACAACATTTATCCATTTGTCTTTTTGCAGTTTATCAGTCTCCACAAAAAGCTTTGCAGAGCATCACTGATGTGCAGTAAGATGAGAAAAACGCTAAATATAAGAGGCGTAATCATTATACTGATAATTACACAAGCCAAAAAAACTGTGTGATCAGCTTAGCAATGGATAAGTGAGCACACACGCACACACACACACACACACACACACACACACACACACACACACACACACACACACACACACACAAACGCATGCACGACACACACATGGCGGCACACACACACACACACACACACACACACACACACACACACACACACACACACACACACACACACACACACACACACACACACACACATACACACTTGAACACACATACTGAATAAACCATTTGATCAGAGCATGCTGTGCAGTGTTGCCTGAGTGTTTCCAAATATACCCACTGGCTGTGCGTAATGCTGTGTACTGCCAGAGATGGGCTCTGCCGTACCGTGACTGTGACGTCTGTATATAAAGAGCATATCACTGTGTGTGGCTATTCAATTCACAAACATGCCAGCATTTAGTCGCTCACACACAGACAGACACACACACACACACACACACACACACACACACACACACACACACACACACACAGATATATTGCAGCTGATGTCTTTACAAAGGATACTATTATTGTCCTTTATTTTTAGGCAGTTTACACCGCCGATGCTCACTTTTCTGTTAAAACTGTCTTTTTGGACTGAATTATTAACTCTTCTAAAGTTTTTGTTGCAGTACAAACAAACACCACCCATTTGGTCTAACCAGCTTGTCAGTTCACATCAGCACAGAAACACTGACTCTACCGTGTTCCATGTGTTAACAGCAGGACTAAACAGAACTGCAGCTGTCTGCTAGTGAATGTGTACAAAAATTCAGCCAATTGCCCTGCTTTTCCACGATATTGGTGCATTCAGACATAAACAATAAACACAGTTGTGAAAAAGCTGCAAAAAAAAAAAAATGCTGAATCAGGCTATTCTTCTAAGTGTCCATGCCATACAGTATGACTAAATTTTTTTTTTAATGAATATTTAATTACATTAAGAATAGCCATCAAATACTATTCAAGTTGTTGTAGTATTACATTTTTTTTTTTTTTCATCAAGCTGACTGGAAATTTTAATAGTAATAAGGTACAATGGGTGTGTTGTTTTATAATGGAATAGCATTGCTACCTCAGATGTGTTTTTTTTCTATATGTATAGCAGATCACAGTGCAGTGGAAAATGTATATTTTTTTAAATAAAATGTGGCATTATAATTTTTAGATGTTTGTAGTAACTTTGTGAAACATCTTCATTTAAATAAATATTTATTTATATAAATTCCTTTATAGAAAAGTTCACCTATATATAATTTTCTATAAATATTTTATTGTAGTGTACTTTATTGTTAGTGTTGGATTATGTGGATTATGTTGGGCTTTACTTCAACTCCACTTTGTATAGCTATCACAATAATGTATTAGAACAAGCTTATTGATATAAACCTATGATTAGAATCACAGACCAAACTACTATCAGAGCTGCTGTCATTGAAAATTAGAGACCTTCTCCACAATTAGTTTTGAGAATTCCACAAACTTTTTATCTTAAAAGTATAAAAAGTACAAACCTAAAATATTTTAGTTTTTAGTTTGTGTGGCTGGAAAGTTTAGGAATAATATTTAGGATTAAAATGTTTTAATTAGTCTGATAAATATGTTGGAACCTACATTATGTGCATGTGTAGCACTGAATGTGTAGTATGTTTAGGTGATGCATGAGAGAAACTCTGTTAAACATAAAATAAATGGATCAGAAAGCTCACTGGATTAGAAAACTGGTGGCTGTCAGTTTAATTTATTTTTGGGTTGTTTTGTGGGTGGATTGTTGGATGGGCCTTGTTTCTTTGCAATCTCCTTCTGTATCAGTTGCAGAAAAACATTACCGTACAAAGAGCATGCGCATTTAAATCCTGCTTGCACCGGAGAAAATTTTAAAAGATTAAAAAACAACATGGACTGATTTCAAATTGCTTTTCAAGCTGTGGCAGTAATGAAACACCAGTAATGAAACCTGGGCTGCCAAACGTGTTAATACCTTATTGCTTGTCTCTCTTTTGCACTCTCTCTCTCTCTCTCTCTCTCTCTCTCTCTCTCTCTCTCTCTCTCTCTCTCTCTCTCTCTCTCTTTCTCTCTCTTTCTCTCTTATTTGCCCATCACTCTATCTCTTTAATGCTCTGCACATTATGCCTGATCTTTAATATAACATTTTGTATTTAATATGACCTTAATAGAGTAATTGTCTTATTTTGTTTGTGTTTTAAAACGAGTGTTTGTCTCTTTGTTTTAAAAAATAAATTTGGGAAATATGTAGAATTTAGAAATGTGGACATTATTATTACAAAATTCTGTTTGTTAGTTTAGATTGCTCAGTTAGTCCTAGATCAGTTGTTTAATAGCAATCTTACAGACATGGACAATAAACAGTTTCCGAGCTGGCATGCAGTATTTATACATAATACCTATGCAGTGCATTTGTATTAACCTCAATACTTTATATTCATCTGACTGCTTGTAAATGAGTAATACTAGATAGTTCTTGCATAGGAGGATAATTATTTAAGAATTTTGTTAAAATATGTGGAAAATGTGATTGTGAGGTGTTTTACTCCTAGTTTCTGAGTTTAACTATAGATTGCTGATTGACTTTAAGTGCCAGCCAGTGAATTAGTCAGTCAGACAGGCCAAAAATTTTAATATAAATTAAGAATAGTAGAATATTTAAATGATTATATGTATATTTTCAATTCTTTAAAAGTATATAATACAATATTTTGTGTATTTTTCTGTTTATTGAATATTTTCCATACTGCAGTGTAATTAATGTGCAGTTCAGCCTGCAGCATGTGTAGTGCAAAAGAGAATGCTCAATGCAGAGTTCAGCGCTTATGTATATTTCATGTATTGCTATACCCTGCTTTACTGAATATGATGGCTGCTGTGTGGAGGAACTTTCAGTATTCCATGTGTCGGCATGGCAGTGTGGAAAAACCTATTGGATAACACTGCATCTGCATTTTGAATAAATCATAATAAATCGCACAAATGGTATTTTATTTTGGAGGCTTTCTGCCAGTAATTTTTCTTGATGACAATCTTTACTTTAAAAATCTTAAATATACAATATTTTACCAACATTATTTGTATTGAAAACTATTTAGTTTTATGTATTTAGTTGTCGATGGTGGTACTTTCATTTTAGGGAATGACATAGCTGGAGTTAAAGTCCTTCCAGTCTTAGAATTTCTGGAGAGCCCTGCTGACAGTCTCTTACCAAATGATCCGTTGTGTGATAACCCCACAGTGTTCCCTGCATGTGCTGTGACTGGGTTAAAGCTCGCCTTTTAAAAGATGTGGTCGACCTATCAGATTCGTTTCTTGCTAAAGAGTCTGCTTGTGTTGCCCCCTCCCACTGTATTTTCTTTAGACAGAGTGGCTTCAATGAATATTCACAGCACAGTGGCTCAACATTGTGAGTTACCAATTAGTCGTTGACAATTTTTTGAGGCTCAAAAAGGCTGATCCTAGCCTGGAGAAGTATTTTTGCTGTGTGTAGCCATGAAGAGTTGGCAAAGTGACATTTTGTAGAGAAAAATATTTTAATGTGAAAATGGTCTTGCACTGACTTTTAGATTGTGGTACCTTGAGTTTATAAGCAAGGTGTACTTCAGGTAGCCCATGATCATCCTTGGTCAGGACACATAGACATCACAAAAACGTATTCACATATTCCTAAACATTTCTTTTGGCCTGCACTCAGGAAAGATGTTGTGCAGTTTTATCTGTCTTTTCATGTTTGTCAGTGTGCTAGGAAGCCAAATTAAGTTATTCACCCAGCTCCTCTTTACCCTATACCTATACTTGGGGAGCCATTTGAGCGTGTTCTCGTTGATTGAGTTGGTCCTCTGTCTAGAACTAGTCTGGGAATCAGCATTTATTAACAATATTGTGTGCTGCTACTCGGTTTCCAGAAGCGATTCCATTAAGTAGAATTACTACTTCAGTAGTTGTAGAAACACAAAAGGATTCAGAAAATGTTGTTGCACTGTCACGCATTTAAATGTGTGTATTGTATACTGTTCTTTTTTTTTTTTCGCAAACCAGTTTGCTCTTTTGGGTCTGTGCTGTTGTTTTTCTACATTTCCCCACGCCCTTGTGTTGGCTATGTCTTTGGCTCTCTACTATATATACTGTATATAGGTGGAGTCACCTGGTAATTGTAATAGAGGCCTGGGGAAAAAAGGACCAATGAAAGCAAAGGCTGGCCAGAGCCTTCCAGATCAAAAGCAGCCACCTAAAGCCCTGCCTGGGGGGAAGGATGAAGAGAGAGAGTTTGCTGTTTGCTAGATGGCCTGTATGTTAGTTGACCTGTTATACTAGCTCACCTGGTTTAAGAACAGGTAAGAACGTGCGCGCACCTACATTTCACCACATAGGTATCACTATTGTTTAGACACCCTAGGTTAGAGGGCAGGTGCCACCCCTTGTATTTTTCTGATAGCGTAGCCTAGTGTAGTCTAACCCAGCCATTATGGATGCACAAGCCAGTGCACTCTTAGTGCCGGTCCCAAGCCCGGGTAAATGGGGAGGGTTGTGTTAGGAAGGGCATCCAGCGTAAAAACATGTGCCAAATCAAATATGCGGATCACAAATGAGAATTTCATACCGGATCGGTCGAGGCCCGGGTTAACAACGACCGCCACAGGTATCGTTAGCCGACAGGGTACCGGTGGAAATTGGGCTACTGTTGGCCGAAGGAGGAGAAGGAGAGGAGGAAGATGTCTACAGAGACGGCAGGGAAAGAGCAGTGTAGGAGAGTGGGGGTTCGGGTTGGTAGTTTAAATGTTGGTACTATGACGGGTAAAGATAAGATAAGTTAAGATAAGATAAGATGAACCTTTATTCATCCCACAGTGGGGAAATTTTAATGTTACAGCAGCAGAAACTAAGAAATAAAAATAAAATGTAAATATGAAGGAGCTGCTCAGCGATGTAACAGTTACATACAGGGGGTGAGAGGCATTCTGCAGCAATGATGATAGTTTTGCTACCATCCTCCTTTCTCCCACCTCCTGTACAGTGTCCAGGGGAATCCCCAGGACTAAGCTGGCCTTCCTGATCAGCTTGTCTAGTCTCTTCCTGTCTGCAGTAGAGATGCTGCTGCCCACACCATAGAATATGGCTGAGGCCACCACAGAGTCAAAAAAAGTCTTCAGTAGCTCTCCTTGCACTCCAAAAGACCTTAGTCTCCTCAGCAGAAAGAGTCTGCTCTGCCCTTTCTTGTAAATTGCCTCAGTGTTGTTTGTCCAGTTCAGTTTGTTGTTTAGGTGAACACCCAGGTATTTGTAAGAGTCCACAATGTCCTTTCCCTGAATGTTCACTGGTAATGAAGTTTGTTTGTGCCTACGGAAATCCACCACCAGTTCTTTGGTTTTCCCCGCATTTAACTGGAGGCAGCTCCATTGGCACCAGTCCACATAAGTCCTCTGTACTCCCTATCATCATCATCCTTGATCAGACCGACGATGGCAGAGTCATCAGAGAACTTCTGTAGGTGACAAGTTTCTGAGCTGAACATGAAGTCTGCAGTGTAGATGGTGAAGAGTAAGGGGGCAAGAACCGTTCCCTGCGGAGCTCCAGTGTTGCAGACAATCATGTCAGACTCACAGTCACGAGTCCTCACATACTGTGGTCGGTCTGTGAGGTAGTCCAGTATCTATGCAGACAGATGATGGTCCACTCCCATGTACACCATCTTATCTCTCAGGAGCGCTGGTTGGATGGTGTTAAAAGCACTAGAGAAGTCAAAAAACATGACTCTCACAGTGCTCCCAGACTTTTCCAAGTGTGAAATAGCCCGATTTAGGAGGAAGATGACTGCGTCCTCCACTCCAATGCCAGGTTGGTAGGCAAACTGAAGTGGATCCATTGATGGGCTCATCAGAGGTCGGAGATGAGTGAGCACCAGCCTCTCCAATGTTTTCATCAGATGCGAGGTCAGTGCTACTGGTCGATAGTCTCCGAAGTCTTTTGGGCGCGACTTCTTTGGAACAGGCACCACACAGGATGTTTTCCATATCTGTGGCACCTTTCCCAGCTTAAGGCTCAGGTCAAACATGTACAGCAATATGCCGCACAGCTGGTCTGCACAGGTCTTAAGGAGCCTGGAGCTGATGCCGTCTGGGCCCGCAGCCTTCCTCGCTTTGATCTTTCTGAGCTCCATTCCCACCTGGTTTTCTGTAAGGGGCAGTGTGTATTGGATGGAGTGTTGACTGGAGGGAATCGGCGGGGGGGGGGGGGGGGGGGGGGTTTAGGTGTGTTGTGTATTGTCTGTGAGCTGATAGCAGTGCAGAGAGAGGTGGGGCTGGAGCTGCTTGATGTGGAACCAGAGAGGGGGGATTGCAGCAGGGGGGCCTGGATGGGGGCAGGGGAGGGTAGCTGATCGAATCTGTTAAAGAATAGATTGAGATAATTCACCCACTGCTGGTCACCCTCAGCCTGATAGCTGGGTTCCTTCTGACCAGTGATAGTTTTGAGCCCCTTCCATACACCGCTGACTTTGTTCTGCTGTAGCTGATCCTCCATCTTCCTCCTGTAGCAAACTTTTCCTTCCCTGATCTTCTTTCTCAGTTCTCTCTGGACAGTTTTCAGCTCTTCCTTGTTTCCTGATTTAAACACCCTCTTCTTCTCTTTAAGGAGAGTCTTTATATCAGGGTTAATCCACGGTTTGTTATTGGGAAAACACCGTACAGTCCTGGTGGGTACAGTATTCTCCACACAGAAGTTAATGTAGTCCGTAATACAGTCTGTTAAACTGGGGA
This sequence comes from Silurus aristotelis, assembly GCF_946808225.1. NCBI lineage: Eukaryota > Metazoa > Chordata > Actinopteri > Siluriformes > Siluridae > Silurus > Silurus aristotelis. The sequence goes on along the minus strand of NC_139592.1, from coordinate 15,068,932 downwards.
GAGGTAGCTGATATGATGGAGAGGAGAAAGGTAGATATGCTGTGTGTTCAGGAGACCAAGTGGAAAGGGAGTAAGGCCAAGAACATTGGAGGTGGATTTAAACTGTTTTATCATTGTGTGGGTGGAAAGAGAAATGGTGTAGGGGTGAATCTAAAGGAAGAGTACAGTAAGAGTGTAGTGGAGGTGAAGAGAGTTTCTGATAGGGTGATGATCATGAAGGTGGAAGTTGAAGGGATGATGATAAATGTCATCAGTGCCTATGCTCCACAAGTTGGCTGTGAGATGGAGGAGAAGGAAAAATTCTGGAGTGAATTAGATGAAGTGGTAGATGGTGTACCTAGGAAAGAACGATTGGTGATTGGGGCAGACTTTAATGGGCATGTAGGTGAAGGGAACAGAGGTGATGAGGAGGTGATGGGTAGGTATGGTTTTAAGGAGAGGAATGTGGAAGGGCAAATGGTGGTAGATTTTGCTAAAAGGATGGAAATGGCAGTGGTGAACACTTATTTTAAGAAGAAGGAGGATCATAGGGTGACATATAAGAGTGGAGGAAGGTGCACACAGGTGGACTATGTGCTATGCAGGAGATGCAACCTGAAGGAGATTGGAGACTGTAAGGTGTTGGCAGGGGAAAGTGTAGCTAGACAGCATTGGATGGTGGTCTGTAGGACGGTTTTGGAGGCGAAGAAGAAGAGGAGGAAAGTGAGGACTGAAAGAAGAATAAGATGGTGGAAACTTAAGGAGGAAGAGTATAGTGTGAGGTTCAGGGAAGAGGTCAGACAAAGGTTTGGTGGTGTTGAAGAGGTGTTGGATGATTGGGCAACTACTGCAGGAGTGATGAGGGAGGCAGCTAGAAAAGTACTTGGTGTGACATCTGGAAATGGAAAGCAAGACAAGGAGACGTGGTGGTGGAATGAGGAAGTGCAGGAGAGCATAAGGAGAAAGAGGTTGGCAAAACAGAAGTGGGATAGACAGAGTTATGAGAAAAGTAGGCAGGAGTACAAGGAGATGCAGCAGCAGGTAAAGAGGGATGTGGCGAAAGCCAAGGAAAAGGCATATGAGGAGCTGTATTGGAGCTGAGAGGGAATTGTGTTGACTAGTGAGGAGACTGTGTTGAGAAGGTGGAGGGAGTATTTTAAACAGCTGATGAATGAGGAAAATTAGAGAGAGAAGGTTGGACGATGTGGAGTTGGTGAAGCAGGATGTAGATAGGATTAGTAAGGAGGACGTGAGAGCAGCGATTAAGAGGATGAAGAGTGGAAAGTCGGTTGGACCAGATGACATACCGGTAGAAGCATGGAGATGTTTAGGAGAGATGGCAGTGGAGTTTTTGTCCAGATTGTTTAACAGGATTTTGGAAGGTGAGAAGATGCCTGAGGAATGGAGAAGAAGTGTGCTGGTACCGATCTTTAAGCATAAAGGAGATGTGCAGTCTTGCAGTAACTACAGGGGAATTAAGTTAGTCAGTCACACCATGAAGTTATGGAAAAGAGTATTGGAAGCCAGGCTGAGAGAAGAGGTGACCATCTGTGAGCAACAGTATGGTTTTATGCCGAGGAAGACCACCATAGATGCCTTATTTGCTTTGAGGATGTTGATGGAGAAGTATAGAGAAGGACAGAAGGAATTGCATTGTGTATTTGTGGATTTAGAGAAAGCGTACGACAGAGTGCCAAGAGAGGAGTTGTGGTGTTGTATGAGGAAGTCAGGTGTGTCAGAGAAGTATGTGAGGGTGGTGCAGGACATGTATGAGGACAGTGTGACGGCAGTGAAGTGTGCAGTAGGTACGACAGACTGGTTCAGGGTGAAGGTTGGACTGCATCAAGGATCGGCCCTGAGCCCTTTCCTGTTTGCAGTGGTGATGGACAGGTTGAAGGATGAGGTCAGACAGGAGTCTCCCTGGACTATGATGTTTGCGGATGATATTGTGATTTGTGGTGAGAGTAGGGAGCAGGTTGAGAAGAGCCTGGAAAGGTGGAGATATGCGTTAGAGAGAAGGGGAATGAGAGTCAGTAGGAGTAAGACAGAGTACATGTGTGTGAATAAAAGGGAGGGCAGTGGAGTGATGCGGTTGCAGGGAGATGAGCTGGAAAAGGTGGAGGAGTTCAGGTACCTGGGGTCAACAGTGCAAAGTAATGGAGATTGTGTTAGAGAAGTAAAGAAAAGAGTGCAGGCAGGGTGGAGTGGGTGGAGAAGAGTGACAGGAGTGATTTGTGATAGTAGGGTATCTGCAAGAATGAAAGGGAAATTTTATAGGACTATGGTGAGACCTGCAATGTTGTATGGATTAGAGACAGTGGCTTTAAGTAAAAGACAGGAGATGGAGCTGGAGGTAGCAGAGCTGAAGATGTTAAGGTTTTTGTTGGGAGTGACGAGAATGGACAAGATTAGAAATGAGTTTATTAGAGGGACAGCGCATGTAGGATGTTTTGGTGACAAGGTGAGGGAGACGAGATTGAGATGGTTTGGACATGTGCAAAGGAGGGACATGAATTATATTGGTAGAAGAATTCTGAGGATGGAGCCACCAGGTAGGAGGAAAAGAGGAAGGCCAAGGAGGAGGTTCATGGATGTGGTGAGGGAAGACATGCAGGTAGTTGGTGTGAAAGAGGCAGATGTAGAGGACAGGGTTGTATGGAGACGGATGATCCGCTGTGGCGACCCCTAATGGGAGCAGCCGAAAGAAGAAGAAGTAGCCTAGTGTAGTCTGCTAGTCTGTTGCTATTTATTAGTTAGGTTAAGCTTTCAAAATACAGCCTTGAGTAGTCCTTTTTCTTATGTTAATTTCTTTGGCACTGTCCATGTTGTTTTGCCAGTGTGAGACTAGTCTTATTGACTCCTATGAATACTTTGCTTGTTACACCACTACACTTGACCATTAAAGTAATAACTACTCTAAACTCTTGTCCTACCATTTTTTTCAAACAACCCACAACAACTAAATGGTTATTGTTCCTACATTCCCCTAGGCCTAACCAAGGTGGGAGCATTTGTAAAACATTTGTAAGTTTTAAACACTATGAAGGGTTTTCCAAACCAGCCATACATACAAACATTTCTTAAACTATAATTGTTAAAGCAAACAAGTAACTTTACATGCTTTTTAAGCATGAACTGTCACTTTCCTAAGAGAAAATGGATACACATATATCCATAGATATTTAGCTGTGGTGGTTAAAAGTCAACTTCTCCTCTTCCAATGTTCCTATATTTTGAGTGGCTTTTATTTGGTGCTTGAAGCTCTTTACATAAGGCCCATGGTGTTGAGGGAAGGCCCAGTTGCTCAAACAAGCAAAGTGATCTAGACTGATGAGACATGTTGGAGAATAATCACTCTTAAATGCCTTACTCTTAAATCTTAACACACACTTAACATTTCATGTCTCTAGTTTAAGGTACACTGAGCTGCCAGATAATCAAGCCGAATAAAAGAAGTGTGTAATGGAAAAGTGTGGGTTTTGCATGTCCACCACAGCGCCTTAAGCCTAGTGTATAACATGATTTTTGCCCAAGTTTCCCAGTCACTGGCTGATTTTAAGGCTCAGTGACTACCCTTTTAAGCGCAGAGACTACTTGCTGCTCACTCACCTGGCAGCTGTTCATGTTGCGAGAAAAATTCAGCAATTTGATTTTCTTGGAATGCAAGTGATCACCAAGGATACAGGCATCAATGAGCACATGAGGATGTCAGATTCAGGTGTTTTCTTGTATCAACCTCCAGTTCTGTTGTCTCATTTGATTGAGATGGCAAAGGTAAAAATTAAAGCACAATAATAATGCCTTTGTTTGAACTTCTTTGGCGTGTTACACCCAAATGTTGATAAGGGCAAAACAAAAACTAAACAGGATATCATTCCTGGTAGTGCAAAGTATACTGTAGATTATTTGTAGTATACCTTTAGTTCTCTTTGAAGAATAGACCATTTTCATTGCCTGCATATCCCAGTATATACCAAATGACGGTTCTTTTTTCTTTTAAACTTGTTCCAAACAAAATTGTGACAAAGCCACCTACCATATTTTCCGGACTATAAGCCGCTACTTTTTTCCCACGCTTTGAACCCCGTTCTTTAAAAAAAGAAGCGGCTAAAATATGGATTTTGCCTGGGTTTTTCCCGGTTTCACAAACTTTAAGCCAAAAAAACTTAGCCCCATAACATTAGACCAATGAAATTGCCGAACGGGTTCAGGTGAACTAATGAAACTCTTCATATTAAATCGCGCTCCCACTGAATCGGGCCGCACCACATCATAAATATGGATGAGGTTCCTCTGACATTTGACCTGCCTCTCACTCGGACATTTTCTACAGGAAATGCGAATCATTCATCACGCTGAAAACAACCGAGCATGAAAAAACGCACTTCACCTGTGTTCTGAGCTGCACGGCATCGGGAGAAAAGCTTCACCGATGGTGATTTTTAAACGCACGACGGTGCCAAAAGAGAAATTCCCAAGAGAAATTGTTGTGAAAGGAAGGAGGAAGACAATGAACAATAACTTTCTTGGTACTACTTGGTGCTACTCTTTAGATACAAGCCGTGTAACAGGCACTGTCTTTCATTAAAGCCTGTGTAAAGTTCAATGTAGGCACCTGAGGCTTAAAGATAAAAATCTTTGTCAAATTCAGTGGGTGCGGCTTATATTTGGGTGCGCTTAATAGTCCGGAAATTACGGAAGTCACGATATACAACTATTCTGCATGACCACTTCTACACCCAACAAAAAAGTGATTAGCTAAGCGACTATGGTCATGTAGTGTAAAAGGGACTCATTCAGTGCACAGTTATTGGCTTCCCAATTACAAGTCTGTTATTATGTCACGATAGAGACTGTTAGCTACTCTATGCTATGAATACAGTAGAAAACAGCCGTTTTAATCCAGAAAGAACAATCACACATACTACTTCTTACTCCTTAGGAATGTAGGAATGTGGGTTTCTGTTAGAATTGTTGTTCTTATAGGTCAGTGTATGACCTTGTTTTATAAACATTGTCTAGCTATATACTGTATAATGCACTGAAATGGAATGGACTGAGGTAAACAGAAAGAAAGGAATAGAGACTTGAATGTTGGCATGTTATTGAACTGTGTTTGAACTCACTAAAGGTCTTACATGCAACTTAAAAGCTCACAGTTTGATTTAGAGCACTGTGAGGTGGAGGTAATAGGACTGCAGATATGGAATCACCTTGTGTCCTTGTTTTTTATTACTGTTTTGTAAACACTGTTTTGTGTGTATTTCCTGTTGTACCATTTGAATGCTAATTCTTAATAGAATATCCTTCCAGCCTTGAAAATCACATCAAAGCCAATAAAAGGGATTTTTCTCACTTTTCTCACTTTTTTAACGTGAGCAAAGCTACATATTTTACCTCTGACATGTAACAGATTGTTACGTTAAAGTAATGTAAATAAAGTAAAGTAAATCTCAAAATTTAACATCTGTAATATATGTGCGATCACCACAGAAAGTAAAATGTAACACATTGTACTGAGAAAGCACATAACATTTGTTTACTCACCTATTATAAAGAAAAGAAAGCTGTTAAGAAAGTCAAAAAACATTTACCCAAAACATGATTTTGTGGACTGTTTTTATAAAGTATTCCATCCAGTATTTTTTGTGCCTCCGTTTTAATACGATTGTACACAGATATAACAAAACCTTAGGAAGAGTCTAAGTGATGCATTGCTCCAGTCTAATAATAGTCTGTGACCAGTGAAATAGAATTTAAGACAGTCAGGCGAAATGTCGAAAGGAAGTTAGAAGTTTGTGTTGTTCCCTTTTATTTGAGTAATTTGACATCAGTTGCTAAGTAAGTGGACATATTGGTTTTTGGGATGTGTGTTGTGCAGGAGTCGCTTGGCCACATGATGATGGCAGGTAATTTTGTCACAGCAAACTCCATTTGGACTAGTTGAAAGCGATGCAATAAAGATTTAAGGATTGGTGTTTATAAGCTCTGAAGAAATTTGGCTGTGTTTGTGATTGCTTTTTGGCTTGCATGCATCTTTATTTTATTGTTTTATTGTGTTTGAATGCCTCCAGGAAGCTTCTACTTGTTTTGAGACTTTCTTGGCTTTCAGTGATGTAATAGCATTGATTTTCTTTTTAGAGTAAGAAGATTAGGCTTGATAGTACCTCACTAAACACTTTTTGTCTTGACTATCTCAAAGAAGACATGGTGGTGGTCAGATTCTGTCTCCATTTCTAGGCAAGGGAAATCGATTGAAGTGTTTTGAGGTTTATTAGCAGTGGTGAACAGTAACGAAGTAAATGTAATTTGTTACTGTACTTAAGTAGCTTTTCACGTATCAGTAAATTACTAAAGTATTTCTATTTGGGGTGACTTTTACATTAACTTCACTACATTTTAAAATCAAATACATTACTTTTTTACTAATCTACATTTTCCGTAATCAGCCATTCTTTTTTATTCATTAATGGATAAAAAACTTACTTCCCCGGTGGTCTAGTGGTTAGGATGCGGCGCTCTCACCGCTGCGGCCCGGGTTCGATCCCCGGTCAGGGAACCAACCCCGGCCATTAGGGTTGCACAAGCCTTAGTGCCGGTCCCAAGCCCGGATAAATGGGGAGGGTTGCGTTAGGAAGGGCATCCAGCGTGAAAACATGTGCCAAATCAAATATGCGGATGGTCCGCTGTGGTGACCTCTAATGGGAGACGCTGAAAGAAAGTTTTAATGGATAAAAACTGTGTTACTAGTGTTACATACATAGTGTTACTGTATGAGTTCACATGAATTTATTAATTGATATTTTTTAAAGCGAGGATTCACTGCACAAGGCACCAAACAGTAGATCTCTTAAAAAAAGAGACTTGAACTTTTTTTTTTAATTTCTATTGATTCTTAAGAGACTAATTTACATCTAATTTACAGTATCTCACAAAAGTGAGTACACCCCTCACATTTCAGGAACAATTTTAGTATATCTTCTTAAGGGACAATAATATAAAAATTAAACATAAGTATATATTTCAGAGTAGTCAATGTGTAGCTTGTATAGAAGTACAGATTTACTGTCCTCTGATAATAACTCAACATACAGCCATTATTGTTAAAATTAGCTGGCAACAAAAGTAAGTAAATCCTAAGTGATTATAGCTGTATGTAATTTAACCATGCAAAGCCACATCTCATATTCATCCTATTCATGTTTTTTTCTGCTTGACAGGACCATACAAATTTGTGTATATTACATTAGAGCTGTTAAAATTAGGTGCTTTTAGTACAATTCTCTCATACTGACCATTGGATGTTTAACATGGCACCTCAGGGCAAAGAACTCACTGAGGATTTGAGAATTAGAATTGTTGCTCTCCACAAAGATGGCCTAGGCTAGAAGAATTTCGGTAACACCCTGAAACTCAGTTGCAGTACAGTGGCCAGAGTCATAGAGAGGTTTTCCAAGTAAGGTTTCCTTCGGTACAGGCCATGCAAGGGTCGAACAAAGAAGTTGAGTCCTCCTGCTGTGCGTCACGTGCAGAAGCTGGCTTTAAAAAACATACTCATGAGTGGTGTCAGCATTGCTTTAGAGGTTGCAGAAGTGGAAGGTCTGCTTGTTAGTGCTCACACCATACACCAGACACTGCAGCAAGTCGGTTTGCATGGCCATCGTCCCGCAAACTGTTTGCTGAAGACAACCTGTCCAAAAACATGAATTACTTGGACCATGTCCTGTGGTCTGGTAAAACTAAGAAAGATTTGTTTGGCTCAGATGGTGTCCAGCATGTGTGGAGACGCCCTGATGAGGAGTAGCAAGACAATTGTGTCTTGCCTACATACAAGTATGGTGGTGGTAGCATCATGTTCTGGGTCTGCAAAAAATTGCACACACACACTGAGACATTTGAAAATGCTTACATCATTATGCGTGTGTAAAACAATTAGGGGCGTAACGTACCTCAAAATTCATGGATTGGTACATACCTTGGGTTTTAAGTCATGGTTTCGTTTAGTTTTGGTACAGTTAGGGGGAAGAAATGCAAAGCATAAAATTGCTTATCGTTATTGGTGGGTTTGTGTGTGTGTGTGTGTGTGTGTGTGTGTGTGTGTGTGTGTGTGTGTTTTACATTTAATATTTTATCTTAAAAGATATGTTCTACTTAACTTTTCTACTTATTCCAGCATACTTTAACAAATATCTTTATTCCTTCCATCCTTCATTCATGCGAAATTGTCAGGATGTTCTTCTTCTTAAGCGAAAAATTCTTGAAGAATTCGTTAAAGAATCCATATTGTGAGACTATTGTAAAATAGAAATAGCCGTGATTTCTTGCATGTGCAAAATAATGCACTACAATTGTTAGAATGAGTAACAGAATGAGTAACTCAGAATGAGTAGCCACAGTGACACTGTAGTTTTGCTAGTGCTGCTTAAGTTTAGCATTTAAAATCATATAAGAAGCACATGTTGCACATATTTAATCTAATAAAATATTAAATCATTTGATACCTATTGAGGCATTAGTAAGGATCATAGAGCTTGATTTGTGGACAGGGGCACTGACTTTGAAACATGGGTTGATCTTTTGTTTTTCTTTTGTTTTTCTTTGATTTTTCTCCACAATTTAGGGCAGTTTTCACCTATCAGGGATTTCTTTTCACCATCTCATCTTTTTACTCTCACACAACAGCTACCAACCATTTGTTTACCACAACTGGAGGAAAACACTAACACTACCCGCTTTCTTTTTACTGTGATTTATAGGGGAGAGCGAATATGCCACCTCTTCTTAATAGTCTGGCTAGTATTTTTTCTTGTGAATTCCCATGCATGACTATGGTTTTATCAGGTTTATTTGTACTCATGTTGTCTGGATGATGAGGCTTTACTGTTTTGCCACTTATGATCTAGTGAAGGAAACTCTTAATGCTACAGTGTTTGAAGACATCTGACACAACTGTGTGCTTCCAACATTGTGGTAAAAGTATAGGGATTGCCAGCATATGCGTGTGTTAATCAGTTTATCCTTTAACATGTTATATACAGAGTCTAGCACTGTCCATGAAACCATGAAATAGAATAGAATAAATTCTTAATTAACTATAGTTTCTTATTCACCTAACCACTTCAGTACAGCATTCTCATAATTGGTTTTGTGGAACCTAAAATAATTCCATGGAATTATGCGTGTGTTAATCAGTTTATCCTTAAACATGTCATATACAGAGTCTAGCACTGTCCATGAAACCATGAAATAGAATAGAATAAATTCTTAATTAACTATAGTTTCTTATTCACCTAACCACTACAGTACAGCATTCTCATAATTGGTTTTGTGGAACCTAAAATAATTCCATGGAATTAACAGAATGCTAATATGTTATCTATTTATTTACAAGTCTAGTATAATATTTAACCATATGTTTACCGTTTTCTTCTTTTGGTTTATTGCCAAATCAGGTTTACAAATGCCCCTGGTCATAGCAATTCAAAATACCTTGCCACAGTATCTCATTGTTAATACAAGATAAAATAAAGGCTGTTTGAAAGTCAGATTAACCACACTTGCAAGAAGTGCAACTGTTCTCTCTGTCATATCAACGTGCCATCTCCAGCCTCTGCTTTTACAACCCTCTTCTGGCCCTCACTCATTGTGCTCGGACACAAAGCTGTTCTGCCGCTCTAAATGAGCAGTGCACTCAGCAGGCACTTTAATAGCTTTAACCTTTTCATTTGTGAGTTCCTTTCACTGTGTTAATGTGCTGCCAGGTATATCAGAGAGCACTGGAGCTTTCATCTCGACACCACTGACTCATTCTGCTGGAAAAGATAGTGTAGTCTTGACCACCTATACTGCATTATCACCATCAGTGGAAGGTTAAAGATCAGGTTTGACAGTAGAAACCATACATTTCAGGTTTAACTGTTATTTAAGCCTGTTTTTAGTTTTTTAAATAAGAAAAGCTCTTATGTAAGCGCTTCAGTGGTGTCTGGTAGTTTTTATAATAGGGAAAGCACAGATGCGTGTTATTGAAGCACATATCTGTGTTTCATCCATGTGTCTGGTTTCCTGTTCAAATTCTCAGTCTCTCTTCATTAAAAGCATCAAAAGACTTTTCCTAAATTAGGTCGACATTAGTTGTGTTTGTTCTCTCATGCTCAAAAGCATATAAACTGCTATTTTGTAAACTATGTTTTTTGTATCACTACCTACAGAGAACTATAAATCTAAATAATATGCAAATAATTAAACATAACATTGTATGATTTTTAAAATATTTATTTGTATGATTCAGCTGCAAATGAGTATTTGAACACCTGAGAAAGTCAATGTTAATATTTGGTACAGTAGCCTTTGTTTGCAATTACAGAGGTCAAACATTTCCTGTAGTTTTTCACCAGGTTTGCACACAGTGCAGGAGGAATTTTGGCCCACTCCTCCACACAGATCTTCTCTAGATCAGTCAGGTTTCTGGCCTGTCGCTGAGAAACACGGAGTTTGAGCTCCCTCCAAAGATTCTCTATTGGGTTTAGGTCTGGAGACTGGCTAGGCCACGCCAGAACCTTGATATGCTTCTTACAGAGCCACTCCTTGGTTATCCTGGCTGTGTGCTTCGGGTCATTGTCATGTTGGAAGACCCAGCCTCGACCCATCTTCAAAGCTCTAACTGAGGGAAGGAGGTTGTTCCCCAAAATCTCGCAATACATGACCCCGGTCATTCTCTCCTTAATACAGTGCAGTCGCCCTGTCCCATGTGCAGAAAAACACCCCCAAAGCATGATGCTACCACCCCCATGCTTCACAGTAGGGATGGTGTTCTTGGGATGGTACTCATCATTCTTCTTCCTCCAAACACATTTAGTGGAATTATGACCCAAAAGTTCTATTTTGATCTCATCTGACCACATGACTTTCTTTCATGATCCTGGATCATCCAAATGGTCATTGGCAAACTTAAGACGTGCCTGGACATGTGCTGGTTTAAGCAGGGGAACCTTCCGTGCCATGCATGATTTCAAACCATGACGTCTTAGTGTATTACCAACAGTTACCTTGGAAACGGTGGTCCCAGCTCTTTTCAGGTCATTGACCAGCTCCTCACGTGTAGTTCTGGGCTGATTTCTCACCTTCCTTAGGATCATTGAGACCCCACGAGGTGAGATCTTGCATGGAGCCCCAGTCCGAGGGAGATTGACAGTCATGTTTAGCTTCTTCCATTTTCTAATGATTGCTCCAACAGTGGACCTTTTTTCACCAAGCTGCTTGGCAATTTCCCTGTAGCCCTTTCCAGCAATGTGGAGGTGTACAATTTTGTCTCTAGTGTCTTTGGACAGCTCTTTGGTCTTGGCCATGTTAGTAGTTGGATTCTTACTGATTGTATGGGGTGGACAGGTGTCTTTATGCAGCTAACGACCTCAAACAGGTCCATCTAATTTAGGATAATAAATGTAGTGGAGGTGGACATTTTAAAGGCAGACTAACAGGTCTTTGAGGGTCAGAATTCTAGCAGATAGACAGGTGTTCAAATACTTATTTGCAGCTGTATACATTGTGATTTCTGGATTGTCTTTTTTTAGATTATGTCTCTCACAGTGGACATGCACCTACGATGACAATTTCAGACCCCTCCATGATTTCTAAGTGGGAGAACTTGCAAAATAGCAGGGTGTTCAAATACTTATTTTCCTCACTGTATATATATATATATATATATATATATATATATATATATATATATATATATATATATATATATATATATATATATATATATATGATTGTGATTGTCAGTTTGTTAAAAGGGTTGGACCTCTCCCAGTCCTCACATTAAGAAGCCAGTCGAAATGTTTAGCTAATAAAGGTCTCTTTCTCTGGAAAAATAGACCATACATTTACTAAAAGACTTCCAGTAAAGCCATGCTTCTGGATTGGGATACAGAATGATGTGTTAAAAGTCCAGTTTCTTTGCAATTATCATTAGACCACAGCAGTGCACTTGAATATGCCAAAAGAGACCATGCCTGAATTGTGCTTTGTCAAAAGAGCTTCAAAGGTCATTTTCATGCAGGCAGTGCTAGCTACAGAAAAGTCTGATTTAAATAAATCACCTACATGATATTGTGTGAAAAGTAACAGACACATTTCTACATTTAATAAAGAATCATTTATTGCTGCACTTTGATGGGCTTCCCATGTATTCTTAAAGCAATCCCAGGTGCTTTATCCTAGTGACAGGAATAGTCACGGGAATTTAAAATGCAGCATTCTTATGTAGGGTTCACGTGGTGTTAAAGGCAATACAGACACAAGACCACAACATCATCGATCAGACTTCCAGTACATTCTTAATAAGGGTTCTTCAGAAATTCTTTGGATCTTTGAAAATGGTTTCTCCTTTTAAAGAGACCCTTTGTTTTAAAGCATTCTGCATGTAATCTTGTTTCCCAAAGAGGACAGACCAAAAAATCCTTAAAGGTGCTAAATATAAGGATAATGGTGTGTAACATCCAACTAAAAACAAATCCAAGTGCAAATAAAAATTTTATTTTATTTTTTCTTTATCCCTTGCTTGGAGTCCACATGGGCCATTACTGGGGGAAATTAAATTTTTGCCTTAGCTGAGAGATTTCTAGCCATCTGTTTATTACTGCTTGACTGGTTTCCTGATCCCTCCTGCATGCCACCAATTTTATTAATCAAAGCTCCGATTAGCCTGCATTCCCCTTCAGCTCTCTAGTCCACTAAAGGTGGTAGAGCATTTTCACATTTAGCTCCTAAACTCTGGAATAGTCTTCCTGACAGTGTTCGGGGTTCAGATACACTCTCCCAGTTTAAGTGTAGATTAAAAACATATCTTTTTAGCAAAGCCTACACATAACACACATCACACACATCACATCACAACCTTGTGCTCCAGAATATATGATTACATGCACATTATCAACTTGTGCTGTTAATATCATGAACAGCAGCTACGCTAATTCCTCTCCACTGCTTCTCTTTCTCTCCCCATCCCGAGGCATCCTGAGGTTTGGCCAGCTCCAGTCACGTCCCACCTCGTGAAGATTATGGACCTATGGATGATCATGGAGAAGTAGATGCCGAGTGTTTAAAGGCCCTGGCATGGAGAAGCTGATGCTGGATCTATGATGATCACAAATTGTTCTGTATTGTTGAAAGATTTATGACCAAACTCTTGATGTCACCCATATGAGGATGGGTTCCCCTTTGAGTCTGGTTCCTCTCAAGGTTTCTTCCTCATATCATCTAAGGGAGTTTTTCCTTGCCACTGTTGCCACGGCTTGCTCATCAGGGACAAACGCACACCATTCACCTTCACTGTTGTTTTCTGTAAAGCTGCTTTGAGACAATGTCTGTTGTGAAAAGCGCTATACAAATAAACTTGACTTGACTTGACTTGACTAGCAGCACTCAGAGAGTGTGCAAAAAGCACTTAGAATAGTGAGTGTGTGCAGCCTTGAAAAGCAAAGGAGACAGAGCTTTTGAAATGCCATCAGCCTCGGTCTGTTGTTCATGATGATATACAAATTACAGTATCTCAGTGTCTTGTACACACAGAGTGGTACTAGTGAAAATGTGCTCCCTGTCTCTGACTCAACTTCATTAAAAGTTTGTAGGAATGTTTGGCTTGTAGACTATTTAGACTCTTGCATGTTTGTGTGTGATGTCTGTGTCTGTGTGTGTGTCGGTGTGTGTGAAAAAGAGAGAAAGCAAGAGAGAGAGAGAGAGACCTGAAAAATCTCAGTTTGTTTACATCCGTTTTTGCATTTGTAGGATCTGTTTCCCTTCAGTCAAAAACGCTTTGGGATCGCTTCCTCGTTTTCCACGCTCTGAATCACGTGTGTAATTAGTCAAATAGGGTGACGTCACGGCCAAGAAGCATAAAAGCACAGCAGAAGGCTTGTCCACCTAGAAAGCTTGACTAGGGCTTTCTACAACACTGCCTCTATGCCGGGGCCTGCCTTTCCTCCTAGACCTGCACACCGAAGTGTCCAGGTTGTGTGCTAGGCCTTATTCTTCCCACATCGTTAGTCCTAGGGTGTCACTATATTCGTATTTAGTTGGACTGAGAAATGCCTTTGGTTGAAGAGACACTGGCTAGCTATCTCTCCCCGGGTTATTCGTTGTCTCTCAAAGCCCCAGCACTGTCCACCAAGCCCTTGGCTGTGCTGCAGGCCTATCAGGCGATCTGCTGCGGGAGCTATTTGTGGGAGATGTCTTGGGTGGTAAGCAAGTCCATGAGCTCCACTGTGCTAGGGAACTAGCACAGTCAGATCTTTCCGACAGGTATAGGGCTGTGCTCCTGGATGCCCCGCTGGTGCTGACTGGCCTGTTCATCTAGATCAGAGTATGTTTCTAAGGTACCCTCGTCGTCCCACAACCTGTTATTCTCCAGGCATTCTCTCCTCCTCCCTTTCAGGCCCCAGACCAGAAGAAGCTTAACCAACTTAACGAATAATCGTCCTCTGGTCTCCCGCTCCTTTCAGGGTCAGCGTGCACTCCTCTTGAAGTGTGGCTGGCTCTAAGGCTTAGATTTTTTGACTCCAAGACATTTACAACGCTGCGGGCTGGTCCACCTCACAGGCCTTTGTCAGGTTCTATAGCCTTGACCACTCCTGGCCCTGCAGTCCTTCGCCCTAGCTGTGCCTGTCCACGCTAGGCAGGGATTAGTCTTATTTTAGAGATTAGTCTGGCTTGATTGGACTCTCGTTCCAAAAGCATTTTTGACACAGTATGTAACCATGGTTCCCCGAGGGAATAAGACACTGCGTTTCCATGCCACACTGCCTGCATCCCTGCAGCACTTCCTTTCCTTTTCAGAAGCTAGCACTGGATTGACTCCTTGTGCATTTATGCTTCCTGGTTGTGACGTCACCCCGCTGGTTACATATGTAACCTGGAGACTTTCATCACAATGTTGTGCATGCTGCCTAGTTGGAAATTGATCATCTGATTGTCCTTGTCCTTTCTGCTGGTGTGTAAGCAAATTTGAAAGATGATTATTGAAACATATGATAATGATAGTAGTTAAGTTCAGATGTTTGTGGAGTAGTAGAGCAGCATCTATCTCTTAACATTTTTTTTCTTTCATTTTTTCTTTCTTTTTCCTTGATTTATTCTTTGTCTCTTATTTTCTCTCCTAGTCTTTTCTGTCCCTCCCTAAATTCCACTTCCTGTCTGTCTTTTTTCTCTTAATCAAACATGTCAGACTGCATTACTTACATCACGAAAAGCAGTGTTCTGCCAGTGCATGCTTTTCCATACAGAGAGGAAAGAAACAGGGCTGTCCTTCTTTCTCTCTACTTTGTGCTCAGTCTCACTTTCTTTTCTGCAGACACACACACTCTGACAAATGTGCATGATCTGTAATCTTAAATCTTACTTTTTGTGTTTGGAAAGAGAGCGTGAGTGAGAGAGAAAGAGAGAGAGAGAGAGAGAGAGAGAGAGAGAGAGAGAGAGAGAGAGAGAGACAGAGAGAGAGACAGAGAGAGGGAACATGTGTGTAAGCTTGTGTTTGTGTTCATGCATTCAGCCCCAAGCTGCTACTGTTTGTCATCAGCCTGTCAGTTAAAATTTACAGCATCGTCCAGTGTTTGACATACAGACCTGAGGACACACACACACAGACACACAGACACACACACACACACACACACACACACACACACACACACACGCACACATATATAATCTTAACTTATAATAAACTACAGGCTTTAGATCAATATGGTATAATGGTATTCAAATTTATTAACTTATATGGAGATTATTTATTTTTTGTTTGCCATGCGGTGTTGAGATGGATATAGATTATTCCAACTCTATGCCCAGTACATTTCTGCTGTATTACTAACTTAATCATTATAATTAATTAATCATGTGCTGTAAAATAATTATGGCACATAAACATTTGCAATAACACCCCTGCATGACGAGTAGCCCAAAGCAATTTTGGCAGCCATGTGCCACAAATAAATTAAACTTCATCATTGCAATATGAGTATCCTAAAGTACTGTAGGTATCAATAGTATTATTTCAATATTGATACAAAGTACAATTTGTTTAAAATTATGAAGCAGATTTTGCAGATTGATGTTAATTTGCTTATTTTAGATAGGATGGAACAAAATAAGGGGTTTGAATACATTCTAAAAGCATTATGTAATGCTCAACATATCAGATGTCCTATGTATTTTTATTACACTTTAGAGACAAAATAAAATAGTGCAGTTGTTAAAACGTACAGTATGAAGTCAAAATGAATGCTGCAACATCTAATCTAATGGGCTTCTCTCATTCTCTCTAAAAAGCAATGATGTGCAAGACAGCACACAGACATTTGAATAGTGAGATGTCCGTTCTGGATAAACAGAAAGACCTTAAAATGAAAATCGTACAATTAATGATATATTAGTATTTGGATTGTGTGTATGAGTAAGTGCTGCAAAAATGCCTGGCACTATTATTCAGAAAGTCTGCTGCTTATAATGCAAAAAAGGTATGTGTAAATGTAATTAGATATCAAACTCTCAGCCAAATGTACATGACATGCAAAAGTGGGATTAAAAACAATGTAAATTTGATTCGGAATGTAATTTAGTACCATGTTTGGCATTATTGCTGATTATTGAGTTATAAATTGTTATAGCAAAATATTATAGAGAGACATTTTAAGTCCTGCCCTCTCTCTCCAATGAGCTTGAACTGTTCTTGCCCTTTATACTCTACAAGAATCTTTTTTTCTTCTTTCACCGTGCAGACTCAAAATGAGAAAGACAGGACAGAGAGAAATTAATGGATGAAAGTTGAAGATCTGAAAATGACTGTGCTGGGAAGAAATGTATTGCTCTGGAGAGGAAGAAATGAGGATTTGAGAGGTTTATCAGACAAGGAAAAGGAAGTATCTTGAAAGATGAGGGTGTGTATAGTAGCTCATGAGATTTCACTAGCATTCATCACATGCAGCCATTTGTCCCAAGGAATTAAAATATTTGTGGGCCTCTGAAGGTTTGGGAGATGTAAGGGCATTTACAGCTAAATGAAAGGAAATGGTCAAAGGTTAAAAGAGTGGGACCGTGGCCAATAAAATAAAATGAGCAGTAAGTGACTGGGCTTTGTAGAACTAGGGTTAGAGAATTTCTGCTATCATACACAAATGATAAAAATATTTTATCTAAAATTTATATTAAATATTTTGTAATGAAATTCTTATGCTCTTTTCTGTAGGTTTGAGCATGTGCCTCTGCATTTGAGTGTGTATGCCTGTGTGTGTAATTATGCATGCATGCAGCAATAAAAGATGAGTAATGGTCAATGTGAAATTTCTTGACACTTTGGGAGCTTATTTTAATCCATAGCTTGGAGTGCAACTGCAGCCATAATTGGAATAAAGTCACGGAAAGAAAAAATGTGTCTTCTGGAATTTTTTTACTTTTGCGCATTCTATTATTTATATTCTGCGAAAATCCACATTTTAAAAGACAAAAGGGGAAAGGCAAAATAATGAAAGTGGGAGCTGCTTGAGAGGAATCGAATACATTAATAGGGACTTTCAGGAAATTGAAAAAAAAAAATTATAATTTGGAAAGAGTCTGTGGCAAGAGGCTTTGAATGGTTATGTGTTTGTTGTACAGTGTAGTTATGTTTACGATGATGGGTGCATAAGGGAGAACTTTACATGCTGCCCTAGGATTTTTAAAGATTATATAGATTTACTCCTATAAAAGAAAATACTGCAAAGTCACCTCTGTCATATGACCAG
This sequence comes from Silurus aristotelis, assembly GCF_946808225.1. Taxonomy (NCBI): domain Eukaryota; kingdom Metazoa; phylum Chordata; class Actinopteri; order Siluriformes; family Siluridae; genus Silurus; species Silurus aristotelis. The sequence goes on along the minus strand of NC_139592.1, from coordinate 15,051,176 downwards.
TTTACTTTGATGTGCAGATAAATGCTGGTCACTGGCCCTGGATGTCATCACTACTTGTCAAATCACAACATCTACTGTGTGTTCTTTAGTTCTTGTGAATCTTGTGTTTATAGGCTTAAGAGGCATTGTGCTCGAATTTGTCCATGCACTGAGATTAGTATAAAGCTTAGATTTCTTGACTAAACAGCTTTTTCTGGAGTTTATTTAATTTAACTATCCATCCATAAACCACATTTCTGTTCACCGATCTGTGGTACCATATTAATAGGACATGAATTTGACAGCTGTTATGTGGCTCCTTAATGTTATGTTTCTTGTGCCATTTGGCAATGGACTTTCCTTTGTACTTCAGAAGCCCTCTTCTGTTTTCATATAGATCCATCCTTCAAGATTTATCGATGTTGTCTCACCCTCCCCAACCAGAGCACTTAGCACACATCTCAATAGCCATCTGACACATACCCTCAACACCAGTGATGTCAGATGATATTGATCAGAATAGGTGAAGGACAGAACAAGATTATACATTCAGCACTCTCCTGTCACGGTTCAGGGTTAACTCTGTAGTGACCAAAAACATCAGACAACAGCCGCCTTCTTAACTAACTGTAGAAATATCAGTCAACTTAGAAACCAACATAACGCATTCTGATTGAGTGTATATGGGGGTTTGTGTGTATATGTATAAGTTGTGAAGGGTAGCATCTTCAACTGATGAACCCGATTGAACAATTTGATTTTCGTATCTATTTTATTTCCCTGATGGCTCTGATTACACCTGGGACTAGCTTTGCACAGTGTAATGTTCCTCTGCAAGCATTAGAACAACAGTCATGATAGTGATGATTATGAGTGCACAATGATTGCTGATGATGTGTGTATACATGTTTATGTCAGAGAGAGACAGTGACAAGAAGAGGGAAGAAAATAAAATGAACACAATATATCTGATTGCAGCTAAACATACAAGAGAACATAAATCAACAGCCAGATTCTTTAGCATGAGACATACACAGTCTTTTGCATGTGCAGGTACTTGTTTTGTATATGACGGTAGGGGCTTAGGACCATAGATTTTGGTGAATTTGTTGGGCATAACAAATATTTTTCTCCATCTGTCTATATACCAAAGCTAATACAATATCAATATTGACTCCTCAATACTGGCTAGTCAGAAGAATATTTTTTGTAACAGTAGCTCTAAGAATAGTGTAGGCAGTAATTGAAATCATAGGTTTGTATAAATGTGCTTATTTTAATACATTAGCATTTCTATAGCACAGTCATGAAAACGATATAACTATATATAAATATATAAAACTATGTCGTTTTGGATGTAAATGATGTACTAATGCTGTTATGTTTCCCTCTATTTTACACCACTTCCTAATTGTCTGAAGGTGCATGTATTTCTGGGAGACAAGAAGGGATTAGAAAGCAGAACTGAGGACCTAATTCAGAGTAATAGATCCCACAGTGAATGGATGGGATTGGGAGGTGCCACAGTGTGTGTGGGCGCAGGGTAGGAAAGATGTATTGGATTTTAGATGTAACATGCTCAGTAGGGGGATGCTGGAAACAAGGTAAAACTGTTTCTCAAGAATCACACACCAAAAAATACTACTGAGTTCCTGAACTTAAATTCCCAGAGCATTTCAGAATCTCCTATTGTGTTATTGAGTGGCAAACCTGCATCACCTTATTTTGATTGAGTGCTCTGGCTGTGATATCTTCTTATATAAAGTAGAGCCTATTGAAGTACTGGTGATATTGCCCTTGGTTGAGACTGCGCCATGCTACTTGCTCTATATATCAGAGTTTGGCTTTAATCATAGAAATCCTGTTGCTGCAGTTTGCAAAAAAAAAAAAAGTTTATATTTTAGGATAAAATACTCACTAATAAAATAATGGGTTTGGAGTTTACAACCTAGAGACTAGATAGTACATCAGGAGTTCGATATGTAGTAAACATCTATAAAAGATTGTTTACTATATGGGTGAAAGGAAAATAATTGCTACCTTACGGAAGAGGATACTTTTCTCCAAGTGTGTCCATCTGCGCTGTGGCATATTAAGGGGAAGCATTTAGAAAAGATCCAATGGCTGGCTTGTGTCTCAGAGGATGCATGTGTTTGCCGTCACTCTTCTTTAGCTGTGTTATGGTTTGGAGAGATAACCAAGAAGTAGAGAAAATGGGCTGAAATAAATGAAAAAGGATGGCAAAATTAACTGATTGATGGTTTAGACCCAGTTTACTACACTTATTAGAAATGTATGCCAGAGTAAAGCTCAGGATGAAAGCATTAATTATTTTTTTGTTATTTTTTATTTTACCTTATTAAAATGTACACAAAATTATTTCTATTTAAAAAAACTTATCTAACCTTAAGCATAACATTTTGTATACAAGCCTCTGGATGATGTTTTTTTTCGATTGGAGGTCACACTGTGCAGCTGGGGATGTTTATTTTTTTTTATCAACAGCCTGGGGAACCATTCATTCATTCATTCATTTTCTCCCGCTTATCCGTAATTCGGGTCGCGGGGGCAGCAGTCTAAGCAGGCCCCCGCCTTCGACTGCTACCCAATCCTCACAGCACCGTCCCTTACAGTCCCTCCTGCAGGTGGTGAGCCCACAGGAAGGCGGCCCCACGTCACTCCGACGTCACGAACCTTGATATTTCCCTCGTAAGGGACCCCTGGAGCATAGAGGGTTAAGGGCCTTGCTCAAGGGCCCAAGAGTGGCAGCTTGGCGATACCGGGGCTTGAACCCCAGACCTTCCGATCTGCAACCCAGCGCCTTAACCGCTGGAGCCACCACCCCCCCAGGGAGAACCATGAAATTATGAAATAAGAACAGGACCTTTGAGGATTTGGATTTGGAATGTAGTTAATGTCAACAGTCTGCTACATTGACACAGGACTACTGTTTGCATATGATCACCATCACTGCACACCTCAACATCATTTATCTGTAATTAATGGGCATTTGGTACCACCCAGATAAAGATGGGTATCCTCTTGAGTCTGGTTCCTCTAAATGTTTCTTTCTTATGCCATCTCTGGGAGTTTTTCCTTGCCACAGTCTCCACCAGGTTGCTCATCAGGGAAAAACTTAAACATAAAGAAAACAACAATAATGTTTTTTTTTTTTTTTTAAATGCCTTAGTTAATTTGTGGGAAAGGTGTTCTAGTAGCATGGTATAGACAGGACAAAAACTCCTTCAACTGTTGAGCAGTGAAGATAACATTATTGCAGAATTGTTCAATTGTTTATAAATTGTTCTCTAATTTTGATTGCCAGTGTGCATCCGAGTAGTTGCGTATTTAATGCTGATTTGTCAGACAACCATTTGATGTATGAAAGAATGTGTGGAACAAAGAAAACATGTCCAAACCTGAGGTAAATTTAGTATAGCCAGTATCTACCACCATGTTTTGTGAGGCTGGAAAAAACTGGACAACCTGGAGGAAACACACAGAGAGTAACACGAGCTTGCATTCAAAACAAGGAACCTGGAGCTGTGAGGCAGCAGCATTACTCTTGATGCCGTATGGGCATCTACATGGTCTTAAATGGATAATGCTGGGATATTGATTAAGAATGTTGCCATATAAACCACTAATTTAGGTGCATTTACCTTAAATGCTACTTCACTACATACACTATAACAGATTCTAAATACTACATATACTATAACATTCCAGAGCACTGTGGTCTGTGTTAGATATTACTCTGAACTCTATTCCTTTAGTCACACAGAAAGAATCCAAAAGTGTGGTTTTAGCAGACCAGAGTGTTCTGTGGCTGACAGAAGAGTTTTATTAGCATGTGTTAGTCTCTGGTTTACAGTCACTTTATTTTGTCTCAGGGTCATTCAACCATGTATTCACCAGCTTTAATAGCAAAGCTCCCATATGACATCTGAGATTACACGACTCACTGAACTACAGCATAAAGTCTGATATCAACTTACTTGTCAAACATAAACCTACAGTTCTAAAGCACATATGTGTATATATACAGTGGAACCCGGTTATGTCGATGTCCTAGGGGGTTGCCAAAAAGCATCGAGATAACCGATGATCGAGATAAACGAAAATCAATATGGCGGCAATATATTAACGTGCTTGAAATTTCTTTATGCACATGATGTGCGTTAATAAATGAGAATGTGCATGCACGTGTTTTTGGAGTTTTTTTTTTTACACAACAGCGTTGTTTGATGAAGGCATGCTATAAAAATAAATACAGTACATGTTTGTTAACTGTCAGGAATCCACCTGCCGCGCCCCCTTCGGCGCCCCCTTCGGCATGGCAGGTGCTTTCTCGGCCGCTTTCTCTGAAGCTCCCGGCTTCAATCGCGCACATATGGTGCTCGTTTAGCATCATCACCAGCTCCTATTTAAACTTCCACACTCTCACCGTCCGTTATTGTTGGTATATGTTGGTTCACGGTGGTCGTTGTTATCGCTAATGCGTATCCGGGTACGTGCCTTCCCACCGGCACTCTCTCAACGGCTGCTCTTTTCTTCCCAAAGCGCATCGCGGATTCCCCCCCGATCCTGCCGGTGTTCCCACGTTCCGCGCAGCGCTGCTACCAAGCGCGGCTTTCGCCTCCCGTTCATCGCATAACATTTAACAACAAAAGGCATATGTGCACTAACTAACAGCAGAGATTCACCAGTATACAATACAACACCTGTAGCATCTGTAAGGCTTGATTTTTTCCGTCACTTTCGCGAGTTCTTCTGCGGCTGCACAGTGCCGATCGACATAACCGATTAAAAAATGCTTAGACAAAGCGAGAATTTGGCGGTCCCACTTCAAAAACGTCGACTTAATAGGGTTGTCGAGTTAACCGAGGTCGAGATAAGTGGGTTCCACTGTGTGTGTGTGTGTGTGTGTGTGTGTGTGTGTGTGTGTGTGTGTGTGTGTGTATATATATATATATATATATATATATATATATATATATATATATATATATATATATATATATAATGCTATATAACTGGAAATTGAGGTTGCACTGTATATACTGTGTGTGTGTGTGTGTGTGTGTGTGTGTGTGTGTGTATGTATGTATATATATATATATATATATATATATATATATATATATATATATATATATATATATATATATATATATATATATATATAATGCTATATAACTGGAAATTGAGGTTGCCCTGTATATACTGTGTGTGTGTGTGTGTGTGTGTGTGTGTATATATATATATATATATATATATATATATATATATATATATATATATATATATATATATATATATAATAGAACATTAATGACGAATAATTCACAATTCTTTTTGCGTTTACAGTACAGTACATGTACAATTCCCCTTGACAGTACCGATTAAATCGATTTAATATTGCGTTACTGGGTCACACAATATTAAATCGATTTAATCGGTACTGTCAAGGGGAATTGTACATGTACTGTACTGTAAACTCAAAAAGAATTGTGAATTACTTGTCATAAATGTTCTATTTACTACTTTAAATGAATAATACAATAATACAAATTTTTTTTTAAGTAATTTATTAGTACAAACTGTTTTGAATTGTTACTCCGAACCTTCGAGCAACTCGCAGCTTCTCGGGAACTATCAGATTTTTCACGAGTTATGTTTAGTCCGTTCCAAATGAAAAGTCACAAACTAAGGTTGCGAGTATTCAGGGTCCACTGCATGTGTGTGTATGTATATATATATATATATATATATATATATATATATATATATATATATATATATATATATATATATATATATATATATATATATATATACAGTGGTACCTCGACATACGAGTTTATTTCGTTGCGTAACCTTGCTTGTATGTCAATTTGCTCGTATTTCAAAGCAAATTTCCCCAGTTGTTTTTGTTACGTGTTTTTGAATAAAAAAAATCTATATATATATATATAAAGCTCAAATACCACTGACTGACTCACTCACTCATCACGAAATCTCAAAAACCACTGAAGGGATTGCAATGAAATTTGGAACATACCTTCCTCTTGGGTCTTAGGTGCTCACTAAGAAAGGGTTTTGAAAAATTCGCTCTGGATCGCGGCTAACTCGTGAAAAACGCGATTTCTCACGCATTGTAAATTCTTCGAAATAACATTACGGATCCTAATGAAACTTACTACATTGTTTCTTATTAGATGTTAGATGCACGATAAAAATTATTTTTAAAGAACTTTGCCCTGTATCCGTACTACAAAGGGGTAGTACGTTATTTGTTGACGTTACGTTCTGATCTCTGATCATCCAGTCCTGCTCAGTGCTTATTGCTTATTGCCATATTGCTTAGCGTTCTGCCTTCCGTAGCGAAGCACGGGTACTTTCAGCTAGTGTATTTATAAATGACAAATATTGTATAAAAACATAATAAAAGAGAATGTAAAGAAACAAACTGGTTAAGCATAGTACATATCATTGAAGTACTAAGCCTCGCCAAGTCAATCACTCGCACACCTTGCTCAAAACATGAGCATGTACCTATGATTTCACGCTTTAATTTAAGAGACATCATCTTCTTCTGAGCACTGACCTTTCCACTCACTTTCTTCGGACCCATGGTTATAAAAAGAAATGTGATAAAGTACTGTAAATGTACAAAAAGCACAAAACACGAGCACAACTTATCAAAGATGCTTCGACAGCGAGGCGAACAAGCACACTGACTGAGGCCAGTGTTGCTGATTCATCTCGAGATTCGTCACAGCCACATGTTAGTGCGCGCCCACATTCAAACCTTTGTTTGTGTGCGTGTGTATCAAGACGAATCAGCAACACTGACTGAGGCGTTTTGAGCTCGTACCTCTAATTTTTCGACCGAGTGACCGCTCGTATCTCAAAAAACTCGTATGTTAGGGCACTCGTATGTCGAGGTACCACTGTATATATATATAGTGTATATATACAGTATATATATATATATATATATATATATATATATATATATATATATATATATATATATATATATATATATATATATATATATATAAAATGTAATGTTGACAATGTTGATAGAGTTTTCACTTAAATGTGCTTCAAAATGTGTGATTCTAGGAGCAGTTAATGTGAAAATGTCAAGTTTATAAACTGTTTGCGAGTAGAAATGCCAGCACTGTCAGCATGATTTGTGAATACTGAATTTGACAAATCTTTAACCTCAGTTATAGAACTTGAGTTAAACATTTGTGCAAAGGCTTGTATTTTGCACCTGCTATAGATGTTTTGGGTTACATGATCCTGTAAAATTCCTATCTGACATGTTCATGTCCACATCTCCTACTTTTGCAATTTTTTAGTTGCTTCCCACAGGATGCCAGTTCCAATACATGACTTCTGTACTGGTGGTCAAGTTAGACTCTCACTCTAACTGCATCTCTAAGTATTTTTATTTTGTTCATTTATTACCTGCTGAGTTGTGATTGCACCATTGTCCACATCACAAAGCACACAGCTGAATCAGCAGGACCTGCTGCTGAACTGCGTTATCCTATGTGTTCATTTGCATTTGGTAATGCAGTGTTTTACTGTGGTATTGTACACCCTGGTTCAAGTATATTTTAATAATAATTTTTTTTTTCTTAAGATGTTGTGTGAGACGAGACAAGTAGGATACATAGTATCATATACTGTTGTGATACTGTATATGGTAAATAATTTTAGTCCACTGAATTTAATTTGACAATTAGTGTTTGAAGAGTGCTGATATAGTATTTTGTAAAGTAATTACAGTAAGGGCACCAACAAATTTACTCTACCAATTACATTAAAAGCACTGAGAGGTGAAGTGAATAACATTGGTTATACCTTTACAGTGGCACCTGTCAAGAGCTAAAATGTTTTAGTCAGCATGTTAACAATTTAGTAGAAATATGACAAAGTTGATGTCATGATAGCCGGAAAAAATTGTGCAAGTGTAAGGATCTGGGTGACTAAATAGGTTCAAATTCTGATGATTAGACAAGTAAATCTGAGCATCTCCAAAATGGCAGGTCTTGTTGGGATGTTCCCAGTATGCAGTGGTTATACCAAACAATGCCTAACAAAACCAGCACAAAGAAGGACAAACGCTGAACCAGTGTCAGGGACATGGAAGAGTGAGGCTCATTGAAGTACGTAGGGAGTGAAAACTAGCCTAATATGGTCTGGTCTTCTCTAACAAAATACCTGCAAATTGCAGATACAGTTCACGTTGGCTCTAATAGAAAAGTTTACTTCATATGACTACTGTGTAGCCCTAGACGAGTTCCTATTCTGCCCTCTGTACAAGGTGGACCTATACAATATTACAGAGGTGGATGTAATGTTATGAATGATTGATGTCTTTTCTTTTCTCTTGTTGCCCTTTCTTTTCTCTCTCATCAAGTGTTTACATTGTCAATGCAATATAAAAAGTTTGTATAAAAATATCAATAGTCAGTGCAATTTAGTAACAGATATTTGTATGAAGGTAACAACATTACTTTTGTATATATATATATATATATATATATATATATATATATATATATATATATATATATATTTTATATATATATATATATATATATATATATATATATATATATTATATATTTTATATATATATATATATATATATATATATATATATATATATATATATATATATATATATATATATTATATATATATATATAAACCGATATCTTGTAAACATCTGAATGAATACACATCTGAGTAAATGTAAACAGTCAATTTAGTTAATATGCAACTATACATCCAAATATATATAAAAACAATTGTAGGTGCAAATATACATCCAAATATATATATAAACATACTGAAGTTTTAAGTATAAGGCTTTTGTAAGGTGCCAGGCAGATAGCAGCAGTATGACAGTAGTGCAATAGACTATAATGTGTAAAAGTGCAAACAGTGTAAGATTCAAAGAATTTGTACATTTAATAGTTTTTTTTAAAATAGGTGTTTGTAAACAGGTCCATATGTGCTGCAGAGACTATAAAGTGTCTCATGTGCAATGAGTGTGGGGTTCTACAACATATTGTAGAACTGTTGTGTACAAACAATCAAGCCCCCAGTCATGCTCTTGAACTGATCATCAGCACGGATTATTACTTCATGCCAATGGCTGGATTTTCTTATATTTATTCACTCAGTGGTTGATGGTCTTACAAATAGTTACCATGTAAACAGATAAATGTTTAAGCATTCATCCTTTACCTTTAAATAGACTAACAGTGATCAGACTGCCTTGTGTTATTTTTGTTCAAAATTAACTATCTTTGATATTGTGCTGCATTTTGTAACATTTTCTTGGACAATTTTTTCGTGTCCTTGTTTTAAGTCTCCCTTACCGTCTCTTAATCTCTTTTAAACCCTCTCTGCTTTTGAATCTCCTCTACTCAGCTGTTTCTTGTCTAATTTTTTTAAATTTATGCTTCATTTTTACACACATTTTACTTACAAAAGCCAGATAGAAATGAGGTGAATGATGAGCATTAGTCTTGCAAGACTTCTGGGTTCATTATTTAATAGCCAATCAGTATTATATGTTGGTTGTATGGAACAAACATAATTTCTAGGAGCTGCTGAAAGAAATATGAGCAGGTCAAATGAGACCACTGGTTGGTATTACAATCTCCCAGTGGCCAATCCAACCCCTGGCAAAGGTGTAGGTTTAGATTAGGTCTATTGATAATTCTGTCAGCGAAAGGTTTGTCTGGCTGTGTTAATCTACAATCTTTATCAATAGATTAGATTAAATTCTAAGGATGAATTTTTATCATCGGAAGGAAAAATATTTTTACTGAAAATAGAAAGCATCAAAACATTAATTGTAGTACACAGTGATAGTGACTCATATACACTCAGTCATCTATCATTTATTGTTTATCAGCAGGGGAACGATGGCATTCAGTAGTGAGTAGCAAAACTAATAATTTTCTCTCTCTCTCTCTCTCTCTCTCTCTCTCTCTCTCTCTCTCTCTCTCTCTCTCTCTCTCTCTCTCTCTCTCTATCTCTATCTCTCTTTCTTTCTCAGATGGAAAGGTGTATGCACTGGGGGGTATGGGTTCTGACACCAGTCCTCAGGCACTGGTGAGAGTCTATGAGCCAGTTAAGGATCAGTGGTTGTCCCTGACCTCTATGCCCACTCCACGCTATGGAGCCTTCTCTTTCCTGAGTGGCAACAAGCTCTATGTTCTCGGTAAGCCCACACATTCTCTACAGAGAGAGTCAAGAAACTGTCAGATTTTATTGTCATGAAACAAGAGCCTCTGAAGCTATGCTCAGGTAACCATCTATGTAAAGTTTTGCCCTTTTTCTCTGTGTTTCCATTTCTTTCACCTCCCAGCAACATGCTGGTGGAAGGACCATGCTTAATTGCCCACAGTTCTAAGTGCGTGTGTGCTTAATGCAGTGTGATGGACTAACCTCTCATCCAAGGTGTATTACTGCCAGCGATGTGGTTGCTGAAGAAATGAATATTTGGATGCAAAATATTTCAAAGCATGTATAATGCATCAAAATTCTGTTTACCTACATTGCATAGACTTTTTTTTCTCTTAAACATTACGTGTATTGAGTTTTTCTTTAGTGTTAAAGTATTCCAGTGTATTTGCTATATTTGATATAGGTTTATAATCTATGAAAGTAGACCATATAACAATGTCTCACTTTAGGAATCTGTACATTAAGATTTTGCTTTCACTGTTTCATTGTGCAACTCTTGGACCTGCAAATAAGATACTGGCATCATAAACCACCACCCCCCTCAAGCACCTGCATATTTCTCTCAGCCACCAAGATTATTAAGGAGAGACTTTACTGACCAGCCATCAAACAAACAAGCTGCACAAAAAGCTTGTCACTATGACTTAGCATGGATGTAAAAGTGTGATCTACCTACACAGTCTCTGAACAATCCATCATTTGATTACATTCCTTGCAAAGTGTCTCTGTTTACATCTACACATGTATATAATATATACTATGAAATGGGGTGGAATAGTCAGTAATTACATTGTGTCTGATTTCCATGTTAGATAGTGTCACAATATTCATGCAGTATAGCAGACAGGGTAATAACACCTGGTAATTGTGCCAAGGCTGGTTATCTGCACAATTCCTTGGAGACAGGATCTGAAATATGCTCTTCACAAGAGGGGCAGCACTTTGCATTTCTCATAACTAGAATGAGAGAATGTGATTTGTACATGGTCCTGGAAAAAAATATTTACACTGTTCACCTGAGTTAATGGTTAATCTGCCATACATTCTGGGTTGCAGAATATCACTTATGCATTTATATAACTTTCCGACGTGTTGAGTTTTTAGTGATTAATTTTCACAGCACAGTTCTGACAGTTGTTTATGGTACAAGGTATGTATTATTGTGCTCATTCTAATATATAATTGTTTGGATAGTAATAATGTTTGTGGCATACAAACAGATTAACAAATGGATAAATTGATAAAATGTGTAAAACTGTTGATAGTGAAGTTTTTTTTTTTATTTTATTTTGTGTAACATTCTTAGAAGGTGTCATCAGTGTCAGTTATTTGTAACAATTAGATATAAAAATTTATTGGTTTTTTTTGGACATGTTTTTTGGATGTCTCATAGACAATATGCTTTTAGATTTACTTTACTAAAAAAAAACCTAAAGAAAACAGAGGCTTGAGATTGACTGATGGTTAAAATGACAACTTGGTTCATAAAAATGTCAGATCATCAACTGGACTATAAATGAATACAATGTACAAAATATAGTCCTTTAAAATATATTGTAAGTATTGGTAAATTGCTGTGGTCGAGAACATGCTGCTATTGGAAAACAATCTTTAAGGTGCCATCACACCCCCTCACCCTGATTCTGCTATTACAGCCTGCCCCATGGCATTATTTTTACTTAACAAGCTACAGTAGCTACAAAATCAAGGGCACAGTGGTAATCTCAGTAAAAAAAAATAGAAAGTGAAATATAATTTTGTAATCCTCTGCAGTGAAAAAACAGTGAATCAATGAGGTCTCTGAGGTGATAATGCTCGAGCTATTGCAATAACATGTAAATACATTATTTTCTGCAGCATCTATTTCTGCAGGAAAAAAGTCAGTATGAACTCGATATATTTTATTCTCCTGCTAGTTGTGAGACACTGGATCAACCTGTAATGGCTTGCAAGCTATTTTGTCACAGTTTGCTAGCATGTAATTAAATCTGTTAGTCCTTGTGTCTCTATTTGCAAAAGGAAATGACACAACTAAATCATTAGTCCATTTATCCTGTCATCGTTCATAGAAGACTGTCATCCTTAATTAGACAGGTTTTTTTTTAAACGCTGTACTTTTGGAGTACTTTTTAAAAGCATTTTAGGCAGTTTGCACTTTCTTTTTGCTCACAAGGTTGTGGTGAAGTAGGATCAGATTGACACATACACATTAAGAGAATTTAATCAAATCAAATATCCAGCTGTATTCAAGAATGTAACTGATCTCATGTAACTAAAATTCAAAGCTAGCTCATTTTTTAACAGATAAATAACTTTTTATTTTGTACATTAAAAATGCTGTTACACAATATATTTCATGTTACGAAACCAACTGGATGGAATTTTCAAGTGACTCAGTGGGAAAAGTAATTGAAGGTACACACTGATACTGAGATGCCAGTGCTGGACTGATAATAATACTGTTTCAAAGGCAAGAAGTGATTTAAGATTTGATTGAGGCAAATGCAATCGTACAAGTCTATAAGAAGTCTATTAGAAATGAAAGGGTAATTGGTTTTCCAAGACAAAAAACAATTTTTTTTTACAAACTTCTAGCCCCATTTTCAGGACGCAGACCACGCGGAGACAACGGGAGTAACTCTATCATGTTTAATGTTGAACAAAACACCAGAGTCAGATAGAGTTACCTTCCTTGAAGCGGAGTGAGTCCGGAAGACGGGAATGATCCTCGGAAGGAGTATAATCTATGGAACAGAGATGATCCATGGGACGAAGATAAACACAGAGTGGTATTCCGGGCATGAACCAGTGGGGAATGCTGGCGGTCGAGGATCCACGAGATCTGTAGCTTGACCTTCTATAACCGACAGCCTGTGACTCGGAAATGTGAGTTTATATAGGTGCATAGCTAACGAGTGACAGGTGTCTCTAGTTAAAGCCGGGAGCAGCAGAGATAGCGGCAGCATGACAGCCGCCGAGGGGGGCGTAGCAGGTGAATCCCTGACACCCATACAGCTCTTATGAATTGTATTTCTGCATAAGTCGATTTTGTGTGTGTGTGTGTGTGTGTGTGTGTGTGTGTGTGTGTGTGTGTGTGTGTGTGTGTGTGTGTGTGTGTGTGTGTGTGTGTGTGTGTGTGAGAGAGTGGGGATAGTCTAGTTAGTTATATGAAGTTGTAAGTGGGTGGGACTGCACTTCACATGATCATGTTGTAGAGATCAAATAGAACTGACCTTGCTGCCAAAATTACATATACACACAATCTGCACTGATTTTTGAGTTCTTTTATCAAACTTAGAAGCACTTTGCCCCTGAGACAATGGTTTTGATCTGCTATTAAGTGATATGTTTAGGTCTCACCCCAGACCTCAGCTTGTCACAGATGGGGATGCTGAGAGGCAGAATTGAAACATAAGTGTGACAGGAAGTGCAAAAGGAGCTGTAATATTGTTTATTTTGTGGCAACCTGAGTCTTTACCAGCGTTTGTCTCACTGATTATGCACAAATTATACACAGAATTATTCATACAAAATTTTGTCCAGCATGTAATTACATATGCATGAACATTGTTTCTCCCCTCTTACTCTTAATTTTCTCTCTCTCTCATGTTTTTTCATTGTTATTCTTTAAAAGGACAACATTTATATGCAGGCAGCAAAAGTAATGGTTCTATTCCACACTACACTAACTTGTTCGGTGAGAGGTGAGATGTCAGACAAGCAATAGCAGCAAACTGAGCCTAATTCAGTTGTGTCTGTGGGAGTCTGCTGGGATATAGATAGAACAGCAGTGAAGTCATATTAAGGCTATATATATATATATATATATATATATATATATATAAAATGAGAGATGAGTCTGGATGGAACCACACACTGTTTATGGCAATATGATTTAAGTCATGGCCCCACAGGTCTGTCTGTGTACTGATGTAAGAGCTCAATAACAGATTGCCCAATCTTGGCCTGTCCACATCCTTTCTCCATTCATGCTGGCATACAAAAGTTGCCTCCTAAAATAGGATCCCAGGTGTGGGAGGCCAGTGTGCTGTCTGCTGAGGAACTGTGTCGATGACCTTGTTTTACAACTGTGAATTTTCAATCACAGTTATTATTAGTGTGCTTTATTATTATTATTATTAGAGCGAATTATTTTATGCGCGCACCTTTACAGCATTATAGCATTTTAGTTAATTTTATGATGAATATTATTATATTATTAGTATTTATGTTTTTTAAATTCACTATTTTGTATTGCTTGTACTATGATTGAATAGCATGCTAACATGTATGAAGATTTGGAGATTACAATTTTATTATATAACATTCTGGCTGAATTCATTATCATCTGTTTCTCTCTTTGTTTTTCAACGAAGCAACAAACATTTGGCCTATAAACATCATTAGCTAATGATCTACATCATTACCATGCACAGAAACACATGCTATACCCTGTACAGTTTTTTCTTTTGTTTCTTTTTTTCTATTACATGATTAACCATGTCCTACTCGAATGGCTTGTTATGGTAATACTTGTTAAAATAAATGTTTTTCAATATTTTTCAAAATGTTTCCCTTTTTGATTAAAATTGCAGGTCAGTTTTCCATTATTAATATTAATTATATTTTAAACTATAGTAACAGTCATAAAAACTTAGTAGTATAATAAGTAGTAATTGACAATTACGTATTGTCATAAATAAATACTCAAATTGCTCTAATAGAACACTACATTGTTTTCTTTGTGATGTGTTTTTGTAAGTGTGACAGCCTGGTGAGAGTGTGTGTCCATGCTTTAGCAAGTGTGCATATGGCTCACAGAACACAAGCCGTCTGTCCTTTGAGCTAGGAGACTCAAATCTGGGCCAACACCAGATGCACATAAACATATGCGCCTGTTACACTTTTTCATAAACCCTTTTCGATATTGGTTGTTTTCATTTTCTTGAATACATTCACTTCAATTATATGTAAGATCATATTTATATAAGCACTGTCAGTTCAAGCTAATTAACCAATTATTTTTTTTGTTTGTGTGTTTCCTGTTGCTCATAAGATCTTTGCTCTAATGCAGTCTGATAAGTGCCATAGATGGATGGGGATCAGACACATGGGCAAGAAAGACTTAGTACAAGTGACCAAAGGAGAAAGAGAATAAGGGAAAACAGAAGGTTGTTATAAATAGTTGAGGGTTAAGGTGGATAGGGGGTGGTGGGTCTCTCCACCTTTGGCTGGTCCCCATGACAATCCCCATATCTTTATTTTGTCATTAATATATAAAACAGGTTCTAAGTTTAATGTTCAATTTTATTGTAGTCATAGCATTAAATATCTGTATTAATAATTAATTGTATTAAGAATGCAAAAGTTAAAACCAGAATAAACTTTGCCTATGGGTATATACCAATAGGCACAGTGGTCAGGTCAGTTTAACAAAAGACCACATAACATGGAATAGCATTCATCCTGCAACTTTCTCCACAAATATGATGCAGTTGGTTGTTTAAAAAAGCTTTTGTCTATTTTTGTACCACGTTTTTTGCTTTTAAAAAGGCGGATCTCAGTTCACTTGGCTGCAGGACAAAATTTGTCAGGACGACAGGCACTTTAGACATTAAAATAAAAAGAGGCCTTGCTGTGACATCTTAAGCAGACACAGCCAAGTTGGAGATCTGAGCCCTATCAACTTCACATCGACACCGACACACACCGGACACATCAATACAGCTATATTTATTTGTTGTGCACGCTCTTAATCTGTTTAATCTCTTTCTCATCTGAACATCAGGTGGACGTCAGGGCAAGATGCCGGTAACAGCTTTTGAGGCCTTTGATCTGGAGATGAAGAGCTGGACACGCTACCCATGCATCCCAAGCCGCAGAGCCTTCTCCAGCTGCGCCGCTACAGAGCGTGCCTTCTACAGCCTAGGTGGCCTGCAGCAACCCGGCCCTCACAACTTCTATTCTAGACCACACTTTGTCTCCACTGTGGAGGAGTACGATTCCGAACAGGGTGAGGCATGCTCACTTTCTCACACATACATACAAACATGCACTGTGTCAGCACTGTGGCAAGGAAAATTTTGAAGCTGTTTATGCTGTTTATTTGTGCACTGCAGATCTGCATTGAGACAGAAGCACAAACAAACAGTTGTGAAGTCTGGAGAATGCAATGTGAGATAGTACACAACACTTAAAACTATAATTTATGTAAAAGCTGTGATAAATGAAGTAGATTTTTTATTTATGGTAAAAATATATATATAATATATAATATAATATATAATTACTAGATAAAACATTCATGAGATCCTGTGAGTCTCCCTGACAATACAGTAATAGCAATTAACAGGCATTATTGTATTAGGGATATCTGTTCTGGGGTGAATTTATATGCATATGCAAGCCTGACAGAAACGTCTCTGGGTTACATATGCAACCCTGGTTCCTCGAGGGAATGAGATGCAGCGTCAACAATGGTTTTTGAAGACTTCTGTGTGACCACGCTCTAAACCACGGAAAAGCATGACGTCGTGGTGATGTCACAACCAGGAAGCTATAAAAGCACATGCTGTAGAGACGGCGCTAGCTTCAAAAATGAAGGTAGGGCTCGCAGGAATGCAGGAAGTGTGCCACCGAGACGTAGCGTTTTGTTACCTCTGAGAACCAGGGTTACATAATTAACTCAGAGAATCGAGCTGCATCAACAACACTTCGGGAACAAGTGTACAATACCGCCAGACTGACCAATCCCTTTCTAGTGTGGATAAGCACAGCTAGTTCAAAGGACAGAGGGGCCAGGAGTGGCACTAATGTCAAGACTATAGGATCTGACAAAGGTCAGTGGGGTAGACTAGCCTGCAGCATTGCAAATGTCTTGGAAAGACACTCCAGACAAAAAGGCTTTAGAGGCCGCTACAATTTGGGTTAAGTAAGCTCTGCCCCTGAAAGGAATAGGGAGACAAGAGGACTCATAAGAGGAGTGGATAGCATCCACAATCCACCTGCTGAGGGTTTGCTTATACGCAGAGAGACCCTTCTAGACCCTTCTAGCAGACAACGTGGCAGTTCTGTGGACATATATGTCCAGTGCTCGCACACCCAGTTAAGCTTCTCTTGGTCAGGGGCCTAAAAAGGAGTGCCTGGAACACAACTGTATGTGGGACAGCTGAGGGCACCTTGGGGACATAGAGAAAGGCAATGGCTGCAATAACGCTGCAATAACGGACACCTAAATCTTTAGGGTGGAAGGAGACTAAAGAATCTCCAGCACTGGGCCAACCAGGAAAATAACTGGGTCTAACTGGTGACCTTCACACCACAAAGTGAACAGGTGCCACTTTGCAGCACTGGATTGGAGAATGGTCTCTACCACTTCGGCCGAAAAACCAGTGGTGGGGGTGAAGCAAAGCATCCCCTGCCTGAGACAGAAGATCCCACCTCAGGGGAATCTCCCATTGAGGGTGTTCAAGAAGGTTTACCAGGTCGTCAAACCATGGCTGGTCTGGGCATGCACCATAGCGTACCTGTAATAGGAACCCGGGTTTTCTCCACATGTCTAAGGCCTGTAAGGCTCACAGCGTGACCGTGATTGTGTGGAGTGGATTGCCCATCCGGGAGAACCCTTTGGTCTTGATGAACCGGAATCTCAGAGGAGCAAGATAGTAGGTCAAAATTGGTCAAAATAGTTTGACCATTTTAACTAGCTAGCTAAAAGTATGTGACTTGTATGTTATGTATAATATGCATTGTTTATGAATCCAATGGAAGTGCACAGATACTGCTATTGAATCAGACACAGTGATATTTACCTAGCTTTTGGCAGCTAAAATATGAGCTATGACAGCACTGTCAGTAAGCAAACTAACTTTTTTTAAAACATAAATTACATTCCCAATCATCAGTATATTAATTTCAATATATTTTCCATGTCCCAAAATGTAGAGTAAATGATAAATAGTCACAAATTGTCCTTCTCAATACGTGGTGAGTTTCCCGGTCTGGCCCATGCTGTTTTTCTTTAATCTTTTTACGCCATGTGCTTCTCCATGTGCTTTATGTTTTGCCGAGTGCTTTTGTTTCTGTTATAGATCTCCATCTCCAACCCTGTCCTGTTGTTAATGTGTTACCAGATTGTATCCATCTGTTCTGCATTAAGCCTTTAATTAGTTTGTATCTGTAGGGCTGTTTTTTTTGTCAAGTTTTAACTTGCATTTGTACAAGCCTTGCTTTTTTCTTTCATGTTTTGTTGATTTTGAACATGCTTATGGTTTTATTTTCTGACCAAGGATTATCCTTTTTAAATGTTGCCTACACACATTCAGCCCCCTCCCAGGACAGATATTTAGCATCGCCATGATAATTTATAAATTAAAGAATATTACCTAGCATGCACCTACAGTGGACCAATGTCTCATTCTGGGTGTGTTCCCACTTTGGGCCTTGTTCCAATCACTGGTCACAATAACCTTGACTAGGATCGAGCTTGCAGGAGAATTTTGATCAGCTCAGACGTGTGCTACCAAATACTCCTTAGGAGTTTGTGCATACAAGTTTAGAGGTGGTAAGAATAGTATATAGTATGTGTTATAATTAAATAAAAACTTTTTTTTTTATCATTAACTGTCTAAACTACTGTACAGTACAGTACTGTACTGTACTTTAAAAACTTTAAAGTTTTTAAAGTTTACACATTAATATTAGTGACAACAATGACTTTGTTATTGTTATTGATATGTATTAAACAACAAAAAAAACACATGATTTCCTAAGTTGACTGTGTGATTCTGTGCTGGCATTAATCAAAAACAAACACAAAACAATTGTTTACAATTGGGTAATATATTAATGACATGCCAGTGACAGAAAAAAAATTGAACTACAAAAGTACATGTCACATGTCACATAGAAGTCACAGGGGCGGAAATGAAAATTAAACATGGACAAGGAGCATCTCTCTGTCACTAGGAGTGGATTTATGGTATACAGGCATCACAAAGGTCTATCATATAAGCACTTATTCTAATACTGACAAACTCCATTGTTACAGTACAAATTGCTGATTAGATGCAGCAATTGTTTACATTTTCTTTCTGTTATAATAAATTATAACAATAAATGCAAATGTCTCACCATAGGCATATGATTTGACTTCTCATCTAACAATATTAGTTGGCCAGTTCTTTTGAACTAAATTAGTAATTGAAACTGGGGGGAGTGGTGGCTCCAGCGGTTAAGGCGCTGGGTTACCGATCGGAAGATCGGGGGTTCAAGCCCCGGTATCGCCAAGCTGCCACTCTTGGGCCCTTGAGCAAGGCCCTTAACCCTCTATGCTCCAGGGGACCCTTACGAGAAAAATAAATCAAGGACCGTGACGTCGGCGCGACGTGGGCCGCCTTCCCGTGGGCTCACCACCTGCAGGAGGGACTGTAAGGGACTGGTGCTGAGAGGATTGGGCAGCAGTCGAAGGCGGGGGCCTTGACAGCCCGATCCCTGGACACGGAGAAGTGTCTGGGGAATCTGCTTAGACTGCTGCCCCCGCGACCCGAATTACTGATAAGTGGGAGAAGATGAAATGAAATGAGTTATGAAATTCTGTTGAAATCATGCTGAATCTTACTGAGAATTAAGCTTTATCTGTAGCCCAAGAAGCACCCTTCTCTGTAGCCCTGTTATGTTTAATGTGAGTGCACGGCTTCTTAAACTCATGCCTCTTTGAGAGTGCTCACACTTTGTGCTCTTCTTATGAAAGCTTTGTAGCATTTAATTAAATTGTCATTTTGCTAGGCGTGGAAGCTGCTTTGCCTGTCACAGGCACTATTCGCAAAGGAGTCGACTGCATTTCCCCAACGAGTTCCAACGGGAAATCTTTCACATAAAGCCGAAGACCCCCCCCTGTGGGCTGTCAGCTCTTATCACCAGGAAATGTGTTTTTGCCTTAAAATCCCATATCTTCGTCTTCTCATTTCTTTTCTTTCAATTTCTGGGTGTCTGTGTGTGTATATGTGAGCATGTGTGTGGACTCTGCAGATGGTAATCCCTTTTCTTGATTTAAAGCTCAAACCAAACCATCAACTCATATAAGATTCCAGCCTGCTTATATCAGACCTTTTCAGGTTTTCCAGAATGCACCATTAACCTTGTTGCTGATTCAGTCTGGAAAATAGAAATGACTAAGAATGAACTGCAGCAACAAAATCAATAAGGCAACAGGAAATCTAGCTTTTTATTTTTTTAAACCTGAGCGGGCTTTGTAATTTTTTTTTTTTTACCATACTGTGCAGTGTCCAGTGTCAGACAGATGGAAAGTAAACATTTCATTGTTTATGGTTGAGCAGATTTCTTGTCAGTAAAAGTGTGACATTCTGGAGAGTTAAGGAAAAGGTTGCAGGGTTAGAGCAGGTTGCCACGCTGCCACAATATACAGTAAGATACAGAGCATTTGCATTTTAATATCTTTTTACAAATACTCAGTGTTGCAATTTGTGCAGTAATGAAAGCGTTTGAGAAAGCTGGTATGTGTGCAATTAATAGATAGTGTGATAGGTAAGTAATTTCATTATCCTATCCCCAGTCAGGGAACCAACCCCAGCCACTTTCAGTGCTGGTCCCAAGCCCGGATAAATTGGGGAGGGTTGCGTTAGGAAGGGCATCCAGCGTAAAAACATGTGCCAAATAAAACATGCGGAGTATCCGCTGTGGCGACCCCTAACGGGAGAAGCCGAAAGAACGTTTATTACCTAATAAGTCTGAGGCTCTACAGACAGTAGGTGAGTGTAATTACCAATCTATTGAGCCAGCTTAATTACGCTTTCTTGATTGTTTTTATGCCCATTTACAGTCCCATTTTAGTGACCACACGTATTAATATGTATGTGTATATATCGTCATGTATGCATTTCTAGCTTCCAGTATCAGCCCACTAGCCCTTTCATCAAATAAGCAAAAGAAAAACCAGCAGCCTTTATCTCTCTTCCTCTCCCCGCTTCCAATGCAGGTTATTTGGTTAATTACATGCACTGAGTTTCTCTCCTGAGCACAGGATTTGTTTGAGAACCATTTCCCTGCAGCATAAAGCAACCATGCTTAAAAGCTGGCAAAGATGTTTGTTAAAAGGTAGCCCTGCTGCCTCGCCTGCTGTTCACTTCATTGTGGTTAGGCCAAAGCTGTTCAAAAGATCCCTTTTTTTTTTTTAACACACTGAGGCACTAATATCTCTCTGTCTGTTTTAAACTTTTATTTTAGGTATAGTTTTGGGTCACTTTTCAAAGTATTGTTTTACTTTCCATTTGCATGTGGTAACAGAGTTTGCTGAAGAATTGTAAGCCTTTCAATTTTGTAAAGTGTGTCAAAATTCTTTAAAACCTTTACAATTCCCTTAATAGGGCTCTACTAAGCAATATTTTATATTCGTACTTAAGTATATTTTCTTGGGAGAATGCTGCCACAGCTACCTCATAGCTTCAGGGTCCACTGTCTGTGAAGCATAACGTTACATGCGTTTCTTCTGCGTCCTTTAGTTCGAAAGAATGCCACTAAGCTGGTTGTTTACTATAAATTGCCCGTAAGTGTAAAGGAGTGTGTGAATGTGTGTGTACAATGCCCTGTAATGGTCTGGTGTGCCATCCAGGGCTTGTACAGGATTTCTGGGATAGATTCTTGAGATTCTCATCTCTCCTACCCAATCTTACTTGACAGTATGAGGCAATTGTGGCATTACATTTTGTTTTTACCAAACATGTTGTTGTACATGATAATCAAATTTCTCTACCTTGGTTTCATCAGTTCCAGACATTGATTTTTTCAGATATCATTTTGCAAACTTTCTGATATTAAATGTTTAATTATATGTGTTTTTGTGATTTATCAAGATATTTATAAAATGCTTTTGACCTTCATTGTCATCATTCAGTGTTTGTTTTGATGTGTAAATATAATCTTGTAACTATAATACTTTCTAAAGTAAAGATGCTCAAGATGCTTATTTAAATAATAATTTTGTCTTTAGTTAATTTTCAAATGTAAAGGTAGTCTTTAAGGTTTTTTCTACCTTACTCACGTTCTATCCTTCATTACACTGATGTCCTCAGGCTAATTGCCATGGTCTGGGGTTCTGCCTCTGCAGTAACTTCAGACTTCTTAATATCACACAAATCCTTTATCTGTAGACCCAGCTGATCCCTACAATTCAGCGCTAAAGGCATTCATCTCCATGTGGACCCCTGTTCTGGCTCAAAACTCCTATATATCACTCAGTTTCATTTCATTTGATATGGTGTCTTTGTATCTCCATGCGTGAGAGAGAGAGAGAGAGAGAGAGAGAGAGAGAGAGAGAGAGAGAGAGAGAGAGAGAGCAGAAAAAAGATTCTTCATGCTTTTGTAGGTAAAATAGAGTGAGTCTATTTCTGTAGTGGGCTATGCAAGGAGAATGCTCTTCTTCTTCTGTGCTAAGTTTATACAGACAGTTAACTAAAAGACTGACACACTGAAAGCTGAATAATACAAGACCTCACTTTTCCCCAAGCACTGTCATGAATTTAATATTTATGGCAGCTATTACTTCTACGGTTAGCAGATTATACTAATGTTCCTTGCAGCAGTGATATCATTTTATTCTATTTTAAAGGCAGACTTTTTATTTGCTAAATATTTCTAAATCTAAATCCTTCACAGAAATCTGTCTTTATTAGCTAAGAGCCACCTTCAAATTTGCCGCATATTAATTTCTTAGACTAGAAGTCAACTGAAACCTAGTGCAATCTATTTATTCACTTGCTGTTCCTGAATTAATTTGTTCATATTAAAGTCAGTAATATGCCATGCTGTAATAACCCTGTCAAAGCAATTTTCTAATCACATGTAGTTATTTACAGATGTCGTACTGAAACGGTCTGTAGGGGGGACAGGCTATTAAAAGACAGCAGGGGTGTGAGGTTTCTTCTGTGCACAAAGGTGCTTGAGGTTTGGTCCAACAGGAAGCTGCATTCCTTTCTGTATTCAAACTGAGTTTATACACATAGCTTTTAAACACGTCATGTGGCCTGCTGTTTGTGTTTCAGTCTATGTCAAAACCATACCAAATACAGTCTGACAGTCTTTCTCTTGATTCTTGAAACTTACATTGTAACAGTTTTTTCAACTTGTCCTACCATTTCTCTAAATTCTAACCCTATAAATTCTCATTCTGTCCTGACATTGCAGCATCCACTCTCCTTGTGCATGCATGAGACGGAAGAGAATGAGAAATTATCAGTGACAGTCTGCGCATGGCTGAGACAGTCATGAGTCAAGTCTAGAGAGTGAGCCAGAGTCAGAGTGAGCTGAGATATTGCAGCGCTGCCCTCTCCCCTCCACTTCTTTCTGCACACACTGATACCGCACTGCGCATTCACACATACCATGCATGCATAGAGAGCTCCACAGTTATCCACAGTGACTCATGGCCAATCGCATACCTGCTATAAACACTTGCCAGCAAATCAGAAAAAACAACCCTAGCATAACATGTCAGAAAAACATTAGCTTAGAGTAAGGATGTAAATAAAAAAATTGACCTGTGTTTCTGCTGGGTGACCTTGCCACTATGTCATTGATTAATTTACTATAACAGTAAGCCATGTCTTGCTTTGTTTCTCTTATACCACAGTAATTTACCAGTAAATGCAATTTTTATTTATAAAAAAAAAAAAAAAAGTCAACATACAGTATAAGGTCCATTTTTATGTACAACCGACCATAACATTCATAAGTGCTTGATAAATATGATAAATATAACATAACTATTTTTCTGTGAAGGTTTTCCACTACATTATATATTTGCCCATTTAGACACAAGATCATTAGTGAGGTCAGGCAATGGTGTTGGGCAAGTAGGTTTGTTGGTGTTGGAGCACACCCAAAAGTATTTAGTGGGGTTAAGGTCAGGGCTCTGAGCAGGACAAGTTTTTTTAAACCCTAGTACAGCTTACAAAGACAATTGATTAATTCCATATTTTTGACCACAGTCCATAAAATATGTTAGTTCTTACTGTCACCTTTATTATAACAGGTATTAGCTCATAACTGTGTAAAACATAAATAGTCAATAGATCTTCAGTTTCTCATCTTCTCTTTATTTAAAAAGCTGCAGAAAAGGCTTAGCTTGTCAAATTTGTGAAAAACGTAATATAGCACAGTGCTCTGTAAGTAGAAAACCTATAGGAATCCATGCATATTAAATATATTAATTTTTTGTTCTTATATAAGTAAGCTTTTCTTTTTAACTAAAATCTGTGCATTGTAGGCTTAATTTATATAATAATTTGCCATTTCCCTGTGAATAAGTTCTTACTTCAAGGACATTAACATATTATAATGAATGTATTAACCAGTTAGAGCTGGGAATTCATCAGTTCTATGGGGTAATCATGATGCTGCCTTCCTAAGCTTTTGTTTGGAGGCAGAAATTTAGGACATTTTCCTCTAGCAGTCATTATGGCTGCATCTGCATGTGTCATGATTAGTCCAGTGAAAAAGATGAGTCATTGACATCAGAACATTTTATTTAACTGTAAGTGTAAAAAGAAAACCTAAAACTTAATAATTTTATGGAAGCAGATATCTTGATGGATGATTACACACTATACACCCTACCTTTCTAAAGCTTTTGTCACTTTGTAACTATAGTGTCTTCTTCTTCTTCTTTTGGCTTCTACCATTAGGGGTCGCCACAGCGGATCATCCGTCTCCATAACCCCCTGTCCTTTACATCTGCTTCTTTCAACCCAAATACCTGCATGTCTTCCTTCACCATATCCATAAACCGCCTCCTTGGTCTTCCTCTTTTCCTCTTTCCTGGTGGCTCCATCCTCAGCATTCTTCGACCGATATACCCCATGTCCCTCCTCTGAACGTGTCCAAACCTTTACAATCTAGCTCACCTTGTCTCCAAAACGTCCTACATGCGCTGTCACTCTAATAAACTCATTTCTAATCCTGTCTATCTTTGTCACTCCCAACGAAAACCTCAACATCTTCTCTGCTACCTCCAGCTCCACCTCCTGTCTTTTACTCAATGCCACCATCTCTAAACCATACAACATCGCAGGTCTCACCACAGTCCTATAAACATTACCTTTCACTCTCGCAGATACTCTTCTGCGAATCACTCCTGCCACTCTTCTCCATCCACTCCACCCTGCCTGCACTCTTTTCTTCACTTCTCTAACACACTCTCCATTACTTTGCAATGTTGACCCCAGGTACCTGAACTCCTCCACCTTCTCTACCTCTTCTCCCTGTAACCGCACCACTCCACTGCCCTCCCTTTCATTCACACACATGTACTCTGTACACTCCTACTTATGTACTCTTACTCCTGCTGACTTCCATTCCTCTTCTCTCCAGCGCGTACCTCCACCTCTCCAGGGTCTTCTCAACCTGCTTCCTACTCTCACCACAAAAACAATATCATTCGCAAACATCATAGTCCATGGAGACTCCTGTCTGACCTCGTCTGTCAACCTGTCCATCACCACTGCAAACAGGAAAGAGCTCAGAGCCGATCCTTGATGCAGTCCAACCTCCACCTTGAACCAGTCTGTCATTCCTACTGCACACTTCACTGCTGTCACACTGTCCTCATACATGTCCTGCACCCCCCTTACATACTTCTCAGACACACCTGACTCTGAAGCCACATACACACAATGCAACTACTTCTGACCTTCTCTATACTTCTCCATCAACATATTCATTCTCCTCCATCTCACAACCCACTTGTGGAGCATAAGCACTGATGACATTTATCATTGCCCCTTCAACTTCCAACTTTACGATCATCACTCTATCAGAAACTCTCTGCACCTCCACTACATACTTACCAAACTCTTCCCCTTAGAATCACCCCTACACCATTTCTCTTTACATCCACACCATGATAGAACAGTTTAAACCCACCTCCAATGTTCCTGGCCTTACTCCTTTTCCACTTGGTCTCCTGAACACACAACATACCTAAATTTTTCCTCTCCATCATATCAGCAACCTCTTTCCCTTTACCAGTCATAGTACCAACATTTAAAGTGCCAACCTGAACCTCCACTCTCCTACACTTCTCCTTTCCCTGTCGTCTCTGTAGACATCTCCCTCCTATCCTTCTCTTCTTTTGGCCTTTGTAACTATATAGTTTTGGACTTTGTAACTATAGTGTACAACCACAAATATGAACACAACCCAAATGTATAAAATGATGGCAAGATTGATAAAAAAAAATTGCTGAATATTTACAGTATAGGGTGTTGTGTCTTTTATGAATAATCTTTGACTGTAACAGTATTTGTTTACTGTCATTAAAATTAGATGTATACCAAAAAATTTAGGATCTTTAATGATTTTTTACATAGACAACGGGAGATGTGCTTGGGTGAAGTGAGAATGTGTGACAGGAACTACTGTAAAAGCATGCATTGGCAACTGTGAAAGTTACTACTCCACACTAAAAGGCGTAAAAAAAAAAAAGATGAAATATTGCACTGAATCAAATTTTGGGCGTGATCTATAATGATAGTCCTTCACAGATGATTAACTTCTTCTTGTGTCTTGTATTTAGCAGTGACATTTGCTAATGTTGTTGAATGGCTAACACAGCAGGCATTTGTTAGAAATGTTTAGACACATTCAACAACCCATAGAGTGGCGCACAAAATCCAGGCTGCAATTAGACGACAAATAGTCCTGTTTTTCCATCTGTGCCAAATCAAAAGCATTTGATTAAAGCGAAGCAAAGCCGAAAGTACAAGAATGTCTCCACAAATATATACAGACTGCATGCTGTGTGGCAGTGAGTGACAGTGAGTTGTTAAGTAAATTATTATAGTCTTAGGCATCCTATATTTTTTCTTTGATTGAAGCAACAGCATTGTAGGAAATGTGAGCTTTTTACTAAAAAAAATAAAGGCCAGATTAAGGAATTAAATAATTGATTAACTTGAGCCACTTGCAGGGTCTAGATAACAAAAAAAAGCGCTTGGGGATAAACAGCAGGCAGTAAATTATTCTGTCTTGGGATGAGTGCAACAGACAGCGAGCAGCGGTAAGTGAATTACAAAGCTAAATTTGCCTCATCGGCTAATGAGCCCAGGTTATCATGATTCAGCATCGCAATTCATGCCAGCACCCTGCTAGCAAACAGCTGTGGTTCATGTGGTCATGCTCTATTGAAGTCAATAACAGTATAATGTTGTGTGCTATTCTTATGAGCTGATGTGAATCAAGTCTCTATGCTTGATTTAAGGTAGATGCACTATGGCTGTGCATTTATATTTGCTACACATACTCATATTCATGCTATTAGTATGACTATGGTTTATTAGCTGCTCCAGTGTGTTTGTAAGCAGATTGTAGAGCCTCATTACCATCTTAGTCCTTGCAGCTTGGTTTCTGGTGATAGAGTGTAGTAGGGCAGGGCGTGCTCAGTCATTAGCGGTGGCAGTTATTTTTATTATGTCTGTTCTAACTGTGTGTAAATCAAGGTACTGCACATGTAGCTATACCCACTTTACGTTCATACGCAACATCCAGCAACCACACACAATTTTCTGATTGCTCTGGACAACTGTACAATGTCAAACAAGGGGAGAGGTCTGTATCTATGGGCAGCCACTGCAGGACATGGAGAGAGTTCCTGCAGTTTTAGAGGTGACACCACTGTATTTAAGTGTTCCCTGTGTGTGTATGTGAGAGAGAAAGTAAGGCACTGTGTGCTCTCCTGCATCTCTTTCACATTTTCTCTATCGATAAGTGCCTCTGCTTTCCTTTCTGTGGATCTGCATTCTTTTCTTTCTTGGCTGTCAGAGTCTTGAGTCATCAAGGTCAAGAGACAATCTGATATCTTGTAGAGCGCCCAAGGGACATTTTAAATAGATATTTTAGTAGCCCAATGATGTATTTTATGCAGTTGTAACTACAACTTTCTACAGTCATAGAAATGTAGAAATTCTACAGTCTATATTATATACTTGACAACCAGTACCTCAAACTGCTTCTACACATTGTAATGGACATGGTCTTGGACCCGAAATAATTTTAAATCTTTTCCCTTTATGTGGATCTTTTTCCTCTATTTATTTAAACAATTAATACCATTTCTTCATCCAAGTCATAATATAGTAGACAGACACATGCCACCTCAAACTAATAACACAAAAACATCCTGATAAAGGTTTGCGAGTTTAAATCCCAGTGCCACCAAGCTGCCACTGCTGGTTCCTTGAGCGATAATCTTAACCCTTAACAGCTTCATATATAAATAAGATTATAAATAAGATATATTGCTGTGGATAAGTGTGCCTAGCAAATGGTGCAAATGTAAATGAACTTGGACTTGTTGGGAATGGTGGAGGGAGACATCAGTGTTTTTTCTTGCATCATGTTCTGTACAGCTTGCAATTACTTAAACAACAATAATATATTTTGTTTTCCTTGTTTTATGTTTTATGGAACACCATTTGAGGCTTAATCGAAGTTGTTGATAAGTCTGATCAACAGCCACAGGGCACATTTGGGTTTGGACTTTTCATTTTCATGGGTTCTATTTGTTATTTAAAAAAGGAATTCACATGTGTTTTTCCACCATAGACTAATTTGTCCACTAAGTTTAATAAATACGTAAAACGTACAATTGTTTGTATATTATTGGTTACCGCAAAATTATATGTGCAACATTTTGAAAGTAATGAATATGAAAGAAATGTCGGAATACCAAAAGGGTTCACATACATAAAGTGATTAAGAAGGGCATGCATAGTTGGGGAAAAACACAAAATAAACTGCATATAAGCGATTTGGATGGGTTTGATTTGTTGTGTGTAATAGTATTGTTTTATTTATTTATTTTATTTTTTGGTTTTTGTCATTTACAGCTGTATTAAACAGTCCAAAAATATGGAAAACAGTTAATCATGTGTTATGAGTTAATTAGATATTATGTGTTATGCATTTTCAATGCTTACTGGAAACTGCATGTACAAATGCATGTTGTTAACATTATTTGGATACATTCCAAATGCAAGACACATGAAACATCTAGAATTAAATTTAATAAGAAAAGAAGGATACGAAAATTAATGATACCTGCAGAATGAGTAATAAAGTTTCTTTAAGATTATGTCTCGAAATGAATATTCTTCATTTACTCTCATTAATTCCTCTCTATGTGCTGAGAATTGTAGACGTGCCCAGGTCTTGGTCAAAAGCTGGTCAAAATCAGCACATTTCAGCTCTCACTGGGATGACCATGAATTAGTACATTCATCCACTCAAATCAGCTACAGTGTGCAACCGTGCAGGAGAGAGAACATTAGTGATTTATTCGGAGCTGATGAGCAGCTCGTTCCTGTGGGATTTCAGTGTGATTAGGCAGGCATTTTGTCCTGATTTGCTGTTATTTATGGGTATGCTTATAAGGTAATAATTTGTAATCCAAAGTGATATGAGTTGTGGACAAATGCAAGCTTGTTGCTTAGATTAATTTCATGATATCCTGGTTGTTTTTGCTAATGATTGATTCAAGGTATTTAAAGAATATAACAGGACAGAAGAGCAGCAGCAGACTTCAATTTACTATATGGTGCTGTGTGTGTACTGCACTAAAGTGTGTGCATGCGTGTGTGTGCGTCAGAGATGATTGATTTGTGAGCTTTAAATAAACATTTCCAGGTTCTCATTTTCAGCTGGGGCATTGTTCTGATTCTGCAGACCTGTCAGTCAACACACATCTCCTGTTCCACACACAGAGGGAGATGAGCACAGCTGTGTCTGAGAGAGAGAGAGAGAGAGAGAGAGAGAGAGAGAGAGAGAGAGAGAGAGAAAGAGGGAGAGAGAGAGAGAGAGAGAGAGAGAGAGAGAGAGAGAGAGAGAGAGAGAGAGGTAAAGAATAATGGTTAGTAGGAAAAGATCATTTTCCATCTATGTAATTGCATGACTGAAATGATCAAAGTTGTACATGTAGATTTTTTTTAGGAAATATATTGAACCCATTAAAGCAGTCGTTTTGAATTCAGATTGTAACTGTGTCATGTGGTGAGAAAGAGAGTTAGGTTGTAAATGGCATGCATTCATTTAATTATGAAAAAAATGTTTTGCACTCTGGATGTAGCACAACACTTTTGATAAAAATTGTAAATCTAGAAGCATAGACAGTAGTTCAGTAGTCTTCTCATAAAGCACAAGGTTATGGATTTATATTTTCTTATATGGCTTTTTAGAAATAAGATTAAATGTCCAAGACCTGCAGGCTATAAGAGCTTTGTAATTGCATGAATCATTAATGTGTGCAAGATCAAAGATAAGAGAGAACTCTTTTGTGTTGTTTAAAATCATTCTGGGTTCAACATGTAAAAAATTATTTATTCATTTATTCATGTAAAAAAAAATGAAAGACAAAGCTGGGTTGGAAAATTTAAATAAGTGGTGGGTAAAGGTTTGTGCAATCTTTCTCTAATTCTCTAATTAAATAAAATGTAAAAAATCAATGTCAATGCCTGAGGGCCATACCACCTCCCACTGTTTTGCACAAGTTTAAACTAAACCAAGTGTAAAGCTTTTGAGATTTCCAGCTTACACCATGAGTCCATGTTCACATCATGTTGCCACTAATGCTGCACACGTCTTGGTGCTTTGGCTTGAAGATGACGATTCTCATTAATGATTTGTTAAACATATATTTTTTTTATGTATTAATACTGTTAGTCATCAGAGGGTTCCAAGACTGTATTGTGTTATCCCATATTTGATAGCAAAATAACTTATTCTGGAAAGACTGAGGATGAGTTCACCATTTTCTGAAAGTGTATGTTTAAATATTTAATATAGTACATAACTGCAAACAATGACCCAAATGCTTTATAAAAATATATAGGCCTATTCACATTCAGGTTGCCATCTGTAATAAAATGTCTCCTTGTGATAAAAACACACTTGTCTGGACAGCTACTTCCTAAATATTTTTCACTGTGTTATGATCATATTTTTGCACCGTAAAATTCTTTTAAATTATGTGTCAGTGGCAGTCATTTATATAGCCAATTTAATCAGCACTTGAGCATGCCCTTGGTTTTATTTATCCTCTGATGATTTCTTAGTGCAGCACATTGTATGTAACATAAACTGCAACAGCTACATTTTAAAAGGGTTTCCAATTTATCCATTATTCTGTTATTACTGTGGCAATTTAGAAAGCTACTGATTACATTGGAAGCCTTATCTTTTCTGTGGATGCTTCAAAAACACATTTGGTGATGGATATGTGCATCCCTGCTTAGCCTTTTGTCTATTTGTCTTTTTATTACTATTCTCTCACTCTTACTCTATCTCCCTGTATTTTCCTTCACTGCCTCTTTTCATTATTCTTGTTTTGTCCATTTTAAAGTAACATCAGTGACTTGTTTCAAAACACTTCACTGATTCTGAAGTGCTGAAAACACATTTCCCAGGTCAGTTTTGCTTCAGTGTTCTATGCACTTCATTAAATGAAGTGCACATGTGTATAGCAAGGAAAGGGGGGTTTGCTATTGTTTGCTTACTTTCATATTAGCATCTAAATGAAAAGTTTACCAGAAGCTTAAATTTTAAATGCCAATGGTGACAGCTCTTCGTAAAATGAGGAGAGCACAATTGGAAACTGGTGTCTTCTTTTTATAATTTTTCCACCGTGCAATGATTTCTCACTTGCTTTTGTTTCTATGCAATTATTTTACTAAGTGAGACTGAGGCTAAGCATTAGCTAAGCGTTAAGCATTAGCTTATTCATCTATAGTAGTGGTGTCCCAAACTAAGGATTTTTTACATAGTCAATTTAGAATTGTCAAGTCTTGCCTATATTCGACATATAGTTGAATTGTGTGTGTGTGTGTGTGTGTGTGTGTGTGTGTGTGTGTGTGTGTGTGTGTGTGTGTGTGTGTGTGTGTGTGTGTGTGTGTGTGTGTTTGTTTTGGGGAGTCAACAAGTGGATAAGATGAAACTATCTTTTTTAAGTTAAAATGAAAGGCAATGTGGATAAACTTTGGTAAAACTTTAAAGCCACTATGTACAGGACATCATACAAAGATATAGAAGGAAATGTGTAAAAACATTGTTATCAATAAAGAAACATAAATAACTGCAGAAACTTGCATTTCACATGTTGGCTAATCGAACTAAATTGGTTAAATTGGCTGTGCAAGCGCATGCTAAAGTAAAGCGCAACATCGGTGGAACAACCGAACAAACAAAAAATTATTTACAAAATCCATTTAGAAAAGCATACACCTTTACCGAATATCCCAGATATTGTTAAATTGTAGCATGTTGAAAGACAACCTTGTGAGAACTCTGGCTGCTGCATTCTGGACTAACTTTAGAATGTTCATTAATGATGCAGGACACCCACCTAGTATTGCAATAAAATAGTCCAGTCTGGAGGTCATGAATCCATGAACTAGCTTCTCTGCATCAGATATAGATAACATTTCTTAGCTTAGCAATATTTCTACGACGGAAGAAGACTGTTTATGTAATATAGGTGATATGATTTTCAAAAGACAAGTTGATGTCTAAAATAATTCCAGGTCTTTTACTGTTAAACTAGTATTTAGAGTACATCCTTTTAAATGCAAGTTGGATTGCTTGAGCTTCTGTGTATTGGTTTTTGGTCCGATGAGCAAAATCTCTGTCTTATCAGAATTAAATAATAGAAAGTTGTTCGTCATTCAATCTTTTGTTTCGTTAACACACAGTTAACCTAGCCAATTGAGATGTTTCGATGAGATATATAGCTGGATATCATCAGCATACCAATGGAAACCCATGCCTTGGGAATGGGTGGGAAACCCAACCCATGCCCAACCCAGGGAAGCATGTATATTGTGGAAAGTAGAGGTCTTAGAACTGATCCCTGTGGCACCCCTTATTTTACTTGCATTAACCTGGATAGTTCACCATTTAAATCTACTAAATGGTAACGATCAGACAGGTAGGATCTAAACCAACGCAATAATTCTGTAAGCGATTTAGGAAAAAGTCATGAGCTATAGTGTCGAATGCAGCACTAAGGTCTAGTAAAACTAACAGAGAGATGCAGCTAAAGCTAAACACAGGCCATTTGTCAATTTAACTAATTTAATATTCTATGCTATGATGGGACCTAAAAATTGACAAACTCTTGAAAGATATTGTTGCCTAAAAGCTTAGACAAAATGGAAGGTTTAAAATAGTTCTGTAGTTTTGGATCCAAATTAGGTTTCTTAATAAGGGGCTTATTAACCAACAACTTGATGGGGTTCCTGATGTGACCTACAGGTGTTATTAATATTAATAAAAGTCTCTCCAGTTGTATGTTACACTTCCTTCAGTAATTTAGTTGGAATGGGATCTAACAAACATGTTGTTGGTTTAGCTGTGGTGATAGGATCATACAGCTGTTCCTGTCCAATACTGTAAATCATTATAATTGTAATTGTAGAACTTTAGGTGAGACTGGATCCTGGACCTCCACAATTTCTGATACTTTGCAGTATACTTTTGTTTTTAGTGAAGAAATTCATAAAGGCCTCACAAATAAACTGTAATAGAATACTCTTTTCAGAGATTTTTTATTTATTTTTTTTAATCTAGCCACTGCACTAAAAAGGAACACAGAATTGTTTTGCTTGTTTTCTATGAGCTTGCTCAGGTGTTATGCCCTATTAACTTTTAGTACCTGTCTGTAGCTGAGCATGCTGTCTTTGTATGCAATTCTGTTTTCTCCATTTTCATTTCCAGATTTTGGGTGTTTTTTTTAGGGTATGAGTATGATAATTATACCATAGTGCAAGTGTTTTTTCTCTAAGCTTTTTTAATCAGATGGGGCAATCATGTTAGATGCTAGTGAGTTAGTTGCGACTTAGGTGCTAGTGAGGATAGTGCCTTTGCTGTTTACTATTTCATCAAAATCATTAGTATTTAGGGGTATAGTAAGATGTTGAGATAGATCAGGCAGGTAACTTATGAATCTGTCTTTAGTAGTTGGAACAATAGTCCTACCAAGTCTATAATGTGTGTACTGTATGAGGTAATGGTCTGTGATATCATTTTGAGGTAAAACATCTATATCAGTGACTTCTGTTCCGTGGGATATTATTAAGTCTAAAAAGTTATAATTGTCTCCAGGTCAGCTTAAACCAGTCTAGCCAACTCCGATTTCTCACCCTGGTCATAAAAAATTGCAATTAGTAAAGAATGTATGAGTAATCGTTGGGTTTTTGCTAATCAATGCCATGCCATGGATGTACATTTGTAATATTTGGTGGTTGATTTGGTGGTTAAGTGGAAGCTTTGAATTTGACTCTCAGTGATCACCACCCTTGGCATTGTGCTGTTTCACACTTCCTAAAGATTTTCTTTATTGAGGCTTTGGATCCCAACAACATTTTATTCTATAATTGAGCATATCTGCATACTGAAGGTTCAGCATCTGTTTTGCAATAAACAAGTGGACATGAACAAGAAAACTAACCAAGATTAAGTTATCAGTGCTCCAATACATTTCCTACTGAGGGTAAGGGGGAAAGGGATGGGTATCGGGCATGGTGTGAAGCCACAGAAGAGCTGTATGAAACAGCTCTTATTTCCGAGGGTTGTTGACTCATCTTAATCATGTGGAGCACATAAAATCCATCTACATCACCTTTCTCAATCCTGTTACCATGGAGAGGAGATTTAAGGGGAGAGAAGGCTTAGAGCACAGGTCTACTGATCCAAACAGCAAATGAAAACAAAAGAAGGAGAAGGCACTTAGTGATGTTAATTTATTCTTTGTGACAGACAGCATCAAGGAGGGACTTATTATAAGACACTCATTGACACTTAATAGAGAAGAGACAGGAGTAGGAAAGTAGAGGAAATGGATATGTACAGTATCCTCCAAAAGTATTTTAACATATACATATTGTTGTAACACACACACACACACACACACACACACACACACACACACACACACACACACACACACATAGATGCATATGTATAGTTCCTATAAAAGTTAATCTTTTACTCCCTGCTAACACAAAAGTAGGAATAGAATGTAATTACTACATAGTGACTCACAATGAGTTTATCTGCTGGTAAAAACAGTGAAATTATTAGGTGCTTATTGTGTTTAAGGAACAAACAATTAAATACAGTATATCTGGGCCATTTGCTATTTTAATTGCAAGAGTATAGAATATAGCATCTTTCTGCATTTAGTGAAAAACTATGCAGAGCAGAAAATCATTCTGTCTATATTTGCTATTGACTTTTTAAAGGTTTTCTATTTAATGAATTTTGATCCCCAGTCTGATATTAAAATATTTAATCCCTTGATTGTTTCTGATGATTTGGATTTCTGGCATTATAAATAAATTGTTCCTCAATTTGATCGATGTTTATTGATACATTTATTACCAATAAAAAAGTAACAGAAATAGAAAAATAGAAAGCATGTTTGCTGTATGATGTCAGCAAGTTGGTTATTTCTTTAGCTCAAGAAATCTATGAAACTATGTGATATATAATCAAGCAGCATTAGTCTTCATAATGCCCAGTGATTGTCCACTGATCAACCAGTCACAATGGAAGCATGATCCCTAACTGATAGTACTTGCCTTTAGACAGGTATATCTAAATGTCTACAGAGGAGTAGACCTTTTTAGCAGTTTTAATTGGCATTAGAGACAGAGATAGAGACATGGAAAAGATTCCTGTAGCATGTAGATGTAGCAGCTGTGAAATTCAGTGTACAGTCTGAGGAGGCAAAAGCATTCAGAAATTATCAGTGGTGGGCCGTCAGGGCCAGCAAGCTCTTCTTTGCTGGCCTAAACTCTGTCATAATCACTGACTTACTTTTTTTGCACATTTTATCCATGAATATGTATTAAATTACCGTAATTTCCGCACCCTTATATAAGCCGCACCCACTGAATTTTGTCTACACTGAAACTAATGAACTTTACACAGGGTTTACCGAAAGAGAGTCTCTTACACGGTGTCTGTTACACGGTGTAACGGGTTAAATATTTTGTGGCTCCTTTAAGAGCAGAGCGGGATTTTGGGAACAGCATGTCACTGCATTCTTCCGGTATTAATGCGTGTGAGACTGAGGATTATGTGCTCATTATTTTCTGATGCTCATTTCTAAGTTTCTTTGACTAACCCATAACGCTGTTGCCAAGAAAAATAAAAAAGCACGAGTTTTGGAAACCTGTCTGTGCTTAAAGGATTTCATTTGCAACTGGCGTTTTAGTGACCTCTCCCTTCACCCAGACTCAACGCGCTACAACGGCTTGTATCTAAACAGTATCCTACCAAGTAAGTCATTGTTCACTGTCTTCCTCCTTCCTTTCACAACTATAGTGGTACCTTGACCTACGAGTGCATTAATGTACGAGTTTTCCGAGGTGCGAGAGGTCACTCGTTCGATTTTTTTGCTTTGTTACGAATGCAAAAAATTGAGGTACGAGCTCGAGACGCCGCTGCTAGATGGCGAAGCGAAGCCACAAAACGAAGATTGTGACAAAAATTAAGATAAGCAAAGAAGAAAAAGTTAAAATGTTAAAGTTTAGGGATACGTAGTGTACAGGAGTGATAGTAAAAAACGAGTTTTCCCTCCGCCTCCGCTTATCGCCTCTAAACAACCCCCCCCCCCCTCCACACACACACACACACACACACACACACACACACACACACACACACACACACACACCCACCGGCGTTTTCGTTAGCTAAAGTCGTCTCATCTCCAAGGAAAGTACACTGAATAAAACATTATTATATCTTTACATACTCTTTCTATTATATTTTTATACAAGATTTGTTTTTTAGAAATGTATTTCCCAATTTAATAACATGAAACATAAAAACTGGGTGTCATTTTGAGGGTTGGAACGGATTAATGCCATTTTAAGTATTTTCAATATGGAAAACTGATTTGATGTGCGAGCAAATTGAGATACAAGCTCTTCCACGGAACGAATTAAACTCGTCGGTCAAGGTACCACTGTATTTCTATGGGAAGTTTATCTTTTGTCATCGTCGTGCGTTTAAAAATCAACATCGGTGAAAGTTTTTCTCCTGATGCCGTGCAGCTCAGAACACAGGTGAGGTGCGTTTTTTTCGTTTCCGTTCGGAAATTTCATTGGTCTAATGTTATGTCACTCAGTTTTTTTGGCTTGAAGTTTGTGAAACCGGAAAAAAAACCCAGGAAAAATCCATAAATTAGCCGCTTCGTTTTTTAAGAGGCGGGGCTCAAAACGTGGGAAAAAAGTAGCGGGTTATAGTCCGAAAAATACGGTATTTCCCAAAGGTAAGCTCAAGTAGCAGTGCAACCAACTGTAAGTGTAAGTTTCTATCTAATCAAAGTTCAGCCATCACATTACATGTTATCGGGGTCAAAGGTATTTGCCTTAAGCCATTCACAGTCAGCACTGTAGGCTCTTATAGAGTAAAATCCATGTTACTTGAATCTGTTTCTTTAAGCTGTTGCATATTGCTGGTCATCTTGAGAAAAGTTCAAAACAATTGAAAACAATTATTAAGCTTTTTCATAAACTATTAATTTGTTTTTGTTTTCTTTCCCATTTTTCTTTTTTTGAACAAAAAACACAATTTGGCTTCAACAACAACAAAAAAAAACTAATTTATGGGAACAAATGGTTAATATTGATGCTTTCACTAAATGCGGGCGGCGCAGCTATGGCTGCAGTGAAAGGAGACTTTCAGTTGTGTTAATTGGGTTCTTTTGCTTTAGTAATTGCATTCATTCTCACTGCATGAGATACCTGTCTGTGATGCAGCGCTTTGTTATACTGCCTTTTTGAATAGTATCGATGGTTTCTACAGTCGTGGCTTCATAATGATGGTCTGGATTAGGTGGATTGATTCAGGTAGAACACCACCGAAGGTCTAGGATAAATGCATGGCCCACTGCTGAAAATGATAAATGTAACACTGAAATGACAGATAAAAAGGAGGCTACCAAATATAAGCGGCTACACCACACAGGGCAGACAAGTCTTTTGTAACAAAGGCAAAATTCAATTATGTCTTGTGCCAAACAGAAATTGTTTCAATAAATATCATAGAAAATTGAGTGAATACATGGCAATAAACACAGTGGCGAGGACACTTACTAGTCCTTAGCCCTGTGTTTTCTGTTTTCTGTAATTGTTGTTGTATGTAGCACCAGGGTTCAGGAGGAATGTTTTTAATTTCACTGTGAAATGCGTCAGCTATATATGGTTGAAATGACAATAAAAAGCTTCTTGACTTGACGTGACTTGACACACACACAAACTGATGCCTTGATGCTATAGTGCCTTTGACAAATAGATAAATAAACACACTCGTACATGAAAGGTACAAGGTACATGAACACACCCAGAGAGTAACACACATTTATTAACATTGAATGATGATAAATAGCTTTTTATATAAATTATTGTTCTGTGGGGTTCACCAAATATTACACACACTGCTAAGTAGTGAATAGAACATGAGGTACAAAGACAGGCTAATACATGGCTGTACAAAGCAGAGCCAGGGTGCCAATAAAGCATAGTCACGCACTGCACTAGCACTGACTGTTTGTTTATCAGACAGATGGCTCAAGAGCAAATCAAACGTCTGTAGCTTGACTTGTGTTGACCTGTCCACGTCTGCTGACCGTTCTGCTTGTTTTGAATTAGTACATTTATTATCCAGGCATTCTGCAGAGCACTCACACTCATGTCAGTACACATCCCATGACACGCGACACACTTTTGCTGGAAAGCCAGTTAGCTGATTTGTTTTAGTAATATGGCAGTTCTCACATTTGTTTGAAAGGAACAGTGATTAAGGAAAGTACAAATTTAATACAACATTTACTGAGATTTATTTTCCTTTGGTTGTCATATCCCGTATGAGCTCTATTCTGACCTTTGACCTTCTGGCCCTTTGTATAGGTGTTTGGCTGAAGCCCACAAGAAACTCCCGGATGAGAGAAAAGCGAGCAGACTTCGTGGCTGGCTGTCTCGGTGGAAGGGTGATTGTTGCTGGTGGGCTGGGTAAGTGTTAAAGGAGTGTGCCATATTACAGACATAATTTAACCATGACAACTGCAAGACTTTTGTTCAAGGCAACAACTGTCATTATACAACACCTACACAAACATTACTTTGTATTCAAATTCACTCGCAAGCAAATTATGTTTATTAATGCAGCTTGGACTCCATGACTAAATCATTACATATATATAAAGCTCACATTTTAGTAAATAAATGCTTGGCAAGGCGGCTTTCGGAAGTTTATTTCCATAATTTTCTCTTAAGATAAGTAATAGCAAAATGTCAGCTCTTATAAGAGAACAAATCATTCAATAAATTCCTCCAAATAAAAAAGTCATTAATGTTAGCTGACAACAAATAACAATTTCTTATTCTTTAAGGTGAAAATGCATCATGAAAATATAAATAATAATAAAAATAAATAATGTAAATAATAATAAACTACTTCATCCATGAAATTGTATCCGAGCACTCATTGGTTCTCCCAATGCCGATTCTGCATCTACGTAAGGCATAAGCCAGCTGTATTCAATATTACTCTGCAGCAGAATGGTTCTTAACATCTTTGTTTGAGCACGTTGAATGTTTTATTAAAGCAATCTCTGGATTGGTCGGCAGCATAGCAGATCTAGTCTACCAACAACATACCAATCTACACTGGATACCGACAAATCAACTCTTGCTATAGAACATATTTTAAAGATAATAGAACATACTTGTACTTATTTATCAATACATAGGTTTATTATACATTAATAGTAACATTGAGATAGTTATAGGAAAAACTAGCAAAGTGTTTCTTACAGAAGTTTTTCTTTCATTTTTTAATTTGTACTCAAAACATTTCAAAGTAAATATATCTTATATAAGATGTATTTGTTTGTGATCAATAGATTTTTTTAAACAGTACTTTAAAACATTGACCATACATTCAACAAGAGGTTAACATT
This sequence comes from Silurus aristotelis, assembly GCF_946808225.1. Taxonomy (NCBI): domain Eukaryota; kingdom Metazoa; phylum Chordata; class Actinopteri; order Siluriformes; family Siluridae; genus Silurus; species Silurus aristotelis. The sequence continues at coordinate 15,010,876 of NC_139592.1, read as the reverse complement.
TTAAACAGAGTAATCAGTTATTTTTTGTTAGATTTTGGAAGTGATTTCAAACAAGGTTATGATGGCACTAGTACGGTGGCCGAGAAGTGCAAAACACACTAACAAATCCTAAAGCAAAATAACAAATGCAAAAACAAATGAACAAATCCAAAAACACATTGACAAATCCGAAAACACAACGACAATTCAGACAAAGCGGAAAAGGTAGGTATAGTTTGTGAATGGAACACTTACCGATCATTGGATGAGACACCTGTCATTCAAAATATACAGGAAGTATGAAATCCTATGCCTTTGTTTATTGTACATGTGTTAAGTTCTCCGTTTACTTTACACTTTTTTTTTTTTTCGTTAAGTGCACCTTTAAATATAAGAAAATAACAGAAGTAAACATTGGCGAGCAAGGAGAAAATGGAATTAATTTAAATCTACTTTAAAGAAGGGCATTCATATGCAGTGATTTTGGAGATGCTGCAGTATATCATGACATAAAGATTAGTTTGTACACTTTTACACATACGTTCCAACTTTCTCCTGCCACAGACTGTTGTACTTCAGATGCTTTATGGTCTGATATCTATAACTGGCTTTACCCAAAGGTTTCCAATCTAAGAAATGTCACTGTGAAGGTCATCTCTTTGGACATGTTATGAACAATAACAAAGACGACTTTCTTGTTAATAATATACTTCTAATGGAAAAATTTGATATACACAAATCGAAATACTTGTAAGTGAAACCAACAATTTTTGCATTTTATAATGAGATTATTTCTTTCACAAAAGCCCTTAAAGTGATTAAAAAAAAATTCCAATAAATTTTTTGTCCTTTATAGAAAAATATGATTTACAGAATAAACCATTGCCTGTTTATTTTTTTATAATTTTTTTTATTTAATTTTATTATTATTATTATTATTATTATTATTATTATTATTCATATTATTTGTTTATCTGTCTATATTTTTTAATTGCTTAATAAAAAAATTTAAAATAAAAATAAGACTGTTGTACTTCCTGTATATCTTGAATGACTAGTGTCTTGTCTAATGATCGGTAAGTGTTCCATTCATAAACTATACCTACCTTTTCCGGATTGTCTGAATTGTCGTTGTGTTTTAGATTTGTTAATGTGTTTTCGTGCAACAATTCAGACAGACTGGAAAAGAAAGGTATAGTTTGTGAATGGAACACTTACCGACAAGACACCTGTCATTCAAGATATACAGAAAGTACAACAGTTTCTCCTTGCTTGCCAATGTTTACTTCAGTTATTTTCTTTATTTAAAGGTGCACTAATCGAAAAAAAAAATAGTTTAAAGTAAACTGAGAACTTTACACATGTACAAGTAACCAAGTTATAAGATTTCATACTTCCTGTATATCTTGAATGACAGGTGTCTCGTCTATTCATTCATTCATTCATTTTCTCCCGCTTATCCGTAATTCGGGTCGCGGGGGCAGCAGTCTAAGCAGGCCCCCGCCTTCGACTGCTGCCCAATCTTCACAGCACCGTCCCTTACAGTCCCTCCTGCAGGTGGTGAGCCCACGGGAAGGCGGCCCCACGTCACTCCGACGTCACGGACCTTGATATTTCCCTCGTAAGGGACCCCCGGAGCATAGAGGGTTAAGGGCCTTGCTCAAGGGCCCAAGAGTGGCAGCTTGGCAATACCGGGGCTTGAACCCCAGACCTTCTGATCGGCAACCCAGCGCCTTAACCGCTCCCCCATGTGTCTCGTCTAATGATCAATATATTTGTATATCGCTTTTAACAATTAACATTGTCTCAAACAGTGGTCACTGGAACCTCAGGAGCATGTTTATCTAAACCGAGAGAGAGAAAGAGAGAGAGAGAGAGAGAGAGAGAGAGAGAGAGAGAGAAGAGGGGTGACAGGAAGAGAAGGATATGGATTATTATGTGTCCTTATTGTTGTATGAGAGTTGATGTCACTGTGCAGTTTGGACTCCGGCAAGACTTGCTATGGCAGCATAGCTAAAATGGAAAACCAGAAGGTAACACCGACATGAGGGATCTCTGGGATAAGAGACGACCCACCACACCACCGTCAACAAACCTGAGTGAACGTGTGAGAGTGAGGGGACGACAGCATACAAATATCCCAGTTCACCAAACACTCTTTATCCATGATTCCTCCAGATGTGCTTCTTTACCTAAAAACATCTACTGATAAAAGACTTGACTAAATAAATACGTTTTTAACCTCGACTTGAACACTGAGACTGTGTCTATGTCCCGAACACTGAATGGAAGGTTGTTCCATAACTGGGCTTTATAAGAGAAGATCTGCCCCCTTCTGTAGTCTTTGTTATTTGAGGTACCAACAAATAGCCTGCATCTTTTGATCTGAGTAGGCGTGGGGGATCATACTGGTACAGAAGTTCACTCAGATACTGTGGTGCGAGACCGTTAAATGCTTTATACGTCAGTAGTAGTATTTTATTATCAATGTGTGATTATCAATGCCAGTGTAGACTAATCTAGTCAGGACTCTTGCTGCTGCATTCTAAACTAACTGAAGCTTATTTATGCACTTACTCGAACACCCAGACAGTAAAGCATTATAGTAGCCTAATCTAGATGTAACAAAAGCATGAACTATTTTTTCTGCATCCTGTAACAACATCATATTTCTAATTTTAGAAATATTTCTAAGGTGAAAGAAGGCGATCCTGGTAATATTATTCACGTGAGTCTTAAAGAAAAGACTAGGGTCAATAATCACACCAAGGTCTTTGACTGCTGTACATGCTGAAACAGAAACCCCATCCAGAGATGCTACATAATCTGAAAGTTTGCTTATAGCTGCCTGTGGTCCTAGTAAAAGTACTTCCGTCTTATCTGAGTTGAGCAGAAGAAAGTTATCAAGCATCCACTGTCTGATGTCCATTACACACTCCTCAACATTGTAAGCTGATCTCTCTCATCTGGTTTTGCTGAAATATACAGCTGTGTATCGTCAGCATAGCAATGGAAGCGAATACCGTGTTTATGTATAATTTCATCCAGAGGCAGCATATATAAAGAGAAACGCAGTGGGCCTAAGACAGATCCTTGTGGAACACCAAACTTTACCTTAGAGAGTGTGGAGAACTCACCATTTACATCAACAAACTTATAGCGATCAGTCAAATAAGACCTAAGCCAGGAGAGAGCTGTTCCCTTTATTCCAACAACGTTCTCAAGTCTAGCAAGCAGTATTTACAGTACATGTTCTTGTTCAGGAACCCAAAACCCATTTACATACATCCAAGAGTCTCATTAGCACAATGTTTCAAGAACAAGTTTCTTGTTTAATATGCAATAATCATTGTAACTTATAGGAAAAAAATTATACATTTATAGCATTTTTATTCTGAAAGTTATTTCTGTAAACCTGCTTTGTGACAAAGCTGTTAAAAGCACCATATACATTTAATCCAATTGATTTCTAACCAGCAGATGAATTTATTTAATTTTATGTATAAATTTTTACCATATGTCAAGGTTGTATCATGGTCATGCATTCTTCAATTGCTTCCTTCCCATTTAAAGTAAATTTTAAGGTTATTTCAGGCAAATAAATTAGCAGCAAGAAGGATGAGACTCATTGAAACACTGTCAATTCCAATAGCATTACGTTCTGTTAATTAAGTTTTAAAGATGACAGCAATGGGTAGTAATAAATGGCTTTAAAAAAGATCAACTGTAATGAATGTGACAGCAGAAATGAGACCCAATACCTACAAAATATTATGTCTGTTACTATGTCTGCTTTGTATTCACTGAGGCATTGTGTATTGTCATTATTTAGCTAATTAGTAGCTATAGTGTGTGTGATTAGGTACAAAATAGGCCTATTTTACCATCAGAAACTCTAGTCAGTGTGTGTGATCTGAGACATTTGTCTTTTTCTTTTTTTTTCTTCTGTTAATTACTTGTACTTTTCTTTACATTTACATTTACACAGTGGGTGGGCCGTCAGGGCCTGCAAGGCTTTCTCTGCTGGCCTAAACACTATCAGAAGCACTGACCTACATTTACAACCTAAGTTGTAATATTTGTTCCATGAAATTGTATTAAGTTATCCCCAACAGTTTATTCTCTTCATTTTGTAGCATTTCTCTTGGCTGCACTGCTTCCAGTACATATATGTGGATGTTAGATTTTTTGTCTAATACTATTAGACAAAATTTCACTATTTCAGCCTCTATGTGCTGCCATGTCAATCTAATCTGCCCAGTGCCTTCAGATTCAGTAGTGCTGGCTGTTGTACCTTAATCTATATTAGCAATGGGTCTGTTTAATGTGCGCTATGCGCACATTAATACATTAATACACTTTTTTACGCCCACAATGACTGATGGACGAAGAGAAATTGATTTAGTCTTGGACATACTTAAAAATCAATTTTCATGGTGGACTTTTCCAGTAAAGGTAGACATCATGAGGAGACCATGCCAACCCCGAAGCTAGCTAGCTTTCAGACCAGTGCCTACTAGCAGTACCACTGGCTTACAGCTTTTGAGGAGTGTTGCACGCCTGTTAGCTTGCTGCGTTTCTCCATTCCGTTTTCTTTTTATAGCATTTGTCTAGTACAACAGTAAATTATCTGTTTTCAATTGTGATTTACTGCGGCTTTACTTTGATCGAATGCTTGTCTTAAATGTATATTTAATTTGTGAATATATCAATCAATTATTATAAAAAAATTACATAAATTATATATTTTAGATGCTTCACAAGCATATCTTCTAGATATCTTCACAAATGTACAAAATATTTGTGTATTTTTTTAAACATAATTTGTCAAAACAATGTATTATATTTTATATTTATTTTTTTAAGCATGGTTGTCATCTTGCCATCTGCAAAATACAATACAAATGTTGATTTACATAAATTGCTTTAAATAGTTATGATAAGCAAAACATCTAATTAAAACTTTTTCTTTTTATCTAATTAATCAAATTAATAGTTAGTTGCAGCCCTAGTTATATGCACAACTGGTAGAAAAAATACAAGCAAACTTACAGAATATACTTTACTAGCGTTTATGTTTAAATTATCTTATACTATTCTAAAATTAATGTGCAGTACTAAATCAAAATATTTTTGCAATTAAATAATAATACGTGGAAATTCTGAAAATCTTTATTTTCCACTATGATATAGATTTCATTCTTCAATAGTTTTTTCTTTATTTTTGTTTGGTGATTAGACTGTAATAAAGCACTCCATGTGTGCAAAACCTTTTGACTGGTGGTGTACTGTATGCAGTGGTGGGCCATGCATTTGGTACCTGGGCCTTTCAGTGGGGAAATCTACCCCGACGTAATCCACCTCTTAATAACTCCACTATCATGTCGCAATTATAAAAACCATCAACACAATAGAAAAACACAATATAACAATGTGTGAAATTACAGAGAGAGAGGCATTTCACATATAGAGGGTGAATACCGTTTTACAAAAGCAAGCTCCAAACCTCTACACTACAACTACACTACACTGCAACTGTGCCACCTACATCATCTGGAGAAGTTCAGAATCAATATTTGTCTAATAACATGACAAAAACATTACAAATTTAAATGAGGTACAACCTACTTACCAGAGATGCATACTCATAATTTGCACCGCTCCTCAGAGACTGTAATACGGTGGTACCGCTCGTATTCACTGGTCTGAAAGTGGCGAACAAACCCTTTCGGGGCTGAGACAAGCTAACATTGGGGTTGGCCGACCTTTTCTCACGATGTCTAGCTTTTCTTGAAAATTGATTTTTAAGAATGTCCGAGACCAAATCTATTTATTTTCCTTCATATGCGTAAAAAAGTCTAACTCATGTGACAGATGTATTTATGTATGCAGAGCGCTATAGATGTGTTTTGCCAGTCGAACACTGGCTGTAACAGTTTCCTTCTGACCAACCAATCACAGAATGGAAAAATGCTGACTCTATTCTGTGAGGAGAATTTGAAATCCGATTGGTTAAAGAACTACAACTGTTTATTAAGGAGACTATGGTAAAAAAAAAAAAAAAAGGCCAGCAGTACAGAATTTGAAGGCCCTCAGCAGATTAGATAGCACCACATAGAGGCTGAAATCTGGTTGGACAAGAAATCTAACATACACACACTTTGCAGCCAAGAGAAACGCTATGAAATTAAGGGAATAAACTTTTGGGAATAAATTAATACAATTTAATAGATCAAATATTAGAATTCAGGTTGTAAATGCAGGTCAGTGCATCTGATAGTGTTTAGGCCAGCAGAAAAGGCTTTGCCGGCCCTGATTGCCTGCCACTGACTGTATGTTCATGCAGCATGTGGCAGACAACCACTGTTTTCAGTCCACAAACTTTGAAAGCTTTTGCCCTCAATTCTACATTTGTATGAAAAGCAAAGGTCTGTGATTAATGGTGTATGATTCAGTAAAAAGGTTTAATAAATGTCCAGCCTTATTAATGTTAATACAATAAGGTAGGTCAGGTAAATGTCTGTATTGCAAACGCCTTCTAAAGGAATTGTGAGGATAATCTTTTCATTTGAGCCTGAAACCAAGAAACTAATCCTACCCACAAGCATATGGCTGGGCCCTTATTAACACTGCTGCACTGACTGGCTGTTATGCTTGTGTTTTATTTTGGTCATTATGAGATATTTCTATTAGCACTATGACTAAACAGCCCTGTTGTTTTCTGTCAGTGGAAGAAAAAACTCCAGCCAATTGTCCAGCTGTACCACACTGATACAAATATGATTACTTTGCTCACCAGCATCCGTCATTGATATGCTGTGACCTTGTATTCACACGCTTGCAGTAAACACAGCTGTTACACATTCAAGAGAAAAAAGCTGAACCAAGCACCCATATGCCGCTAATTTCATAGCTTGCAGGAGACTTTGGTGTGCTCCAAATTGTCGAAATAGGGAGTGGTTTGCTGGGAAACAAAGAGAAGCTGTAAAATATACATTTTACAATCTTAGTTCATTCTTGTTGACAAATTGATTGACAAACTGATAGTCAAAATAATATATGAGCAAAAATAGATAGGGATGGACAAAGCATAACACACAAGGCAAGTTGGAGCTCCAATATGTTTGCCCATTGTTTTGGTTACCTGAAAACCTAGGCTAAGAATTGCAGCTAGCACAATGTATTAAAGGGCTAGTGGGGAAGTTATGTGCATATATACAGACATAATATATAATTTATGTCTAAATAAAATGTAAGTTTCTGCCTAGCATCTTGCGTTTTCTCAAATTGTTTAGTTGTGAGGTGACAGCAAATCATTGTCACTGGAGAGTTATGTTCCAGCCTTATGCTGCACATTATTTTGCTTTTTCATCAGTGTTTCCGCATACTGAATGTTCCTAAATCTGAGACAGTTGTCCATACTTACAAATAATTTTATACATAAAAGCACATGTATATAGGTATAATGTGCAGCTGGCAGTAGGGCTCAGAATTAATTGTACATGCAGTAGTTTTAGCATTGATGTTCACATTTTGTTTGAATGTGAATTCATTCAGACATTTTTCTTTTTCTGGTTGCTGCAATAGAGAAAAACTCTTCTGACTTCCTGAGCATATTTGTCTGCCAAGGAACCAAATATAAAAAAGGTAATAGTCTGGACACCTATTCTTCATGTCCTGGCATGCAGGCTAATGATTTGTCCAGTCTTGAATGGAATGCTTAGTAAATTTTCATTGGTGTATATGCTTGACAGAAAACAGGCTCCATACAGAATCATGATTAATGAAGAGTTGTCATTTTCAATAATAGTATTAAGATCGGATATAGCCTCTGATCCCAGGATGTCAATTAGCTAATGGATTTGGTTAGCGTCATCCTTACACTGCAGCCTGCTATACCCATATAACCTCCCCTCCCTACATCCTTCAATAGAGTCAGAAAGCCAGATTTGTTCTTTAAATAATGGTGCCTAGCAGAGTTGGTGGGAGATTTCTATCATGTCCAAAATAATATGCATGCAGATGAAATTTCATGTTTTATTTCATCACTCTAGACATTTAGAGGCAAAATACAGAAACAGATTTTTTTTGCCACAGTGGAGATTGACATATGTATAGTGTGTGTGTGTGTGTGTGTGTGTGTGTGTGTGTGTGTGTGTGTGTGTGTGTGTGTGTGTGTGTGTGTGTGTGTGTCTTTTCATCCATGCATCCTATTATTCCTCAAACTGTTGTGTGTGTGAGGGGTTTCTTTTAACCTGACATATGGAATTAGCACTTTTGTCCTTTCTAATCTGTTTTTTTTTCTTACTCATACACACTCACACACACACACACACACACACACACACACACACACACATACACATTTAGTTTCACAGTTATGCTGATGATACTATAGCAGGGGAAAAGCACTGTTCTTCATTCAGATCCTCATATCTTTTTAGAATTAATGTCTGTCACTAACTTGGAACTCATATTCTAGAAATTTCTCTCCATCCTTAATGACCTTGCCCACCATCACAACCTTATTCTAATATTGTTGCACTGAATCTAGACTCTAGATACCCAGTAGATCAACTATAAGATAAGCTAACACAGTCCTTATGACTTATTACATTATAACATACATGTCTGTGTTACTTGAGCGTTTGAAACTTAGTTGGGAACATTATCATTCAGGACAGTTGTGCGGTCTTGCAGGTATAACCTAAGATACAATGTAATTAAATCAGAAATAGTCACAAAAAATGATCAGTGTTTTGACCCTAAGAAAACAGCTGTTTTAAGCTCACTAATGGACAGACATACATTAACATCGACTTGACATACCTTGAAATCTCTCAGTGGATGTTGTTTCCATTAATTAAATTGCTGTATTTGGACACTTTGGACTATTTAGGCTGCATTAGCTAATTTAAAGTCTGAAGAAAGCTTCTCAAGAAGAAATAGAGAGTAAGTGAATGTGTGTGTGTGTGTGTGTGTGTGTGTGTGTGTGTGTGTGTGTGTGTGTGTGTGTGTGTGTGTGTGCGTGTGTGTGTGCGTGTGTGTGTGCGTATGTGTGTGTGTGGTTGGCTTGGGAATTGCAGAAAAATCAAACAATGAATTAAGGAATGTGTGCGTGTGTGATTGTGTGTGTGTGTGTGTGTTTGTGTGTGTGTGTGTGTGTGTGTGTGTGTGTGTGTGTGTGTGTGTGTGTGTGTGTGATTTGTGTGTGTATTAACCTGGGAATTGCAGTAGAATCAAATAGTAATTTAAGTTTGTGTTTGTGCGCGTGCGCGTGTCTTGGCCTGGGGATTGCATTTGAAAGAAAACAATGAATTAAAGAGTAGCCAGAATAAAGCCATTAAAATAGTCATGACAACAGAACATTTTTAACTTGCCAAGTTGGGCCACATAGCAAGTGTTTCACACTCATACATTAATAGCAAAACAAGCTGTAAGGACAGAGATGAGGAAAGTAGTTGACGTTCTGCATGTATTAGCATACACATTTTTTGAGGGTTAGAACAAATTCTCATGTTTCTGCGAATTTTGGATGCACCCTCGCAGCCTCTTTGGTACCTTGGTGAATTCATCTAGACATCATCACTTTATAAACGTAATAGTGTACAGTTTGACCAAATACATAGTTTAGAATTTCATTCCTAACGTTCCTGAACATTCGGCTCTGCTGCGGATTTCCGCTAATGTTAATATAATCTCCAACTTGCTGTTAGTTAGGTTCCAAATGAGAACCCGCAAATTTTTTGAGGCACGAGTTTATTATCGGGTGTTGGATATAAAGCTAATCATTTGAGATTTTTAGAAAACAGAAAAGCAAAGAAACCTATTACACAACTCTCACAACCATATAATGAACTTTTGGTGTTTTTGTGCTGACTTTTTAGCGCTTTAAAACACATACATCTTTTAAGATGTACCCAGGTTTTGATATGTTTCCTTTGCTGTTTTAATGAATATAGCCACTTATTTATCTCATATTCTACATAACAACATACCATAACAGAGATTTTTATGTGCATTGTTATTCTGACAGCTGCTGAGATCAGCTCAGACCTTACAAGATAGATTTCGTCTGGATTATACTGCGGGTACAAATGCAGAAGCAGCCTCTACATGAGACATACTTGCATACCTTATATTTACATCAGGAGGATTACTATCCAGTAGAATATACAGTACACTGGTGCTTAAATTACATGGCAAAGCAAAACATACTTGTTTAGCAATCTTACCCAAGACTTTTAACAATTTTATGCCAGCTATTCTGGCATCTCATAGAGATGTTAATCACTTGTTTGATTATTAGCGTTAAGTTATTTAAAAATAAAAGATAAAATATATTAATAATGATTTTGACTATTAGAACTAGTGTTCAACTTCTTGTTCTTGTTATGGATATATGTACAGTGTTACTGTCATATAGGCTGGTACTGCACCACATGTATTGAATTAATACAGGGCACCCACAGTCATCCACTAATGTATGCGTTGTTGTTTTTTTATAGTAAGCATGCAGCCAATCATAGTGTGTTAGCATACAGATCATTAGGCCCACATTGCTTTTCATTATGGGACATATGAAAATGAACAAGCTGCTGAGAATCTCATGATCAACCCCAAAATTCAAATGAACAATAAACTGAATCAGTTTGGGAATGCTAAGTTGTAGCACCTCTTCTTTAGATTTGTGCTTATTCGATCCACGGCTGGGAGAATACTGAAATAATGTAGCTTTTTTAAAACCCACGCACAGTAGAGAGTCTGCATATTGCAAGATGTGGGAGCTATATTGAGATTCCTGAAGCAATAATGAGGGCTTGTGCATAGTGTGCCATGCCACAACTCGTCTTTGCACAGATTGTAGACACCATGGTCACATTGTCATTTTCTGATTACCTCCCCCAGGAGCTCCTGCGGTCCTGCATTTGTTCTTCTAGGAAATTTTGAGGACAAAAGTCACCCCTCGCATCGTGCTGATGCTCACATCATCTGCGCCTCAATTCGAGTCTCTATGGAAACTGGTACAACTTAGCCATGATGCATGGTGATGTTGGTCTCTTCAACAGCCCTGGTGAAGGCAGATAGAGAATATTCTACACTGAGACATTTTCAGTGGCATGACTTAGATAGTCTTTTATATGGTCTATGTCAGGGTGAAAAGTAATGAAGCATGGTGCATAATTTCTCCAGATATCTTCAAACACACCTGTCAAAATCTTCATTTGCCCCCAGACCCACCAGGTGGCAGGTGTTCTGTCTGAAAGCAACATCGGCTCTTATTTGTGTATGCATGTGTGAGTGCAGTGGGGTAATGGAGAGGTGCTGTGATGCTGATATGTTGATTGAGGAGCTGGAGAGGCAGGCTAATGATGTGGCTGTTCTGGGTTCTCAGAACATCTGTCTGAAAGAGTTACAGTGAAAGCCCATTCCATTTCCCTGCAGCTCATCGGAAATATGAAACACTTTAAATGCTATCTCACACACACACACACACACACACACACACACACAAACACACACTCCCTCATTTATTATCATATTATGAATTTAAAATGCATTTAATTCTCATGAGAAAGTCAAAATCAAACATGGCTCACAGTGTACAAAGTACCTGGTTTTAATATTGAGACACCTAAAAAGTAAAAATCTGTTCACACTTGTTGTTTTTTCTTTGTGTCACTTCAGGTAATCAGCCTTCGCCACTGGCTTCAGTAGAGAGTTATAATCATGTGAAAAGAAGGTGGGAAGTTGTGGCTCCGATGCCCACCCCGCGCTGCTCCTGTACTCCTCTACAGACCACGAACATGCTATTCCTAATTGGAGGAGTATCACAGGGTCCCAGCAATGCAGTGGAGGCCCTCTGTCTGCAAGAAAGTGTTTGACACACCAACCAGTTCTCTTGCACCTATAAAGGACTTTTGCTGAACTCTGCAGAGTAAGAGACATCCAGATAAAACTGCAGAGTCCTGTGTTACATGAGTCCTCCTCCCACACAAGGCTGACAGTTCAGTGAAGACAATCTACAGGCGTCTGGACAGCAACATGAAATTCGGGATGGACTAAAGACTTTGAAGTCTCCTACAAGCAAGCAAAAAAACTATGTATACACGCAACGAAACAGGCATGGGTGCAGATGCCTTTGAACTGTACATTGTTTTTTTCACAATCAAAGCAGGGTACTTTTCTGGCTAAACTCAAAAGGATCTTAGGGCCATATCCACCATGCTGCTGCAGAGTTCACCTGCAGTAGCACTTTGAGCACTTTTTTCTATTGCATTAGAGAAAAAGCAAAGACGGCGTCGATCTTTTGCAGGAGTGGAGGCGGATGTCTGTGTGTTTTTGTACCTTCACAGCCAAGCATGTGTGAAATTCAGCACTCTCATCTTTAAAGTTAGAAGAACATGCCACTAATAGTTAACAATCAATGCCTTGCACCGTAGCATGTTATGTTACGGTTTAAGGCAGTAATATAGACAGAGTGAGTCAAAAATAGACAGCAATAGCATTAGTATTCTGGCACGTGTCAGAGCCCCAAATAATGCATTTAAAACATCCATAATGCATCCTAATTGAGCTCTTGGAATGACAGCTGATAGTTATAATGTGTGATTTACAAGTGAAGCAGTTTTCTAAAAGTGTAGACTTGAGCTGCATGATGCTGGTGTCATGCCATGTTTACAGTTGGTTTAAATGGAAAAGCTTGGTTGCCATGTGTATTCACAGATCACAACACAATTCTATGAGGTAACAGACACACATTTACTGCTTGAACACACACACGAACACATATATCACATATTTACATATGCTTGGCATATACTTCACTGGTGCTGTTGTGTATTTCACAATGGATTATTAGAAAATTGGAAAAGGTGCCTAGAAGGTCAACCAATAATTAGCTGATTTGCAGATTAAAATATACTATTAAGAAAAAATAAAGATGGCTGCATGAACACACAAGCGTTCTGTCCTTGAATGACAAGAAATGTCTTCTTATACCAGAAGGTGGCAGTAGCCTGTGTTTGTACATTTTAAAGAAGACAAAGTTTAAGACCACAAAAAACCTGTGTTCCAAATTGCATAATACCACTTTAAATAGTATGTCAATAGTATTTGTATGTTGTCAGTGTCAGTATCAGTATCAGTAGTGGTGTACTATATACTTTGACATATTATTTAAAACAGTGTTATACAATTGGTCATGTAGCATGCCACTGTGAAAGAACTGCCTTAGAATGTAAACAGTGCTTAGCTATTTAATTACAATAGTATAGTTGGCTATAGCTGATAATCAGACTTTTAAAAAGAGTCCTTTACTTGCTTTAATTTCCATTCTGTTTATTAGATTGGACATCAGCTAAAACTAAAGGACATTTAACCACCAGTGTGAATAGCCCAGAGGCATTATAATACCCCAGGCTTGTCTCACAGCCCACTCTTAACAGGACTCCTGGTACCCATAATAAAATACATACATATTCACATGGTCATATTTAGGGTTTACTTTACACAGTCTCTAGGGTTTACTGCTGCCCACAGTCATGTCTGTGAGGAAGGGTAAACAGTATCGGATGAATGCTGTGTGACAAAGACGTTCATTTACCTCCAGCATTTAAGCGACACATGGCGTGTCGGCGAACGTGATGATCAAAGAACCATGTACATATGGTCCATGCACACATGTAGATGCGCACTCTTAGCAAGCACGTCTTGTTTGTTTAGATTTACATGTCCCTAATGAGACAACTGTGATAGTCTGCGGGCTGTAGTCTTTTGCAGCATGTCATAGTAGAAATTTGATAGCTCATGATGGCACTTTACACTATGCCTGTGCAGTGATAGCATGAAAACACACGGGAATGTGAGTACAAGGAAGAAGTGCTGCTTTTACTTCTTAAAAAGGACGGCTTATTTTGGTCATTGTGCTACACCATCACAAGCTCTGCTACATTACTAAGTCAAAGCACGCGTCTAGCATTGTGCATTGTGTGTGGCTTAAAGGCACAATGAATGCAGTTTTGACAGAATGTGACAGCCTCTGGGCTCTGTACAGGCAGGGGATGTAAGAGTGCATTAATTAGATAATGTTGAAGGAGATATACCTCTTTTTTTTTTTACTTATTGTGAAACATTACCTATCAGTAAACTGATGTTAGTCCACACTTATGAAGTCGCATATATCTTATAGTGCTACCCCAAGTAGGAGCAATATTACTTTCTTTCTGAACATTTGGTTTTAGAAAGCATAGTGGTAGTAATATAAATGAATTAGAATATTTTTTTAACTAGGTGTTCTCATTGAGCTTAAATATATTGGCCCATTGAATTTAGGCTGTAACAAACACTTTGATCTCAAGTAGCAGTGTTGCTGTGATTTTGACTAAGTTTTGTTTGTCATACATATTTCCCTGTAATGAATCTCTAGTTTTGAACCAGTGATTTTAAGTCTGCTTTCCCAGTGCTTTGTGTTTTGGTTGGTTGACATGTATGTTTTGTTAATCTGTGAAGTGATATGTTGTCATTGTTCACCCTTTTCTTAAAAGTTGTGGTGCTGGGTCTGTTCTTTTCTCTATGATGCTGTTTTGACATTTGTATTCGGTGTGTAAATGCAGGTTGTGCTGCTGATGGGTGCTGATGGTGTCTGACATGACATTCCGGTACCACGTTCCATGGCACAGCTGAATGTGTACCTCCTATTCAGAAAACCTGCCAAAGAGGACCTCAATCAAAGAACAAAATACCATTTTTAGTGCATAGTGTGTAGTGAAAAGGTGTGTTAATTGTGCAGTTACAATCTCCCACTAGAGAACAGTTTTATATCTCCAGTGCCTGTGACAGGCTTTTGCTGTGTTTACATCAGAAATAATGAAAGCCTATGTTACATAACAGATGAGGTACAAAAAAACAGACATTGGTTTTTATTCATCAAAGTTGTGTACAGAGTAAAATACAAACATGCAAAATATTTTTTTTTTAATTGTGTCTAGTTTGAGCAAGGCTTTTAGCAACCTGAAAAATGTTAAGTTAATGTGCAGTTAAATTATTGACAGTAGCAAGTGCAGTATGATAGAGTCGTAGGTGTAATAACAGGAAATAAAAAAATTACATTCATAATCACAGCTGCATCTATTGATTTCCAGCAGCACAGTGCACAGAATTATGCAGATACAAGCCAATATCTTTGGTTAATGTTTACAACTAAGATCAGAATGGGGAAGAAATTTGATTTCAGTGATCATGCATGGTTGCTGATCTGAGAAATGCAGAAATGTTTATAGACTCAGAATTGTGTATATAAAAACACCCCATTTGCACTTGTAAAGAACAAAAACTTGTTTTAGAACAAACAACATTTTGGCTTTGAGGCGATGATGGGCTGCAATATCAGAAGACCACAAAGGGTGCAATTCGTGACAAAAGACAAAAAGAGGCAACTGGGACATTGCTGAGCCCACTGTAGCCTTATATTCCTGTTCTTGGTACAAACAACTATGCCACAGTCACTATGGTCATATTTTTCCCCATTATGATGTTTTTATGGGAACATAAACTAAAGCTCTTGACCTATATCTACATAATTGTATGCATTGTTCTTCTACATTATTGGCTGATGGAATAATTGCATACAGCAAATATTGCAATACAGGTCTTCCAATTAAAGAGACCAATTAATTATATCATCACACATTATTTGTGGTTATATAATTTCATATCAGCACTAAAGCTTACCAAACATATTTTGAATTAAAAAGTTTAAGTATAGTTTAATTTATTTCTTTTAAATTTTCTTTTTGAATAAAATGTGGACAAAAAATTGTTATACCCAATCTATACAAGATCTAATAGGAAGGAAATGGTTGAAAATTGTCCAATTTACATCATTTTAATTTAAGAATAATTTTCATGTCTACTTGTCTATATACACATTCATTTGTAATAAATGAACACAATGCAAATATGTTAGACCATAGTTTCAGTAGAGGAAATTGTGTTAACAGTTGGGTTTCATTTATTTCAAGGTTTTATTTTGTACACATTTTCTTTTCTGTTTTTGAGAATACCAGAAGCGGCACTGGACACAGGTTTGACTAACTCGAATTTATTGAGTGGTTTTTTTGTCTAGATTCTAGCCACAACAACTACTCAAGAAATTAGTGTTTGTGTCATTTGTGCCTTTGAGTCATTTGTGTTTAAAGCGTCATTTCATCGTGCAACAGTTGTATGAATCAGACTTATATTGTTTTGAGCGAAACTCACATCTCTGTTCATTTTTATGCAACTTTGGTGAATAAGGGCCAATGTGTTTGCATTGCTATGCTGCTTTTATTAGCAGGACTGTTAACCCTGCAGGTTAATCCTGCACACTTAATATCATTGTAACAGACCAATTAATAGCAAAACATTCTTCTCAGAGATTTTTTAATATTATAGTTATGAATTAGCATTTATGGTATAGGAGCAGGAACACCAATATCCCTGCTCTTTCCAAGACCTTATGTCCAACATGTTCACAATCTTCTGACAATCAATATAAAGCAATTTTAAATGAAACTATCTAAACTGGTATAAATCTTGACTTTTTATTTTAAAGGACCATAAAACTTATTCAGCCAGAGGCATTCATTTGTACTTGAGTCGAAAGCTAATGCTTGTGCCCGGGCAGTTAATGAAGACCCCCACTGGGACTGTGGCACATTTATCGAGTTTGATTCATAATTTTATTTACATTATGTGGAGAAGCTTTAAAGGTAGCTTTGTGATTGTCATAAATTCAGAATTCCAATATGAAGAGTAGAGAATTCACTCACATTGTAAAGCAGTAACCAGTTGTTACACAGTATATTCTTCTAATCCATTGTTGTGCATAGCTTGGGTCAATTAAGATCGATTGTCATTTTCTCTCAAGTTTCTGTCTTAAAGTGGTATCAAGGAAAGAAATCATGAATGTAACAATCACATACAGCTTTGTCTTACAGTACGGAAGTGAAACAAATTTGTCATTAATGACAGACCTCCTAATGAACCCCTTCCAGCACATATTGTAAAAGCATATCATACACAAATCTTCACTCAGACTGGCATAGTTGCTGTCAGCACTCTGGGATAAAACAGGTTTGTGCAAGTTTGTGGCAGCGGCTCTAGTCCAGTAGTTCAGTGCCTATATATGTGAGATAGTGCCTCTACTATGACTCCTCTAATAAATGATTTGACCATTGCTGTCCAACACTGTTTTACTGTGTGCCTCTGTTTTGCCTCATTACATTGGTCTAATTTCAGCTGAACATGACAGCAGCCCCATCACGTGTCCTGAACCGTGAATAGGTCTGGCCAGCACACAAAAAAACATGACAAATGGATTGTGCTCAAATGTCACATCCATTCATTATAGATGAAGTAGAAGGCACCGGAACATCTTCAAAGGTTGCCATGGGCTCTTGTAGGACCGGTGCAAATTATTTTCTGGCCTTGCTGCTTTGCCTGTTATGACTTCAATTTATGACACAACATTCAGCAGCCTGACAGTTGAGGTTCATATGAAAGAAGAGCTGATCTGGTTTACTTTGTGTAAAAGTATTTTATTAGAATGACAGTATTTTTTACACTGACCTTTATTACATTTTGTTTATTTCATTAAATGTATTACACAGTACAGAACAAAGTTGAATTTATAAGCTTGTGTGCTAGACTCTTATTTCCTCTGCTAGCAGGGAATGACCTTTTAGGAATATTAGCACTGTCAAAGTAAAACAACACTAGCTATTACATCTAGATCATCTTTTTTAGTTTAGTCCCCCCTTCATTAAAGAATACTTAGCTGAACTATTAGGATTTATAAATTGTGTCACTCATGGGGAATAAACTGTGTCCTCCTTAACATTCTTTTGTTCTATCATGTGTGAGAAAGAGAGAAATTATATTTTTTTATCTGCTACCCTGGCAACTAGCCCTGACATTTTAAGAGATTTCATATCCTGAACAGAATATGCTGTAATGTTTTTTCAGCCTTACTGATTTCGCATTGATGCCATCTCAGATCCTACTTCTCAGTGATGAGCAACAGGGTAGAGAACAAAGGTAACCTTAAATTTTTTTAGAAAATGTTACATGGATTTATTGATGGTTAGACATAATTTTAAGTGTCTGAATTCATACACTGTAGGCTACTTGTAGGTTACACTGTAGGTTACTGTAGGTTATTTTAGATAATCAATTAGATATCTATGTGACCTCCATATCAAACTTCATATGTTTTTTAGCCTTTTACACAGGTTGTCAGGAGAACACTTCCACCCAGACCTAGCAACCAGTACCATGCTGTTCCACAATGGGCCCTATGAAGTACTGACATCTAGGGACATTTTGAAGTATTGCACCATGTCGGAAAATTAGCGAGATTTATGAAGCAACTGTACTGATTTTTTTTTTTTATCTAATATCATGTAAATTTTTTTACATAAACCTAGAAACACCGGCATTTAAAATGCAAATGATGCATATAAGCCACTTTAAAAATGAAGTACACTGATTCTTTATCCATTACATCAAACTACCTATTATTTCTCCCTGATTTGGAGTCTGATTAAAGTCACTGAAATGCTTTCCTTGTTATACTTATGCAACACGTCAGGAAAAAAAAATCTTTCGGATTGCATTTTCACAATTTCAGCAAGGTGTCATATCACCTTCAAACAATACAGCAAAAAAGGTAAGTGAAATTGTGGTAATTCTTCTTAGCTAAGATATTGCGGCCTGCCTGTCTTCCACTCTGTTTCTGACAGTATGATGGGTGGTAATCCAATAAGGACCTTCCTTAATGCCTTTGATTGTCTTGACACTTCTAGGGTAAACTTTCTTTCGGCTTCTCCCATTAGGGGTCGCCACAGCGGATCATCTTGACACTTCTAGGGTAAGAGAGCTTATCCTTTTGAAATATACAGTCAGCATTTTGGAATTGTCCTCTGAACTTCATAGGTCTTAGGGCGTTTCCACAAACACTACACTAGTATGCAGAGACCTACACATTGCCTGTTCTAAGTTTTAGTCAGACATTTTCACAAATTAACAACAATGTAGACTTTTTTTTGCAAATGGAAACTTTATCAAAA
This sequence comes from Silurus aristotelis, assembly GCF_946808225.1. Classification (NCBI taxonomy): domain Eukaryota; kingdom Metazoa; phylum Chordata; class Actinopteri; order Siluriformes; family Siluridae; genus Silurus; species Silurus aristotelis. The sequence continues at coordinate 14,991,788 of NC_139592.1, read as the reverse complement.
ACGTGCTTGCATAATGAATCAAGGCATATCTCTGCATTTCAAAAAGTAGGACTATTTAATGCAAGAATGAATGCAAAAAGTAAATGGGATCTTTGTGGACCTAGCCATCCAAATAGATGTAAATTGAGCTCATGAACTGTCTGTGGGTCTAAGGATTAAAATCCATATCTCCAGTCTTCCATATTTTCAGTCTTATTTTGAAAATATTTTCATTAAGAACAGAAGGAATAGTATCATATTTTCTTGAATAATTCATGATATTGATAAGGTTTCTGCTCTGAACATAACATATATTCCTTTTAATGCTCTGCCCAGTCATCAAATAATGATAAAAAGATTTCTGACTGTGAGCTGGTAATGAAATAATGTTAACGGCATTTAAAAATGGTCACGTTTGAACCTGGTAATTAGACCCATATAGACTTAATGATATGTGTCTAAATGTCCTTTGTGAATAGTATGTTCTAAATATTAAACTATAAGAAAAAAAGAACTACTCTTCATCTCCCTCTGAGCTAATTGACTAAGGCATGTTGATATGTATAATCCCTGCTGTCATGTGATGCAAAACAATCCATGTTCATTATCCCAAAACAGTAGGGTATAAGCACAAGGTCATACATGTGTTTGCTAAGTAGATACAAGTTATAGGAGACAAATCGGCGCTATTTTTTATGGAATGTTTTGATTTACAATAGCTGACATGTAAGAATGAAGATCTTTGGTTAAGAAGCTAAATAAGAGCTTTTCAAACCTCTATGCACAATGGGTCAGCGACTAAGTGAGGAGACAGATGATAAGGAAATCGATGTTGCTGAACTGCAGGAGTGGTATAAGAAGTTTGTGGTGGAATGCCCAAGTGGAACCCTTTTCAAGCACGAGTTCAAGAGTTTCTTTGGTGTAACCGACAACCAAGAAGCTGCAGACTACATTGAGAACATGTTCCGTGCTTTTGATAAGAATGGGGTGAGTAATACAGTGTTTTTACTGCATTGCTTTATATTTTATTCAATTACATTTATTTGATTTTTTTAATCAATTTTATTTTATTAATGGATTTACTGCAACAGTGGATGCAGTTCCCTGTGGCCTTGAAAGGTTTGATTTTAGCATCATTTTAAATTGTGTTCCATAGTATTCTTTTTTTTTTTCTTGTTTTTCATAGGACAATACTATTGATTTTCTGGAATATGTTGCAGCCTTGAATTTAGTATTACGAGGCAAGCTGGAGCATAAACTGAAATGGACTTTTAAAATGTACGATAAGGATGGGAGTGGTTGCATTGACAAGACAGAACTAAAGGAGATTGTGGAGGTAATCACCTCCTGCTTTGGATCATTATTTATTTAGACAGACTTGGAAAGCGTTTTTTTTAATTGTCAGATGAACTGAAATGTTAAAGAACATGATTAATTCAAAGATACTAGTTATGTAACATATCTAATTTCGTTTAAGATTTAGAGACTGACAGAGACTGAAATTCATTTTGATCTTTGAAAAGACAGATTGCTCTCACTGTTAGGGCAGTTAAAGCATGTTACTTACACACATGCACATGAAAATGCAAACTGCACAAATGTAATAGTTAAAATATAGTTTCCCTTTAGATCAGCTTAAATACATTGTTCTTTTGCATACAAAAAGGTAAAATAAACTGCTTCAGTTTGTTATATTTATCCTGATTTTGTAGTCAATCTACCGTATGAAGAAGGCCTGCCATGGTGAGCTGGATGAGGAGTGTAATCTACTTACCCCAGACCAGGTGGTGGACCGAATATTTGAGCTGGTGGATGAGAATGGAGATGGTTAGATCATGTTTTTTGTTCTTTTTTGTTGCAAAATGTAAAAGCCAGTAGGGAAAAGAATGACACTAGTAATAAAACTACAAGCACATAAAAAACCTACAAACATTACATACATAAAATAAAGCAAAAATATTCTAAAGATGAGATGAGATAGAAGATATTGCCAGAATATATACATATGAAACACCTGGAACCCAGACAGAAAAGAAATTCTCAAATGAGCCTCAACATGTCTAATAAAAATAAAAATAAAACAAATTTGGTAAAGTATTTGCTCCCATTATTCATCACCAGGCTCAATTCCAAGCTCAATTTCTTAATTTCCTTTTACTATCGAGAGGGAATACTGGCCAATCTTGATAATAGCTGTGGGTATATTTCTATGTGTGCCAGGTTTAATGGGTCAAATTAAAAAATCTTTTTTCTAACAACCCCCCTTAATCTTTAATGTGTCTGTGCTATATAAAGAAGGAGTGATGTTGAGCTTGTTCACTCTTTACATAGGGGAGCTGTCACTGGATGAGTTCATTGATGGTGCACGGCGTGACAAGTGGGTCATGAAGATGCTGCAGATGGATGTGAACCCAGGAGAGTGGATCAATGAACAGAGGCGGAGGAGTGCCAATTTCTAAAGCAATAAATCCAAAAGCCTCCTCAGATTTCATGCAGTCTCTTCACTCTTTACAGTCTACCATAAACAGTATTAGTACTGTGAATAAAGACTATGCAGCAAGGCAGCCTTTTCCTGGAGCAAAAGTCTACCTTTCAAATGGCACAGAGATATGAACAAGGGAAATGTTTGGTTGTTTTTTCTTTCATTTGTTTTTGTTTCCTGTGCATCAGTAATACTTCACATTTAAATGTCTGTACATTATATTTTGCCTGTATTTTCTATGAAATTCAACTAGGCTTGGATTGAAACGATCAATTAATGCAATAATGCAATAACATATTTTAATTTTAAAGTAGGTTGAATAAATTAAGTAGTCTATCATTCTACTGTTTTGGATACAATTTTCAAGATGGGTTTTAAGACAGGTTAGGTTTAGACATTTTTAATATGTTTAGAAATAAGGTGTGGACATACAGAAATATGAGGCTCTTTTTGTGACCACTAAAACAATATAACAGAAAGCCAGTTTTTAGCTTTATTCACACAATTACATAATCTTTGGTTTCCAAAGATGGCAGACTTGTTAATTGTTCACACAAATACATTTTATTTGTTTACGTTTCTTCTTAGTTGTATTAAATGCTGCAAATTATTTCCCATTTCAATTTAGTTAGTTAAGTTTGAATTTTGCTGAGTGTGCAATAACAAAAATTGAGACAAGTCCGCTGGAATTGAGTGCTTGAGTACTCACTGAATGGAAACACAATTAATAAAGGTTTTGCCAAAAATCTGACTCATCACTATAGAATCAAGTCTGTAAAATAAAATTTGGTTGCATTGATTTAATATGATTTGTTTAATACAGTGATTTGTTAAAACAAAGTGAACATTGAGAACAACTAATTAAGGCATTTATACAAAAAAAAAGTAATAATTGCCAGCCTGTGTTCTTTTTAGTATCTATCAAATATTAAATCTTAAGTAACACCTTTGTACTGTGCATGGTCAAGATGGATGTGGAAATTAAGTGCCACTGCTAGCATTTCTTTACAGAAAACATAAAGAAAAACTTATAATGAGTCATATATTAGATAAAATATGATTGGTGGCACCTAATATAACACACAAACCAAATAATTAGTTTGTCTGACGGTGCTATCCAATATCAAGGGTTTGATTATTTAACAGTAAAGTCACACCATCACAACACTCGGTCTAACTTAACACAATTATACTTAATAAAACAACTATTTATCGTCAATTCTAAGTCATTATATATTTTGAACAGAGTTTGCTGTAGAGCTGTAGCTAATACTTGGGCAATTAAAAAAAAAATCTAAACAAGATTAGAAATTGTAAATTAGAAGCTAGTTAATGCAAAAGAACACCTGACCTAGGAGGTTTGGTGGACAAGACTACTGGGCTATTGGATGGCATTACTTCTGAGGCCACTTTTGAATTTTAGTGTGTTTCAGAGCTTCACAAACTATAAAGCTCCATCATCCAGTTATTGTCTCCTGCTTTTTGTGGGGTAGAACAGTATGACCTACAGAAAGAAGCTCAAGAATTAATATGAATTTTCTTGGGATTTAAAATGCCAAACCCACAAACACTGAAGTGTAAAGATAAATTGCAGAACAAACACACTGCAAAGGGTTGAGGGAGTTTTGCCACTTTTTTTATTTGGAATTTGATCTGAATAGAATTCCCCTTCAGATTTCCATTTTGCAGAGAGCATGGCACATTCAGTACATTTACATTCTACAAAGATGACTAAATGACCATTAGTTGGCTGGTGAGATCTTATACAGACATGTTGGAACACTGCACCATAATCAGGTTCTAGGTGAGAGGGTTAAGTTGATTTCTGGAACTCAGTAAAAGGAGCAATTCAGCATGAGAGCTACCACATTCAACAGTCTCAGTGGTTGACTAGCACATGTTTCCTCACAGGTCTTTTAAATTTTGGGCATGACTGGTATTTAATTGAGCTTTGATTGGTGATTTAAATGCAGTCTTAGAGAGGGTGTTAGGAATGCCAATGTTTACTGCCCATCAGGTGTCCAAGAACCATTCTAGGTAGAAATCTGGGCAGAGGTCTGTTGAACCTGGATGTGACCCTTTGTGCTGGACAAGAGCAATACTACTTAACCTTTAAATCCTGCTGAGTCCACCTACTGCTCAGTCCATAGAGTCTACTTAACATCTGTAAGATTTTTAAAAAGAAAAATCTCACATAATTCACTTGTTATTTGTAAGGTAAATGTTTTTTTTCTATTGTAAAATTCACTGGGAAGCTGCTCCTTGCTGTCCTCATTTCATGGTGCCCATATGCCCATATGGAGTTTCCCACAAAGCCAAGTAAAACATTGACAGATGAACATTTTGCTCAAACTGCCATTGTTGAATGATGAATTTCTTGTAGAATCCACTGGCATGGAGCCTGTGCCCTTGCTGACTACATCTCATGGTGTTTATGTGGATTCTCAGTCAGAGACAGGTAAACAACAGAAGAAAAATGCTCTTACCTCTTAAAAATTATTAATTTAACAAAGATTGAATTCTATCCAATTTTCCTTGTAGTCTTCTACTTCTTTTTCTTCTTCTTCTTCGCCTTCTTCTTCTTCATCTTTTTTCAGCTGCTACCATTAGGGGTCGCCACAGGGGATCATCCGTCTCAATACCCCCCTGTACTCTACAAATGCCTCTTTTAAACCAACCACCTGCATGTGTTCCCTCACCACATCTATAATCCTCCTCCTTGGCCTTCCTTTTTTCCTCCTTCCTGGTGGCTCCATCCTCAGCATTCTCCTACCGATATAACCCATGTCCCTCCTCTGCACATGTCCAAACCAACTATAACTCACCTTCCTCACCTTGTCTCCAAAACGTCCTACATGCGCTGTCCCTCTAATAAACTCATTTCTAATCCTGTCCATCCTCGTCACTCCCAATGAAAATCTCAGCATCTTCAGCTCTGCTACCGCCAGCTCCACATTCTGTCTTTTACTCAATGCCACTGTCTCTAAACCATACATCACAGGTCTCACCACAGTCCTATAAACTTTCCCTTTCACTCTTGCAGATACCTTTCTATCACAAATCACTCCTGCCACACTTCTCTAACACAATCTCCATCACTTTGAACTGTTAACCCCAGGTACCTGAACTCCTCCACCTCTTCTCCCTGCAACCGCACCACTCCAATGCTCTCCCTCTCATTCACACACATGTACTCTGTCTTACTCCTACTGACTTTTATTCCCCTTCTCTCCAGCGCATACCTCCACCTTTCTAGGCTCTTCTTAACCTGCTTCATACTCTCACCACAAATCACAATATTATCCGCAAACATCATAGTCCACGGAGACTCCTGTCTGACCTCATCCGTCAACCTGTCCATCACTACTGCAAACAGGAAAGGGCTCAGAGCCGATCCTCGATGCAGTCCAACTTCCACCTTAAACCAGTCTGTCGTTCCAAATGCACACTTCACTGCTGTCACACTGTCCTCATACATGTCCTGCACCACCCTCACATACTTCTCTGACACACCTGACTTCCTTATACAATACCACAACTCCTCTCTCGGCACCCTGTCGTACGCTTTCTCTAAATCCACAAACACACAATGCAACTTCTTTTGACCTTCTCTATACTTCTCCATCAACATTTTCAAAGCAAATAATGCGTCTGTGTTGCTCTTCCTCGGCATGAAACCTTATTGTTGTTCACAGATGGTCACCTCTTCTCTCAGCCTGGCTTCCACAACTCCTCCCATAACTTCATGGTGTGACTAATCAACTTAATTCCCCTGTTGTTACTGCAGGTCTGCACATCTGCCTTGTTCTTAAAGATTGGTACCGCACACTCCTTCTCCATTCCTTAGGCATCCTCTCACCTTCCAAGATCTTTTTGAACAACCTGGGTAAAAACTCAACTGCCATCTCTTCAAAACATCTCCATGCTTCCACTGGGATGTCATCTGGTCCAACCGACTTTCCACTCTTCATCCTCGTAATCACTGCTCTAACTTCCTCCTTACTAATTCTATCCACTTCCTGCTTCACCATCTTTACACCATCCAACCTTCTCTCTCGCTCTCATTTTCCTCGTTTTTCAGCTGCTCAAAATACTGCCTCCATATACTCAACACACTCTCCTCACTAGTCAACACATTTCCATTTAGATCCTTTATTGCTCTAACTTGCAGCACATACTTCCCGGCTCATGTCCAACTTCTCATACAGCTCCTCATATGCCTTTTTCTTTGCTTTCGCCACATCCCTCTTTACCTGCTGCCGCATCTACTTGTACTCCTGCCTACTTTTCTCATCACTCTGTCGATCCCAATTCTGTTTTGCCAACCTCTTTCTCCTTATGCTTTTCTGCACTTCCTGATTCCACCACCATGTCTCTTTGTCTTCCTTTCTATTTCCAGATGTCACACCAAGTACCTTTCTAGCTGTCTCCCTTATCATTTCTGCAGTAGTTGCCCAATCATCCAGCACTTCTTCACCACCACCCTAATTGTAAATAAAATACAACCTACTCAACAGAGATGCATGCTCATAATTTGCACCGCTACTAAGAGGCTGTAAGCCGGTGGTACAACTCATAGGCACTGGTCCGAAAGTGGCTGACCTCTTCTCATGATGTCTAGCTTTTCTTGAAAATTTATTTTTATATAACAAGTAACTCAGATTTTTTGTGTTTTACTAGTCGAGTTTTTACTAGTCGAATTTGGCTGTAACAGTTTCGCTCTGAACAACCATTCACAGGACGGAAAAATGCTGATGCTATTCTTTTTATAACTGTGAGGCGAATTTAAAATCTGATTGGTTGAAGAAACAGACTAATTTCTTATAAAGACTAAGGTAAAAAGGCCAGCACTACTGAATCTGAAGGACCTGGGCAGATTAGATTGACATACCAGCACATAGAGGCTAAAATCTGATTAGACAAAAAATCTAACATCCACAGACAAGTACTGGAGGCAGTAAAGCCAAGAGAAATGGAACAAATATTAGAATCTAGGTTGTAAATGTAGGTCAGTGCTTCTGTTAGTGTTTAGGACTGCAGAGAAGGTTTCATCATTTAATTCATTCTAATTCTTATTTCTCTTTTCTTATAATTTCCTCACACACACACACACACACACACACACACACACACACACACACACACACACACACACACACACACACACACAGAGATTAAAAAAACTATATTACAGAAAGCTGGCTTGCCTCGACTTTCTTGCCGCATATAAGGTTCCACAAGTTATAAATGTCCAGTAGATGGCAACGTTCTACTAAACTGTATCCCTTTCTAACGTTATCACCACGAACCACACTCATTCATTCATTCATTCATTTTCTCCCGCTTATCCGTAATTCGGGTCGCGGGGGCAGCAGTCTAAGCAGGCCCCCGCCTTCGACTGCTGCCCAAACCTCACAGCACCGTCCCTTACGGTCCCTCCTGCAGGTGGTGAGCCCACGGGAAGACGAACCACACTGACAGATACATTTATATATAGATGGATAGGTAGAAATACAGATAATAATTAGTTGCATAGATATATTCAAGGCGCATAGATCTTTATTTTCTATCTTTAATCAAAGTTTCTCGGCTTGACTACCTTGATTGTCCATGCTTATCTCTTGCAATAACACAGCATACTTTCTGTGAATTACCTTAAGATAGAAGCACAATATTAGTATCTTAGTGGTGTCACATGTGTTAATTCATATTTTTGATGCCTTCAGTGTGTATCTACAATTTTCATAGTCATGAAAATAAAGAAAACTCCTTGAATGAGAAGGTGTGTCCAAACTTTTGGTCTGTACTATATATATATATATATATATATATATATATATATATATATATATATATATATATATATATATATATATATATATATATATATACACTTTAATGTTTTATATCATCAAACTTATTTAAATATTAGTAAAAGATAACACGCGATCACTACAAGCAGTTTTTAAATGAAGGTTTTTATTATTTAGGGAAAACAAAATCCAAAACTACATGGCCCTGTGTGAAAAAGTGTTTGCCCCCCAAACCTAATAACTGGTTGGGCCACCCTTAGCAGCAACAACTGCAATCAAGCGTTTATGATAACTTGCAATGAGTCTGTTACAGCGCTGTGGAGGAATTTTCCACTCATCTATGCAGAATTGGTGTAATTCAGCTACATTGTAGGGTTTTTGAGCATGAACCGCCTTTTTAAGTTCATGCCACAGCATCTCAAAAGGGTTCAGGTCAGGACTTTGACTAGGCCACTCCAAAGTCTTCATTTTGTTTTTCTTCAGCCATCCGGGGGATTCTGCCTGCATTGCATTGGAATTCCACTAGAGGGCACTCACCGAATCCTTTGAATTCACCGAATCCGTGGACTCATAAATCCCACTTGCGAGTCCGACGGATCCGCCGAATCCCACGAGTCTTCTGACCATGCAGAAAGTTTCCTGAACTACTTATTGCTATAGTCACTATCTAACAACAACATTATAACAATTAAATTGTGTATTTTTCTATATGTTGGTTTTTGTATCAATATAACAAAGGACTCAAGTGATTAGGGTAAATGAAGAGAATGATTCATGAATCAATCACGAGTCATATAAAGGATTAAATTATGTAACCCGGATGAATCCGATTCTCATCTGTAGTCAACACTTCCGGGTATGAGTTTACATTGAGGTGAATGAAAACAGCTAAATATCTGTAAGCAGACAGTCTAATGTGAGTAAACTTGTCCGATAATATATTCAAAGCAACATTTGAAATAATGACTAAATTGGTTGCTAGACTGTTAATAATTTTATAGCTCATTCCTGTTGTTCCTAGCTTGCTAATCTATCATGAAGTTTCATCGATGCGCTTGTGTATTGTCAATGGTTGTAATAGTGTATGATCAGACCTGCCCTGATAGAGTTGCGTTTGATGATCTAGGATGGCATCGAAACTGCAATATGTGAAAGGAGATCTGTTCTCCTGCCCCAGCACACACTCCTTGGCTCACTGCATCAGCGAAGACTGCAGGATGGGCAAAGGCATTGCTGTCATCTTTAAAGAAAAGTTTGGAGGAGTTAATGAACTCCTGGCACAAAGTAAGTGTCGAAACAAAATCATCTGCCTGGGTCAGTCTTCACAACGACCATGACCCTAGATCACAGTTAATTCATAATCTTCCTTGTCTTTTCACAGAGAAACAGCCAGGAGAGTGTGCAGTGCTGAAGAGAGATGAACGCTATGTGTACTACCTGGTAAGCTTGTTCTCCTGCCGTTGCTGTTTCTTGTTCAGCATACCACATTGCTGTTAAATGCTTAGTTCTGATCAGAAGGTGTTGACTTTGACTGTAGGTCCAGCTGAATGATTCACGTTAATGCACTTTGAATATGGTACTGCTTCACAAACTTAATGGTACCAACTTAAATAGGGACATGTTTGGAAGATGCTCTACATAAACTTTAGAAATGTGTTTAAATAAGTGTCAGTGCTTTATAATAGTATAAAAAGTATAGCTGTAAACTGAAGTTTTGTTCGGGAAACTTGACACAAATGGAGTCTTGTAAGGGAAATACTTATATAACTATGTATATAACTACCTTTTCTAAATTGATTTAAAATAACAAGTTAACTTATTTTGCAAAACTATATGTGGATTTTTTTTTGGTTATTCTGTAATAAAAAAAAAATGCTAGCAGCAAATTAATCAGGTATAAGAACCTGATCAATTTAAAGGAAATAAACATTTTGGAATGCTATTGGAAACTCTGTGGTAGTACTCGCCATGCCGCATCATTGATTGCTTCGATAAAACACCTAATGGGTTTGCTCTTTTAAATGATCTTTCTAACATTTTCCTTCAAAACAGATTACAAAGGAAAGGTACAACAACAAACCTACATATGATACACTCAGGCAAAGTTTGGAAGCAATGAAAGCACACTGCATAGAAAATGGAGTCACCATGCTATCAATACCACGGTATGGGATTATCTTTGTAAATAAAACCTACAAATCACTGAATATCCAAAACATTGGATCTTCTTTATTATCCCTTTATTGTTTGCCTATCATGTCTCACCAATTTACAAGTAAATTGTTAAGTATTATTTTCAATATATTGTGCTTTTGAAAATCTACTTTGGGCTTTTAGGATTGGCTGTGGTTTGGACAGGCTGAGTTGGGATAAGGTGTCTACAATCATCGAAAATGTCTTCCAGCCCACAGATGTAACCATAACTGTATACTTACTGTAAGCTGCAACAGTCCAGGAAGAAGATTTACAAGTTTAGTTTTAGGATTGGCTGCGATTTGGAAGTATCGAGTTAAAAGAAGGTGTCTACAATAATTTCAAATGTATTCCAGCACACATATATAAAAATAACAGTATATTCACTACATGCTACAACAGTCCAGAAAGATGATTTATACCTTTAGTGCATTCTGAATAGTGAATTATAGCATCCATTATAGCACCCATACCACTGCTTAATTGTACATCATTCTCAAATCTAATTTTTGTGATTTATATGTCTATGTTGCAGTATTTGTTATTCATCTCACCATTTTTTCTTTATATATATATATATATATTTGCTTTGATTGTCAAAAGGGTTTTGGAGAATTTGGCTTGGATTTTATATATATATATATATATATATATATATATATATATATATATATATATATATATATATATATATATATATATATATATATATATATATCTCCCAACTGACTATTTCTGATTTGCTTCATACTTGGGGGGAAATGATGTACTGACACAGCTCTAATAAATAATCTGCAAAATTTCAGGTGTGTTTGTTCATTTCTGAGATATTGTCTTTTATAATGAGGGCGTGGAAGTGTGTGTAAAAACACACACTCAGGAAAAGTTAAACATTTCCATATGTCATTCATTTATAACAATTTGTGCTAGATTTCATGAATCTTTTAGGGATTGTAAGGTACCAGCTGTTCCCATGTTCTAAAATAGAGGGTCCACTGTTACTTCATTGTCAATTTATGGCCTTCCACTTTAGCATAGAGATATACAAGGTCAAATTCTAGCATGAATAATTTATTATTAGTTTTACTTTGTAGCTTTTTCTGTAGCAGTTGTTTTTGTTCTATGCATCCTTTTAAAGTGTCTACATATATATCTGTGCAACTAACATGGTTGACATTTTGCAAATAGAAAATCTGAGATGTTCATTCTAAAACCTCTGATGATTTCACATAGATGGGCTAACTGGTAAAAAAGTGATGGTGATTCACAAGAATGATTTCAATAACTTAAGAAACCTTAAAAATAAAGTTATGATGACCAAACATGCACCTACATGAAATGAGTTATTATTTCTGTTTAGTATCAAATGACAAATCACAATGCATACATTCAGAAATGTTCCAATGTAAAACAATGCTGTCTCAATTTGATTCCATTTAATTAATATAGAGTACAATTGCCAAAGTGTAAATAATAGAGTAACATCCATTCAGTAGAAGGTGTTGGTTAAGTACAGCTATGTGGTACGTGTACTTCAAAACTGTCCATTAAGATTTAGGGATAATTCAGATACATAGTTGTGGTTCTGTGTTAGACAGACAGAGGACAGAACAAGACAAATGATGTCCTTTAAGAGGTGCTTCCTAGTGGAGAAAAGAGAAAAGATGTTTAGTTTTTTGGAACTTGTTAACATACAGAAAAAAAGCAGTTTTAATAGCTAAGTTAAGTCGAATCAGCTAGTGTAACTGAAACACCATTAGTCTGGGTACAGATCTATTGCAGAGTTCAGCAAGCATTAAGCTATGACTTATTTTTGTAACTGACATCAATCTTTTTGCACTCTTGGCTATGTGAGACAAGGCACAGCTCTTGATTATAGGTGAAGCACCTACCCTACTGCAGAATGTTAATCAGCTTCTCATCGTAGTACTCATAGTTCTCTTGACAGTCCTCCCATGGTGTAAAACTGTCTTCCTCATTTTCCACAAAAGTGGACCATACATAGTTGAAGTCCACTGGCCTCATCATCCTCAGTTTGCAGCCTGCTTTCACCAAAGCCTTCAGCCCTTCCTGTATTTCAGGCTCCTCCCACAGGAAGAGGCGGGAACAATGAATGTTGAGGCGCAGCGTTTTTCGGGCCCGCAGGATATCTCCTAATTTATTTGCACATGCTGCACATGGACTGGATGATATATACCAGGTGACTGTGTATTGCAGCGATTTGTTATATAGAGGTAACACCTGCTGGAAAAAAGCCTCCTCAGCATGAGAACCTGAGTGCTCGTCCTCCAAGTACCCATTGAGACCATTAGGTTCTACTCCGTCACCCTTTATATCCACTTGATAGCACAGGAAGGTCTTGTTTCGGCCTGAAGAGTACTCCACATTTTTAAACTGGAACTTGAAGAATGACGGGTTGAGACGTTCTCTAAGAAGGTACACATAGAAATTAAAAGGTTTACAGCATTTGCCAATAATTGGATATATATATATATATATATATATATATATATATATATATATATATATATATATATATATATATATATATATTTTTCCAACCTGTTTTATGTTGGACTAAACACTAAATTTCATGCTGCCAGTTTAAAAGATGTCCATTGTGATAACGGTAATTTCTTCAAATAGAACATCAACATCTCTTGTAGTTCCCGAAACAATATGTACAAATCAAACTTATCATATCATCAATGTACCTTCTAATTCTTCTATTCCTTGCATCCGGCAAAAATCTCTAGATGATAAATTAGTCAATGTCCAAAAAACAAACGTTTGTGTATTGCTGTTCATAACAATTTCATTTTAAGGTATGGATGCTTCATACATTTATCATTCATTTAAATGAGAACTCCTAGAACTTTTGTATTCAAACGGAAGGCTGCCACCATATGCAGCCAATGTTGATATTTTTCACAAATAAAACCACTCTTGCTTAATTTTCAACATGAAAATGCAAAATCCAGACAGATTTTGAGTGGTCTATTCTGCAGCCAGAATTTATTTAGTTTGGGCAGAAGAATTGCGCCCTAATGATAAAGGAATGTAAATCTAGTAACCTGTCCTATTTATGGGGATCTTTGGATATCAACATTTGTCAGTATCTCATTTTAAACAATATTGAAGATATTTCCCCAACAAAGGCAAAGCAAATTTGTTAGTTGCCAGAAGTCATTTGCATAAATGAAACTAGCAAATATAATTAAAGTGGACAGGCAAAAAAAAAAAAAAAACATTCTATCCAGCTGTTAAGTGAGCTGACACATTTTTTTAATATAATAAATGTAATAATTGTATTATTAGTAGTATTATAATCCTTATTATAAACTATGTAAATGGTTTCATAGTTCATGCAATAAAAAAAAACTTAATTTGCCTACTATAGTTACATTGGCAGTGGGGAACTGTTCCTGCTTTACTGCTGTAATGTTAATATTAGCTCTAACCAAAAAAACATTGATGAACGTCTGAGATACGATGTGAGAAGCTTGAAATAAAATTACCATTGGCTGAATTGCTATAAGTCAAGCAAACATGTTGTGAGGAAATCAGGAATTTCAATAAATCAATTCACATCATGTTCTACCCTTTTCTTATCTGTCAGTCATCTCAACAGTCTCCCACTTATTACTGTTTTTTTTACATAATGATAAGTCAAGTTTTAAATAGCATATTTTCTTACTTAATATTAGCCTTCACTAACCTAGACAGAATCTTATAATACTAAGGTGACCTACATGCTACTACAAATATCCAGAGTTCTATACTTTTTGTAGCAATGACAAACCTTTTAGATTTGTTGATCTAAAGATTAAAGAGCAATGCAAGAGTGTCAGGAGTGATTTTGTGAGTTATACTTACCCTACAATAATCTCAAAGGGAGGTAGCTCCATAGCCTCCAGTTGAAATTCTCCATCCTCAGCACCTCCTTGAGCACCCTGGGCTGTCTCACTAGTTCCATTTGGCTTCTCCACCTCTGAATCTGGCTTCATGTTCATCTGTTTGTCACTCTCTGCATTGTTTTCCAATTTTTTCTTTATCTCTTTTTCAGCCTTGCTCTCGACACTGTTTTCTTTCTTTTTTACTACACTTACCTTGCTGGTAGCCTTTTTGTCTGCCATGGTTGAGCTTTAGCTAAGTGTGAAAAATAAACTAATGCAATTAAAGTGCCAGTTGGCCAGGAACAGAGCTAGGGACTGAAGTCTGTGTGTAAGAGTGCAGAGATGAGTACAGAGAATATAGAGGTGGTGAATGGCACTGGCAAATAGGGGGGCAGCTGCTTTCTGCTGTTCACATGCTATAAAAAGAACCTAGGATAATACAGGGGGGCAGGTCTGCATACATTCTGTTATTTTGAACCCTGCATGTCAATGGGACCAGAACTAGTGGCATTATTTCTGTGAACAGGTGTCATTTCCAGGCTTGTCTTTCTTTTTCAAAGACAAGAGTTTTTTTTATTTAGGGTATACTTTTATCAAATATGACATCTGTGTTTGACTTCACCATTCAGCTTTATATAAAAGCTGTCTACACGCCAACATCACTGTTTATTAATAAACATTTTTGGCAGTGTGTCCGGTGTGAGTCAGCTCCTTCAGATACTGCCACAGACTAAACTCTAAACCTTAATGCCTCCACATCAAGGCCAACTAAAGGTCAGTGAAGCCCTGGCAGTGGGGTACATTCCAGTCAGGCCGAATCAGATAAACAACTATTCATGAGAACATTTAAACAGAAAGAATATACCACTGCTATAAAATTCTAGCACTCTCCTCAATAGATCATCAGGGTGTGCATTTGGTCCTGTGAATAATATGCACACAAAATAAATGCCCTGGCTTTGTTGTAATGCATTTGCCCACTGCAGGATCTGCAAGCAATTTAAAATGTGCTGTTAATGGAAGATAATCGCCCTCTGAGCAACATGGTAACAAACTCTGTTTACCTTAATTGCTTTGTCATTATTGCTCATCACATCTATTTCTTTCAGCCCAGGTAGAATGTAATCATAAATCTTTGTATCTAACTGACACATAGATCAATTAAATTATAAACCTTTTTTAGCTGTTATTATTTTAATGAAGTTATGCAATGAAGGAAAATGACACATGGTGTTATTTTTAAGTGCAGCATAAATCTGTAGCCATGAGCATATCAGATGTTGTATATGTATACAGTGCAAACTTTGTTGGAAACATCCAGTAAACACAATGACACAGCATCAATTTCTTCTATAATAAAATTGCCCACCTGCTGTCACTGACTTAGAACTTATTGAACAAGGGAAATAAAGCGAGGGACCACTTCTCTTCTTTTAATATCCTTAATATACAATGCATACCCACAACTTGCATTTATAATTATATGGGTATGTTCTTTTTACTTCAAATCCCAGGCCTTCATTTATTTCCTTCAACTGAAGGAGGTGATTAAATCAGAAAAGTTTATCATTGTTATAACAGCAAATCCTGACATTTCCCACCTATATTATATAGGCAAAAAAAATTGTGGACACCTGAAATAAGAATTATATGTGCTTTTTGAACATAATATTCCACATTTAGTCCCCATTTGCTGTTATAATAAATGCAAGCCAATCAAGATCTTTCCTTCCAACCCATGTAAACCATATCTGCTTGCTTTGAGCAAAAGGGGCATTGTTATGCTGGAACAGGTTTTTGTTTCCTAGAGAAGGGAAGATTTATTCGTACTACATTTAGAGACATAAACTTGTCAATCATGCATTTTTTAACTGCTGCTAATGCTGCCTCATAGACAGAGGTGGAAAGTAATGAATTACATGTACTCACATTACTGTAATTGAGTAAAAAATGTAGTTTTTGAAATCTGTTATTTTACTTTTACTTAAGTGTTTTGTTTATAGTATTATACTTGGCTACATTTTAAATCATATATATAAAAAAAAGAAAGAAAAATAATGCAAGAGGGATGGAAACTACTGCGCATGAGGCGCTTCACAGCCAAGCTTAGAAGTTCTGACTCATCAGGCATCAGGTAGATGCAAAATGCAGTGAAAAAGAGTAGAGAGAGCAAAACAGGGAAGTAAGCTAATCACCTATTTTTTTTTTTTAAGCAATATATGTTCCCAATTTTGTGTTATGATTCTAGCCAGTATGAATCTGTTTTAATTAACATAAAAAAAGAAATTCTATCAGTTACTCACAGTTGTTCTATCAATTCTATCAGTTGTTTATCCACTGGAAGTCTACGAGTATTTTCTAGACTCTTTTTCCATGCAATCGAACAATAATAATGGTACAGCATTGAGCTTCATTTCAGTGAAATGAAAAAACTGTGATAAAAACCAGCCTAAATGATTCACAAATAGAACTGATTTGGTTTTCAAGTTCAAATCACTGGTTTAATTATCCTGTCACTGTTTAAACTGATGTCCACATATCTTTCTGGAGCTGCTGTTCTGTGAAACTTACCATTCACTTTTATTTTCTCATTATCAATCCAGACAGTGTTTCAGTTGTCTGTGTGTAAGAGACCATACAATGATGTCAATTGCTTTACTGTATACAGTATGCAAAATTTCACTTAATTTAATAAACTGTTCAAATGTATCGTCTCTTACTGAATACACAGTAACTGTTATATTTTATATTTATATCCCCATGTCCTTTTTAAACTACACTAGAATCCCCCACTCCACCCCCGCTGTTAAAAAAAGTAAAAAGGTAGATTTTACTCTGATTAAATTTTATATGAGCTACATTGTACTTTTACTGAAGTAGATTGTGAGACCTGTAACTTTGTTTACTTCAGTAAAAAATGTATTGAGGTAACAGTACTTTTACTTGATTAGAATATTTTATTATTCTTTCCACCTCTGCTCATAGATAAGTTATTTGAAGATATATGGCCCAAATTTCATTTTCTGTAACTGTGTTATAAATTAAAGAGGGAAGAGAAGTGGTTCAAGATGTTGCAAGTATCTCCTCAAAAGGGAGATGTGAAAGTGCTTTTATGAAATGCCAATGCAGCATATAGATGTAATCTTATGCCAGTTAATGAGTAATAATACATTTCACAAGTCTTTTGCAAAATTCTATGTTTGTGACATGTATTCAGCATAAATTAGACTATAGAACTATGTTATGTCTTTAGGGAAAACATTTATTTTTACATTTTCATTTTATTTTCCTATTGTCAGTATACATTTTTTAAATTCATGATCTCCCTCTGATAGGACAACCACATCTATCACCACTGAGCCACATGGGAGCCTGGCATTTTCATACCTTTTAATGATCATTTGTCTTAAAGAAGAACCATATTAGCATTGTTAACTTCTCAATCATCTTAATTAACAGGGGTAATCTTAGATTAGCAGTTTTATGATCTTAGATTTTGTGTTTGGAGCATCTTTTGAATGAAAAAACTTCTAAATCTACTGTCGGTATACTTAAAAAAAAAACATCCTTCTAAACGAGTTAAGACCACAATATACTGTAGTTGGCGTTCAAATAGATCAGTGTATCTAAGTTTTTTGGAAGCAGTCGGCAGTGTTCAGGTCTTAGAGTTTTGCCCACAAGGCAGAATATCCTTTCCACTGTTGTTGTTGTAGCTGGCACTGTAAAAACTTTCTTGGCCATTAGTGAAAGTAGAGGAAAATCAATAGACTTGCGCTTCCAGTACTGCAGGGGATCTTCATCTGTGGGCTCTTCATGGAGGTATGCAGCCAGCTCCTGCTCTATACTCTTGGCCTGTGTAGAAGGTCTGTCTTTGATGAAAGAGAATAGTCTGCTCCTTTTAGATGGAGATGGCTGAGGATCTGAACTCTGCTCTGGTGGACTCACAGGTTGGGTGTGCTTTCCCATCTCCTCCAGGAGAACCTGCTTGTGCCAGTCTCGGTCACTGCTCCAAGACAGCTTGAACTGCGGGTCCAGAGTAGTGGCGGTAACAAACAAAGGATCCTCTAGGACACCAGCTAATTTTTGGTCCAGTGCATGAGTCAATCCTGTTACCAGTCCTGCACACTGGTGGGTCACAACTTCTGCCAGGTGTTTACGTAGGCCCAGGACACTGGGGAGAGCAATACTGATAGACACATGCTTGTCTCCCTGGACCATATCTGTGGCTTCCTCAAAAGGCTCCAAGATTTCAACCAGTTCTTGCAGAGTGGCTTTTTCAACACTGTTGAGAGCCAAGTCATTTCTGTCCACAATGTCTTCCAAAAAATCTAATGATTCAAGCATTTGCCGCATTGTTTTTAACTGGGTGTTCCAGTGCCTGTTCGAATTTGATGGGTGCTGTCCATTTCCGATTGTGCCAGGACTAAACACTTTACTAAGTTTTTCAGGAGTCACTGTAGCCACAACATAGTTGTAGAAGCAAGCTGCTTTTGTGAAAGTTGTGGATATTTCAGCAGAACAGATCCCTTCTCGTATGCACTGACTTACTGAATGGGCAAAGCAGTTTATCCTACACCGACCCAGGCACTGAATTAAAGAATTCTGCTCTGCTGTTCCACCTACTGCATTCTTACCTTCACCATTTTCTTCATCACTACTGGCTTCCTCCTCATCTTCCACAACACCATTAAAATGGAGATAAAAACCGGGTAGGCAGAAAGTAGAACGGCTTTCACTAGGGGCGGGATCAACAACTATGCGAAATACTTTACCTGAGATATCATGAGCATGACAGATCTCATCAAATTCACTGAGAAGGCGCTGAGTATCCCTATAGTTTTGAAGAGGAATACATGATAACAACAATGACTTGATCTGCCAGTCTGTGGTTATGAAATGGCATGTGACTCCAAGATATCCAGAACTGTTGTTGACAGACACAGCATTGTTCATGCACAGGTCCAAAGTGATACTACAGGACTCGATTCCTGAAAGAGCAAGTTTGGTCGCTAACTGTACTTGGTAGCTGTAAGCCGGTAGGAGCTGCTGTTGAATGTAATAACTAGGCTCTGGGACGTAACGGGGCTCAAGGAGCTTAAGCAAGTCACGGAAGCCCTCATTCTCTACAGTCTGCACAGGCTGCAGATCACGGATGATCATCTTGGCAATTGTTTCTGAAATAAGGGACTGTCGTGGATCATTCCGGTCAAATTTGCTTGTTCCAGCCCCATTTTGAGAAGCTGTTCGACTGGCCCCACTTATGGGTGTATAGGACTGCACAGCTCCAGAAGAATAGCCCTCTCTTTTCACATCTTTTTTCCTCAAAAACTCATCGTACATTGCTTGATGTTTACGCTGAAAGTAGGAAGGAAGATGGCTGTTAGTAATTATTGAACTTTAAAATACATACACAAAATGTGCACAAATTCTTTGTAGCTTATTGTGCAACTGTAAAGACAAACAGTATATTCCAATATGTGTACATAAACAAAGATTACACATAGGTTGATTGAATAGTTAAGGGTTCCTTGTTACATAAAGAGGTTGACTTTCTGACAGGGAAACCTCCCAACCCTTTTAAAAACATCAACATCAACAGCTTGACAACTTGTATTAAAGCAGGTCAAATTTGGTGCTTGGAGTACAATTCCCTTACTGGATCACTGGATGTTCAAAAGGGCACCTAACAGTGAAGAACGTATTGGTACCGAAATGTTTGCTGCATACCGGAATTGGTCCATGCAGGCGCAAAACAAATCTTATTTCCGGTATGGCCTAATTAGCAACAGTGACACTTCACAAACTCTCTATGTGTGTGGGTGGGTGGATGAATGGATGGATGGATGGATGGATGGATGGATGGATGGATGGATAATTGTCAATAACTATGACAGAATTTCCAGACTTCAATCAAACGCTAATTAGAAAATGCTAATTCAAACGTTTTTGCAGGTGCACTGTACCTATTAGTGTGTTGCATAATTTGTTCCATTATTTAAAATCATGTGTAAAACACAGCCATTAGTGTTGCACAAGTGTTGCACTCTTAATGCCGCTCCCAAGCCCAGATAAATGAGGAGGGTTGCATTAGAAAGGGCATCCAGCGTAAAACGTGCCAATCAAATATGCGGATCACAAATCAGAATTTCATACCGGATCGGTCAAGGCCCGGTTTACCGGTGGAAATTGGGCTACTGTTGGCTGATGGGGGAGAAGGAGAGGAGGAAGACGTCTATGTTAAATACATATTTTAAGAAGAAGGAGGATCATAGGGTGATGTATAAGGGTGGAGGAAGGTGCACACAGGTGGACTATGTTCTATGTAGGAGATGCAACCTAAAGGAGATTGGAGACTGTAAGGTGTTGGCAGGGGGCAATGTAAATAGACAGCATGGGATGGTGGTCTGTAGGATGGTTTTGGAGGTGAAGAAAAAGAGGAGGAGAGTGAGGACTGGAAGAAGAATAAGATGGTGGAAACTAAAGGAGCAAGGCTGTAGTATGATTTTTAGGGCAAAGGTCAGACAAGGATCGGTGGTGGTGAAGAGGTGCTGGATGATTGGGCAACTACTGCAGAAGTGATAAGGGAGACAGCTAGGAATGTACTTGGTGTGACATCTGGAAATAGAAAAGAAGACAGAGACTTAGTGTTGGAATGAGGAAGTGCAAGAATGCATAAGGAGAAAAAAGTTGGCAAAACAGAATTTTGACCGACAGAGTAATGAGAAAAGTAGGCAGGAGTACAAGGAGATGCAGCAGCAGGTGACGTGGCATGTGGGAAAGCCAAGGAAAAAGCATATGAGGAGCTGTATGAGAAGCTGGACACTAAGGAAGGAGAAAAGGATTTGTAACGATTGGCCAGGCAGAGGGACTGAGCTGGGAAGGATGTGCTGCAAGTTAGAGCAATAAAGGATGGAGATAGAAATGTGTTGACTAGTGAGGAGAGTGTGTTGAGAAGATGAAGGGAGTATTTTAAGCAGATGACGAACAAGGAAAATTAGGGAGAGAGAAGGTTGGATGATGTGGAGATTGTAAATCAGGAAGTGGATAGGATTAGTAAGGAGGAAGTGAGGTCAGTGATTAAGAGGATGAAGAATGGAAAGTCA
Organism: Silurus aristotelis; assembly: GCF_946808225.1. Classification (NCBI taxonomy): domain Eukaryota; kingdom Metazoa; phylum Chordata; class Actinopteri; order Siluriformes; family Siluridae; genus Silurus; species Silurus aristotelis. Next base: position 14,970,322 of record NC_139592.1, on the reverse strand, counting down.
GTAAGACCAGATGACATACCAGTAGAAGCATGGAGATGTTTAGGAGAGATGGCAGTGGAGTTTTTAACCAGGTTAAAGATTTTGGAAGTTGAGAGGATGCCTAAGGAATGGAGAAGGAATTTGCTGGTACCGGTTTTTAAGAACAAAGGAGATATGCAAACCTGCAGTAACTACAGGGGAATGAAGTTGATCAGTCACACCATGAAGTTATGGGAAAGAGTAGTTGAAGCCAGGCTGAGAGAAGAGGTGACCATCTGTGAGCAACAGTATGGTTTCATGCCGAGGAAGAGCACCACATTCGCATTATTTGCTTTGAGAATGTTGATGGAGAAGTATAGAGAAGGTCAGAAGGAGTTGCATTGTGTTTGTGGATTTAGAGAAAGCATACGACAGGGTGCCGAGAGAGGAGAATGCTGAGAATGGAGCCGCAGGAAGGAGGAAAAGAGGCAGGCCAAGGAGGAAGTTTTTTGGATGTGGTGTCGGAAGACATGCAGGTAGTTGGTTTGAAAGAGGCAGATGTAGAGGACAGGGGGGTATGGAGACGGATGATCCGCTGTGGCGACCCCTAGTGGGAGAAGCCGAAAGAAGAAGATTCAAAATCATGTGTAAAACTAGTTTTTGCATTTTTTCATGTATAATGGCAGACAGAAATAAAATTTTATCTGTTTGGAAATGTATTCTGACCATTTTTTTTCACCCATGCACTGTACATTTATGCTAATTTAAATGCAAATATGTTGTGTGATTTTTATTTGATTTGTCACATTGTGACATTTTCTTGTGTCCACAAATAAAAACATATTTAAAAGAAAATAATTTTATAATGTATAATGGCCAGCAAAACAAAAAACAAAAAAACTGCAAGTCCAATATATATCAATAATATAATGATATTAAAAATGTAATAGAAATTCCTCCATTTGATATTGCATATTTTCTTTCTTATGTTCCAACATGTCCAAAAATAAAACTGAATGCCTGTATGCATTCATTAAATTATCAACATTGTAGCCTAGTTAATCACATGTAATGTATAAAATACTGAAGGGAAATTGTGTCTTCACAAAAAATCAGAAAACTGAAATGCATAAATAATAACTAAAAATTAGATTGGATGTTCATCAACAAAACTATTAGAACCATTTCTTTGGTTTTAACATATAATCTGTATTTTGTGTATTTGTAACCTTTTAACAGATATCTTGTATTTAGGACAATACAGAAAAGATTTTATAGATTCTGTACAGAAGAGAACTGCAGGAAGAGTTTTTTTTTTTTTTTTACTATAGATAAAAAGAAATTGTGGCATAACGGTGTAGTATAATGTTTCTCAAGGTAATATTTATGGGGAACGACCTGGCCCGGAGCCTTTTGGATACTCTGGACTTATAGCTGGAAACCTTCCACCCAGGTTACTAATATTGTTGTTTATCACCCCACAAAAATCACTGTAGCCTGAAACAAGAAGAACTCAAATGTAAGTGCTGCTGCAAAGCACCGGTTCGTTACAGTCTTGTTTAGTTAGATGTCTTCCATTTTTCACAACATGCCAGTGGATGAAATGTCTATGCAAAAGTGCCCCTCGGTTACTTGAGTTTGGTAAATGTTGCACTGTGATATACGATCATCCCATCCACCTGAATTCTCACCTCACAGCCAGTGTTCTGGGGATAGGCCCCGGATCCATCTCAATCATGATACAGTGGTTACTTAAAATGCATGTTAAATGCAAATATCTGAATATAGACCTTTAATTCTCATCTGAATTATTGGAATCAAATGATTTACCTTTAAATGTGTAACGAAGTTAGAGGTGACAGTCCGCTTTGCCTGTATCCTTGTGCCACAAGCTTTGCAATTAGATTCGATTTTGCCATTTTCACCCTCGAAGACAATGTTGAAGTAATCCAGAATGGACACTCGCGAATTTGACGCCATCTGGGAACATGAAATCCTCTGACACTGATGCAACGAGACACCTACACACTTTCAGCGATCGATAGAAGACGTCTCTGCTTTATGCGTTTACACAGTTCCGAGATGGCGTTCCGGTGCTGATGATGATTCTCCGTTATTCTACATGACATCACGCTTATTGTTTGCATCAGCTCCTGGTACACCAAACCTACCGTTTGCGCATTCTGGCAAAATGTATGCAGGTCGCGTTCAAAACGCTGTTTTCACGGGCCAGTGCTAAAATCACAGCATCGCACCAAGGTTAACATCTGGCATCAGCAAACAGCTGTTTGTTTCTGTGCTACTGTTTTGGATAGCAGGAAGTGGTCGGGAATGGGGAGTTTTTCTCCTCCAGTGTTTCCGTTTTCCACCTAGAGGAGGGAAAAAGCACGCATTCAAAATGAAAACTGCATCTGACTTGGATTTATGAAAAATACAAGTCAGATACACTTTTCAATTGCAATTATTATTATATAATATAATTATATTATTAGCAAGTGTAACTTTAACACTGGCTGTTTTTGTTGAGAACAGTGTCGTTGTTGATATTTTATGGAGCACGGAGAGTTAAACAGAACTGTAAGGTGTTGAGGTATCACCCGTGATGCTGGGACAAAAACTGCGGGACTAATAATAATAAGCCACAGCATTGTAAGAGTAGTGCTTTGCAAGCACTACTAATAATAATGAGGAGAAGAAGAAGAAATAACAGAAGTAGAAAAGTGATGATTAATACAATTTTTGTCCAGAATGTTCAACACTCAATTGTCAGATTTTCAACACACAAATATCCAAAAGTTTTACAAAATTTTACAATTTAACACAGGGCAAAATGAAAGTTTGAAAAAGTATGGATGAATTTTAATGTACACTGTACTCCTGTAGCTGAATAACAGGAAGGTGGCTAAGTAAACACACATTTTGTTTATCATCACATTTAAAAGCATATTACAAGTTTGATTGTTTATTTAATTAAGAATCACTTACATTGTCATACACATCAATAGAGACAGTTAAACATCTGAGAAACAAATAACTTATGGAGGAAAACTGAGTGAAGTGTTATTCTTTCAATTCAGAGACAATCTTCTCTTTGTCCTTCATCTGGGTCTTCATCTCCAATCTAGTTTTCACAATTGCACTCTGCATGGTTGCGATCTCAGCTGATAGAGTAATGACTGCAAAGATTAAATGAAAACGGTAAGTAACTAACAATTTTACTAGGGACCACAAAAACTTTTTTTCCCAGAGGTTTACTACTAAACACTATTCAAAAACAAAGTATGATATAGATTACTTAAACATGTTTATAATATCACAGGAATAAAGAGAAAACCTAAATCTCAAAAGAGAATTAATATTTATTACTATATCAGCTTTTGTTTTACTCAAGTGAATGCATGTTTTCATATTTACTACAGTTTTTAATATTAAGATTTGTGTGATATCGTCGAACAGTTCAGAACAGCTGGTATATACTGACCTCTCCACCATAAAACAAAGTGGATGGATATCTGCTGATAATTACAGCGTAAGTACTTAAAAAAAACACCTCTATACTGAATGGTACAGAAAGGTTGTGTTTTGAGCCAAACAAACATTGTATTGTACAGTATTTTGTTATACTATTACAAAGGGTTGCAACTAATTATTATTTTGATCATTGATTAACCTGACTTATTTTTTCAATTATTCTGAAATTTTTTTATTTAAATATATTTTTTTTAATTACATGTTTTGCTTATTCTATCTACATAAAACCCTAATTCAGGGTATTTATTTATAAAAGTGTACTTAAAAAAAATGCAAACGCCACTTATTGAAATTAACCATCTTTAATTTTGACAGCTTATAGTGGCTGCTTGTTCAGTTTATGGGGGGATTTCTCCTTTGAACAAATTTCCTCATGCTGGGTTGTTTCTTTTTGTTTTAATAAAACAAAAATAAACTAAAAATACCAACAGCATTTGAGTATAAAAGATGAAGAAATTTGTGTAAATCAACATTTGTATTGCATTTTGCACATGGCAAGTTGATTGACATGCTTTAAAAAAAATGCTTTAAAAAAAAATCTATGTAAAATATAATACAACATTGTTTTGACAATTTTTGTTTAAAAATATAAAATACATTTTGTTCAGTTGTGAAGATATAAGCATCCAGAATATATAATCAATTTAATGTTGTATAATAATCAAATGATGTATGCATAAATTAAATATAGAATCATTGAAAACAAGCATTTGAACGGAGTAACGCCGCGGTAAATCATGTTTGAAAACAAATAAGTTACTGTTGTAGTAGACAAATGCTATAAAAAGAGAATAGGATGGAGAAACACAGCAAGCTAACAGGCTTGATTAAAAACAGGGTAAAATATGAATTGGTGTATAAATGCATTCTTCTTCTTTTGGCTGGTCCCATAAGGGGTCACCACAGTGGATCGTCCGTCTTCATACTACTCTGTCATCTACATCTGCCTCTTTCAAACCAACTACCTGTATGTCTTCCCTCACAACATCCATAAACCTCCTCTTCGGTCTTTCAATTTTTCCTTCTTCCTGGCTGCTTCATAATTAGCATTCTTCTACCGGATATACCCCATGTATAAAATATTTTAGTTAAAACATTTAATAGTTTACTGCTGCTGTTATTTGCTGCTTTTAGATTTTGCTTTTGTTGCCACTGTTTTAATTGAATCCATCACTACACTTGCAATCAGAAATATTCAACCCCTAAAGAGTTTTAAGGATTTCTAAATAAAATCTTTCCAAAGTGCAGGATTCTGCTTTGAAGAAGAACGTAAAGCCTTCTGTTGACAAATCAAACCTTGGTGATCATTGGATCTTCCAGCAAGACAATGATCCCAAGCACACCTCCAAATCAACCAATGCTTGGTTGGGGAAAAGATGCTGGAGTGTCCTGGAGTGGCCTTCTCAGTCACCAGATTTAAATCCAATTAAAAATCTTTGGTGGGATTTGAAGAAAGCGCAGTTGCAGCACAGAAGCCATCAAACATCACTGAGTTAGAGGCAAAGATTCCAATCGAGACGTGAAAGAAGCTTGTCAGCACTTATCGAAAACGCTTGTTAGAAGTTATAAAAACTAAAGGGCGCTCCACAAGGTACTGAAGCTGGGGGTTGAATAATACTGCACATGCTCATGTGTTACAAGACTTTTTTCATTTGAACTTCAAAGTTAAGTCAACTTCTGTTGTCAAAATAACTCAAATATGTATCAATAAATATTGTTTTATTTCACAAGTTTTTTTTATTATTATTTATTTTCATTATCTTTCATCAACATCACTGTATTGTCTATTAAGGTGAGGGGGTTGAATATTTCTGATTGTGAGTGTATGTTGCGAGCGAGCTGATTGTGCAACCTTGTGCTCGTGAGTCATGACAGAACAAATTCAGTGCATCTGCCCCTACGTTAGCAAACAAACAGTTTACACAATAACACTTCATTAAACTACACCATTTTCACATGATGAGGAGTATATAGTTTTTGCTTACTGTGCTGATGTTTTGGCATAATCTATGGCACCAGTGTTTTCTTTTCATGTGCTCATGCATCACTGTGGTACTTCCATCCCACAAAATCTCTGCTTTGCATAACTTGTAAGTTCTTAGTTGTGTTTAATAGAATATGCTTCCATGTCTTGGATGACTTGGGACACACCCTTTTCCTGCTACCAGTTGACTTGTACTCTGGGCCGTTTCGCAAGCGGCTGTGTTCTCTTACCGTCGCACTAACCCATAACTTAAGCAGCCCAACTAATCGATAATGGCATTCGATGACAACAAATTGAATTAATAATTATTATAGATTTTTTTCGATTAGTTGTTGCATCCCTACTATTATATATAGTTAGACAGTTGCACTGATTATGTAATTGCATAACTTCCTAATTTTTCTCTTCAGGTTTTCAAAGCCAAGCTTAGAAAACCTGAATGTATGAGTAAAAACAGCACATTAAGCAAAAAAGAAAAAATAAAGCTTTTATGCTTACCTTCTTTAAATGCTGCCTGAGCTTGCTTAAGGTTTTGTGGGACAAGAATCCCAAACCATTTCAGAGGATCTTGCTTAATTGAAGATTTCTCACTTTTTGAATTAAATTGAGTTTCCTTCTCACATTGGTCTCTGGAAGTGTCTTTTTCTTCCTTAATGTCTGTCTTGGTAATGTTTACTCGTTTTCTGAGGCCTGCAAATAATTGTGCTTTGTTTAAAAAAAGTTAATTACTCTACATTTCATTCATTTTTGGTTATCATAATAATGTGGTACAATCGTTATAACGGCTAAAACATTATTTCCATTTCAACCCTACCTCCTTCTGTTGGTCCTATGGTCTCTAATGTATCACTCTGTTTTAGTTCTTCTGCTTTGTCATTAATTCGCTTGCATCTGAATGCAGCTTCACCCTTTTCAGATAGGCTGCATTTCAGTGGAACACAAATAAGAAGTCAAGGCCAAATACTGCAAAATTCTACAAAGATAAGTAGGTGTGCATATAATGTAAAATAAGTGGTTGTAAAGCAATTAGCTTGCACTGTCAAAAATTCTTATATTTTACGTTTCTTTGGAAGAAAAGAAAATTACATAGCAAATGTATATATTTACCTATCAATAAAGTACACTACATTAACTCCAGAAATATGCATTAAAAAAACACCTGGCATGGACAAGTACAAGTGGCTCCATCTCGCTGGCATACTGCAGGGCTGAGACCTGCTTGTTTCCCATCGAGTACCGAGCCTTGGAAATGTTGAACCATCCCTGTAAAATTACAAATTAGACTTGATACAGGTAGACAGGTAGTATACATCCGATCGAGGTAACAGTATTCGACAAATATGCAGACGATCACAGTTACAACTTATTACCTCTTCTATGAGCATGTTCAGTTTTTGTCGTTTCTCCTCTAGAATCTCAAGCTGATCCATGAAATGAAGTAACTGCTCGTCTAAGCGTAGAGAAGCTGGATCCAGACCCATTTCTACACGTGTGACTTGAATCCAATTTATCAAAGGTACTGATGGTCGGCTTCGTGCAGTAAAACAGAAAAACTAAAAACACAGTTAAACAGGATCATTAGTTGCGCGTCCTCATTGCATGCGCTCCTGTATTTTCTCCATTCATGGTGTCGCCATGACAGGTCATGTGACAGAAAGAGTCAGCTGACAGCAAATAATGACATTTCCGGTCCCTGTTTTTTTATTTACAGATTAATTTTTCAGAGCATTTTAAGTGAAACCATGCGATATACATTATAATGTAGATAAACCATACCGAGCAACCTAACCATGTCTAATTGTTATTTCCGTTTATCTGTACTTTCAACGGTTTAAACTAAAGCTGAAAATCATTGAAAGGTTTGCTACATGTTAAAGTGAAACTTGAACTTACATTTGTTCTCTAATGAGTACCACCGCATGTTACAAATATGTTTTACAGAAAACTATTGCAAATAGCTTTTTTAATTGAATTGTTAACAAAAACAAAATTTACCGTTCCCATACCGGGAGTCGAACCCGGGCCGCCTGGGTGAAAACCAGGAATCCTAACCGCTAGACCATATGGGACTTATTAAGTATAGATCATACGGTCCTTATAACGAGTGAATATAATATGACAAACTAAAAAGCTAAAATAATAATAGTTTATTCGCAGAATTATGTAGACAGTGCTTATACATTTATACATTTATTTTAGCTAAACGGGCGAGTAACATGCAAGTAACGGCCAAGTAACATGCATATTTTGTTTAAAGTGTCTGCTATTTTAACACTGTTTAAGTGTCTGCTTACAAAGCCTTCTACAATAAGTTGATTCTATTGTACTGAGGATAATATACGGGGGGGTGAGGTTAAAATTAATTAAATCAAGAAAAAAAAGCGTCGCGAATGGCATCGTGGTATGCTCTTTAGGGGATTTTTCAGGTTCTTTGCCCGTGCCTCGGTAGCTTGCCGTGATCGTATAGTGGTTAGTACTCTGCGTTGTGGCCGCAGCAACCCCGGTTCGAATCCGGGTCACGGCAGAGACAAGAGGCCTGACTTTTTTTTATTTTTTTTATGTAAGGTTTTAACCAACTTGTCAAATCTTGTTAGGGAACACACATTATCTGCATTTTGAAAATTAACACACCTGGTGATTACAAATAACAGGCTAGATTTATTGTAGGAGAAGATTGGAATGATGCCCAGTCTGAGCTGTGCACTCTCCAGGAAATGGAGTTGATTTATTTGACAGCTCACTTGGACGGTATTAACAAACACGAAGCCGTGTATTTGATGCACAATCACTGAAGCTCATGTGACCACGATAAAAGTAAATGGTCTAAGCTAGAAAAAGCTTCCCACACAGACATTTTAATTTAATTTAGAATCTGACTTCTTCTGAGGAGAGGAAAGCAAATGCAGGTGAGATTAAGTATTTAACATTAGAGTAAACCACGAAACCAACACGGATTATTTTGTTTACAACAACAGTATACTTTTACTACAATCTGGTGAAGGTGAAGGTTCATTCACTTCCTCGTGGCCTTGCCTATGAGACTTATAGCCAATCCGGTGTCTTCTTGTGAATGACGTCACTCGTGTTTCGAGTGCCACCGTCCAGTAAAAATGGCGAAAGCGCTTCTCCAGGCGGTCTGGCTACACAGCGTGATTGTTTATTAGTCAAGGCGTGTTGTAGTGGGATGTAACTTTTGTGGCGCGATGTTTATTTAGGTTTGCTGTAATTTATGACATTTACATTTCGTCCGCGTTTCGTCTGGCTGTCTATGGACATATTCTGAATGCTGTTTGTCATTTCAATAGTTTTTAGTGCAGTTTCTTTGTTTGATCTTTCTATTTGTAATTTAAGGTAAGCAAAACGATTGGACCGACTTTCAAAAAATAATTTATGTACATCTAAAATACAATAATTGTGCATATAAATGCATGCATGTATTTCAAAATATGCATAATGATCTTAATGCTGCACTTACATGTGTGATTTCTATATGCAGCTGCATATTAATGCTGGCTCAATATTTTTTTCCCAGTGTATTTGACCCTTTGTACAACCTTATTTTTGGTGTCTATGTGACTGATGTGCACTTGCTGTTGCAGTAAGTTTATTGAAAACCTTGTTTTTTTGTAGATGTCAAAGATGGCAGCTGAGCCTATAAGTCACCCGTACTGGCCCAGAGACCTGTTCATCCCGAACTACACTGAAAATGAGCGCTCCATGTTGGAGATCGTTACTTTCCTGTTCTCACTGTCAGGACTGCTGATGTTGTTAGCCTGGACTTTGACAGGAAAGAGCGTTGGAAGAGGAAGACTGAGTACATGGAGAAGGTTAGCACTGTGCTGGTTTACCGTGTGTGGCTTCATCCATGGTGTCATCGAGGGTTGGTTCTCTCTCTACTACACCGTCATTCCAGGAGACCAAAGCTTCCTTTCTCAACTTTGTAAGTGTTTAATAAAGCCTTAAATGCCTTGTGCACAAGCAGTTAAAAATCTCCTTAAAACTTTAGTAAAATTAATTATACAAACTGTAAATTAAAATGTCTAGCTTAGGTAGGTCAGACCCAAATAACTCCTGTAGTTGACTAGAAATTATGTTAGAGTTATGCTTATTTGCCTGAGCAAAATGCTTGGTATTAATTCTAGTCTGTCAGTTCATTAAGGTTTAGGGTAATTCTCAGGATAGAGTGGTGTGCATCAGTGAGATGTTTTTTTTTGTATATGTTTTTTCTTTAGTTCATCTTCATTATGGAGAAAAGTTGCTCATTCAGATATGTACTTCTAAACATGCAAGTCGTTCAAGCACCTGTAGGTGGAGCTGAAGCGTAGAAACTGTGCAGTCGCCCACAGAGTCAAACTTAAGCCAGTTATAATAGAAATATGATATTTTCTCAGGCCAGAATTGGCCCGGGGACCTTCAAATTGACATGTCTGGCTAATTGCAACTAGACTAGTGATTGTCAGTTCAGTGAATAGACTAATAGGACACACATAATTTACATCTGAATACTTGTACATGTTGTGATTACAAAGAAAATAATAATGGCTTGATTCATTATGGTAATATTTATTTTCTTTTTTTTTACTGCATACTTGTTTTATTACACTATTTTCTCGCCATTTACGTCAGGCATAAATGCTATCCATTTTAGTGATAGTTTAGGCTTTAAGATTACTTATTATTACAGAAACCATTAATAAAGAATCAGTTGCATTGTCGAAGTGCATGATAAAAGATAAAAAAAAAAAAAAAACCCAGTTATGTTTGTGTTGTTACTGTGGAGTGGAAAATACGTAGACATATTTCACTCTATTCCTTTAAGTTATTGTCTATGAATTTGCAAGTACTATATGTACATAAAGAAATTTCATGTCACTGGTTTTGTGTGCACAGGTGATATTGCATTACCTGTCAATATTACATTTTCTTTTTCTTCCACAGGGAAGGAATATTCCAAAGGCGACAGTAGATATGTCATGTAAGTTGTGAGAATAACTTGGGACTTTATGTAATTCATTCTGTCCCAGGGGCAACTTTTTCTCACCCTTCTTTGTATATCTTTTTCTAGAGCAGATAATTTCACTGTTTGCATGGAAACAGTGACTGCGTGTCTGTGGGGACCTTTTAGCCTGTGGATTGTTGTGGCATTCTTGTATAATCATTCCTACAGATTTGTACTGCAGCTAATTGTGTCTCTAGGTGAGATGTTTTCTTACACATATTCATAAGTAAAGCCATATGTCTTTATACTGTATTTCTTTATATTAGCAGGTAATTAATTAAATTAGTTTAGATTTTGATTGGGAATCTGATACAGTTTTCACCCATAGCAAGCATCTTTTCAAATCTAAAGATACATTGTTGGAAATGTTTACTCAAACAATAGAACAACATAGTAAAAAAAAGGATGATGATGATGGTTTGTAATTATAATAGTATGTAATCAAGTCAACATATCACAACTTTTTATATCAGCTGTGGCAAAGATCATGAAATAAGAAAATCATTCCCTACAAACATTTGTAACACTGCATATTAACTCCCTAAACTGACAGTATTAAAAGCACTGATATTTCATACATATGCAGGCTAAGATAAGCAGATAAGTCATAATGGCTGATAATAACTTTAAATACCTAGACCTTTGCCCTGTATAATCTAAAAATTTATGTTAAGTTAAATGCTTTGTTAGTATGTATATGTCAGCCCCTAATTAACAGTTATCTTCTCTGTCTATAGGTCAATTGTATGGAGCAGTGCTCTACTTCTTTACTGAACACAGAGATGGGTATATCCACAGCCAGTATGGACACCCTATCTATTTCTGGTTCTATTTTGTCTTTATGAATGTTCTATGGATTGTGATTCCTTTTATTCTTATTATGGACTCGTGGTTCCAGTTGAGTTGCACCCAAGCCATGGCAGACAAAACATCTCCCAAACGAAAAAATAAATAAAAGGACGGATGTTCCTGGAAAGAGCTTAATAAAAGGATGAAACTGGTGGGGGGGGGGGGGGTAAATTAATGTGCACTGTTCTAGGTGAGATTTTGAATATAATTGCTGTTTGTGGTTATTTTATGTTATATTCATACCACAATATATGTAGGTATACACAACCACACAAAATGTTCAATCATTTCTTTGCTTTTATGAGATTACCTGTATAGATGGTTCTAATAAATTAACAACCCCTATATATTTCTAAATATAGTAATAATCATGACAGAAACACTGTACTGAAGGTACAATGGAGCTTGAAAATTTGTGAAACTTTTCAAATTTTATAGAATTTTATAGAATTTTGCGTAAATATGACCTAAAACATAATCAGATTTCCTAAAGTCCTAAAACAATACAAAAGAGAACCTAATCAAATTAGACAAAATTATATTTGCTCATTTATGTATTCAGAATGTATATACCAGTGTATACACCATTGCATACTCTTAATAACATCCTAGAAACCAGCCATAGATGTTCTTTTTCTAGATATACAGTCATTACCGCAACTTTATTATATAAATAACAATTAACGACAACATATGGCCACTGAAGTACAATGTAGGTGTAAATAATGTAAAAAAAGAAAGTCACAAACATTATTTTTTACATTATTTACACCTACATTGTACTTCAGTGGCCATATGTTGTCCTTAATTGTTCATTATGAACAATTTAATTGTCTTTAATTCTTAATTATTAAGGCTGAAAAGGTTAGTCCTTTATTTCATTAACCAGTTATTATTAAAACTATGCATGCAAGTGTGCCTAAAGTGCATTAAAGAAAATCATTACAGCATAACATAAAAATGTGTTAAAGAGTAGCGAGTTACAAATGTTTAACTATACAGATTAAACCACATTTAACCACAGATTCTCACTGCTTTCTAAAGTACAGTTTCTGAAGTCAGGAGGCTTGTGAGTTTTGCCATTATCAAGCCTGTAGTTATTATTGAGTTCTTATACAAAAGGACTTTAATGCAAAACTTAGCAAACTAAAAAAGTAATTGGCTCTAGCTTTGATACTTAGCTATATAAACATTTACGGTCAGTTTAACTGTACTTCGAAATGCAGAGCAATAGATGTGCTATTCATCCTGCACACTGGATTATAGTGTAGAGAATTAAAGCATGTGAGTTAAATATTTATACTGGTCGACATAGTTATCTTCTAAAACAAGTTCCGAAAATCCGCGAATTTTGGACGCACCCCTGCAGCCCCTCTTTCTTCTTCCGCTTCTTCTTCTTTCTGCTTCTCCTTCTTCTTCTTTCTGCTTCTTCCTTTAGGGGTCGCCACAGCGGATCATCCTTCTCCACCACAAGCCCCACCCCCCTGTCCTTTACATCTGCCTGTGTCACGCCAACTATGGTACCTTAATGAATTCATCTAGACGTCACTTTTATACAACAATGTGTTTTTAAATGTTTTATTAAACTTTTTTAGTGAAAACACATTTTAAAATGCTATTCCTAACGTTCCCGAACATTCCGTCCCGCCGCGGATTCCCGCGAATATTAAGATAATCCGCAACTTGCTGTTAGTTGGGCTCCAAATGAGAACCTGCTAAATTTCCGAGCCGCGAATTTTCTGCGGTTTGACTGTACAGTACTTCAATATATGGCTGGGTTTGAACGTTTAATAAGTATGGTTTGTTAATTACAACAATTACTTTTGGGGAAATGTGTACACAAAGCCATACCGCCGAAATAGCTCAGTTGGGAGAGCGTTAGACTGAAGATCTAAAGGTCCCTGGTTCGATCCCGGGTTTCGGCATTTTGACAATTAGTTTAAAACTTTGTACATGTTTTTTCTTCTTCTATATTTCGTAGCTTATGTATTACTTTTAGTTGTTAACGTGCAATTTGTACGTTTAAAGACCTAGGTTATGTTTAATATATTTAAGCATGTTTTCTCATAGATTTTTGTCAGTTCATACCTCATGAAACAGATCAAACCATTTCTTCTAACAAGGAGCAGTCCTGTTTCCAGCTTCAGAGAGCCAAACCCCTGTGCTGGCAAATCACCGCAGATGAAACATCCACTCTTCGTCCCATTAAAAGCCTTGTTTGACTTTTTAGACCTTTCTGGGACCCTAACCCTAGTCTTTTTAGCTAAGAAATACTGACTACATTTATACTAGTAACATAACACTAACTCATGACTTTACTACTTAAAAGGCTACTGTATGTGCTACTGCAATATAAACATTTGCACACTGTAAACAATTTAAATCACACAATCACCACTGACTCCACTAGTCTGCTCGGTGTGAACCTTGTGAACCTTCAATTGGAGAGAGTATACAGACAGAGCAAAACACAGAATTATAAATTCTAAAAAAATTTATGAACATCTAAGAAACAAATAAACACTTGTACAGTAGAGTAAAAGTGTGACTCTTGTCCAGTCTCTTGCAATCAATATAAATCAAATATGCAATTTGTGCTGCTGAAATTCATATACACTATACAGAAGGAAGTCAGATTTCTTTGCATTTTCAGTCACTGTGATCCAAACCATAGTTTATATCAAGAAATCCTGAAACTGTGCACCATCATACTGACAACATGACTAAATATTTTGATGATTTTGTTTGTGAACAAGGACAAAGGGACTTTTCATTCTGATGGAAATTAAATGTTCATTGACACAATTACATACTTTTGAGAGATGAACAAAGATTTTGAGAAAAGGACAAGCTATTGCAAGAAATCCAATGTTTTGTTCTGTTTGTACAAATTGTTTTGAAAATGCACATACTGGTTGGCAAATATTAAGAATGATGCAAGAAATCCTCCAAAGTGCTTTTTCCCTTTTCTTTCTTTTCCTTCTCGTTTCCCTCATTTATGCTGAGCATCTGTGTAATGACAGCATTTTCACTGCATGAGAAGAGCTGTATACAGACCAGTAAACTCCTGTAAATTCCACTGATTTTTTAACATATTCAGAAATATACTGGCCGGAAATGTCAAATTCCATATGTATGTGGCCGACGTAAACTTCTGTGTTGACCATTAGTTGCCATGGTAGATAATCCTCTCAGGGTATTTTTTTCCCAACCAAGAGATATTTGCATTTCACACCAATAGACCTTTCATATCAGGCTCAACCTTTTTATTGGTTCCACCTCTTTTAGCCCATCTCTAAATCTTAACAGCTATTGAGCCAGCATATGCATTAGGCTTAAATTTCAGCCCACCCACACCCCAGAAATGTAGGCCTGCTTATTTGCCTTACAGGCCTGCAGTATTGTTCACAATATAAATGCTCAGTGATGGACTTTAGATATATTTTATTAAAACAATTAAATATATATATATATATATATATATATATATATATATATATATATATATATATATATATATATATATATATATATAAAGAACAAAGTGAAATATACAAATTCTAAGTATAAATAACAATAACAATTCACAATACAACATGGACTATAAAACTATATAAATTATAAAATAATACTAAATAAGGTACTTAAAATTACAGTTGAATAAATAAATGCTCATCTGACTCTGTGTCAGCCATGTACCGCGGAGTAAAGTTAACCACCTGGAGAGAGAAAAACTCCCTAACTGCGACTGGATGACCAAAGAAAAGATAAGACGTGTGATTGGCCAAGGAAAGGTGGAAAGATGGAATGCCAGAGAATGGCACTGATTAAGCAAAGATAGAGAAAGTTCCGATACTGGCTGAGAAAAGATGGCGCTGATAAATCCTGTACTTTATATACTCATAAGTTGGAGGACAACTGTCTAAACATTATTTGTGCATTATAAAAGAATGTACCTTGATAGTAATCGCTATTAGTAGTAGTGGTCATTCAAATAGTATTTAAAAAGTGAAATTCACTTTAAAATCAAAAGCTTTGCATAGTTCCCACATTATTATTATTGACCATTTAGATTCAATAATGAGAAATAATGTGGTTTATGCAGCAGGTCTTTCAGCTCACTTTGTTATATTTTTGTAATATTTAGACACAACACAAACAGACATTAACAATGTAACACATTTATAAATAATTTTATTGGTAGTTGTTCAGCATACATCCATAACACAATCACCATGCATAGAGCAGTATCTCTTGTCAGGGAACATATTCCGTTAAAACACTTTCAGATCATTGGATGAGCTTTGCATTTCTTTTTGAGCTCTTTTTAAGTTTTGTATAGTTTTAATATGCTACATTTACATTTGTGCACATACTGGTTTGTCAGCAAACCCCTAGGTAAACATTTTGCTTAGCCTTTGCCCAAGCTTATTGTCAAACTCTTTTGCTTTTGCATTTACGTTTTTCAAGGCATTTTGGGCAGAGGCAGAACCTGGTTGGAGTTGTAGGACTTTGCCAAAAGCTTGCCGTGCTTCTGTGAAGTCTTCCAACTGCAGACATGCTTGGCCAAGACGATACCAGCCTTTCACGTTCGTCGGATCCAGTGCAGTGGCTTTGTTGCTACTGTTCCTAGCTTTTGCTGGCTGGCCAAGTCGGAGCTGACACAGAGAAAGATTAGAATGGAGTTCTGCTTTCATGGTCCTATACTCCTCCTCAGTTTGGATATAAGTACTTTTTGATTCCGTATCTCTATTTACTGACTGAGTTTCTAGGTCACTTTTCTTATCACATGCTCTGCTTACGTCAACCTTCAGAACCCCATCTTTCCCTTTGGTATGTCCCTTTAAAGTAATGAGCAGCCTAACAGCACAGCAGTACGAATGCATTGCTCCCCAGATGTCTCCCGTGCTGAAGCGCTGGCTGCCCCTCTGCTTATGAGACAGCACCCAGGTCAACTTCTCTGCTGGGATCATCTGCCAGGACTCCTTCCCTGGAGTGAATGAATGGAGCTGCAGGGAAAAACACTCACTTTTCAGCTGTCTCTTCTCTTCTTTCCTCTCTAACTGGGTAGCATGAATGTCACTTGGTGCCATTTTCAAATGCCGTTGATGAGGCCTTACTGTGAACTGAAGGAAACAGATTCAGATTTATGAAGTAACATATTTTAAGTGGAATATTGGTATTTTGATATTTTTATGTTATTTTATTCAATTGTAATTCATAATAAAAAAAAAAAGTTTAACTCTTATTTAAGTATTGTGTGTAAAACTCAGATATCCCTACTGAATATAATATAATAAAAATCATTGTTAAATCATATTAAATTGTGATCCAAGTCAAATTTGTTTTAAACAATATGATGATGCAGCAGGGTAGCTTTACCATCTCACAGTAACCTGGATTTTTAAAGCACCGAACCTGTTTGTGTGAAATTTCCTATGTTCTCCTGTGTCTATGTGGGTTTCCCCTGGTTTCTCCAATTTCTTCTTAAAAGTCAAAACATGCTTGTCCCAGCAGACAGAGCAACCTGTCTGCTGAGCAACATGAATCACAAATCTAAAGTGTACTTCCTGCTTCATGGCTCAGTGTTCTGGCATGAGGTCCGGCTCCACTTTGACCCTGACCAAGATAGTGTTTAATGAATATAAATTATAAAAAAAATACAGTTAATACAGGGTGGGTAAAAAGTTACTAGAAATTTAAAATTGGTAATACATTTATTGAAACAAATTGTACATGTACTTCATTACATAGGAAAATGAAAGCAAATCTTTGAATTTCGCCAGTCGCCAGTCGCCACCGGCTTGCTCATCAGGGACAAACTTACTCATAAAGAACATATTCATTTTTAATCACCGCATTATCTGTGTAAAGCTGCTTTGAGACAATGTTCATTGTTAAAAGCGCTATACAAATAAAAATGAATTGAATTGAATTGAATTTCAACGTAGGCACAGGTGGCGTCAACTAGTTTCCTTAAACGGCCGGGAATGGAATGCACAGTCAGTCTTCAGAAGGAAGGTTTTGTTCTGTACACCTCTGTCTTTGCGTAGTCCAACAGGAAAAGGACTTCTTGAAGGTTATTCATGAGGTTTGGCTCATCCCAGCCTATGCCCTGGAAAATGCTGGTTTAACCACGCATGCACAGTACGAGCAAAAAGTTGTGTTGCACCTTCCTGCATGAAATAAGATCGCCTTCATTCTATAGGCACTGCCTAGTTACTTTTTACCACCCTGTAGTAGCATCAGAAACTCTCAAAGTTATCTGCTTTAGCTTTAATGCAATAGCAGAGACGTATTGGATGCCAACCAATCAATTAATGTGCATGTGTAAGCAGGTGAGAAACCAAAACTATTGACTGAAAGAGACAAAGCTGCAATCTGACACTTACCTCACAGGTCTCTTCAGCCCTCATTCCTTCCAAACAGCTTTCTATAATGTCACATTGTCCCTCTCCCACACGCAGCACTATCCACCTGTCCAGTGGAACCTGCAGGACTGACTCCTGTGAGCGAGGATACTCTGGAACCTGCACAGAACTGACACTGACTCCCGGCTCAGTTTTATCCGAATGTAGAGGCTGGGCATGATCTTCTGTGTGGTTCTTGAGACACACTCTGAGTTTGCATATGGACCCTAATAGAGGAGTGTCGTCTCCTTTCTTTCTTTCCCCCTTCCATCTTCTCTGAACCTCCCAAAGACCGCTAGGACTCAATGACAGCCATGAGTTTTCACTCGTCACTTGTTCTCCTGGGTCACTTCCCCTGTCCATAAATGACTGTTAAGAGACCTAAAGAGAGAAATCGTAGCAATCAATTGATATTACAGAAATATAAGCGAGACAAGATTTGATAGTATTAAATAAAGTTATTTGCTTTGGTGGCGTTAGATTTAAGTAAGCAGTCTCATTCCATAAAAACTTCACACATTTACATTTAGCAGTCAAACTTTCTGGACTGCATAGTTTTTAATCTAATCTTTAATCTAACGTTTCATCTAAATTATACCTTAAATTACCTAATGACAGTTGATAAAGCTGTGCAGCTAACTACAGTCAGCAGTCGAGTCTGTCATGCTGCTAAATTCCACTTCCGCTTTTTTGACTTGAGTGTTTTTGTTTATGAACGCAGAGCTCTGGCGCCACCTGTCGGACTGGGGAGTGTGGCAAGCGTTGGTATTCTGAGGTTTACCACAAGATGACGCTCCTAGTTCGCGATTTGAATATTTAATTTCCGTTTAAATCACAAAAATGTAAACTATATATATTTTATTTTTTATATTAACATTAGGTTGAACGCGTGGATTGTTGTGTCACTGTAAATTAAAAGGCAAAAACCACTAAACCCGTCTTTAAAATGCCTGCTGTAATACCTTATATTGTAGACGGGGGGAAAAAAAGAAACAAGGGATGGGATGAAGGGCAGAATTCCGAATGGATTTCTTATAAATCTTTACTTACATATAATGCACTACACATTGCTGGTTATTGTGTATATATACAGGTGTTGTGTTGGGGCCGCGGGAGTGCGCTACACGGGAACGAGCTTTCCGCCGTTTCCTGGGTGCGTGTGACGTCAGGAGGAACGTGTGGCGGGAGGGTACGAGGCCGTGTTGCCATGTCCGTAGATTTACAATCTAAGGTCGTAGAAGTGTTTCAGAAGGAGGTTGAATGGGTGCTGTGTATAGTAATTTGTCTCAGTTGCATTTCTCGAATTATTCTTAATATTAAATATTAAAGTGCATTCCTTAAAACCACTTTTACAAACAGCACAACACATTGAATTACTTGCAAAAGCCTGTACTTTTCTAATAATACATAAAGTATGTATTAGTGTCAATTAACATCATTGCCATCAGAATAACAATTCATTTTGCTATTTTTAACAAACAAGACAGTCAAAATGTTTAGTCAGATTGTCAATATGACAGTGCACAGTTTCATAATTTCCTAAAGTAAATGGCGGTTTGATTTACAATGACTGAAAATGCACATGGCTAAATTTCTTCTATATGGCTGCTAAATATCAGCAGCACAACACATTACTATATGTGGGGATATTGATTGCAAGAGACCAGACACGATTTACACTTTTACTGTACTGTACTGTAAGTGTTTGTTCATTCCTGGTTGCTCATCCATTTTTCAGAAATTATAATTCTGTGTTTTGCTCTGTCTGTATACGCTCGCAAGTTGAAGGTTTACAAGATTCACCTTTGACCTGTTTTAGAAAACTAGTTGATTATTGGTTGATCTGATGCTGTTCACTCTCCTACATTAGTAAAATTCAGGATTCATCTGCACAATTCATCAATTGAAGTTACATTTAAAAAATAAAAAGTGAAATTAAAATTGAAATTTTAAAGATTATGACAACTGGTTTTTTTTTGTTGCTTTTATTAACTTGTGCAATGAACTAATGAGGTTACAGTTTTTCTCAGTTGTTTTGAAACATTATTTTAGATCAGAAATGAAATTCTCAAAAGTACTTGTTCAACCTCCACATCATTTAATCCTTTGTGCTAATCATAAGAACATTTCTTGTTGCTTTGATCAAATTGTTAATCAATTGTGTACAGTTGTCTGCTGTTTCCTACATTCTAAGTTGTTTATGTCATGTTGATAAAAATATATTAAACTGGTTTCACCTAAATAGTCTTAACCCCCAAAACATCTCAGCATCAGTTCATCTGTCATCTAAAATTATAAAAAAAAAATTAAATGTGCTTCAAATGGATGAATTGTGCAGATGAATCTTGAATGTCACAACTGAAGGAGAGTGAATATCATCAGATCAACCAATAATCAACAGTTTGCAAATATTAAGGATTGATTCGAGAAATGCTCCAAAGCAGCTGAGAAAAGCTGTAATGGTTGAGACTATTCAGGTAAGAACCAGTATAATATATTTTGATCAACATGACATGAACTACCAAAAATTTTGGAAACACGAGACAATTGTACACAACCAATTAAATAAATGTACCAAACCATTTGTGATTTGTTTAAAGCAATGAGAAATGCTTTTATGATGTGCACAAGTGACTACATAATGTGAAGGTTGAACAAGTAGTTTTGAGAATTTTGTTTTGGATCTGAGAAACGCTCCAAAGCAACTGAGAAAAACTGTAAATTAATTATATATTTCTAGTATAAAACTCAGGAAAGTCACTATAATCCACTATATACAGCTTTATATTATAAAAAGCATACACAATTATGATAGATAGATAGATAGATAGATAGATAGATAGATAGATAGATAGATAGATAGATAGATAGATAGATAGATAGATAGATAGATAGATAGATAGATAGATAGATAGATAGATAGATCCTTGCTGTTATAAAAATATAGGATACTGCACATTATAAATATTGGTGATGGACTGACTGCAAGGTTCATGGAAGCAAAGTTTGTAATTTTTAAATGGCTTTTGCTCTGTTGTGAATATGCAGATCTGGCAACCTAGAGAGAAGAAGCTAGAGAGAGAGAGAGAGGGAGAATGAGAGAGAGAGTGTTAAGGAACACATTGTATTGACAGCAGCAGTAGCAGTCTGTAGTGTTCTGCCTGGAGGAGACCAGAAGGTGAGACGCGGAGACGCTGGTGTTCACCTGGATTACGTGGAGAAGGAACTTCGGGCCGTCGAGTTGGAGGAGGCGGATGAGTGCAGCAGCCCCGGGAGGGCGCTTGTGTGCGTGCGTGTGCAGCGGCGGCGTGTAGCCAAAGATGAACAAGAACCACCGAGTGCCGAGCAGCCGATCTCTGAGCGCCGTGGAGGTGAAGAGCAAGGTGCGCACGCAACTGATCACCATTTAGCCACAACACACACGAATTAGGATCAGTGTGCTTTAACTGCGACCACTATTAGCCTTATATATATATATATATATATATATATATATATATATATATATATATATATATAAAAAATGTATATGTGTGTGTGTGTGCGCGCGCCTAGTGTTTATCTTTAGGTCCAGGGTTATTCCACAATGACTGGCAAACTTTGTCACATGTCTTAATTACGGTGGTAAACATTAGTAGCTTTATGGGAAAGGTAGTATATTTCTTGTTAAATATTATCGCACTTCCGGGTATTTCTTCGTTCACTATTAAAATAGTGTCCCTCTTTTTTTGGGTTGTTTTTTTTTTTTTTATGAAGCTCTCGAGCTTTGCTGCACAAGTGCTTCATGGCTATTCAGTTTTACACCGTGTACTATTAAAGAAATAATTTGACTTAGGAATTCTGGTTGTAAAAATAATTTAGATAAATTAATAGATATATTTGCACATACTCCAGCGGAACATGCCCAGCTTTTGTTGTTTGAAGCACCTGTAGCTGATGAGTCGGAAGTTGGTGTCGGTTGCTCACCTGTGGAGGGCCAACCGGGAGCGGCTCACTTCTTTTCTCAATGCTGTCATTTAAATATCTGCTCTTTTAGGCATGTTTGGAATTTTCAAATCCTATACTAAACCACTTATATGATTAGTGAGTCTTCAGGAAGACATGAAGCTGTCTTTTCTGTATTACAAAGCCGCTTAATGTAGCGAGATATGAAGAGCAAAGGCGAGTTATAGTTCAGATTTATTTCATTTAGTGAGTGCATTAAATAGTTTGAGATATTTTCATTAAAATCATCTTGTAGTTACTCTGTACTAGTGAGGTGTTAATCCATTTAAACTCTATAGAAGGAATAAGCCCCGCCCCCTGGGGCAGGTATTGGTTCATAGTAGCAGCTCAGTAGTTCATGTTCGTTGATCCATTTTCCTGCACACTTCTTATACTTTATTTAAGAGAAAATGCTTTGGGTTTGTTTATTTTGAAGATGGTGCAATGTTGGAATTGAATTGGAATTGTCTACCAGTGTTTTAAGTTGGTCGGTTAGGTTGGATCGTTGCTGCTTTAAACTGATTGTGAATCTGATTTCGTCTTTACGTGCTATTATGATTTCAGTTTCAGTATTGCAGGGTAAAAATCTATTCTACTGCTCAAGACCTTTCACATGACGCTCAGTGAGAAACATGAGGCTCTCTGATAGCATCAGATCAGCCCCTGCTCACTGTCAAGACCAGTTTGCAAATGCACAGGACAACAAAAAACACATTTTAGCTTGTTATCCGGATTATCGTCTAAGTCGACAGGTGTAGGTAATGGTGTTGGTCAGAAGTACTCCATGGTTGGAAAAATATTATTGTCCAAAAATGTTTTTCTTGTGCCTGTCATTAAGTAGTTTCAACATTTGAATATTTGAAATGTTTGTGTTTTTGTTATTAATAGTATATAGTGTGTGTGTGTGTGTGTGTGTGTGTGTGTGTGTGTGTGTGTGTGTGTGTATATACCTTTTTAACTAACGTCTACATCTCGTACCAGTTTGGAGCAGAGTTTCGGCGCTTCTCCCTTGACCGCTCCAAACCTGGCCGCTTTGACGAATTCTACGGCCTTCTGCAGCATGTTCATCGAATACCCAACGTGGATCTGCTGGTGGGCTACACTGACATCCATGGAGACTTGTTGCCAATTAACAACGATGACAACTACCACAAGGCTATTACCACGGCGATGCCTGTGCTTCGCCTCTTTCTGCAGAGGAAAGGTGAGGGTTTGATTTGTGGTCAAAGTTCTAAACTATACGCCTTGAGGGATTGGATGATTATTTTAACTCCAGCTAGGCTTTATTCTATAGGCCTGATTGAGAGCAAAGCAATATTAGAAAACATTACATTGTTCCTTGTTTGAAAAGAATTTGACAGGAATTTAAATGTTTATGGAAACTTGTAGTCTGGGGACAAGGTGTTTGTATTTAATAGCTTTATCAGTTTGGCATGTCAGCAATCATGTAGTAAAATCTGAAATAATTTTATTTTAGTTTTTTGGAAACTAAAAACATGCTTGTTAAAACAAGTACAACTCTGGTTCTTGTGTTATTCCCAATCCTAATTCTCCTTAAGACAGGTTCTTAAAATGTCACATGTTTTAATAAATTATGTGGAGTTCTTGTTGTGACAAGCTTTAGCTGCTATACAAAGCTGAACTTTTGTGAAGGTTGTTACTCATATTGTCTTATTTGCACAGGAAGTCATAAGGTCTTGTGGTTCTAGAGGAGATGTGTGATGGAAACTATTATTACCAATTAGTATTTTTGTTTTAAAAGAGTTGTGTCTATTTATTTTCCATTTTTGTATTCTTTTACAGATGTTTCTGTTCAAATGCCCCAATAGGTTAAACATGGAATATGAATAATTTATAATAAATGCTATGTACTTGGGTTGTATGTGTTCTGCTGATGGTGTTGTAAATGTCTCTGCAGGGAACATTTTATTTTGTAATGGTGGATTTCCCTTTTAGCAGAGCCCCCAGTGCGATGGTGCCTTATCAGGGCGACTCAGTTGAAGTTGTGTCTGTGTGCCATATGACCCATAGATGCTAAGCCACTTTGCAGAAGGAGATTACTGGGGTCACCGTGTAGCACCGTATGTGCCTGTGTTTCAATTACACGCTTGACGCTGGCGTCCTGCTGTGCCTCGTCTCTAGCTGCACTCACCCACCCACTAGTAGCAGCACAGCCCTTTAAATCCAAATAAAGGAACACCCTGTTGGGATGAGATTTTTTTTCTCAGTGTTGGTGAAGGAATATGTTGGCAGTTCTCCCCTGCCATCTATCTGACAATGACAAGTCAGGACATGACCAGTTTGCTCAATAATCTCTGTCCTCTCCACACATCATGCTGTTCCTGCTAAACAGCAGTTATTTTTAATTTTTTTACTCGACCATGTCCAAATTAATTGAATTACTGCATTGCTTCATAAGGATCAGGTTTCAGTACCATCATGACTGTAGCAATATTCCTTGCTGTAGTAAATTTCTGGACAGTGTACATGTTGCTCAGATTACACAGATTATCTTTTCTATAACACAAAGAAGAAGCTTAGCTAGTTTTGCTCATATGCAAATGCATATTATTAACATTAAATAAAAATATATTGACACAAGTTTGTAAACACCTGACCATAAGATTTGTAAGTGCGTTTTTTGAACATCTCATTCCACATTAAGTCCCGTTTGCTTTTATAATAAATACTCACTCTTTTGGAAGTTGTTCCACTAGATTTTGGAATGTAGTTGTTGAAATTTGTACTTCAGTTCAGTTCAGTCACAAGGGCATTAGCAAAATCAGGCACTGATGTAGAGCGAGGAAGCCTGAGGTGCAATTCATCCTAAAGGTGTTCAGTCGAGTTGAGGTCAGAAGTCTATCGCAGGCCACTCAAGGTCTTCCATTCCAAACCACGTAAAGCATATCTTCATAGGTCTGGCTTTATACACAGGGGCATACATTTATTACATACATGGTAACAGTTTGAGAAAGAACCACATAGGGTCCAGACCTGTTCCAGTATCAGAATTCCCCTGTGCATGCTGCAAGGTTTATAAAGTCATGGTTTGTTAAGCCTGAAGTGGAAGAACTCGAGTGGCCTGTAGACATCCACAATTTCAACACCACTAAACACCTTTGTGCTGAACTAGACTGTTGATTTCACGATAGGCGTACTCAACAAAAATAGGTTCACCAATGCTCTTGTGGCTGAATGAACACAAATACCAACATGCACACATCAAAAAGTATTGGAAAACTTTTCCTTAAAGTGGGAACTAAATCAGGAACGGGATGTTCAAAGGGCACATACAAGTGTCATGGTGAGGTGTCCACAAACATTTGGCTACATGTTCATAATATACTTTATTGAATTAACGATGAGAATTATACAGGGACGGGCACCAATATCTTATAATCCTGTTTAAGCAAATAACTTGAGTTTCATATTTGCTTTCATCAGCTTTTAGTTGCAGTGTATGACACCGAGCCTTTTACATCTCAGGGTCCTTTCACACCTATTAGTCTGGTCCAGTTTGTTTTGTTTTCTTATTTCATATAATTAAATGAACCTAATAACAAAAAAATACAGGTTGAAGGGCATGCAGGGTGGAAAACACACACACAAACTAAAACTTTCATTATTAACTGCTCAGAAATACAATCCCGAGTAAAGAAAAAAGGTAAATAAGGTTTTTATTTACCAACTCCACATAGAAATTATAATACTTATCAGAGCATGCTCTAAACAAATTACTATATACTTATGTCAGTAAAAGTCCAACATTTGCGTTGTGCTTCAGACACAGTTTATATTCTCTTGTTTTAGTTCATCACAGCTCCGTTTAGCAGCTGAAAAGTTCTTTATTGGGTTCACTGTGCACAACCCAGTTGATTCAGAATCGTTTTCCTGTTCGAATCAAAAGATGCTTGGTTTTAATTGAAACCAGAATGAGACACTTTGCTCAGATGTGTCAGTATTGCGTTGCTATCACCGGCCCTGACGAACAACACCAGGGTTTGACTCAAACGTACTGAACACTGTGAAGGCTGTGTTTGTTTCCTATCCTTTTGTTCTGTTTTTACCTAATTCTGTGTCTTGTTGTTTAGTGCCGCTGTGGATAATCGATGCGAGATGTAATTGCCAATGAAAACAGTTAGGTCGGGTTATTGAAATTGTGATTTTTGAAAATTTGAACACATTAGTAAAAAACCTTATCAAACAATTGTCTAAACACTTTTCTAATCACATATATTCCGGTGCCAAGTCTCAGTATCAGGGCCACAGAGGGCTGGTATATTTTGTACTCTTTTCTTGCCACAGAGTTCAGAATCTCCAATGTTGCAATCTGATTGGCTCTCTCGCTAGAATTCTACCAGTGAGGGAAAACACAAAATCCTACTTTTTATTTATAGTAGTTAGTGAATCAGCACCCAACAGGCCAAAGGTCAGTGGTTGGTAATCAGCAATAAAATGCAGATTTTCTGTGGCTGGTAGGAGATTTATTTCCATTGTTTTTGCCAGACACTGGTTAATACTATAAGGTGCCAACCTACGAGTAAAACAGTTTTCATAAAGGGAATGCAATTGCAGAAGCGTTTTAGCATCTGGAACGAAGCCCATATAGTAACAAAGAATATTAGATTTTAACCCATTGGTTTGCATTGCTTTTGGATGAGACTACTAATCAGTTGGAGTATATCATAAATTTGACGGCAAATGACAAAAGTTTGAAAGCCCAATGCTCTCGAAGTATGATGACTGATAAGATTTCAAGTCAAACTGCCATTGAACAAGATAAAGTGAATATAAAACAGCATTGTTTTATGGTGTGTTTCTCATTTAAAAGTTTCCTCAAAAGAAGAAAAATATGTATTAAAAAAATATATTAAAAAAACTAGGTAAAAAGAGAAAACCCACAGACAACAACATCAAAATGTTTTGTTTTTAACTGAGTCACGGGTCAGTAATGTAACTAAACTGCACACTTCTTCCACCTGTGTGTGGTTTTAATCTGGGGCAGATTGTTAATCTATGATGTGGAGAAATTCATGTTTCATAATCAGTCTGTAAATGTGTAACAGTCGTCTTTTTGTTATTGTCCCACCGAAGGGCAGATTTTTTACAGCTTATGATTAGATCTGATTACAATTCACTAAGCTTCAGCATTCAATTCAAGTACTGTGGTGTTTGTTAGTCTTGTGGTAATTTGGAAGTTTGGAGATTATATTAGAGTCTTCAGTTTGCCTTTGTTGCGTGTACATGTGTATGTGTGGTTCCCCCCCCCCCCTCTTATTCACTAGAAACTATTTTGCATACAGAAGTGGCCTGAAATGAAGTCAGTGTGCCGAGGCTTTCATGCTGGTATGCGGTATTGCCCTAATGATATTCTTACGTCAAACCACTCAGCGGTTTGGTTTGCATTGTCTATGTGCGCCACCACCCCCCACCCTCCATACACACTCACTTCTTTCGCACAATGCACAGACGGCTGCAGTGCCACCGGTCTCGCGCCTGTTTACCTGTCGCCATGGTAGCACTAAAGAGGCCTGAGCCTGTTTTGCGCTTAGCGCCGAGGGATTCTTCAGGGCCGATAAGAGCAGCAACAGGGCATGCTGGGTTAAATACCATAAAAATGCACACCTGTTACCAGTCACATTCCAAGTGCGCACTGGAAAGTCATTATCATTCACAGTCATGGATGTTGTGTTTGGTTAAGGTGTGGTGGTGCGAGTCTATAGGCTTGTTTTCACTGATAACACGTCCTGTTCGTTGGTCTCTCTGACTCATCACCATATTTGCATTCATGTTCTGATCCTATGATTACTCCAGATATAGCTGTAGTTTCACGACCTCACACTAGTTTCAGCTGGCATAAGCAAATTTTACTATACAGTACAGTAGGTGAAGTATCCCTTTTAAGGGAGTGTTGCCTGGAAATATTTCACCTAACTCCTAGGTGTAGAAAAGAGCATGTGATGTTGGTTGGCTTTAGAAGTGAAAAGGTATGAGCTATGCCAGTTATGTAATATAAACCTAACCAGGGTGTTGTCCCAATAATTTGTCACTGGATTGATATTTGAAATAAGGATTAAAATGGCATTCATCTGTTCATCAAAGGCCTAATAGATTTTTCTGCAACTCACTATTTCATACAAAAATCAGGAGAGAAAGTTGTTCAAATGTGCTCAGTCTAACTAGAGAAATCTGTAATAGAACAAGTGATAAATCACCCCCTCCGTTGGTGCGCAGATCTTCTGCGAGTTTCTTTAATTAACTTATAAATGAGTGTAGGAAATGAGCTGTCGTCCTCTCCTCCCCTTTCCATCCCTCACTGCTTTTCTCAAACTCATCTGCTGATCCAGTGAAACACTCAAGCACTGTGCTAACATTAGTGTAATCAAACTTAACCCTTATCGTGTTCTGTTGCATTCATTTAAGGATACATTTATCTGGATTTATAATGAGATTATTTGCTATAACATTTTGCTGTAACTTTGTTTTCTTGTTGTATTCGACATATTAAGTACAAAAAAAGTATAATGACTGATCTGATCTACTTTTACTTGAAGATTTCTCTTCAAAGTTCTTATTATGTGTAAATCATGTTATGTCTTTGTTAAACATTACAGTTTTTATAGTGGGGCAGGCTAGTGGTCACAGCTCTTAAGCTTATATAGCTCTTTGTGTGGAGTTTTTTTGTTTGTTTTTCTCATATGGGATTGATCTGGGTTCACTGGTTTTCTCCCAAAAACATGCCAGTAGCTGCAGCGATTGTTAAAACTCCCCCATGTTGTAAAATGAATGTGTGTATGTGTGCATGATGGGTCCGGTTTAAAGCTTATTATCACTTGATGCCTGAGTTCAGGATCAGCTCGAGAACCACTGCAACCCTGACCAGGATAAAGCATTTACAAAGTAATGAGTGGATAGACATATGGTTCTATGGCCTTGGTAGTATAAGCCAGTCATTGTGGTGGTTATGTGAGACCTTTACATGCCATGAATGTTCAACGTGTGGCATTTAATCTGAGCTCTTTTTTTTCTTTATACTAAGAGCCATTAATTCGACGTGCTGTCACCTTTCATATCTTTTTCTTTTACTGAGAGTAAAAACTTCAAAAAGATAATGGGGGTGTGAAAAAGAATGTAATATAGTCAAATTTTTTCCTAGTAAAAGATTTTTCTTTATAAATAAATTAGATTAAAAGCAAAATATTACTATAAAATGGGTTTAATAATCTCATGTTTGGTTTAGAGCTGCTCATTAATAATCACAACTTTACAGTTACTGTGCCCCATTTTGTGACTATTTAGACTTTTAGCATTTTAACCAGGTATTCAATACATTCTGTTCGTCTCCTCAGCTGAGGATGAAGACACTAACTGCATTCTGGGCTAATAATATCCGCATTATTGTAACCTGAAACTGTTGCTATTTTCTGTATGGTTCCATTCAAAGCACCTCACCGACTCAAACCACTGATCTCCTTGTCTAGATCGATTCAAATGCAGCACGGATCATGTTGCAGCAGTGATTAACATAGCACTGTGAGTGGGCTTTTAAAGGACGGCCTTACATCTCAGACAGAAGTTTTCTTATCTTAGCCGGAAGTTCTCTGCTTTATAGCAAGGTTAATTTCTCTAAGGTGTGTTTTATGGCCTGACATTCTTTCAAGCAGGAATTATTTCAGTTCAGAGTTCAATAGTGTCACATTCAGACTTCCTTTTATTGGAGTAAAATATTTTATTGTTATACAGTTGGCAGGCTGGAGTTTCCTCTTTTAAAAGAATGTGTTCTGTAAAACAGCCTCCCCTTTTCTCTGGTGAAACAGGGAGTTTGTTTTCCATTCATCATGCAAGGTGGTTAAGTTTGAGCAATTAAGGGTGTGCTCCCAAGTACAGCGATACTTGTGACGTACAATATTTTTGTTTCAGTTTGATGATTAGGTTTTCCTTGAACAGGAGGGTGAAAGTATGAGTACAGACTCTTGAGTACGTAGGTTGTCCTCTGACCGTGTAATTGCATCATGCCCAAACCTGTGTATGTAAAGTAGGAAGAAATGTGCAAACATGAAGTGCGTGATAAACGGAAAAGGCCAATTCCAAGAAAGTAAAGCGAGTGCCAGGATTTGTTAAAGAAAAGGGAGTAGAGGGGGTTGTGCTGTTTGGAATGTGGCCAGCTGCTCTTCATGTACACTGGCTAGATTGGACAGGACAGCACAGCCCATCAGACATACGAGTACAAGGCATAAACCATACAGCGATCTCAGGGAGAAAAGGAAGCCTTCAGAATAAATTGTGAAAATCAGGGGCGCATGAAGTACGGTCACTTTATTTCCCATTGGCATTTGGGAACTGAAGTTGTTCTGAGAATGTTAAAGTGGCGAGAAATATGACACCATCCACTGGTTTGCAAAATTCATGTTAAAAACTGGTCTGCTCAATCATCTATTCTATTTCTGCTAACAATAAAATAATTCCTCCGCATGCAAGTAGTGAGCAAGTTGTCTACCCAAGTGATTACGATGTTCAAGTCATGAAATGTGAAATTTGAGAAAGTGCATGTAAAGACATGATATTTCAGAAGTACAGATCTGACATTGTGACACATTATTCTTAGGTCTATGCCTGGGCACTTGATTAGGATTAAAAAGCATGTGGGATAAAAGAAAGGCAATCAGAATACTTTATTGATCCCGTAGCGAAATTGTTTAAAAATAAATTAGGGTTGTAACAATTCTTTGAATAACTCAAGTAATTTGATTGCAAAAATTCAACGAGGCAGAATATATTGCCCCAATGCTTCGTTTTAGCTGTCAATTTAAGAAAGCATGGAGCACCGTGTTTCCCACGGACCATTATTACTGATGCACCACACGCTAAACTCTGGAGCCCTCTGGACAGCTAAACACAGAAGCATGAATGGAAAAATGGAGAGACTGGGAGAAAACAGCGCGATTCAGGCCAAAGATAACATCAGAGTTATTTCGAAGCAATTTCAAACTTTAAAAATGGTAACCGCACTGTACGGTCTATTCTTTATGTTAAAGTAATTTGAAATAGAATTTTATATCTGTATTTATATAGAGTGCATTAAAAGAGTCCCTCCCCACGTTTTTGAAGCTGGTGATAAATACACTGATTTAGTGTGTGGAAAATTTTAAGCGGCTTTTCCAGAGACAAGAAAATCACGATACTTTAATACATAAATATGAGTGAGAAGAATTGAGTTTCATTAAACTAATAGTTTCTTATAACCTACTCTACACGGCCACTGCAGAGGGACTTCGAGCGCACTGTATTTGCATTTTCAAGTGATATGGCAATTAAATGCACTAAATAGATTTAGTTTTCACTGGAATACTTGTTACAATTTCAGCAATTAAAATGTAAAAAAAATAAAAAAGAAAAAGAAAATTACTTGTTCATTTTAAGTCTTATTTTTTTTTCTCTTATTTAGTATTGTTCTTTAATAAAGAAGCACTTCTTATCCTATTAATCGATGCAATGATCATAAGAATATTCGATTACTAAAATAATCAATAGCAGCAGCCGTAAAATCGTCAATCATTTTCCGATAACCTTTAGGCGATACTGTGAACAGCACTGCTTAACCACTTTGACACGTTTCTTTTCTACCTGCTGGCAATCAGTAAAACTTGACATTTGTTGTTTCTCTATATTTTGTCTGCCAAACACATTATACTTATAGCATGAAGAAAATTTAACTGCAGTGTATAAATGATTGATTATAGTGAAACATTTAAACAATTATTCTTCCAATAAAGTCTAGTGTACATATTTCTTTCTTTGTGGTTTTTTTTTTTTTTGCCTTCCCCCCTCCATTAAACAGTTCTGGGGTTTAGTCACTACTGAAACTACCCGACTAGCATGAAGTATGGTCTGCAAGCCCAGTATTTTCAAATATTTTTGATTTTCTCGGCAATGAATCACATATTACAGCAAAGAACGGCCATTGAGAGAAAATCACATTCATCTGTCCCTGAATCCAGTTTATCATCGATCTGTTTGTGCATGCTTTTAGACATGGTTCTGGGGTGTGTATAATCTTAAGCAGGTCCAGTTGACCTCCATTTGGATCAAGATGGATAGAGGAAAAGATCGAACATCTACGTGAAAGTGAAATCAGAGCTGGCTGTATTTCCATATAAAAAGTGGTTTAAGTATTATAGACATTAGTAAATAAGGTTGAAGATTTTGGTATTTCGAACACATTCAGTGATCACGATATTTTAATACTGTATGTAAAAAAAAAATACATAAAGGCAGAAAATACTTTTCTTCAGTGCAGGATGTAAAGCTGTTTTCATATTAATTTGTCAACCATCTCGTGTGTGTGTGTGTGTGTGTGTGTGTAAGGGAGAGCCAGTCTTGGTGTTATGCATTGTTTTCTGTGTGATTACTGTTTTTAAAGAATAAAACGTAATCTATAGACATCTGTCTTTCAATTAGACAGAGCAAGTCAGCAGCGTGTGCCCAGGCAGATCATTGTTTAGGATCCTCAGTAACAGTGTTTCCACTTATAGCTCATTCCAAGAAGTTTGTATTCCTTGTCGCCTCGTTCCCAACTTCGGCAAGCTACAGCAGCTCTCCTGGATGCAGGAATGTAATTCTGTGCACCGGCTTTAACCCAGCAGCCTCAGCTGAACAACTTAGAGTTGGAACAAGCCAGATATTCTATGAGAGAGCGAGCAGGAGTGGGACAATAAATGTGGAGAGAGAGAACGAATGCCATAGAAAGAGTACAGTGGAGGGAGGGAGGGAGGGAGGGAGGAGAGAGAGAGAGAGAGAGAGAGAGAGAGAGAGAGAGAGAGAGAGAGAGAGAGAGAGAGAGAGAGAGAGAGAGAGAGAGAGAGAGAGAGAGAGAGAGAGAGAGAGAGAGAGATATAGAGAGATATAGAGAGATATAGAGAGATATAGAGAGATATAGAGGAGAGGGTGTCATAGAGATGACTACTGTCAGCAAATTCACAGTAGATGTAGGCTTACATCAGAAATGGCAGGCTACATGAGGAAGGACTCCCCAGTGAACTCCTACTCTTACTTTTATTAAACACACACACACACTTTCATCTTAACCCAAATAAAGAGATTAGGACGTCTCTTTGTATTCTGTGCCCCAAAAAGATCTGCAACAGTTTCCTGGCCTTGTCTTTCTAACAATACTCGGTACAATGGCACCACAGCTTGACGTAAATCAAGCTAATGATGTATGAAGGTTTGATCACTCTGAATGCAGACAGCATACGCATCATTAACAACACATGAACAAATTAACCCAGGTTGTCCTCAGCTTCTCTGCACGTTACAAATGAAACCCTGATCTAACGATTTATAATGAATTATCATTTTTGCCATGTAATGAACTTTTATTGAACTTTTATTTTAGCAATTGAGTATTCCAACTATTATTTAATCAAGTAATCAGATAAAGGAAGTACTTTTCTTTATTAAAGAGCAATACTAAATGAGAGAATACAAGACAGGGCTCTTAAAATAAACAAGTAATTTGTTTTCCTGTTTAGAAAAATTTACATTTACATTTAATTGCTGAAATTGCATGAAAGAATATCCGTGAAAACTAAACCCATTTAGTGCAATTAATAGGCATATTAAAGTCCCTCCGCAGTGGCCTGAGAGAAACTGTTCGTTTAATGTAACAATTATTCTCAGTCGTATTTATTTATTATTTCTTGCGCAGTATTATGTGGTTTTCTTGTCTCCGAAAAGCCGCTTGAAATTTTCCACGCACTAAATCCGTGTATTTATCACCAGGTTTAAAAACGTGCTCCACTACCTGCTCTACGTGGCCACTGCAGAGGGACTTTTTGAACTCGCTTTTATACAAATATAAAAATCTATTTCGAATGACTTTAAAAACGGTAACTGCACTGTTTGGTGTTTTCCTTCCGTTTTAGTTCTCCTCTCTGTTTTCTCTTCGTCCCTCCATTTTTTTTCATTCTGCAGCGTCTTCTGTGTTTAGCTGTCCAGAGGGCTCCAGAGTGCATCAATAATAATGGTCCATGGTAAACACAGTGTTCCGTGTTTCGTTAAATGGAGTAAACGAAGATGAATTTTTTTTTTTAATTACTTGAGTCGTTACAGCTCTCGAAAGATCATGCCCTTAATAATACCGAAGTGAAATCAACATATACAGTATATGTTAACACATATATATGCTATATGGACAAAAGTGCTGGGGCACCTTACTTTTTTAGCCATATGTGCTTCTTCCCCAAACTGTTACCACAAAGATGGATAGGATGTCTTTGGAAAATTTTTCCTTTGATTGAACTAGGAGACCCAAACCTGTTCCAACATGATTATGCCCCTGTGCACAAAGTGAACTCCTTAAGATACAGTGGGGGAAATAATTATTTGATCCCCTGCTGATTTACCTCTGCTGCAAAAGAAATAATTTTTTTATAGTTGGTTTATTTTAACAGAGAGAGACCAAAATATTTTAAAAGATCCATAAAAAAACATAAAAGAAAGGTTATAGATGAATTTGTATTTGGCTGAATGAAAGAAGTATTTTATCTCGTACCAAATTAGCATGAATTCTGATTCCCACACACAAATTAGTTTTGTCCCTTTAGGAAAACATCGTGTGTGTGTGTGTGTGTGTTAGTGTGTGTGTGTTAGTGTGTGTGTGTTAGTGTGTGTGTGTGTGTGTTAGTGTGTGTGTGTTAGTGTGTGTGTGTGTGTGTTAGTGTGTGTGTGTGTGTGTGTGTGTGTGTAAAAGACACCAGTCACAGAATCAGCCTCTTTCATTCAAACCTCACCACCACCATGGACAAGACCAAAGAGTTGTCAAAGGATGATTGTCAGCATCAAGCCAGAGAAACTTTTTCACTGCCATATTGAATGTGATGCAGCACCTGTCAGGATTCTCAAACTTCGTCTACTCAATTTTTTCCTCTTATGTTTAATTCCCTCCAGATAAAATGAATATTAATAGCTGTCATTTACTTATTATGACATTTAGCATGATAAATAGTGTAACACACAGGCTTCACCTAAACTGGTGCAATGATCATTGTCATGGTCACATTCCGACATGTTTGCCTTCATAGTATTAAGAGACTTGTTTGGCGCTTGGATGAAATTTTGTGTAAAACAAAAGAGTAGCAGTCTTTACAAAAATGCTAAAAAAAAAAAAAAATTACAATTTTGGAAAACAGCATCTATTTCATCTGTTTATTGATAGTTTAAGATTGTGAAAAGTTATTTCCAGCATCTAAGAAGTTTCTACAGCGCTTTATTTGACTGATACTGGAGACTCCACCCATAAATGTTAAACGTGACCTTCCCGAGAATTTGACCTTTAGATAGAGCGACCATCATACAAGTCTGTGTGTTAATAGTTATTTCTGTGCTTTTTTTCACATCACTTTCACTTAATCCTAAATTTAACTTTCTCTTCTGCTTTTACTCTTTCAGCTTAATGTATTTCTTTCTCTCTCTCTCTCTCTCTCTCTCTCTCTCTTTCTCTCTCTCTCTCTCTCTCTCCCTATCTCTCCCTGCTACTTGTGTTTTATCAGTTGAAGGTGTACTTTATCCAGGCAGTGCCACCAAGGTATGTGCAGAATGGACCCAGAATAGCAACACCTAAGGTTTTTTTTTTTTTTTTTTTTTTTTTTTACCCCCCACTCCCCCTTCTCGCTCGCCCACTCTTTCTCTGGTCCTTAAGAGGCACTCTTTATGCCCCCCTCCACCCCTCCGTAACTGGAACACAGTGGCACACACCAACCACGTGGGACATACACGGCCCGAGTACCTTAAAGAAACAGGATGCCTTTCAGAGACGGTCAGTGTAAGGCTGTCTAACAAAGCGCCCTGGCTGGTCAGATAGTAAACACAGCATTGTAAAGCAGTTTCACAGCAAATGCCTTGAAGGGAGCCATTCAGTAATGCGAGACATGAGCCATCACATCTGTCATTTGGCCTGCAACAGAACTGCTGAATATTGGATGAAGTAAGGCCGTATCTCAGGCTGTGGCAGGCTGGTGCACAGAGCCATTCATTCAGGGAAAAAAATTTAATTGAACGTTATTTTTGCAAAGTATCTAAAATGTCACAGGATTCTTCACATGAAATGCTATAAATATGCTGCCTGTGAATCTGAGGCAGTTAGGAACACCATATATTATTCCACAATAATAAAAAAAAAGCAGTATTGATTAGAGACCTACTGAATCCTAAATCAATGCAGGCACATCAACAAACACCTGATTCTGAGAGTTTCCTTCACTTTGTGTAAGAGGATAGCTAGTTGTGACAGTGGTGTTTTATTTCACTGATGTGAGGCCCTATTCTCACACACTGACACACATGGCCTCTGTTGACCAACTGCTCAGACACTGCTTCCAGTGAATAGATCAGAATCGTTGTAGTTTAGCTCCGAGTGCCACGCCGGACAGTTTTTTTATATTTAGACTAGGACGAAGTTATTAAGACAGATAATCTGTAGCATTTCACTTACTATACAGCAATGCCGTTCTTTGAAGAAACATTGCCATGCATAATTTCCTTCCCAAGTACCCGGTATAGTTAGTTGGCTTACATACTGTACCAATATATTTGCAGGTTTTTTCCCCACTAATTGGGCCATGGGAAAATCGACTTTTCCTTACCTTGTATAGCTCTCTGGCCTTGGCCTTACTCAGTTTGTGCCTTATTGATTTTTTTCCTCTTTCTATTGATTAGACAAGCAACGTGTGGTGAGCATTCAACCGAGTGAAATGTATCTCGGTGTGCGTATTATGGAGATGTAGAAGTGCTCCTGTCCTTTAGCATCAGCCCTAGCCCCAGTGATAATATGGGAAAAGGGGGAGAGTTAGAGTGACGTGATAAAAGAACGATGAAAGTGCTCTGCTTGACTGCACAGGCTGAGCACACTCTGCATGTGCCTGCATGCATTAGAAACGACTGTTCATATCAACTCAATGTACGTGAGCAAAAGCTTTAGGATCATGCCTGAAGATATTATGAAATGTAACTCGGTAGGTGATTATAAATTCAGGTGAAAACAAATAACAGGTCCAAATAATTTTCTTTTATCTCGTGGGAATTTAATAGAGACCATTGCACTCTGTAGACAATTAATCCTTTGTGTGCACTTGTGTATGTGTGCTTATTTGGGATATATTTACTTTTGGGCACTGGAATTAATTGGTTCTTTGCTATCCTATGATTAAACAGTACTGTAGTTAATGCTGTTTAACAGTTACTTAATCTTTACGAGAATTACAGTATATCTCAAAAGGAATACATAGGTAAAGCTGTACATGTGTGTATAAAGCAGAGGTTTTAGCGGTTCTGCTTTGTGCTTTGTTGTTCCCAAATGCCATTATCTTTCACTATAGTGTTAGTTAAATTTTTCTGCATATTGGAAAAAGCAGGGTGAGATTTTGTTTGTTTGTTTTTGGTTCATGTGAAGGACAGGGAGCAATAGAGGCACAACAGGTGCACAAATGCTTCCCAAGTTAATGATTAGAAGCATAGATTAATCATTCCCATTTACTTGGGACAGTCGTGATAATGTTTGACTGCCATTTTTTGGTGTTTTTTTAACTATCAACATTTGTAACCCTTTTCTGTTATTCCTTGCTTTATTTTTACCCTCCTGTTCTCTCTTTTCTCATGCAACTACTGTAGTACTTTGATCCTAAGTCGGTTTGTTCACAAAGGTAAGAGTGTATGAGCACTGCCGTGTGAGTAAGCCTCTGTGGAATTTGCAGGCGGCTGCTGACAGAGGAAAAGAAAGAAGGAACACAGGAGACACAGTGAAAAAGAGGGAGGGGGACAGGAGTCTTGGCCTTGGTTTTACAGTAGATTAAACTTCAGATCAGTGGCGAAACTAACGAGGCAGGCATTTTTTTTCTCCCTGGGATCCCCATAAGGTTTTCTCTTACAGTGGTTCTGTGGGAATGGAGTTTTAAGTCTAGAGCTGTTTGGCTTGTGCAGATTGCTGAGGAAGGGGAAGCTATACACTGTCAGATTTATAGTATTAATACATGCATAACGTTTTTATTTATATATATAAAGAGAGAGAGAGAGAGAGAGAGAGAGAGAGAGAGAGAGAGAGAGAGAGAGAGAGAGAGAGAGTGATTTAGATGACTGTCTATCGAGAATGTTAATGTCTACAAATATATATATTTTTAAATCTGTTACACTGAAGAAAAGGAAAATCTGTAATCATGCTTTAAGATTCCTGCTGGGAAAATGCTTTGTAATGAAGCTGTCATGGTCAGTGTTATTAAACTGTACACCAATCAGGCATAACAATAATTTTCAATTAGATTCATTTTTATTTGTATAGCGCTTCTAATGTTATTATCAACATTATCTCAAAGCAGCTTTACACAGATAATGT
This sequence comes from Silurus aristotelis, assembly GCF_946808225.1. Classification (NCBI taxonomy): domain Eukaryota; kingdom Metazoa; phylum Chordata; class Actinopteri; order Siluriformes; family Siluridae; genus Silurus; species Silurus aristotelis. The sequence continues at coordinate 14,932,223 of NC_139592.1, read as the reverse complement.
GGTAAGAAAGAACAAATAAGATTAGTTTTTTTATAAGTTGGCAGTAGGAAGAAAACGTATAACATTATGACCGGTGAAGGGAATAACACTGATTATCTCTTATCATGCCACCTGTTAGAAGGTGTGATAGTTAGCAAGTGAACATTTTGTCCTCAAAATTGGTGTGTTAGAAGCAGGAAAAATAGACAAGCATAAGGATTTCAGAGAGTTTGACAAGGGCCAAATTGTGATGGCTAGACGAATGGGTCAGAGCACCTCCAAACTGCAGCTCTTTTAAAGTGGTGGAGGAAACAGTGGTGAACCGGCGACACGGTCATGGGCAGCCATTGCTGGCCCGTCTGGTCCGATTCAACAGACAAGCTACTGTAGCTCAATTTGTTAATGCTGTTAATGCTCTATGAGTCAGGACTGTTTTGGCCCCAAAAGTGGAACCAACAAAAAATTAGGCAGATAGCCATAAAGTTATGCCTGTTTGGCGTATGTGATGGTTTTATTTTCTAAACTAATGATTTTGCTCTGTTTTTGTGTATTCTCTTTCTGCAGAGGAGGCAGACTATTCCACATTTGGCACCAACTCTTTAACACGCAAGAAACCTCCCCTTGCTGCAGTGCTCCTGCGACCTGATGCAGCCAGGAAAAAGCCAGCAGTAGTCATCAGCCTTCCTCGAGACTTCCGTCCCGTGTCCTCTATTATTGATGTGGACGTGTTGCCTGAGACGCACCGGCGTGTGCGGCTTTACAAACACGGTCAGGAAAAGCCACTGGGCTTTTACATCCGAGACGGCTCGAGTGTGCGCGTCACACCGCACGGTCTGGAAAAAGCACCAGGCATCTTTATTTCGCGTCTGGTTCCCGGCGGCCTTGCTGAGAGCACTGGCCTGCTTGCTGTCAATGACGAGGTGCTTGAGGTGAACGGTATCGAGGTGGCCGGGAAGTCCCTGGACCAGGTCACAGACATGATGATCGCGAACAGCCACAACCTCATTATAACAGTGAAGCCAGCTAACCAGCGAAACAACGTGGTGCGTCACAACAACGGTGGAGCAGCATCAGGCAGCTCGGGTCGTTCCTCCGACAGCGGAGCCAGCTACTACAGCTTCACGACCCCCGGTGCCATGGCGACAACAACTGCACACATCATTCAGAATTTCCATTCTGAGGAAGTGGACAGTGATGAGGATGACGAAGACTTGGTGATTGAGGCAGGTGGACATAGCAGGCTTGCGCCAGGGTCGGAGACAGAGGCAAGTGCCAGCATGTCCACCCTTCCCAGGTACAAGCCTCACCTTGACCTCCGAAATTCCAATGGGACCTTTCAACCTTCTATAATGAGCAGCACAAGCACAGGGTCACCGAGGACCGCCGAACGAGGTGTGCAGACACAGAGCCTGGAAGAGGACGGCACAGTGATCACACTCTAAAGACAACATCGACGATAGACACACGGCTGAGATAAACACACTCGATGTACTGTATATATATAATATATATATATATATATATATATATATATATATATATATATATATATATATATATATATATATATATATATATATATATGCACAGTATATAATAATTATCCTAACCACATTATATACATACAGGCAATTTTTCATAACTAAAATATACAATATATTTTACACAAACATATCACAGTCTCTTGTGCCATAGGACCAGCAATGAATGTGTGTACTCTTTTAAGATTCCTGAATTCACTCGGTCACAAAGAGCATCCCTTTTTTTTCTTTCTTTCTGGAAAAGCGCTTTAAAAACTCTACAACACAGCACTTCTCCATATGTGCACATCTTTTTTTTCCTGCTGGACAGCCTACTACACACTTCCCTCAATGCTTTGGAGCAAAATAAGTAAAGGATTTGACTTGCTGAGTCTGAACTTAATTGCACATGTTTGCAGGTTTTTCCTGCCTTTGGAACTACACAGAGAGAACTCTCTGAGACGCAATATCAGTGATGACAATCTGTTTTGACACCCTCACCTGAGTGACTCTTGCATTTGAACCACAAACAAATTTTAGTGACTTTTTGAGCTTTATGAATAGCACAGTAAATGCTCTGTGGTTACACTGTTAATCTTGGAGAGGCATACGGAAGGCTGTGTGACGCGAGGTCAGGCGTCATATTTGCTTCCTGGTGTGCTTTGTCAAGTTTTTATTGAACACTGTCTAAATTTATGATGCTTCTAAAATAATTTTGTGTGCGATCAAATCCGCTTTTACCTATATTGATTGGGAGATTTATAAGGCCTGTAGTGGGCCACAGTTAATGCTTTTAATCATTGCCAAGGACCCAAGAAATCATATTTTTATAGCAGATATTAAATTTTTTTTTTTTTTTTTTACACTTAATGTTTATGACAAGGGCTCTCTCCCTGCTCTCCTGAATCTGATTTATGTGATGCGTTTTTTTCTTAATAATGTAAATGAAGGCAGAGCATGACACTAATTGTTGATCTGCATCGGAGATAATGTACACGCCCACTCTAATTTACCATGCACTCTGAAGTGAAGTGTTTCATGAATGAGGAGTGTGTTTGTCTCTTGGAATAAGAGCCAGTGCAGGATATTAGATATACAGTAGCATAAACCATCACCACCAAAAAGTCATACATGAATACAAGCCACAAAAGGGGCACTTCTTTAACATTTTATTTTCCAGGTGACGTGCCGTGACTTATCAAAGGATGAACTTTGAATTGAGCTCTGACCCACAGTAGATCACCACCTAGTCTTTCTGTAAAACTGAAGCAGTGTAGCTATGAACATGGGTAGAGGATTACAGGCCTGTGTGATGTGGGCATTGGCTGCATAATTCTTATCTAATAAAAATATGCTTTACAAAGGCACCTTCTGTCATAAAAAAAAAAACCAACAAAAACCTTACTTGTGACTCACCTTTCTAAATGTTGCACTGCTAAGGCAAAAATTCCCTTACCTCTACAATAACAACGTACATTTCCTCTAATGCTTCTCGACACTGTCTGGCTTGTGTGAAAATGTCTGTAAATGAGAATACATTACACTTAAACGCCCACTCAAATACATTGCTTTATGTTAACAATATTGCGTTAGACCTGTATGGACAGCCCTTTTGTATGTTCAAAGGCAATATAGCAAAAACACTACATTTTATATTAATGGATGTACTGCATATACATCTTAAATGTGTTAAGATTTTGATAGACTGCTGTTCCTCATGTACTTTTAACCAGTGTTTTTGGGTCCATAGTCCATTTATCCATAGTGTAGAACATGTAGCTTTATCCTTCTCACTTGTACTTGACAAGAAAAAAAAAAACACACACACACTGGATGACTGTGACCAGAACGCTTTCTAACCACTTCCTTCCCTACACACGTTAGACACTTTAATAAACTCACCATTACAGCGACTTTTTATGGTACATATAATGTAGTATGACAGGTTTGTCCTCATCATATAATTTCAAGTTGCTCTTTATTAAAACAAGATCAAATTGCATTTGAGAGAACTGTTAATTTATTTGATTTTATTTTTTTTAATAACTAGAAAACACAGGATTGTAACCACACTGACTATTCTCATGTCATCTTTAATCTCTATTTTTGTGTTAAACTTTCATGTATCTTTTTTTTTTCTTTCTTTTCATAGAGGATCGTCTCCATATACTGTTTGGGGCCACTTATTGTTGTAGACTATAAATTGTTCTAGAACCTAGATTGAAGATAACGTGCTATTTTCCATACTGTGAATTTATTTCATTTTTGGAGGACACCTGAAAGAATCCGAGACCATTGACTAATGGGTTTCTCATGTTTCTGTGTGTGTCAACTCCATTCATTTCTTATTGATAATAAGCAATGATTATTTTGCTTGCTAGATAAATCCTAAGGTATAGATTTGTACTGAAATGACCAGTATTTTCATAATGCTATATACTGTAAATTTGTATCTCATTAATTCAACTGTTTAAAAGGATAAATACTTTATTAAGATATAGGTGCACATGTATACATTAGTCGACAAGCTGGATGAAATAAACTAATGTGTAGAAAACTGAGTTTCAATTATTTGCCATGGATACTAGAACTCATTTAAGTCAAATGGGTCTGTACTGAATAAAATCACCTGCTTATCTTATCATAAATAAGTAGGGTGAAAATGTGGTATGATTAAGTAGTACATTTATGTTTAAGATCTCCAGACACAAAGGAGCAGGACTATCCTGGAAAGAAAATGGAAGTGTTTGAGCAGGAAATGTGTATAAATGTACTGTAATAAATGTATTACTGCCCCCTAGTGATAACTTTAACTCTTCGGTGTGGTGTTTATTAGTTTGAAAGAGGCAGATGTAGAGGACAGAGGGGTATGGAAACGGATGATCCGCTATGGCGACCCCTACTGGGAGAAGCCGAAAGAAGAAGAAGCGGTGTAGTGTTTAATAGGTGAATTTGAGATTAACTTTGCGTTTAAAACCAGGTAACTGCTTATACAGTGCCTGTCAAAACTTTTAGCGTTTTTGAAACACGTGTTTCTTTGGTTGCAACAAACTAGGTAAAAGGCAAAAAAAATAAATACAAGAATTGGACATTGAATGATTGGAGGATGGTTCTTCTCTCGCAAATAATGTGATGTGAGTGGGGCTGGTTTTGGAGAAGAGACTAATTCCTCGTGTCTCATGGCTACCATTTCATACATAATGCAATGCAATTCTGTCTGGCTAATTGGATGTTCACCATACAACAGGACAATGGCCTATATATTATTATGATGACATAAAATATGTCCAAGTTCTGTAAGTGTTATTTAGAAAGCCACCAGTTGGCTGGATTGTCTGCCAGTCACCAGACCTAAATTCTGTTGAACTGCTCTGGGATGAAATGGATTGCAAAAGAAAGATATACCAAAGTATTGAACAGCATTTGCAACTATTTCAACTGAATGTTTGGAGAAACTAACTGCACGGGAAAAAAAAGTTTGTTGCATGAATCTCTCAAAAACAATAAAGAATGTGATGTTTCCAAAGGAAGTCAAAGCAATTACATGTGCCGAAACTATAGTACTATAACACTATAGTTACTCTTTGGCAGACGTGCACAAACCCTTTAATATGAACCTCAAAACACAAACTTGATTGAGGGCCATTGGCCAAAAATACATTTTGCATTATAATAATTATAAAATAAATAAACCAACATATAAGTTGATAGATAGACATGCAATTCATCCCAAAGGTGTTCAGTAGGGTTGGGATCAGAGCTCTATAACAGACCACTCTATTTCCTCCTCTCCAAACCATGTAAACATATCTTAATGGAGCTCGATTTGTGCACAAAGGTTTTGCTATGCTAGAACAGGTTTGGGTTTCCAAGTTCAAGTTAACGTAAAAATTTTATTTTAAAAATTGTATTATTCTATAAGAGGTGCATAAAAGGTGCATTAATGTATACTTCCTGAACCTTCTTCCTAACTTTTTCATTTGCACCTTGCACAACATTAGCTCCATTGTCATTAGTTTGTTGTATTATTGTGATGCCTGTCAAGTCCAAGCTGCTTGACTGCTATCTTGTCATTTGAGATGTTCAAATGGATTTTTCACAGAAATCCAACCATGTAAGAGAAAGCAGGTGACTTTCCTGTCACCACTGTGTCACAGAAGGGGTAGAATCAACAGAGTTGTCTGCAGTCTCTCCCAAACAAACACAACATTGTGAGTGAGTATGGACCAGTGTTATTCCCTTGTCATTATTGCTTGTTGGAGTCACCATTTTGACTCCAATGTGTTCAAGAAAAACTTAAATTTACGAAGCAAATACATGTACAAAAGTGTAATTTTGGTCTTTCAAAATATGTAACTGGTATTTCAACAGGGTGTAAAATTAATAAGTTTGTTAAATGTCTAATATAATTGCTGGTGCTGGTAAACAGCAATAAACCCACAGTAGTTATGTACAGTAATACGAAACCAGGTGAAAAACCTTACATTAGTTTTAGTATGGGAGCAGAAGCATTACAGCAAGGACTATTTCTAACCAAAGATGACCATTATTCAGAGATGGCAAAAACACACATATTCTCCACTCAAGTAGAAATAGAGATATCTAATGAATGTATCAAGGCTCAACAACTACCATATAGAACACAAGCAGAGCAAAGATGTTGATCAGGTGATCAGGAACGTCTCTGTTCTCAGCCATGTTTACATTGCTCACTCCCTCTGTCTTATCCACGACAGCCAATATTTTTTGTTGCCTTCTGCCTTGCTCGTTGTTAGCTTCATAAACTGGCCTATGTCTGTGGTGCGTGAGAGCCAGGAAATTTTACACCTGTGGTGGATTAAAAAAAGCCACGCAATGACAAGAAATAGGTTGGGCTGCAAACGGCACGCAATGAGAAGAAAAAAATATGGATCATGTCACCAAATAAAGTAAAACTAAAGTAACGAGCCTGGTTTGAAAATGTAAAATATAAGTAGAAAGTACAAATAATTTGAAAAATTTAAACAATTTAAACAATAATTTAACCTGACAATTTCGGTGATAACACCTGTAACAATACCAAGCAAACGGGTACAGATTACCATTTACACACATTTAGCTAGACATTAGAATGAGTTCTGCCTTCCCAAAATATTGATACTGTATTATGTTGAAGGGCATTTCTTAGGGTGCTGAAACTGTTTTAAGGCAATCGTGGATGAAAATAACCTTTTCGCTGTTCTTTATCAAGAATAAAAACACACACCATTCTGGAACATGTCTAGCATTAATCTGGCTGTTTGGGCCATTACACAATTCTTATACTTAATTTGCATTTAAAGCTAAATCTCATTTACATGACTAGCTGGAAGAACAGTAGGAAGAATAAAATATCTAAGCAGGCATTGTCCTGTGTTCTTTTTAAAAATGAACCCAAAGTATTTCATGTATTTTATCACTGCAGTGCTTTCAAAATCCTAAAACATTAAAAATCTTAATAGTTTTCCTGAAGTTTTCTAGGAAAGTTCTAATGTTTTAAACCTTTTGTGCTGCAGTCTAAACATTTTTGTAATACAAAGATCATCTTCACACAACTTAATGGTACTTTAAAGGTTTTGAATTGTTTTGCTCCAGTTTGAAAGTGAGTTACTGTATTTTAGAGCCCTGTTCTGAGGTGATATTGTGTTGTTTTTGTAGTATGGCCTGAAAATAGCTGTATGGGTTATATATAGGCCTTTAACACAAAGTGTCATGATCATTTCAAGTTAAGTCAAGTAGTTTTTTTATTGTCATTCCAACCATATAAAGTGCAGTAAACAGTGAAACGAAACAATGGACCCAGGACCAAGGTGCTACATAAGACGACATAAATTAACAAAAAGGTAACACAAAACTAACTGGGGCACGACATTAAATGCATGTATGTGACATTTAGTGTAATAAAACAACATAGGACAGCAAGACAGAAGATACAGAGTATGTGAGGGCCTGAATTCTTTTGTTACATTTTCACAGAGGGTAAAGAGTGTGTGGGGAGTGTGTGATCAGCCACAATGCTAGTGGCTTTGTGTCTGCAGTGTGTAAATGTCCATGATGGAGGGAAGAGAGACCTCAATGATCTTTTCAGCTGTTCTCCCTATTTGCTGTAGGGACTTGCAATCAAAAATGGGGCATATTTTTTCATGAACCAGGATCTATTAACATTTTGAGGTGTGGCCTAAATGTAAGTGCATATTGCAGGACAATTATGCTTTTGTTTGCTATGGCACTTTATGTGTCAACATAAGAAAAGTTTTAGTGACAACCTGACAGCCTTGTGCTTTTCAGTTACCTTAAACTTAAACATCAAATTTGGACTAATATCAAAGTCCTGTTGATATCTGACTGACATATGATTACAAATACATTGGCAAGTAAATAAATTATGACACATTACAACTAACATTTAAAAGAATTAGTAGTTTAAAAGATCAGATTATTGTCAGAAAGATAAAAATAAATGATACAACAATTAAAACAGTTGAAAGAGAGCGTAAAATATAAGAGTGTAGATTAATGTTAGGACAGCAAATGTCAAATATTAAGCTTTTAATGTTTTTAAAAATAAATATGTGGCCAAAATAATTCGCAAGAATGAAACAAATACTTCTAAGAGCTCCTGTGCCACCGTTTGCCTGTTTACTTTGGCTGCATTGACTTGTTTGGGGAAAAGATAGAAAACAGGAACTTTTCTTTATATAGTCTATACAACATTTGAAAAGGTGCCCACAGGTAATAATGATTGATGTAAATGTTTGATGTGAAATTTAACACGTCTCGGATTATTAAGGCTTTAAAGTCATAAGCACTGAATGGAGCAACATTCAGAACAAAGTTGTCTTCATATCCACCAAGCGGGTTAATGGTGAACAGAAACCAAAGGGAAAAGCTGTCCCATAGTAAACCGGATAAGTAACTTTATCTATCCGGTAAATTTTTTGCTCATTGCCTGACCAAAGCTTTGTTCCTATGACAAATTTTTTATTTTTTTATATTTTGAATTTTACGTATATTTAATGCTCATGAACATATATATAATTTCAACATATTGAGCCAAAAGTACCGTCTACAGGTTCCTGCATACGTCACGTGGTGAGTGGGCGATTTATGCAAAATTCACAAGACGGAAATACGTATATAAATATCTTGTGACGAATATCCGTGAAACAAATTACTCATTGCCAGACACAATTTTGCTTTCAAATACTCGTTTAATGTCCTGATTTAAGAGATAACGTGCATTGTTTGATACAGTACGTTATTACGAAGACTAACATTCAGGATGTACACCACTTCGAGCGGCTGAGGAACACGTGACATGACGCGTCATCAACATGGCGGCCCAGTGCTGAGACAGCAGCGTCTGTCGCTCCGATACAACCAGCGGCGACGTCGGCCAGCTTCAGGTAGCATCTGACACCTGCACTAAAGCAGGGCTTAGGCCGACAATGACGGCCTAGACGAGGAAATCGACTTCGCGAACGAGAAATGAAAGAGCAACAATTCGACTTAGATAAACGGCACACAGAGACAGAAAGCGCTACGACGAAGAGCATGTTTGTGTCTCGGGCGCTGGAGAAAATCCTGTCGGATAAGGAGGTGAAGCGGAGCCAACACAGCCAGCTGCGCAAGGCCTGTCAGGTGGCTCTGGGTGAGCTCTGCTTACATTCACACCGCCAAGTCTCACCTGCTACAAACAGCTGTCCACGGAACACCGATTGTGTTCTTTACAACATGCAACACCTTATAAATCCGCGTTCAGTTTCAGCGCATGTGTTTACACTGTCCACGATCGGGTTTCTACCAGGGCCTAACCATTTCCTCCTTTCCTTTCTGAGAACACTGCTTCCCTTGCGAGCTGATTCCTGAATGTTTGTCAGCCAAATGTGCTTCATTCATTGTTGTTTTATTTGCTTAACACACACCCTGCCATCACGATGATGTCGCGCGGTAGTCTGCTGGCTATCACTAGCGAACACATCATCAGAAGTCCTCTAGATAGTTCTCGGAGATTTGTTTTGCTCGCTTTTGTCTTATACAGTTCCCATAGTCATAGTCCTATTAACTTAACTGAATGATGCTGAATGAATGATTTTACCGATTGCCGAGTAGGGTTATATTAACACATAGATGTTTGATGAATCATATGATAATACGTACTGGATCAGTGATCAGTGATTGGCCTGCTTAGATCAGTCAGGTTGCTCAATTTCTAGTCTCGTGTTGTCTCAGAGAACTTCAGATTTGCTTACTTGATCAATGAATGGAAACACATGAAAACAAGTAATTGATCCTTTAACCTGCATACGTGCCTCTTGCTCACTGTGAACGTCATTAAAGAAATAACTCCACCCTGAAACACGTTACATTTGTCAGTATTAAATGTTACAGGACTCTGATGCTTGTTTGGGGGGGGCTTTGTCCTGTGTTTTTGTTAAGAATGTAATTCCAGTGAATCCACAGGAAGACTTTGCTCGATTGAATTGTGGACTGCTATTCTTAGTGATACAACACAGTTTTGTCGAGTAAGAGCCGAGACCCGGTTTAGCTAGTTAGTGATCTACAAGCTGACAAGTACAATAGTGTTGACAGAATGGCATTTTGGTCTGGAACCCGATCTGTTCTGAGCAGGGGAGAAGTTAATCGAACAGGAAAGATTAAAAGTAGCAAAGAGTTGCTTCATCTCTCTTCAGATTAAAATAAACTGGTGCCAGAATGCGAAGATAGTCTGACAGCGTTTTGTATCGTGTAGGAAACTGTCAACACCAACATGTCAGTGAAAAGATGAAAGCATAAAAGTTAGCTTCTTTTATTTATTTATTTTTTAAACCATTTCTTCACAAAATAAATGTACTACTGAAGATCGTATGTCAGTAAAAAAAAAAAAAATAATAATTTAATTCAGTGATATTTTTTCCCTCCCAGAATTGTCATGAACACACGTTGCGTAACATTGCAGCTCTCTGCACTTCTTGAATGCTTTATTTAGGCGTGTAGCTTTAAAAAAAAAAAGTGGTTGTGAGACTTTTACCCCAGGACTCATTATTGTTAGGGAGGTAACTGATACTTCTGAAGGTGTAGGATCGTGTTTCCTAATGACGTTTTTCAACTTCTGATCTTTGTTCTGGAATTTCCTCCAAAAAAAAGAAAGCCATTGATAAGGCTGATATTCAGTAGTCAGGTTCAATTTTTTATTAGTTCATAACCTTCAGAAACTGACTGGTCTGTTGGTTCAGCAGAGCTGTTTGCAGTGCAGTTTCCCGGATTTATAGTGCATGGCTTACCTTGCGCATACAGTGCACCTATTCATTGGTGACATAACTTTGCATTCAGTATCTATCTATCTATTGATCGATCGATAGATATAGATAGCTATGCTATTATCCCAGATTTAATACACAGTTTCATATCATCATCAACATTTAAAAATGTTTAAATGATTTACTGACAAGTAAATCAGGCCTTCATGGTGCAGCTGTGAAAAGCTACCAAGTTTGTTACTTTGATGAGACATACATATTATCATCACACTATAATCATAATATCCTCATCATATATATATATATATATATATATATATATATATATATATATATATATATATATATATATATATATATATATATATATAATTATTTTTTTTTTAATTATTTAATCTACTTTTTTTTACAATTATTTTATAAATAATATAGTTTTGGAACAAGTGATTTTTTTTGTCTCATTTCGTTTGACTTTCTCAGATTGTTCTAGCACTTGTAGCTGCTGATGTATCACAAGAAATCAGTCTACATTAGCTCTATGGTTTTGCTCATGTTTTATGAAATAAAGTGTTGCTTAAGTTAACCCTGCAGTTGCATGTAGATTTCTGATGTGATAATGACTACGAATACAAAAACCACACTGCTCCAGACCAAGACTTTTACTAGATTTTCAGCTCATTAAAGGCTTTGTTGCGTCAACGAATGGAGTATATTTGCACAGGGAACACCCATTTCTACAGAAACCTTAGCAGATGATATTTAGTGCTAAATTCTTTCTTCCAGCTAAAATCTTACAAGGAAGTCTCCAATGACTTAATTATATATATATATATATATATATATATATATATATATATATATATATATATATATATATATATATATATATATATATATATATATAAATAAAAAGATTTTGTAGTAAGAGTATGGCTCTGCTTATGCTACATCATATTTTGCTGATAGTGGAATAGTTGTTCTTAGAGAAATATATAACCTGACTATGATTGCATGTTATCATATTTGCATTATCACTGTGAGCAACAGTGTGTTGGTTTCCCTTTTTAGGGGCCATTTCTGTCATCGTGCCGATTTTGCAATGTCTTCAGCAAAGCAGTTGGATGGTTTTTATTCAGCAGGAGATGGATGTAAATTCAATACTGGTCCTTAAAAGACTTAATCTTGTATTTACTTAATACTCATTTTTCTGTCAGAAATCTGAATGAAAGATAAATGAGAGATTATAGTTTAGGAAGAAAAAATACCTGTTTGTGTTACTATTCAAAAAGAATCAATAAATAAGTATTAAGTTCTTATAAGAATATGTCCAAAATTATTTTCCTCATATACCACCACTAGTTATCAAAATTATTTCTATTTTAAGGACAGCATGTCTTCGGCATAGTGTATTTGTGGAAAAATTTCCTTTTATTACTTGCATTATAGCAGCTATAAACACTCTTTTCTTCACTTGTTCTTGAAGCTAGTGCCTTTTTATTTCAACATGGTTTGTTACTGAGAATTCATGAAGCACCACATCCATCATCCATATACTTTAATGTGGTGGTAATCGTAAAGTAACAGTTTTACCTGACTGTTCCAAAGCACTGACACTGGAGACTGCTTCCAGAATATTTTAAAGAACCATTTCCTTACAGAAAAGTTGACTGTATAATGATGTTTTTCCATGGTATACCTTAAAACATTTTTTTTTGTTTATTTGTAATCTAAGATTAAGTGACATTCCAGTAGATTAAGCATTACATTTCTTGTGAAAGAGTTGTTTTCATAGAGGAGATAATGCATTTGAATTGACTTGTGCTTGTCAGAGCTGTTTGCCAGAACTTAAAGTATTCAGTGGTTAAAAGACCTTACATGAAGTATCATCAATGTGAGCCAGAAACAAGTTTAGGAAGGTTGTATGTTGAACAATCACAACAAAACTGGCATAAACGGGAGTCACAAAGCAGACACGAAAACTTAACACATCATCATCTTACACTTGGAAGAAGAAGATAGTAGATTACTTAATAATAAATGTGACCACAAGCACAGTCATCTTTGGCCAGCAGTACAGAAAAACGAGAACAGACCCAAATATACACATGTACACATCCTCAGGAAGGAAGATCTGTTATGTTTAAATATAAATTTAAATATAAATGTATGTTATTATACAGTCCTTTGTATATTTACTGATTCATGCAGTAATAGTTCTACTTACATGCTTGCATGTTTCTCACTTTTTCAGAGGAGATCAAACTTGAGCTGCAAAACCAGAAGTGAGTCCATCATCCTTTCTTTTCCTTTCCATGCCTTGTAGCTAAAAAGATGTATAAGTAGAGCTTTACTTAAAGTACCTGTGTGAGGATTTTTGAAGTTTATAATTTAGCCTTGAGCAGGGATGCATTGATACCGTTGCTAGTACTAGGTATCAGTATACTTCCATGCTCATTCACTCGTATTTGTAAATACGTTCTGATACTTACAACCTCATATCATATAATGGTATGTCACATACATTATATTGACAAAAGTACTGGAACACTTGTCTCTTCCATTCATATGTGAAAACTGTCTTCCCCAAGCCGTTACCACAAAGTTGGAGCCACACAATTGTATTGTAGTTAGGATGTGGTAAAATAGAATTTTCCCTTCTCTTGAACTAGGAGACCCAAAGCAGTTCCAGGATGACAGTAGACTTGTGAACAAAGGGAGTTTTAACATATACCATGAATATATGGTGGACATGGGTTGGAGTGGAAGATCTTGAGTGACCTGCTATATAGCGCTGACCCTACTAAACACCTTTTATATAAATTGGAATGCTGACTTCACCCCAGGCCAACAGTACCTGGCTTTACTAACACCCTTGTGGCTGAATGAGACACTCATCTCCACAGCCACACTTCAAAATCTAGTGGAACATCTTCCCAGAAGAGGGGAGGTTATTATAACAACATTATTATGAGCACTTCAATTCTGCAAGCACCAAGACACACTCTTTTAACCATCTACATCCAGCTTAAGAGTCAAGGTGCAATTCGAGACACCCTACATTCATTTTTAATGACCATACTCAATTGTACTGTTCAGTGTACTCGGGTTAGGTGCCCACTCACGCCCTTTATCGAAGATATCGTTTAATTGGAATTCGATTTTTAAACTAGCTGCATGGAGTTCATCACCAGGAGCAAACACACATATATATATATATATATATATAGCTAAATGAAATATCCTGTGTCTTTCAGATTACAAAGTAGTAAGATTTTCCTTTAGGTATCAATACTCCTTGTTACTTCCAAAAAAAACATTAATTCAGTCTGAAAAATGGTATTGATGCATCCCTGCTCTTGAGGCACTGTGGTCGAGAGGTTTTTTTATTTATTTTTTATCGATAGTTTATAGAACTGCAGCTGAAATTGTAAACTGTAGAGAAAGTTCTTCAGGCATCACTCTCCCAGCCAATCACTGTCATTATTTTTAATTATGACAAAAGTTAGAACAAAAAGCTGTATTCATTGAATAATTTATTTTCAGGGATGGCCTTGTGGTTCCTCCCAAAGTTAATTACATCGAAGCTGACAAGTATGTGTTACCCTTCGAATTGGCATGTCAGTCAAAGTCTCCACGCATTGTCAGTACATCGTTGGACTGCCTACAGGTATTGTATATATTCATAGCTATTTCAGTAATCTTTTCGGTATTGCACACAGAAAAAAGGCCTGTTTAAAATTACAACCTGAACACATTATATATATATGCAATTAATGCACTCCTATGTAATTTTACTAACCCTGGTCTTCCTTTGTCTTGTAGAAACTCCTTGCCTATGGCCATATCACGGGTAATGCACCGGATAGCGGTGCACCAGGGAAACGGCTGATCGACCGACTGGTTGAAACAATCTGTAACTGTTTCCAAGGTCCACAGACTGATGAAGGAGTCCAGCTCCAGATTATCAAAGTAAGAGCTGTCTATGATTTATTGGTTTTGCCAGATGGATAGCAAGATACGAGTCTTTTAAAGGTCACAAGTGATTTTTGAGGTCTCAAAAATCATACCAGTTTCTGTGGCCTAGTTCAGGCAGGCTAAATTATTATTGCTTAATTTAAAGGTGGAATGAAAAATATATTTTTCCTAAACGTCGTTTTGCAAGCCTAAATTCAAACAAATGCATCGTGTGCCTTGAGTGTTTTCTGTAGTCATACCGATTTCTAAAGGCATAGACAATGAAGATAATTTATTTAATTTATTTATTTTTTGTTAAATGTCGGTACATATTGATAAAATGCTATAATATCTTTGGAATTACTACAAAGTACTTATGTTGTAACCCCACTGCAAAATTATTAAATTATATCCTGAAGCAACTGTTAAGCCATTGTAAAATTTCGGTGATTTTCTTGTTTGGTTTCCCAGGCTCTCCTTACTGCAGTCACCTCTCCGCACATAGAGATTCACGAGGGCACAATTCTTCTGACAGTGCGTACCTGTTATAACATCTACCTGGCCAGTCGCAACTTGATCAACCAGACGACAGCCAAGGCCACACTAACTCAGATGCTCAACGTCATTTTTACACGCATGGAGAACCAAGCAGTCAGTATAAACACATCAGAATAATCACTGAGTTTTGCAGATTTATTAAGAAAATAAAACATTTAAGGCTTTGGAGAAAATGATCAAGGATGTGGTAGTGTGATGCAAAAGCATAGGTACCTACTCCCAGCCCATCCTAATGGTATCAATTCTTAACTTATTAATGAAAACATTACATTTTTAACGCCAACTCTTTTAACTCTATACATTTATTCAATTTGTTACATTATTAGTTTTAGATTCATTTGGATCATCTGTAATTTGAGTTATTGTAATAATACTCTATCCTATTTTGTCATACATATACTGTACATACAGTATCTCACAAGTGAGTACACCCCTCCCATTTTAGTATATCTTTTCTCAAGTGACAATACTATAGAAATTAAACTTGGATAGTAGTCAATGTGCAGCTTGTATAGCAGTACAGATTTTCTGTTTTTTTCTGAAAATAACTCGACATACAGCCATTATTGTCAAAACAGCTGGCAACAAAAGTGAGTACACCCTGTGTGATAACAGCTGTTTGTTGGTAAACCATGCAAAGCCACATGTCTTATCATGTTCATGTTTTTGTCTGCTTGACAGGTAAATATGAATTTGTGTATCTTGTATTAGAGCTGTTAAAATTAGGTGCTTTTAGTACAATTCTCTCATACTGACCACTGGATATTCAACATAGCACCTCATGGCAAAGAAACTCTGAGGATTTGAGAATTAGAATTGTTGCTCTTCACAAAGATGCCTAGGCTAGAAGAAGTTCAGTAACACCCTGAAACTGAGTTACAGTACTGTGGCCGGGGTCATACAGACGTTTTCCAAGGACGGGTATCACTCGGAACAGGCCACACAAGGGTCCATCAAAGAAGTTGAACCCTCATGCTGTGTGTCAGGTGCAGAAGCTGTCTTCAAAAAACAGCAGCACTAGAGTGCTGCCAGCATTGCTTCAGAGGTTGCAGAAGCCAAATGTTTGCTTGTCAGTGCTCACATCATACGGCGCACACTGTAATAAGTCAGTTCGCATGGCCGTCATCCCAGAAGTAAGCCTCTTCTAAAGCTGGCTCACAAGGAAGCCTGTTAACAGTTTGCTGAAGACAACCTGTCCAAGAGCATGAACTACTGGAATCATGTCCTGTGGTCTGATCTTAGATAAACTTGTTTGGATCGGATGTTGTCCAGCATGTCCGGCAACACCCATGTGAGGAGTACCAAGAAAATTGTGTCTTGCCTACAGTCAAGTATGGTGGTGGTGGCATCATGATCTGGGGCTGCATGAGTGCTGCTGGTATTGGGGAGCTGCGGTTCATTGAGGGAAACATGGATACCAACATGTAATGTGACATTCTGAAGCTGAACATGATGCCCTCCCTTCAGAGACTGAACAGAACTGCAGTTTTCCAACTTAATAACGACCATAAACACACCGCCAAGATGACAACTGCCTTGCTGAGGAAGCTGAAGTTGATAGAGTGGTCAAATATGTCTTACATTTAGATTTACATTTGCGGCATTTAGCAGACGCCCTTATCCAAAGCGACGTACAAAGTGTATTTTTTGTTCTTTGGTATGCAAGATTACAAACTTAATATAAA
Source organism: Silurus aristotelis (assembly GCF_946808225.1). Lineage (NCBI taxonomy): Eukaryota > Metazoa > Chordata > Actinopteri > Siluriformes > Siluridae > Silurus > Silurus aristotelis. Next base: position 14,915,249 of record NC_139592.1, on the reverse strand, counting down.
TATAACGCTTGAATTCTACAAAGCAAACTTGGAAGGAGCTAATTTAAGTGTTTCAGAAAGAAGTAGGTCTTCAACCGTCGCTTGAAAATAGCCAGGGACTCCGCTGTATGTCTTCAGACCTGAATCTTATTGAGCACCTGTTGGGCAACCTCAAGCGGAAGGTGGAGAAGCGCCCTGTGTCTAACTTTCAGCAGCTCTGTGATGTCATTATGGAGGAGTGGAAAAGGATCCCAGCAACAACCTGTGCAGCGCTGGTGAATTCTGTGGTCATGAGGATTAAGGCAGTGCTACATAACAATGGTGTAAATCTGTGTGCAATACAAGCTGCACATTGATTACTCTAAAGTTAATCTAATCTATATTATTGTCCCTTGAAATTCTATATTATTGTCCCTTGTCTCTTGCTAAAATGGGAAGGATGTACAAATTTTTGTGAGATACTGTACATTATATACAATTGCATGTATGTTGTAGGCGCTCGAAGCCCAGGAAGCAGAAAAAGAGAGGCAACGGCTTCAGGTCCCAAATCCTGTCCCAACCTCCCGAAACACTTCACCTACACCAGGAGTGTGTGCGTCCCCGCAGAATGGGCCTCCAGAGGCCTCTCTGAGCCCTCTTGAACTCAACTCCACACCTCCTACTCCTCAGGACCATTCCATTAACGGACAATCAAAAGGAAGGGAAATGCAGGAGGAACCAGCTGCACAAGAAAAGAATGAAACCAAAAGTTCACAACCAGGTACTTTATTTATTTTTGTCATGTTCACTGAAAGCAACTGAAAACAACTGTTTTTTATATACTTATTTATTTTGATTTGTAATATTCTATTTGTCATGATCCAGAACTGCAGGAGGCAAATCCTACTATGCCCAAGCCGCTAGAAGAGAGGGATGGTGAGGTAGAGGAGGTTCATCGGGAAGCTGAGATGGAGCAAGCCTCAGAGACCCAAGACGAGGTTGAGCCAGACAGTGGCCTGGGAGAGAGCTCTGTTGAGGGAGGTAAGTGGCAGTGTAAACCCATTTTCTACATGACAATAGTCAGAATTTCCATATCACAATAATTAGGCAGTGTCTCCATCATGCATTTGCCATATCAATGGTGGCGATTATATCTTTTTTTGGCTGTTCAGATGTTCCAGCATTTATTCGAGACTCTTGTTTGCAATTGAACCGATTTGTTAATAGAATTTGGTGAAACAGCGTAAACTTTAAATGTCCAAAATAGTTTTTCCTTAATTTATCCATGCTTTAGGTATATTATAAGGCTATTTCAGGCAGGCAAATTAGTAACAAGATGGATTAGACTTATTGGTGGCAGAGGCATCTCTGCCAAAGTGTTGGCAAAGATTTTATGGGTTAAGAATAAGCATCTTATTCGGCTTATTTTTAACCCGTGTCCATTTGTTAACTTTAACTTTTAACTTTTTGCAAAAAAAAGGAATTTAATGTGTCTCATATAAGTGGTTGTCATACATTTTGATTTCAATTGCAAATTTAAATATATAAAAAATAATAATAATAATTGACCCAGAATATAATCCAGCTACTCCAGTATGAAGCCTACAAGTAGTTTGTGTAAGTCATATTTGGTTATTTATTAGAGCCATCAAACATTTGCCACAAAGTTTCACACATACAAAACAAAGTGCAAATTTATACTGTATAGCTACTCAAACAAAACTAAATAATAACAATATTTATTTATTAAATAAAAAATGGATTGTGCTTTCAAGCATTGTATCCTGTAAAACAAAAATCTGGCAATGCATCACAGACCCTACTTTAAGAACCATGACTTCAGTGGGTTTTTTGTTTTTGTTTTTGTTTTTTTCAATCATGCTGGGGATATGGCATATCAGGCCCGTATGTGATCTTTTATTAGTTCTACTCTTTCCCCTTCAGTAGGCTTGGACCAACAATCTGACTCTGAGTCCAAAGTGACACCCCCTATGGCCAGGACAGATGCTCAGCAAATGAATGGTATTGTGGATGACCAAACCTCTGTCTCTTCAGATATCCTGGTATGTTACAAATACAAGCACTGCTTCATTTGGTTTTATTTATTTGGCTCTTAGCCTGACCCTAGGGAGTCAGACATTTGCTAGTTTATTATTGTTTAATAATGCTTGTGGTCTCGTGGTTTCTAGTCAAGGTGACATTTTGTCTACTTATCTTGTTTTTTACAAAGTCTCACATACTGTTACTCAGCCCTTGAAAGTTTTTTGAACTCACTGTATTAAGTAGATAACAGTTAACAGGAAACACCTTTGTTTGCTGCGTAATTTACACACAGAAAAGCTTAATGCAAGAAACCTGCTGCAATATTGCTGCTTAAAAAACATCTACTCTACTGCATGTAATCCCTCTACCACATTTGCAACACCCAGACCAGGATTTAGACATATTGCTCATTACTGGAAAATCATTACACCATGAGTAACAAAGGCTTATGTTTTCTGGCATCACAGGTTTTGTAGCCTTTAAAACAACAATTATTTGTGCTGGAAGTTGATGTACAGGTTCTATAAAGATATCATTTCAAATTTGGTCCCCATATGCTTAAAAAACCTCCCCTCTTCTGAGAAGATGTTCCACTAAGTTTTGGAATGTGGTTGTGGAGGTTTGTGCTCATTCAACCATGAGTTGAAGTAGTAAAATCAGGTACTGATTTAGAGGAAACCTGTGGTGCAGTCAGAGTTCCAATTCATCCCAAAGGTGTTCAGTAGGGTTGAGGTAGGGAAGGGCTGTATGCAGACCATGAAGTGCAGGAACAGGTTTGGGTCTTTGCTGTAACATTTTTGCATCTCCTAGTTCAAGTGTGTATGTGCGTATATGTATGTATACATTTACATATACATATACATGTGTATGCAGGAGTCAGAGGTGATGCAGAGCACACAGACAGCTGCCCGCTTTTCACACATCCTCCAGAAAGATGCCTTCCTGGTCTTCCGTTCCCTTTGCAAACTCTCCATGAAGCCATTAGCTGATGGACCACCAGACCCCAAGTGAGACATTAAATGCTTTTACTCTCTCCTCTCTAGGTGCTGTTGGGCCAATAGTTTGTAACCGAACCTGTACCTCCAGAATATGTGTGGCAGAGAAATAAATGCACTTTGCATTGTATGTGTTAAAAGTTAGACTTGGTTCTATAAACAGGTTATTTGTAACAGCAATGAAATTTCATAGTGTCTGAGAGTAACAGTTAGTGACTAACAATTCCAGTTAAGCATGTTGGATGTTACAAAACATGGTCATAAAGTGAGGCTGGAGTTTCTACTTAGCCTTTCAAGTTCTGTGACAAGTTGGTGTCATATTTCTGCTCCATGACCTAAAATAATTGTCATACACACAAATGTACAAGCAGCACTTGTTACAAGCAGTTGTCTAACCAAAAATCCTGCCTCTCTATACAATAACTGAGGCCTTCACTTTTCAGAACAAACACTAACACAATCCAGTTGTCTTTTTCTACTTTTCGTTTTTAGCTACAATTATTTACAATCTAGTTTATATTCAGGCAGCCATAATTGATCTTACAGTTAATAAAGATTCAGGTAGTGCATCCAGATCAGTGTTCTTTGCTCTCAGTGCTCCTTTTTACACAGTTGCTCATAGTAAGTGATTTGGCTATGATGTCAGTGATTTGGCAAAGTATGTTTGGCAAAGTATTAGATCCTGCTTAACATTTTGTGAATACAGTGCTGTACTGGGAACATGTATTTTGAAGCATCATCAAATGTGCTTTGGTGTTCCACATTGTTCTACTCTTAGTCCTCTACTTAAAACTTACACTATGTGCACAAAAGTATTGGAACTCCTGACATTTTCACTCACATTTTCCCTTTAACTAAGACCCAGACTTGATCCATTACTCTGTTGTTGGAATGGAAGATCTTGAGTGGCCTGTTATAGAGCTCTAACCTCAACCTATTAAACACCTTTGGGATGAATTGGAATGCTGACTGCACCCCAGGCCTATTCACTCTACATCAGTACCTGATTTTACATCTTTTTGGGTGAAAGAGCATAAATCCCCATCGATCTCCAAAATATAGTTGAATATCTTCCCAGAAGAGTGGAGGTTATTTTAACAGCAAATGTGATGTGATGAATGTAATGTTCAAACAGCCTATACGAATTGTATGATCGGGTGTCCACAAACCTGTGGCCATATAGTATGTATATGTATGTATATGTATGTATGTATATGTATGTATAGATAGATAGATGTATAGATGTATAGATGGATAGATGGATAGATGGATAGATAGATAGATAGATAGATAGATAGATAGATAGATAGATAGTGAGGGTTCAGGGTTGGTGTTTGTGTTTGTACTGAAGTCTAGCTGGCCAAATATTGGAGTGTGCAGTGCATTCCAAACTACAAACTTTTGTCCATATAGTGTGTTAAATATACGTGTGTGTGTGTGTGTGTGTGTGTGTGTGTGTGTGTGTGTGTGTGTGTGTGTGTGTGTGTGTGTGTGTGTGTATATATATATATATATATATATACACACACACATACACATACACAGTGAGGAAAATAAGTATTTGAACACCCTGCTATTTTGCAAGTTCTCCCACTTAGAAATCATGGAGGGGTCTGAAATTGTCATCGTAGGTGCATATCCACTGTGAGAGACATAATCTAAAAAAAAAAAATCCAGAAATCACAATGTATGATGTTTTAACTATTTATTTGTATGATAAAGCTGCAAATAAGTATTTAAACACCTGAGAAAGTCAATGTTAATATTTGGTACAGTAGCCTTTGTTTGCAATTACAGAGGTCAAACGTTTCCTGTAGTTTTTCACCAGGTTTGCACACACTGCAGGAGGGATTTTGGCCCACTCCTCCACACAGATCTTCTCTAGATCAGTCAGGTTTCTGGCCTGTCACTGAGAAACACGGACTTTGAGCTCCCTCCAAAGATTCTTTATTGGGTTTAGGTCTAGAGACTGGCTAGGCCACGCCAGAAACTTGATATGCTTCTTACAGAGCCACTCCTTGGTTATCCTGGCTGTGTGCTTTGGGTCATTGTCATGTTGGAAGACCGGAGCCTCGACCCATCTTCAATGCTCTAACTGAGGGAAGGAGGTTGTTCCCCAAAATCCCGCAATACATGGCCCCGGTCATCCTCTCCTTAATACAGTGCAGTCGCCCTGTCCCATGTGCAGAAAAACACCCCCAAAGCATGATGCTACCACCCCCATGCTTCACTGTAGGGATGGTGTTCTTGGGATGTTACTCATCATTCTTCTTCCTTCAAACATGTTTAGTGGAATTATGACCCAAAAGTTCTATTTTGGTCTCATCTGACCACATGACTTTCTCCCATGACTCCTCTGGATCATCCAAATGGTCATTGGCAAACTTAAGACGTGCCTGGACATGTGCTGGTTTAAGCAGGGGAACCTTCCGTGCCATGCATGATTTCAAACAATGACGTCTTAGTGTATTACCAACAGTAACTTTGGAAACAGTGGTCCCAGCTCTTTTCAGGTCATTGGCCAGCTCCTCCCGTGTAGTTCTGGGCTGATTTCTCACCTTCCTTAGGATCATTGAGACCCCATGAGGTGAGATCTTGCATTGAGCCCCAGTCTGAGGGAGATTTTCTATTCTCATTTTCTAATGATTGCTCCAACAGTGGACCTTTTTTCACCAAGCTGCTTGGCAATTTCCCCGTAGCCCTTTCCAGCCTTGTGGAGATGTACAATTTTGTCTCTAGTGTCTTTGGACAGCTCTTTGTGCTTGGCCATGTTAGTAGTTGGATTCTTACTGATTGTATGGGGTGGACAGGTGTCTTTATGCAGCTAACGACCTCAAACAGGTGCATCTAATTTAGGATAATAAATGTAGTGGAGGTGGACATTTTAAAGGCAGACTAACAGAATTTTGAGGGTCAGAATTCTAGCTGATAGACAGGTGTTCAAATACTTATTTGCAGCTGTATCATACAAATAAATAGTTTAAAAATCATTTATTGTGATTTCTGGATTTATTTTTTTTTTAGATTGTCTCTCGCAGTGGACATGCACCTACGATGACAATTTCAGACCCCTCCATGATTTCTAAGTGGGAGAACTTGCAAAATAGCAGGGTGTTCAAATACTTATTTTCCTCACTAAATATATATATATGTGTATATATATATATATATATATATATATATATATATATATATATATATATATATATATATATATATATATTTTTAGTGTGTGTGTGTGTATATATATGTGTGTGTATGTATATTTATTTGTGTGTATACTGTATCTTATTTATACACCTGTTTTACTACCTGACATACTATATAAATTGCGTATCATCATTTTAATAAAAGAAAATACAGAAGAACGAAAAAAAATGTGCCCAAAACCTATTTATCATTTCCTCACCTTGTATTGAAAAACAGCATACTGTCATTTTTGTATTATATCTTAGGTCAGAAAATGTATACATGGTTTTGTGAAAATGTGTGGAAATGCCAATTTTTGTGGCCTGCCTACGAGCCGTATCACTAGTTTATAAGACCTAAATATTAATGCTAGAATCCAGATAAGAAATGGGCAGCCTTTTCTCCAGTCTTTTAGAGCTTTGTATCTTTTTAAGTGGTCATGATGTTCTTTTGACACTTAGGTCTCATGAGCTACGCTCTAAGGTGGTCTCGCTCCAGTTGCTGCTGTCGGTGCTTCAAGGGGCCGGCCCTGTGTTTCGCACGCACGAGATGTTTGTGAACGCGATCAAGCAATACTTGTGTGTGGCACTGTCAAAGAATGGCGTTTCCTCAGTGCCTGAAGTATTTGAACTCTCTCTAGCCATCTTCCTTACCCTGCTCTCCCACTTTAAAGTGCACCTGAAGATGCAGATTGAGGTAAGAAAAGAATAAAGGTACACACAGTTAATTGATTGTACCTGCGAAATCTATACAATTAAATCAAATTTTATCGATTCTTCTTGGCTCTGTCAGGTGTTTTTCAGAGAGATTTTCCTGACTATTCTGGAAACATCTACCAGCTCTTTCGAGCACAAATGGATGGTCATCCAAACACTGACTCGCATTTGTGCAGGTACACTTGTTGTTTGACTCTGACCTGTTTCCAATATTTATGAAAAGATACATATTACAAAGGCCTAATTGTGAAAGAGTTCATAAGAGCCATTCCACTTCTCTCTCAGATGCTCAGTGTGTGGTGGATATCTACGTGAACTATGACTGTGACCTAAATGCAGCAAATATCTTTGAGCGGCTGGTAAATGATCTGTCAAAAATTGCTCAGGGTAGAAGTGGACAGGAGCTGGGAATGACTCCCCTGCAGGTACTTCCTCTATCAGAGACCCACAATTTTTATTTAAGATTTTATGATTTAGAACCAGCATGCACCATAGCGAATGATGGAAATATGCGACTCTGGTGAAGCTGTCTAATTGAGTGTGAAGCAGTATGATGAAAGCCTATTTAAAGCCACTGTGGCTAAAATCTGGAATACATCTATGAGAAAGAATTGTTAAAAAGAAAAAAAAGGTGGTGTCCGGCATAATACTCTGCATTATCTACTTCAGAATAGGTTTTCAAAGCATCATTGTAGTGTTTTTTATTTTATTTAAACCTTGACTTATATGAGATCATGTTTGGGTAAGGAGCCATTTAACTAAAACTTCTTTTGACTTCTCCCATTAGGGGTCGCCACAGCGAATCATCCGTATTCATGATCCGCATGTTCGATTTGGCACGTTTTAGGCTGAATGCCCTTCCTAACGCAACCCTCCCTATTTATCCGGGCTTGGGACCGGCACTGGCTTTTGCAACCCTATTGGCTGGGTTAAGGAGCCATTTAACTAATATACTATAAAAAACAGATGTCAGAAGCTAATTTGCAACTGCAAGTTCTCAAATTACATTCCGCTCCTGATTTAAAAGAGCTAGGGCAGCTATTGATGATCTGATAAAGATCACTGCACTGCAATCATCTAAGGAAACTATGTAAAGCTATGAAAGTATGTGATTGATGTGGTTATAGTTGGAACGCAATCTTTAAATACATGTAATTATACACATTTCTCCATTTCATTCTCTATGTTCATTCTGATAGAGATTCTTTTATTTTTAAATTATATAGAGCAGACTATTTTTACATTTTTCAATGTGTATGGCTTCCCTCAAGGCAACCACATACTATGTAAATACAATAGAGATGTGTTAGTTAGGGATTGTCTGAACAAGTGTTTGAGCATTGTATAATGCTTGACTGTCAAGTTTTTAATTTGTTTTTTATGCAGGAACTGAGTTTACGTAAGAAAGGATTAGAGTGCCTCGTGTCTATTCTGAAATGTATGGTGGAGTGGAGCAAAGACCTGTATGTCAATCCCAACCTGCAGTCTAATCTAGGTGAGAAATTGTTCTTTGTAGGATATTTAAGGATTTGCCATATTGGTTACATTGTTATAAAATTGGATCACCTTTAGTACCGTGTCTCATTGTTTTAAGGGTTTTGATGGACTGCTATATTCTCATGTATGTATAGGTCAGGAACATCAGGCTGAAGGAGAAGGAGCAGAAGTTAAACTCCCTGAACACTTGTCCTCTCGTAGAGACAGTGTCAGCTCTCAGGACTCTGCTGTGTCCTCCAATGTTCAGGCTTCCCATCCTGAACAGTATGAGGTTATAAAACAGCAGAAAGAGATTATTGAGCATGGCATTGAGCTGTACGTCTGTGTTTGTTTTTTTTGCAAATTTTAGTTTTTATAGTCTATTGATCCTTGTTCCAACTCTAAAGGATTTATTTCCACCATATGTTCTGTCTAGATTTAATAAAAAACCCAAAAGGGGTGTGCAATACCTGCAAGAGCAAGGCATGTTGGGACCCTCTGCTGAGGACATCGCTCAGTTCCTGCACCAGGAAGAGAGACTCGATACAGTAGGTGTATTCATGTAGCATTTTTCTGCCTTTGTTTTGCTTGTATAACATTTTTAACTTGTCTTTTGCCTTTGTCATTAAGACTCAGGTTGGGGAGTTCCTCGGTGAAAATGCTAAGTTCAATAAGGAAGTAATGTACCGCTACGTGGACCAGCTGGACTTCTGTGGCAAGGATTTTGTGTCGGCTTTGCGCACATTTCTTGAAGGCTTCAGGTTGCCTGGGGAAGCGCAGAAAATCGATCGGCTCATGGAGAAATTTGCAGCACGCTATCTGGAGTGCAATCAGGGGTGAGGGTCTAACATAGTCATCATGAATACAGCAAGTCAATTTATAGAGCATGTTATAATATTAAATCTGGCCTATCGATTAACTGTTTAAGAAAGCTAAAGTGCAGACTTGTATTGGCAGGTAGACACAAAAGAAACAAGATTGCAGTTTCATTTATATAACGAGTCTATTGTATTTTTTTTTTATGTAATAACATGGTATTATTGATTGTTTTATGGATTTTCATTGATTCCTTCACTGAATTTTAGAAGTTAGTCCACTTGTTAGTGAAGGTTGTTCTCTTTGCACTGACCTTTAGCTGTTTTGTTTCCAGGCAGACTCTGTTTGCTAGTGCTGACACAGCCTATGTGTTGGCATACTCAATCATCATGTTAACCACCGATCTGCACAGCCCACAGGTGAGTCTAAAGCCCTGGTAAAGATGCCAGACAACTGTACCTTTTTATATATATATTTTTTTAATTAAATGTCATTGAAATAATGTGCACAATTTAATCATTTGTTGAACGAGGGTTTTTGTTTTGTATCAGGTAAAGAGCAAAATGACAAAAGAACAGTACATTAAGATGAACCGTGGCATTAATGACAGTAAGGATCTGCCTGAGGAGTACCTCTCTTCAATTTATGATGAAATAGCAGGAAAGAAGATCGCCATGAAGGAGAGTAAAGAGTACTCCATTACCCCAAAGTCTAACAAGCAGAGTAAGTGCTTTTTCTATGTGAGGTAATTACATTTTCTTTCACCTAGAGAACTTATTGAATTCTTTTATATAGACTTATTAAGCATAAATTACTGAAGATATTACTAGAATTAATTGAATTTTATAAAAACCTTATGTAAAGTGCTTTTTCTGAGCTGGACACTAACTGAATAAGCTTCTGCTTTGCTGGAAGATGTAGCTAGTGAGAAACAGAGACGGCTGCTGTATAATTTGGAAATGGAGCAGATGGCTAAGACAGCTAAAGCCCTGATGGAAGCTGTGAGCCATGCTCAGGCTCCTTTCTTCAGTGCCACCCACCTAGAACATGTCCGCCCAATGTTTAAGGTACAAGACCTTTCCCTCTTCCCTTCTTTATTGATTTAATTTAGTAAGAACAGAGACAACCAAAATAGCTTCACAGTCTGTTATAACCAAGTGAATTGGGCAGATACTCCTAGATATGATTATTACTTGAGCTGGATGATTATACATATTGACACTCATTTATTTAATGCTTTTTATTTTGTCTTTGCTTGGAAAATTTCTTTAAGGTTAAAATTACTTTGAAATAAGTCGTTTATTTTAGTGCGGCTTTGTTAAAATGATATTGAGGTTAAAAATTAAAATCCGAAAAGGCAATACAGTGTTTGTATGTTATAGTTAGCGTGGACGCCACTGTTAGCAGCATTCAGCGTAGGCCTGCAGGACTGTGATGACCAGGAGGTGGCATCTCTGTGTCTGGAGGGAATTCGCTGTGCGATCAGGATTGCTTGCATTTTTAGCATGCAGGTGAGTTCACCATATTCATCAGCGCCACCTGTACCCATAATTTTGTCTAGATTTTTTACGTGTGTGTGTGTGTGTGTGTGTGTGTGTGTGTGTGTGTGTGTGTGTGTGTGTGTGTGTGTGTGTGTGTGTGTGTGTGTGTGTGTGTGTGTGTGTGTGTGTGTGTGTGTGTGTGTGTAGCTGGAGCGCGATGCATATATTCAGGCCTTGGCCAGGTTTACACTGCTCACAGCTAGCTCCAGCATTACGGAAATGAAGCAGAAGAACATTGATACCATTAAGACCCTCATCACTGTGGCACATACTGATGGGAACTACCTGGGCAATTCCTGGCATGAGGTGTCTATGGCACTACATCTTTGCAGCTAATTTTGGTCTTGTTAGCAGATTATCCATTAAGTAAAGCCCTCATTTTACACCTGATCTAATATCTTCTGCTCACTTATGTAGATTCTGCGTTGTATCAGTCAGTTGGAATTAGCTCAGCTGATTGGCACTGGAGTAAAGACGCGCTATATCTCTGGTGTAGTCCGTGACCAGGGAGGTGGCATCAAAGGCTTTCCTACTGGAGGAGAGGAGTTCATGCCTCTTGGCTTAGGTAAGCTAGTGTTATGCTTCAAGATGAACAGAAAATCGATACTGTTGGTTTGTTTTATTTAAATTTTTTAACTTAATATAATTAAACAACCCAATAAACTAAAATATTCGGCTGAGGGGCATTATGTACTCATCAAGCTCTTTTATTTGTCAGAAATTTGGTGTTTGGAAACAAATCAAGTGTACATAGGAATTTAAAAAATCTCCTGAGCATGGAGAGCATATAGTCAGGCCTTTAAATAAATGGCTATATACAGTAGATAACTATATTTATATAGGCAACTAGTTTAAAGAATCTTTTAAATGCATCCATCCATCATTTATTTATTTATTTATTTATTCATTCATTCGGGTTTTGTTTGTTCATCTGAATCTTCAAAATCAGATTTAGAGTTTAATGACTTATTCACTGCAATCACACTGGAACAAAACCGATCTGTGAAATGATCTTAGGTTTTGTCTGCACTCGAGTACTGCTATTTTCTGAATAAATAAAAGCATGGGGAAAAAAATAAACATGATCAATATAAACACATTTAGTGCTGCATATGTGAAAACACCATTAGAGGCCAGAAAAGCTTCTTAACTGCACTCTATTGTGAACAACGTGTTTCCATAGAAAGACATGAAAGAATGTGTTGTAATCGTTGTACTTTATGTACCAATCCTTGTACTTTACATGTTGTGAGTGAATTTTCAAATGATCACAGGTACACTAGTTGGGGGTCCAGACAGACGTCAAATGGCTCACATTCAGGAGTCCGTGGGGGAAACCAGCTCTCAGAGTGTAGTGGTAGCTGTAGACAGGTGAGAGAACGTTGACTGCTAAAAAAAAAGCTGTATATTTAGTATCACTTTTAATGTTCTACTTTTTCCATTTTGTTCCCCAGAATTTTCACTGGATCCACCAGGCTTGATGGAAATGCAATTGGTATGGATTACATTTGTTTAAACTGTCACCATTTCAGACATAAAGAGCTAAAACTCTTAACATGGTATATTTGGTTATGCCCTTGCTTCCTTTAATGGATTTAACTAAAAAAAAAGAAAACAAAACAAGAAACGTCTATTCGTGTCCTTGCTAAAATTACAGTTGACTTCAACAGTAAACTTTTCTCTCTCAGTGGATTTCGTGCGATGGCTATGCGCAGTGTCCATGGATGAACTGGCCTCTGCTCACCAGCCACGCATGTTCAGCCTACAGAAGATTGTGGAGATCTCCTACTACAACATGAACCGCATCCGGCTGCAGTGGTCACGCATTTGGCAGGTCATAGGAGACCACTTCAACAAGGTCAGCTATGTTTTTCTGTTTCAAATAGATCTATTTTTCTACTTTTTGATTTCGTTTGTGCAGAATCAATAATCGCTCATTTCTGGTGTGCCTATCTTGCTTATGTTTTTATTATAGGTGGGCTGCAACCCTAACGAGGATGTGGCCATCTTTGCTGTCGATTCATTGAGACAGCTTTCAATGAAGTTTTTGGAGAAAGGAGAGTTGGCCAATTTTCGCTTCCAGAAGGACTTTCTTAGGCCATTTGAGCACATTATGAAGAAGAACAGGTTAGAGAAACAACATGACCTGTAATCAGTAATAATTTGGCTAGCATTGGTTTTTTACTTAGATTTTCCCGCTTTTCTCAATATAGGTCTCCAACAATTCGGGATATGGTGATCCGTTGTGTGGCTCAAATGGTGAACTCTCAGGCAGCTAACATCCGCTCAGGCTGGAAAAACATCTTCTCTGTCTTCCACCAGGCGGCATCAGACCATGATGAAACAATAGTGGAGCTTGCCTTCCAAACCACAGGACATATTGTCAGTGAGTGTCAGAAACTGCCCATCTGAGAGAGCAGCAACACCAACTAGTCTTTAGTAAAAGTGGATGCAGTGTTCTTCTAATCTTTCCATTCCTTTTCTTTACCCTCCACCTTTCGTCTTAGTGAAAACCTTTCAGCAGCACTTTGCAGCAGCCATTGACTCGTTTCAGGATGCGGTGAAATGTCTATCTGAATTTGTGTGTAATGCTGCATTCCCTGACACCAGCATGGAAGCCATCCGGCTCATTCGACACTGTGCTAAATATGTATCTGACAGACCACAGGTGAGCACTTGTGCTTTCCTGTAGATCGCAGGTGATCTTTTAAAGATAAGATCGTTTACTAATGATCTTTCACATCGTTATCCTACATAGGCACTAAGAGAGTACACTAGCGATGACATGAACGTTGCTTCTGGTGATCGGGTGTGGGTGCGAGGCTGGTTCCCTATTCTATTTGAGCTTTCCTGTATCATCAACCGCTGCAAGCTGGACATCAGAACCAGGTGGGCTGAACTCCTCTCCTTACACTCTTTCTAATATTTGAGACATTTTCAGATATTTCTGTATTTTACATTGTTTGTGAGTCTTTAGAGGGCTGACCGTGATGTTTGAGATTATGAAGAGTTATGGACACACGTTCGAGAAGCACTGGTGGCATGACCTCTTTCGCATCGTCTTCCGCATCTTTGACAACATGAAACTTCCAGAGCAACAGACTGAGGTGACCTATTTGCACATATTTGTCATTGGTAATAAATGGTAAAAGTGCATGAAAAGAAATACTGTAGTGGTTGTAGAACCAAAGGTCTCACTGTTGCATCTGTGCATGTTTGATTAACAAAGCACTCACTTATTGTGTGTGTAATGGTAAATCCTGGGACCTCAATAAATGTTGATGGTGAAAATAATTGTAAAAAATTTACATTGTATGTATAATTAATATACTATAATAATGAACTAAATAACTAAATAATAATGCCTTAATTGTGGTTATACATTAAGTATAATTTTACTGAAGATCCGTGTATTACAGATCCAATGTTAAATTCTGGATGCGTCTTTTTGACCAAAAGTAACCAAAAAAAGTTTGTTTGGAATTGGTTAAGTACAATTATAAAGTGAAGTCATATATTTTATTTAACTGCAGGAATGTTGCAATAAAGAATTTGAGTGCAAATAAACAGCCTTTAGTGTGAGAGCTTCTCTGCTGTGCTTTTGTCTCTAACAGAAAACTGAATGGATGACCACTACGTGCAACCACGCGCTCTACGCTATTTGTGACGTTTTCACGCAGTTCTACGAGCCCCTAAGCGAGGTGCTGCTGGCCGATGTTTTTGCTCAGCTGCAGTGGTGCGTCAGACAAGGTACAGCTTTCACTTACTTAAAAAAGCCCACTCATTGCGCCACAAACACATGTATCACATGGTATTGGACCTACAGTGCATTGCTCATTATTCATGATTATTGCACCTTAGTAGTTGGATTCTTACTGATTGTATGGGGTGGACAAGTGTCTTTATGCAGCTAACGACCTCAAACAGGTGCATCTAATTTAGGATAATAAATGTAGTGGAGGTGGACATTTTAAAGGCAGACTAACAGGTCTTTGAGGGTCAGAATTCTAGCTGATAGACAGGTGTTCAAATACTTATTTGCAGCTGTATCATACAAATAAATAGTAAAAAAAAAATCATACATTGTGATTTCTGGATTTTATTTTATTTTTTTTAGATTATGTCTCTCACAGTGGACATGCACCTACGATGACAATTTTAGACCCCTCCATGATTTCTAAGTGGGAGAACTTGCAAAATAGCAGGGTGTTCAAATACTTATTTTCCTCACTATATATATATAAAAAATTTCTTTTATGAATAATCACAAAAACTAGCATCATTACTTAATGTGAAATAACCGTGAACCAATTACAGTATGTCACACAGTCAATTAAAATAAAAATTTAAGTATGATTGCACTATTTAAGAAACATTTATTAAAACAATTTAGAAAATTGGCATTTTATAGCATTTATTTTTATAGTCACGTCAAGTTTATTTCTATGGCGCTTTTCACAACAGACATTGTCTCAAAGCAGCTTTACAGACCTTGAGAGGAAACAGAAAAAAGGGGAACCCATCCTCATTTGGGTTACATTAAGAGTGTGAACATAAATCTTTAAACAATACAGAACACTGGAGAATGAGAACTAACATGAGCACTGGAATGTAAGATTATGAGTAATGATCTTTCTGCAGTCTTTCAAAGTAATTTATGGTTCTAAAACTAGGAGCTACTGAGCAACTCATAAAATAGCTCAACAGTTGTGATCATCACAGATCCAACACCAGCTTCTCCATGCCAGAGCCTTTAAACACTCAAGGAGGTTCAATGTTAAAACTCAAATTGGCACTGGTACGTCTCTAGATGGTTCGGGATGTTTGCGGGGTTGGCATCTACTTTTTTTAAAGGCCCACAATCTTTATAAGGTGGGACGTGACTGGGGCTGGAGCAACCTCAGGATGCCTCGGCATGGGTAGAGAAAGTGCTCTACCACCTTTAGTGGACTTTGCTATTCTAGGAACTACTAGAACAGTTTTGAGATCTCAGGGAATGTGACGAATTGTAGCGTGTTAGAAGACTGGATAGATAATTGGAAGCTAAGCACACAGCTTTGCCTTTGATTTCAGCAAATAAATATTTAGAAGTCCATGCCCTGTTGAAATCTCTACATTCTGCATTAATCTTTTTTTTTTTTTTTTTATGTTAACATATTTGAAGGCTAAGAGCTAATTTCTTGTAATCTGTCCAACACATCCGCTGACGTGCATAAGCACACTGATGACGTTAATAAAAAAAATAAAAAAATAAAAAAATAGTGGCTTTCAAAATAAAAGCCATGTTATTGCATTTTGTGCACCTATCAAATGAATAGGTGTTGCAGTTACACATTTACTACGAACTCACGTGGGCTGGTCAAAGGATGTGGCAAAAAAAGTTCAACGCCCAGGTACTTTAGTGTTTTTCTCCACTATTTAAAAAGATTCCAGCATTGTGTTAGACAGTTTAAAATTTCACAGCGATGTCACAAAGCTACTACACCAGCAGTCCAAAATGTTATCCTAAACAGGCTGAATTCAAATTACTGGTAAAGGGACCCTTGGGAATAAAGTATTACTAATAATGGAACTATAAAACTGCATGTGACTCAGTAAAACTAATAAATGGGAAATGTATTTGTTTATTGCTCTCAATGCATCTACAACTGGAACCACTGCTACTTATATTGTAGACAGTGAAATACATAAAGCTCAAGTTGTCTTATGAAAAAAAATTTCTGTAACCCGACTTACATAGACTGTAATCTGTGTTCTTAGATAACGAACAGCTAGCAAGGTCAGGCACCAACTGTTTGGAAAACCTGGTGATCCAGAATGGAGAGAAGTTCAGTGGAGAGGTTTGGGATATCACCTGCAACTGCATGCTGGAGATCTTCAAGTCTACAAGCCCTCATGTGTATGATACTTGCACACACTGTAGTCTGCTTTCAGCTTAATCATGAGCACAGTAACTTTACTAGTAAACAAATCGAAAACCCCAGTGCCTAGGACAAAGAGATTTTGTGATGGTGCAATTTTATTATTGCAGAAATTACCTAGTGGACATGATCTCTACTTCTTATTCGTTTTTAAGGGGTAGAAATTTTTTATATGTACAGTTGAAACCAGATACAGTGGTACCCCGCTTATCGACTGGCTCGGACATCGACCTTTTCACTTAGTTTTTCGACCAAAATTCTCCTATATAAACTCCTCATTCAGCCACACTCCTTGTCGGTTATTGTTGGTATGTGAAGGTGTTTGGTGCATGTTTGTCTGTGTTTTCCCTGTCACACGTATTCCTATGCGTTTCTTTCTTTCCGGACTCCACGCGTTCTCCACGGCTGCGCTTTCTTTCCATAGCGCACCCCTGATTACCGTTTCCTACCGTGCGTTTGCCTGTGGACCTCGCCCCTCCAGGGCGTACCACAGATATCTCTCTCTCGTTTGTCTGGATTCTATGGACTGCGTGTGTGTGTGTGTGTGTGTGTTAAACTCTTCGTGTTTTTGTTAAACCAAAGCGAACTGTGCTCCAGCTTTGCCTCCGCTCATTACGCTGCATAACAATTATATACAGTATTACTTATGTACCTGTATTAATACTGCTCAAAACAGGGTAAAAATTGTTAATAAATAAGTCTTGGTGGAGGTCGGTAACTGTTTTTCCATTATTTCTTATGGATAATTACATTCGCTCTTCGACCTTTTCGCATTTCGACCGGTTTTAAGGTACAGATTAAGGCAGATAAGCGGGGTACCACTGTATTTACATACACTTCAGAAAAAAACACAAAAACTTATTTCTTCACTGTCATACATTAAATCAGAGTAAACTTTAAGTGTTTTAAATCAATAAATATTTACATATTTTTTGCATTTTTTAAATGTCAGAATTTTTATGTATTTATCACTTTCATCAGTCAGAAGTATACATACACTATTTTTATCGCGCCTTTAAATAATAAAAAACTTCAGATGATTCCATTCTGAGTTTAAGAAGCCTCTGATAGGTTAATTGATTCCATTTGAGTTAATTAGTGGCACACCTGTGGATGCATATAAAGGCACTAGTCAAACACAGAGCCTCTTTCTTTGACATCATGGGAAAATCAAGAGAAATCCACCAAGACATCAGAAAAAGAATTGTTGACCTCCACAAGTATGGCTCATCCTTAGGTGCAATTTCCAGATGCCTGAAGGTCCCACGGTTATCCGTTCAGACAATAATACAAGTATAAAAAACATGGGAATGTACAACCATCATACCGCTCAGGAAGGAGACAGATTCTGAGTCCCAGAGAGGAACGTTTTTTGTTGTGAAATGTGTAAATCAACCCCAGGACAACAGCAAAAGCTCTTGTGAAGATGCTGGCTGAAACTGGTAAGACACTGTCATTATCCACAGTAAAAACAAATACTGTACCGCCATGAGCTGAAAGGTTACTCTGGGAGGAGAAAGCCATTACTTCAAAACCGCTATAAAAAAGCCAGACTACAGTTTGCAACTGCACATAAGGGAAAAAAATCTTAATTTCTGGAGACATGTCCTGTGGTCTGACGAAACAAAAATTTAACTGTTCGGCCATAATGATAAACGGTATATATTTGGAGGAAAAAGGGTGAAACTTTGAAGCTTCAGAACACCATTCCAACTGTCAAGTATGGGGGTGGTTGTATAATGTTGTGGGGCTGCTTTGCTGCAGAAGGGACTGGTGCACTTTACAAAATAGATGGCATCATGAGAAAAGAAAATTATTTGGATATATTAAAGCAACATCTGAAGACATCAGCCAGGAAGTTAAAGCTTGGGTGCAAATGGGTCTTCCAAATGGACAATGACCCCAAGCATACCTCCAAATTAGTTACAAAGTGGCTTAAGCACAACAAAGTCAAGGTATTGAAGTGGTAATCACAAAGCCCTGATCTCAATCCCAGAGAAAATTTGTGGGCGGCACTGAAAAGGCGAGTGCGAGCAAGAAGGCCTAAAACCTGACCCAGTTATACCAGTTCTGTCAAGAGGAGTGGGCCAAAATTCCAGCAAACTATTGTAGAAAGCTTGTGGAAGGATACCCAAAATGTTTGGCCCAAGTGAAACAGTTTCGGGGCAATTCCACCAAATACTAAGGAAGTGTATGTATACTTCTGACTTTGATGAAAGTGATAATAAAAATACATAAAAAATCTCCCTCACTCAATTCTGACATTTAACAAATGCAAAAAATATGTTTCTCTTTTTGATTTAAAACAGAAAACGCTGATTTAATGTATGACATTAAAGAAATAAAAGTTTGTGTTTTTTTTCTGAAGTGTATGTAAATATCTGGTTTCAACTGTACATGCCTTAACGAGAACAGATGTTTCCAAAGCAGGAATATACAGTGTGTAGTAAAACTGAAGAAATTATGTTTAGAATAAAGTTAAGCACTGTTTGCAATTTGCAGTCACCTTTTACATATCATCAACTTTCAGTTACTCCTGTTAGGGTTTGCCACAGCAGATCACTCTGTTCTCTACATCTGCCACAAATTGGATGTCTTCCCTCACCACATCCATAAACCCCCTCCTGCCTGGTGGCTCCATCTTTAACCTACCGATGTCCCTTTTCTGCACATGACAAAGCCATCTCAATCTAGCCTCTCTCACCTTTTCACCAAAATTTCCTACCTGTGTGTTCCCACTAATATCCTCACTCCCAATAGAAATCGTAGCATCTTCAACTCTGCCACGTCCAGCTCCGCCTCCTGCCTTTTTGTCAATGCCATTGTCTCTAAACCATACAACATCGCAGGTCTCACTACAGTCTTATAAATTTTCACTTGTGCAGATACCCTTCCATCACAAATCACTCCTGCCACTGTTCTCCACCCACTCCACCCTGCCTGCACTCTTTTCTTCACTTCTCTAAGACAGTCTAAAATACTTTGCACAGAGGACCCCCAATATGTTAACTCAGTCGCCTTTAAAATTATTGGAAGATAAATAAAAATGCTAATTATGGTCAAACAATATATTTTAATTATGTGAGGACAGTAAACTAAATGTAATAAGCTGAAATATGGTATAAATACAGTTTGTTGACTTTTGTCTATGATATAAACTAGCAGCAAGATCATACTTTGATGCTGTGTGTTGTATAATCATATATACCGTATTTTTCGGACTATAAGCCGCTACTTTTTCCTACGTTTTGAACCCCGTGGCTTAAACAACGACGTGGCTTATTTATGAATTTTTCCTGGGTTTTTCCCGGTTTCACACAGACATCTTCAAGCCAAAAAACTGAACCCCATAACATTAGACCAATTAAATTTTCCGAACGGAACCCAAAAAAAAGCACCTCACCTGTGGTCTGAGCTGCACGGCATCAAGAGAAAAAAAGTTTTTTTTAAATGCACGATGATGCCAAAAGAGAAACTCTCGAGAGAAATAGTTGTGAAAGGAAGAAGGAAGACAGTAAACAATGACCTTTTTTGGTCGGCTACTGTTTAGATACAAGCCGTTGTAACGCGTTGGGTCTGGGTGAAGGGAGAGCTCGCTAACTCCAGTTGCAACAGAAATCATATAAGCACAGACAGGTTTCCAAAACTCGTGCTTTTTTTATTATTCTTGGCAACAGCGTTACGGGTTAGTCAAAGAAACTTAGAAATGAGCATCAGAAAATAATAAGGACATAATCCTCGTCTTGCACACATGCAGTAATAGCGGAAAAATGCAGTGCCAGGCTATTCTCAAAATACCGCTATGCTCCTAAAGGAAGCGCAACATATTTCACCCGTTACACCGTGTGTAACGTGTCTTTCGTTAAAGCCTGTGTGAATTAAATTAGTGTAGGCTTATAGACAGGTGTGGATTATTTATGTTCAAAATAAAAATATTTGTGAAATTCAGTGGGTGCGGCTTATATATGGGTGCTCTTTATAGTCCGGAAATTATGGTATATATGGATTTTTATTTTTATATATATATATATATATATATATATATATATATATATATATATAGAGAGAGAGAGAGAGAGAGAGAGAGAGAGAGAGAGAGAGAGAGAGAGAGAGAGAGAGATGCTGTCTCATGCGAACAACAGGATTGAGGCACCTCTCATTGACTATGAAATGCTCCTAATTAAATACACCTGACCTGATGTGATTGTTGTCCTCTTAATAGCTTGTTGACATGGAGACCAGCTGGACAGGAAGAGGAGGTGGGAGATGGGAAACACATGGTGAGATAACTAACATAAGCAAATATTACACACCACAATCAAGATACACAGAGACAATCGCCAACCGAATGGCACGCCGATGTTTGTATGCCAGTAAAACATTTTTCCTAACATGATACACCCTGGCTAGAGATAATGTTGAACAAACAATATTTCTGATGTGGAACCCAATGCAAACAGTTCTGGGTTTTTTTTTTCTCCTCAGGATGTGGAAATGGACTCTCAGTCTCAAAGCAGTTTTGAGAGGACGTTGTCTGAAAGAGGACAGAGTCAGATGTCTACTGCCAGTGATGAGGCTTGGAGGGGAAAGCCCCATGCACGTAAGCAGCCTGTTCGTCATCTCTCACCTACACCATTTAGAGTGAATTTCCTGTTCTTTCTGATCTCATGGAATCGTCTGCTTTTATGTTCCCCCACTTTGCATAAAACACACATTAGCTATGAGAAATTTGTCCACCTCATTCTGTTATCTTATGTTATCTTGATGTCCTGTTTGGTCCTTCCCTACACATTACTTATACTCTGGAAAAATTTACTTTATTTACCCATAAATATTATCAGGGCATCTCATTTTTATATATATATAATATATAAACATGTTTTTTGCTCAGAAGAGATTAGTCTTTGATGTGATCACACAATAAACTATACAAATAAAAGCAGGAAAGACGTCTAGAGAAAGTGTAGAAAATTATTCAGGACCAGTGTAATAACAGTGTGACGGAATAGTGGAGTTAATATAAGGCCTTTATGACCACAGAGCAATTTCTAAATATTGTGTTGAGAGTCATGCAGGTGGAAGGTTATCTGAGTAAATACTTTCTCTCTTTGACTCTTGAACCAGTTAGATCTTTATGTAAATTCTGTTTAAAATTAACCCAATAGTACACTTTGAGCTTCTGGTTGATTCACTAGTGAATGGTGAAAGCAACCATGATTTGTCCACTTTATATCATAAGCTGCTTTTGTGCAAAACATTTAGATGTTTTATCAGTTAGCAAATTAATGTCTAGAATTGGCTTCTGATACAATTGAATCTAGTTTCATCACTTTGTGTCTCCAGCGAAAGTCTAAAGATTAACAAAACCGCCAACTATCACCAGTGCTTTATTTCAACAAAATGATAAAAGTGCCCAAGTACGTTGCGCTCATTGAAGTGGGATTACACATCTGAATACATACTCTGGTTGTAAGGTTTTTATTAGCCACCTGGGTTGAAGTAGAAAAGTATGTCTGCTTAAAGTATAAAAATAATGGTTGACAAAAGAAAAAAGTTGGCAAACCACTGACATTGGTTTGACTTCTTTCCCTTTAGTTAAATCTAACTAATAATAGTTTTGTTTTTCCTAAATGTTAGCTTAATGGTAAAAGCTGTTTATCACAAACCCAATAAATAGTTTATTCATCAACAGATATATTGCAGATATATGTTAAAGTTAAAATGTGTTAGGAGTTCATATTTGACTTCTTAAAGATGTACAATGTCAAAAAGTCACTTAATGACATTTTGACCCTTTCACAGAAGTTAAGAGGTTTGTTGGCACGACTGCATCAGTCATGACTTTTCTCAAGGAAATCATGAAAATTATTCAACGTACACAGTAGCTGCTCATGATAAAACAGAAATATTAGTATCTATCCAATAATCAGTCAAATATGATAACGCTTTAGTTTATGTTGCTGTGTATTACAGGAGTGTCAGACCAGAAGCTGTTTGCAGGGCTCCTT